>NC_059329.1:75527654-76211654 GCF_018350155.1 Leopardus geoffroyi | reverse complement strand
GAGGCATTAAGAGTCCCTTGATTCAATGCAAGAGAAACAAACTACCACCACTCTCCATGAAGTATTCTAGAAAAAACACACACACAACTTTAATTTGTTAATCCTCCATTTCTAGACCTCCTCGTATTTACGGTTTACAAGAAATACAAGGGATAGAAAAACATGTTAAATGACACCATGAGGATGCAATCATCAAAATCTAGAATATGGAAAACTCTACAGGACAACAGACCCAGTGTCTTCAAAAAATGGCAAGAAAAAAAGGAGAAGAGGTGAACCTATAGACTATGGATTTTAGACTTGATACCAAAAGCATGACCCATAAAATACAAATGAATAAACACCGACTTCACCAAAATGAAAAATTTCTGTTCCGTGAAAGGCCTTGTTAGGGGACTGGCTACAGACTGGAAAAAGTATTTGCAAACCACATATTGAATAAAGAACTCACAAAAAAGAACTATCAAACTTGGCAGTAAATCAACAATCCAATTAGAAAATGAGCAAAAGACACAAATAGATATTTTACTGAATAAAAGATACAGAAGGCAAATATGTATATGACAAGATGTTCAACATCATTAGCCATTAGGGAAATGCAAATTAAAATCACCTGAGATATCACTACACACCTATCAGAATGGCTTCAACAAAAAACAGTGACAATATACAATGTTGGCAAGAATGTAGATGGATGTTGCCACTGGAACAGTCATATTGGTGGTAAGAATATAAAATGGTACAGCCCCTCTAAAAAACAGTTTGGCAGTTTCTTATGGAATTAAATATGCAATTACCATATGACTAGCTATTGTACTCTTGAGCATATATATGAGAGAAATGAAAACTTATGTTTACACAAAATTATATACACAAATGTTCATACAGCTTTATTTGTAATAGCCCCAAACTGGATATTCTTCAAAAGTTAAGTGGTTAAAATACTCTGGTATATCCATACCATGGAATACTACTCAGAAACTAGGGAGACTATTGATATGTACAATAATTTGGATGAATCTCCAGGGAATTAAGCTAAGTGAAAAAAGCCAATCCAAAAAAGTCACATCCTATATGATTCCATTTCATTCTTGAAATGACAGAATTATAGAAATTGAGAACAGATTGGTGGTTGCTAGAGGTCAAGGCTGGGGACGGGAAGAGGGAAGTGTGTATGGCCATAAAAGGATACAGGAGGGTTCCTTGTACCAATGAAACTGTTCTGTATCTATATGGTATCAAAATCAATATTCTGGTTGTGCTGCTTCACCATAGTTAAGATGTTATCATTGAGAGAAACTGGGTAAATAGTACAAGGCATCTCTCTGTATTATTTCTTACCACTGCATGTGATAACCTACAATTATCTCAAAATAAAAAGTTTAATCAAAAAGATTTATGAAACAAATTAATCAAATTCAACATGTACACAGAACTCAGATCCTGATTCAAACAAATCAAAAGTAAAAATCTATATAAAATTCATGCAACAATCAGGGAAATGTGAACAGACTGAATATTAAGAATATTTTTAAGGGGCGCCTGGGTGGCTCAGTTAGTTAGGCATCCAACTTCAGCTCAGGTCATGATCTCATGGTTTGTGGGTTTGAGCCCTGCATCGGGCTCTGTGCTGACAGCTCAGAGCCTGGAGCTTGCTTTGGATTCTGTGTCTCCCTCCCTCTCTGCCCCTCCCCCGCTCACACTCTGTTTCTGTCTCTCAAAAATAAATAAATGTTAAAAAAAATTTTTAAAGAATATTTTTATAATATGGAATTGTGGCTACATTGGTAATTTTGTTAGGTTCAGTAATATAATGAATAAAGGCATAATAAGCACACACTTTTATAAGTACTTATCAGTTAAAGATAGCAAAAAAATATATAATAGCGCAAAGATAAATAAAACAAAAATTACAAACACTGATAATTGTTGAGGCAGGGTGATAGGTACAATTGTTCACTGAAACATTCATTCTAAATTTTTCACATTGGAAAATATCCCTAATAAAGTGTTTTTAAAAATCAAAAACAGTAAGTAACAGTGGTCTGCATATATATATGTCCCAGGTACAAAGCAAAAACAAATACAAATCATTTGGGGTAAAACCCAAGCATCAAAGAATTTTTCACAGATAAAATAACAGCCTTAGGACAATATATAGCAGAATATCAAACAGTACTAAACACTCAAATAAACAAGTTCTAAGCACCATGAATAAAGGCTAGTAGAAACAACAATCAGCAAAAGCAGATGTGCAAACTCTCTGCTACTGTTTATGATTCATGAGATTAAAAGTGGCTTGAAGATCATAACAAGCAAGCAAAATTTTAAAAGACCCTAAGAGAATTCCCACAAGTGAAAAAAAAGATTAATTGAAATTTTGAAAACTCAATAGATGAGTTTAACTGATAATTAGAAAGAGTTTCAGAAAAAATTAGTGAATTGGTAGACTGAACTGAAGAAGTTATCTGGAATGCAACCCCAAAAGTCAAAACAATAGAAAATGCAAAGTCGTGTAAGAGGTATAGAAGATAGAGAAGTCTAATAAATGTGTGATAGCAATTCTAGAAAGATTTATTAAATAAGATACAAAAACTCAAATGATAAAAGAATTCTGATAACACATTAAATGTTAAGAATGTCTATTCATCAAATCACATCAAAAAAATAGTGCAATGACAAGCCACATGCTGCTAACAAACAAGTGACAGGCAATTATCAAGACAAGCTAGGTTATCCTATATTCACAAACAATATCCAAATTATCACTTAAAACAAAAAAAGATTTATTTCTTACATCACAGGCTGACAAGAGTCATTGCTTATTATAATTACCCAGGAGTCAGGCTAACAGAAGGTTCATATTAATAAATGCTTCCACAATCATTGATGCATAGAAAGGGGATGTGGCAAATTGTGTACTGGCTGTTAAACATTCTGTCTGTATACGACTTTCACTGTCCAAAGTAATTCACAGGGCCACATCTAACTTCAAAGGAGATAGAGTAAAATTCTAATATGTGCCCAGAAACCAGGAGAGGCAGAAGACAGAAGAGCTCTAACAAATTGGCAACTAGAATAAATAAGGAACTCTTTCAAAAAATAATAAAAAGATAAAAAGCCCCAAGAGAAAGACAGGCAAAAGAAATTGGCTGAAAATGCCAAAATGAGCCATGCACACATTGTTCTTAAACATTATTAAGTATCTGAATTATGTACTCCCTCTGAAATTCTTATATAAAATTGCACTCCAGAATTTCCCTCTGAATACAAAATGAAATGGAAAAAACTAGCAATTGAAATAGTCAAAGTATTTATTATCTTTTATCTTGGGAACATGCCTGTAATGCATTAGTTGTATCTTCATGGATATATACAAGATGAGATCTCTGTCTCTGCAATCTCTTAGCAATTGCCTGTGATGTGCATCACATTCTCGCTTAATGCTTATTTAATAAGAAAAGTGTGTTCATTCTCTTCTAAAACACAGGAGTCACATAGAACTGAACAACAAAAGAGGAAATAACACCAAAACTAATATCCATAAGAAAAAAAAAACAAAATTTGTTCTTCAGGGCTTATTGGTTCTGTAATAAGGGTTCCTTAGAGCACTTAGTCAACTTATGTGGAGGGCAAAAGTGCCAATGCCTTTGTTTTTCTAATGGTAAATTATCTCTCAAATATGATAGCACTGGTGTGTTTCTTCTTTAATAATAGCATGAAGAATAATAATTCAAGAAAAAAGTAATAGTTAGAACTATTTTTAGAAATCACTTGAATGTGGGATTCAGCTAAATCAGTACTTACAAATACTGGCCTTGGGGCGCCTGGGTGGTTCAGTCAGTTGAGCTTCTGACTTGACTTCGGCTCAAGTAATGATCCCAGGATCGGGAGATAGAGCTCCGCACCTCAGGCTCTGCACTGAGCATTAAGCCTGCTTAGGATTCTTTCTCTCTCTCTCCCTCTGCCTCTCTCCCCCATTCACACTCACACTTTCTCTCAAATAAATAAAATGAAAAAAAGTATATATATAAAAAAGAAATATTGGCTTCAAATGCCAAATATTAGAAAAAGAAAAGCTGAAAATCAATGATCTAAGCTTCCACTTTAAAAAAAATTTTTTAATGTTTTTATTTATTTTTGAGAGAGAGAGAGAGAGAGAGCGCGCATGCGCAAGTGGAGAGGAGGGGCAGAGAGAGGGAGAGAGAGAAACAGAATCCGAAGCAGGCTCCAGGCTCGGAGCTGTCAGTACAGAGCCCAACGTGGGGCTCAAACTCATGAACGACAAGATCATAACCTGAGCCGAAGTTGTATGCTTAAGTGACTGAGCCAACCACACGCCCTTAAGCTTCCATTTCAAGAAGCTAGAAAAGGAGCGGCAAATCAAACTCTAAGAGAAAATAAGGAAATAATAAAGATTGAAGTGGAAATCAGTACAAAAGAAAACAAATGTTGATAAAGAAAAATCAACAAAGCCACAACTTGGGTTCTTTGAAAAGAGCAGTAAGGGACAAACCCTTAGCAAAACTGATCAAGACAAATTACATGTTATTTCCTAATAACAGGGAATAGATTAAGCCTTGGGTTTGTCTCTGGTCATGGTACTTTTATTGGATAGTAGCACATATTAATAAAAGTAAGTAAGTAATAAAAGTCTTCCTGAAGACTGAATTCCAGGAAAGGTCAGCTAGCCTCACATTCACTCAACTTCAAGTTACTTTAAATTGGGTATTCCCAAATAAATATTCTAGTATTAAAAAAGGATAGAGGGAAGAAAATGGAAAATGGAGCAGACCAAATCAATGTATCACCACTACTGAAAAATTTACTCGAAGTAAGTAATCTACCAAGAACAGGTCAGAAAAACCATTCATAAGAACAGATCAACATTTACTGTAACTAACTCCTACCCTAAAATTCTCACTTAACCTAAATAAACAATGACCTCATAGTCCTGCCATCTAAAGTTTGCCAATTTGGAGACTCTATTATAGATAGTATAACATGTGAAAGATCTATACTCAAAGAAAACCAAAGAGGACAATTATCTTCAGCAAGCCCTTTTGAATCAGTTTCAAAAAGAACTGTAAGTCATGGTTTCTTAAACTTGTGCCTTGAAGTATCTCTAAAGGCAAAGGAGAATGAACTGAAATTCCCAAGGAACTAGGAAGGACTTACTAAAATCAGCACAGCAAGGGCTCAAATAGCTATGAAGGTTAATATTTTATCATAAAATTTTGTGAGAATTTTATATTCCACTCCAAAAATGTATAAATAATGCTTTTTCCTCCCAAATCTTCACACCATATCTAACCTGTTCCTGCTCAAACACATGATTGGCAGCTATCTAAATCCAGATGCAAGTACAGGAACAAGTTTTCTTTACTACAAATTGGTAGCATTTATAGGATTACTCAAGTCTTGTGAATCGAATTATTTGTTCATGGATAACTTTTAAATAGAATCACTTCATATTAATCATCATAATTACAACTGCCAACTCAGTTACATAGGAAAATCTGTGTTTACATTAAATGCCCAAATATCTGAAAATGCATATTGTACATTTTAGGAGCTCTCTTTCATCATGAGGTAGAAGTAAACAGTGTTACTGACAAATTCATAAATTGATACATAATTTCAGAGTTTGAGATCAAAACTAACAAACAGTTCATGTTCTCCGACTAGCTTGAGAAATTTTCATAAGGGCAACTGACTCATATTCCTGAATAACTTATCCTCTTAATCTTCATAATCAGGGTAATTTACTTAATGAACAAAAAGATTTACTAAAAAAGCAATTCGTAACAGGCCATAATAGAAGCACCTAAAATGGAATATGGCAAAGGGAATTACATAGGGCCAAAAAAGCAAATAAATACAATCAAATCAATCACACATGATGCACTGAATCTCTTGGCAAAGACAATCTCCAGAAATTTGATGAAAATAATACAAAACAACTAAAATAAAATTTCCCTATAACACATAATTGTTTCAATAGAGACGACTTTGCTTAAAGCACTAAATATTTTTACTTAGATTTGGTATCAAGCATAGGAAAAAAAGAGCATATATTTGAATAATGTACGTTACTAAACTTTTTTATGTACCTGAAACTATAAAATAGCCTGAGTTCCACTTTAAGGATTTCTCAAAGGGTTACATGCTTTCTATAGATACCAAGGTCCTACTATTATAAAATATTCCCCTTGCGAGAGTATGAAATAAAATGGCTGCAGAGTGCGATCTGAATTCTAATTTAAACAAATATTACTATTCAATAAAGGAGAGGCTGGGGAGTAGTTAAGAGCTCAGATAAGTGTAAATATTATAAAACTGAAATAATTATACATAAGGGACATATTCTTAATTACATTTTTATCCTCTTAGTTTTCATTTTATTCTCAATGCAGATGTCAGCATATCTATGAAAAAAAAATCTGATAAACCACAATTTTCCTTTCATTGTTCAAGAACTGTAACTGTCTCCCTGTTAATACTTATAGTACTAAAAAATATTACTGTAAAATGTGCATTTTATACTTTTCCTTAAAATATTACATATTGTCAGTATTGCCTAGAAACTGTATACTAGGACAAACAGAATTTTGCATGAAACATACATATAATTTTAATTAACATTAAGAAAATACTAAAAGTATCCCAAGCCCTAATAATCCACATCTATCAGTTTGTTTTCATACTTCTTTGCACTAATTATAGGCAGGGACAAGGAGTAAATGCTAGCCATGAAAACAGAGGGTCATGTGCTTTAACAAAGGGCTCATAAACCAAGGGGAAAGCACTAAAGAATGTTCTTCAGCCATGTCCCTGTCATATGCTACCTCCCTGCCTTCATGTGCTGTACAGAAAATTATAAATAAGATCATACCTGTGGCCAGTGAATTTCTATGTGGGAAAGTTCTCTCATGTACATTCTGTCATCATTCACTAATGCAATACCCTGTGATAAAATCTGGCCATACCAAATAAAAACTGGCTTCCCATCTTGAGAGAATGGAAAAAGGTACATGAACAATTAATTACAATACCTGTGAAAACCAGAAAATAGAAGCTTAAAATGAAGAATAAAAGAGAGAGAAAAGAGATTTTATATGTGATCAAAGAACAAATCAGAAAGCCTCATAGGGGTGGTGTCTGAGATGAGTCTTAAAAGAACTACTAAGAGTCTGCCAGACAGGGAAGATACAACACAGTAAGAAAAATAAGACAATTTGCTAACACGTATTTTGTTCTCACTAATCATCATTATCTTCCATTAAGGGACAAACTGTTTCTGCTAGAAATACACTAACAAAAACACGATAATAGAAATAGGGGCTCAGTCAGTTGAGCGTCTGACTTTGGCTCAGGTCATGATCTCACAGTTCATGGGTTTGAGCCCCACATTGCACTTTGCACTGCCCGTGTGAAGAATGCTTCAGGTTATCTGTCTCATTCTCTCTCTGTGCCTCCCCTCTCATGCACTCTGTCTCTCAAAAATAAATGAACATTTAAAAACAAGAAAGAGAAATAAAAGACATTAAAACAACAATAATCTCTGTCATCAAAAGAACATTTTGAAGAGTCCATTTTATGTAACTTTGTCATTTATTTTTGTTTTTTTTAATTTGGTGATATTTTTATTATTCATTTTTATTTTTATTAATTTTTTTTAAGTACCACAAATCCTGCAGTGAAAAGGTGTCTTTTTCTCTAATGGAACAATAAAGGAACAAAAAAATGCAAGAAAAAAATGTTTAAGTGGTACAGAGTTAGGGAGGAAGTATATTTCTTATCTTGAACCACTGAACATTTGAAATTATTTTAGAAAAAAATTTTTTAACATTTATTTATTTTTGAGAGACAGAGAACGAGCAGGGGAAGGGCAGAGAGAGAGACAGGGAGACACAGAATCTGAACCAGGCTCCAGGTTCTGAGCTGTCAGCACAGAGCCTGACATGGGGGCTCTAACCCACTTACCAAGAGATCAGGACCTGAGCTGAAGCTGGATGCTTTATCAATGGAGCCACCCAGGCACCCCCAAAAAATATTTTAAGTAAGTAAACAATACATACTAAATTTGTAAAATTTAGTTAGCTTAAAGTTTTCAGAGTAATATATGTAAAAGAAGAAAAATATAAGAGTTTTTAAAAATTCTTAAATTTGGGCCATAAGCATATTTCTTGCCAAAAGAAGAAAGGCAAAAGTGCACCTGCATAAGTGAAAATTTGTGTTGTTAAAAACAGATCAGGAAAGGCCACCTATCCTCATGGCAGTTGGCTGAAATAGCATGGCTTCACTGTCAGACTAAAGTCAACAAAAACATCTCAACATCCAACAGTTTAAAATGTGACCTGTGACAGGCTTCATGGTCAGTTTAAGATTGTTGATAAGCCAAATCACAGCCATGTTTTCTAAATGATATCCTGAAACGCTATTCATCAACTATAAAGAGTATTAAATATGAATAAAAGATATCCCATCACATGGGTGTAGGTTTGGGAATGCATATTACACAGATACACTCATGCTGGTGAAGGGAGGGAAGTTAATTCTTTATTTTTTTTTATTTATTTTTTTTTTTTTTTAAATTTTTTTTTTCAATGTTTATTTATTTTTGGGACAGAGAGAGACAGAGCATGAACGGGGGAGGGGCAGAGAGAGAGGGAGACACAGAATCGGAAACAGGCTCCAGGCTCTGAGCCATCAGCCCAGAGCCCGACGCGGGGCTCAAACTCACAGACCGCGAGATCGTGACCTGGCTGAAGTCGGACGCTTAACCGACTGCGCCACCCAGGCGCCCCGGGAAGTTAATTCTTTAAATTTCAAGGACAAATCCAAGAAGTAGAAATTTTAGGTAGCTTCTGTGAAAAGCAGGCCTAGATACAAACATTATAAGGGACTTCAGACAATTTGAATGTATGTCATGAATGATCATGACAATGAAATATAAAGTTCACCTAATGTGTAATTCTGCCGATAATCCTGATGACAGAAAAAAACAAAGGTGCAAACAAGAACCATCATAGGCCACAGTACCATACGATGTGAGGATCTTACCTATGTATTCCTAAGGAGGTCATAATGAAAACATAGATGGAAAACAGCAACACCAAATGAGTCAATCTGGCTTAACTGGTTTGTAGCACAGAATTGGGGACGTTTACTTTGAATAGTTTTTTTTTTTTTTTTTTTTTTAAGTTTATTTTTGAGAGACAGAGAGACAGAGAGCAAGCATGTGGGGGTGGGGCAGAGAGAGAGGGAAAGTGATGATCCAAAGCGGGCTCCGTGCTGACAGCAGAGAGCTGATGTGGGGGTCGAGCTCACCAACAGTGAGATCATTACCTGAGCTGAAGTCAGATGCTTAACTGAGTGAGCCATCCAGGCACCCCACTTTGAACAGTTTTATTAGGCAGTCAGAAATAAGATGTCACAATGAATGGCTCTATAGGTACAGTAAAACATGAAAAATGAAAAGAGAAACTCATAGGAATAAATATTAACATTTTGTAGAGATTAAACTGATTTAAATGATATTTACTTAATATCAGTTATTTAACTAATAATTTTATCAAATAGAAATCCCATTCAATAAAAATGAAAATGTAAAATTCAAGGGAAGCCTAAATCTGGAAATTCATAAGCATAAGAGGCAAGTGATAGTTTATTAAATAATATGCCAACAGCAATGACCTGGCTTTTAAAATTACAGTCTTAACTAAGAACATCTTCCAAAATAAAGGCAAAGTTCATGAATAGCTGTAGACAAAAAGCATATCTAGATTAACATGGAATACTTAGTGGACCACAGGAGAAGAGAACAGATGGACATCTCTGCAATACAGGATGCCTACGGTGCCATACTGCATTACAAGTCCATTAAACATCTGTGCCCAACTATGTAGGGTATATTCCTTTTTTGTCCATCCTTGTTGAAAATACTTTTAAAAATGGACTAAAAAATGTAAGCTGTGGCTCAAAATTGTGTTTTTTTCTAGACTTTTGCATCCTTACCACTATATGTAAGAAAAAAAATCAAAGACAGGATTCTACGCAGTATATTTTAATTTTAAAATGCTGGTTCATGAAAATGTGGCTTTAAAATGCATTTAAAATAGTCAGCCATTTACCATTTGCCCCTCATTTCAGTCCAAGTAGGAATACGTGAAAAATGTTGGATATTTTAGAAAGCGTACCCGCTCCTTGTTTCATTACATATTTGGAATTATCCAGCTACTCAACTCAGAAATCCTATTAGAAGTACCCAAGTTAGGAGGGAGTTTACAGGATTTAGAAGGTACTATAAATGATATTGCCAATCCACAAAGTTGTCTCAAAACTTTCCAGCACAAGCCTACTTAAAAAGCTTAATGCAAATCTCACTAGAGAAATAAGGCCGTCCAAAGTTGATTGCCTTAGAATAACTGACATAAATTAGTGTCTAATGCTCCACCCAATGCAATTAACACAATCTGCTAGACTTCAGTTCCACTGATGCTTAAAAGGAGGGTAGACACTAAGATAATGCAAACTCAAGTTACACCTTTGTGAAGAGGAGTAAGGAAAGTTCTTACTTAATTAACATTTCCTGAATACACTGATTTACTTCCCTGAGTGAAGGGCTTCTGAAAGCAAGTGGTCCCAAACAACTGGTTTACATTTTAGGTTCTATTGACTATTATTTGTGTTACAAACACAAAGAGATTACACCTGACCAATCTTCCAAAATGAAAGGTACCCTTTACATCAATTAGAGTCTAGTAGAGCAGAAACCACAGGCTATGAAAATAGAGAAAAATTAACGCAGGAAGTTGGTTACACAAACGAAGTCATCAAGAAGGAAGTGAGACAACTGGACATCAATGACACCAGGAAATAACTAACACTCCTAGGCTAGAGAGATGGAAGGAAGAAGCAGTGCTGCAAGAGTCCAGGGCGAGTCACACAGTGGACACTGGGATTATGACATACCTGTCCAGTGGGAATTGAAGTCACAAGAGAAATAGCTTCTGCCAGCAATATAACTAGAGGCAAACAGACGCAGAGAAATGCCCTGGCTTCTCCCTTTCTGAAATCTTCCATGTTTCCCAAACCCTGTGGAAGATAGCTGTCCCTGAAGCCTAGAAACTGCGGCCTGCAGCGTTAGCCCTCATTCAGTACAGAAGCAAGCAAGAGAAGAGTGTAAAATGCATCTGAGGGCAAACAAGTCCAAGACCAGTATACCTTTTCAATAAAATTCATATTGTAAATGTGACGATCTCATAAGTTCACTCAGTCAAGCCAATTTTTTGTTATTATGCCAACAGGCTCTAAGATTTCAACTGAATATTAATATTTCTAGATCATCTTTTCAGATTTTAAAATGAAAACCCCTAGAATATCAGTATCTATAATTAAAATTCTGCTAGGTAGGGCAAGAATTATTCAAATAGTTATAGCCAGATATATAAAAAATGTTCAACTGAGGGGATAAGAATTTTAGTAAAGTCTTTTAGTTTGCTTATAGCCTAATTTAGAATAATTTAAGAGATGCATTTTCTAAGAAAAATAAAACGGTCTTTGGAAAAATAAGGATGTCAGCCAACATTTAGTATACAGCATTTTAAATTATTGCTGTGTAACTGTCTCTAATGTGCGTTCTCCAAAGAACCTTTTTGTTATCCTTAAAGAGATGCTGGGTTTTTATTTATTTTTTAAAATATTTTTGTATTCTATACCTTGAGATTTAATTTATTTGAGAGAGAGAGAAAGAGAGAAAGCAAGCACGAGTGGGGAAGGGGCAGAGGGAGAGGATCTTAAGTAGGCTCCACATTCAGTGCAGAGCACCTTCAAGGGCTTGATCAAGATATAAGCAGAAATCAAGAGTTGGACACTTAACCCACTGAGCCATCCAAGCCCTAGCACACCTTGGATTTTTAATTCTATGAACTAAATCCATACCTTTTTATTCAATTCATTAAAAAAAATCAGTGTTGATACAAATTCTTTACTATAAGACACTATGATTAAGAATTATTAAAAGCCGGGGCGTCTAGGTGGCTCAGTTGGTTAAGTGTCTGACTTTGGCTCAGGTCATGATCTCACGATTCGTGAGTTCGAGCCCTGTGTCGAGCCCAGCTCGGTGCTGACAGCTTGGAGCCTGAAGACCGCTTCTGGATTCTGTGTCTCCCTCTCTCTCTGCCCCTCCTCTGCTCATGCTCTGTCTCTGTCTCTCAAAAATAAATAAATGTTAAAAAAAAAAAAAAAGAATTATTAAAAGCCAATGCTAGGATAAAAAAATTAATATACTTTTTCATGTACAGAAGAGTAACTACCAACAACAACGACCATCACTGACTCTAGAGTGAAATTTACTAATACATTAAATCTGCACATTTCAAAAGCTCCCTGAAATTCCTGCTAAAATATTGCTATAATTATTACTGTTTATTCAAAATTTATACATAATTATAAATCAAAATGAATTCTTTTCGAAATTTTTAGATAAATTGATTTAGTGAAAATATATGTATCATATAATTTTTAAGTCTTAAAACCTCTCCAAATGGTTAGGAAATCTTTATCTATAAATACTAACTTGTCTTCATCAAATTGGCATATCAACAAGTCAAATCATCTGTTAAGTACCATTAGTTTCACTTTATGTACCTTTAAAAATAAACATTCTGTGCTTAACTTACAATTTCAAAAGCAAATTCTAAAGCTATATGACGTATCTTGATATTATTATCTTAATAATGCTAATAAGTTCTATTTTTTGTGATAAAGAACACTGATTACATGACCAGACATAAGAAAGCACATTCAGTATGACAGCAATAGTGGCAAGATCTTGTTAATTTTGACGAAATAGCACGAGTAAGTTATTACTAGTCCTCAGAGGCTTTTTAGCAAACATATCACGTCTTTACAAATTTAGAAAGTAGAAAAACAGTAATTCTTTATAATGATTTTACAAGTAAAGAAGCTAATTTTCTCTTTTTAAAAAGATTATGAATGGTCAGTAAACAAGTGCCATATCAGAATAAACTACCATAAAAAGATTATAGCTGTTTTTAAAATAATCCCACCACTCTGCCAGTTGTCAAACAGAATTTAATGCAGAAAAACTACTTCCTCCCTGTTTTCTTTTTTTTAAAACCAATAGAAGTAGTTTTTTCTGCAAACACTTACCATCCACTCAGATATAATAACATCCACTTTTTCTACAGGAAGGCAAACTTCTTCAATCTTTCCTTTAATTAGTATAACAGTATCTTCAAGTTTATTTAGTCTGAAAATTATCACAGTGAATTAAATTAATACATTAAATAGATTCAGAAAACTAGTCAAATTACATAATTTCTTGGCAACTATTCGTATTCAAACTTTGTTTCATATTCAAAGTTTGGTTATTCCCTGGGCATTAGAATTACTTTTGATCACTACATGAATGTCCAAGAATGTTTCTGATTAATATGGAAATACTCTGAACAAATATTTAAAACTATAGCCTGAAAGGAAATTTGAATTTTATCAAGAAGACATGTCAATAAAATTACTGTGTTTTTTTTAAGGGAGGGGAGGAGAGAGACGTATAAACCAGACGACAAAAGTATATTTTAAAGGCAAGTAGTGTGTCACAGTGGAGAAAGAACTAGGAGCCAAAAGCTCTTTCTCTGAACTCCAGATCCTCTAGTAATTGTCAGCTAAGTGGTCTTCACCAATTTTAGTATATGTGCTGCCGAAGCAAGCACTAAGCAACCTTCACCAAATTATATCATAATCTCCCTAAGCCTGTGTGCTCATGTGTGAAAGAGGATGATACTTGCTCTACTTCATAGCCTATTATGAGAATCAAGGATTTGTGAAAGCAGCACATACATCCTCAGCACGTATTTTCTCAAAATATATGCTGCATAAAACCTGAATATCTACTACAATCTTAAATTATTTAACCTTGTCGAGTGATATTCATTAGGTATTTTTATATGCTCAATCTAAGACTAGCATATATTTTTCATCCTCCTTTTGCAATTTGAAATAAACAACAGAGTTAAGGAGATTATTTTAAAAAGCTAAAAGCAAACTACAAAGTTGTTATCTAGTTAAATAAATAAGCTCTCAATCCTCAGAGGATGTACATCTCAATTACAAAGGATTTTTTCTGCTAACAAAGGATAGGGTCTTTCCTCAAACTCATTGACATATTTACATAAAATTAAATGCATTCATTTTAAGGGTAAATTTTGTTGAATTTTAAAACATAGATACTTGAACGATCACTATCATCAATATATAGAACATTTCTATGTCCTCAAAAATATTCATTAGCATCCCCTTCCCAGAAAATCATCCTGAAGAAGCAACCACTGATTTTCTTTCTTTCACTACATATTAGATTTGTGTTTTGTAGAGTCTCATATAAACGGAATCATAGCAAATGTACCTTTCTGTGTCTGGTTTCTTTCCATAAACATACTTCTTAGATTCATGCATACTTTTGTGTATATCAGTAGTTCATTCTTTATTGTTGCTAAGTAGTATTCCACTGCATGGATAAAACAATTTTGTTTATCCACACGTGGATGGAACTCTGGATTATTTCCAGCTTTGGGCTATAACGAATAATGCTACCATAAACATTGTGTACAAGTAAAATTGTTCCGTCAAATGAAAGTGTCTATGTAGCTTTTAAAGAAACTGTCAATCTGTTTTACAAAGTACATATAAATTTTTAAATTCCACCAGCAATATATATGTACATTCTTACTGTGTCACATACTTGTCAGCACTTAGTATTATTAAGCTTTTAGATTTTATCTGTGTGATGAGATCTCATGGTTACCAACTGCATTTTTCTAATGACCAAGCATTTTTTTCATGTGCTTATTGGCCATATTCCCACATCACCTGTTGTTCCAATTTTTTGCCCATTTAAAAAATTGGATCTGCTGTATTCTTATTATTGAATTTTAAGAGTTCTTGACATAGTCTAGATAAAAACTCTGTGAGATATATTCATAGTGAATAATTTCTACCATACTGTGGCTTTTTCATTTTTTAAAAAAATTTTATGCTTTATTTTTGAGAGAGAGAGTGCGTGTGAGCGGGGGAGGGGCAGAGAGTGAGAGAGGAGTCACAGGATCCGAAACAGGCTCCAGGCTCTGTGCTGTTAGCACAGAGCCCAATGGAGGCTCAAACTCATGAACTGGGAGATCATGACCTGAGCCGAAGTTGGCGCTTAACTGACTGAGCCACCCAGACGCCCCAGGCTTTTTCATTTTTGAATGGCATATTTTGAAGAGCTGGTTTTTGATTTTGATGATGACCAATTAACCATTTTTTTTTTCTTTTGTGGTTCATTTTTGCCTTCACCAAATCTTTTCACCTGTATTTTCTTTTAACATTTTTGTTTCCGTTTGAGTTAATTTTTCCATATGCTATCATTTTCATTTTTTCCCCATATCAATACCTATTGATAAGGTGTTGGAAATCTCTCACAAGGGATAGTTTCAACTTTCTTGAAGAAAAAGTATCACTAACCCATAGGATTATTTTGGTATCCTTGTCAAAAATCAATTAACCATATATGTGTAGGTTTATTTCTGGACTTTCAATTCCGCCCCACCATTTAGATAAGCATCCTTATGCCAATACAACACTTTCTTGATTACTATAGCTTTTCATTAAGTAATAAAATCTGACAGTGTACATCTTTCAACTTTATTCTTCCTTAAGAAAATTCTTTTGGCTATTCTGGGTCATTTGTGCTTCTATATAAATTTTAGCATCAGCTCTTGGTAATGTAATGTACTTTTCAGTGTTGATATCTTAGACATACTTTGTTAAATTTATCCCTACATGTTTGATGATTTTGGTTGTATTCTAAACAGTGTATATTTTTTAAGTTTCAATTTCTAGTTGTTTGTGGCTACTAATAAAAAGAAATATAACTAATTTTCATGTTTTGACCTTAAATCCCATGACTGTGATAAAGGTTTTAGTTTTAGCAGTTTTAACGGCTATTTTATAGATATCTTTAAAAAAAATATTTTACTCATTTCTTTTTATAGTTAACACAGTATTATATTAGTTTCAGGTGTGCAATATAGTGATTTATTTTACAGATTTCTTAGGACTTTACATGTACATGATCATGTCATCTGGAAGTAATGACAGTTTTACTTCCTTCACATCTTTTATTTCCCTTTCTTGGTTTATCGCACTTATCAGATTCCCTAAGACAACAGTGAATAGAAGTGGTGGGAGTGGACATCCCTTGTTTTGCTTCCAATTATAGGGGGAAAACATTCATTAACTATTATTAAATATGACACTACTTATCTTTACCAGGTGAGAAAGCTCCCTTCTTTCCTAGTTTGCTGAGTTTTCCTTATGAATGATTTTCAAATTCTGACAAATAGTTTTTCTGCATCTATTAAGATGATTCTATAGTTTTCTTTTCTTTTCTGTTAATATGACAAATTATACTAATTTTCAAATATTATGCCTATCTTGCCTTTCTAGGATTAACTTCACTTGGTCATAGCTTATTATCCTATTTATATATTACTAGATTCCATTTGCTAATTTTTTTATTTAAAATATTTCCACATCCTAGACTTACCATGGTGATTATTTTGTAATGTATATAAATGTCTAATGTGATTATTTTATAATGTATATAAATCACTAAGTTGTCCACCTGAAACGAATGTAATATTGTATATTAGCTTTTTCAATTAAAAAATGTTTCCATCTATGTTCATACTGGTCTGTGGTTTACTTTTCTTGGAAACTCTGTTCAGCTTTAGTATCACTGTGATGCCAGCCTTATAAAATATGTTGCAAAAGATTCTGTCCACTTGTAACAGTTTAGTATTACTTCTTCATTAAATGTTATGTTTGTTATTTGAGACTGGAGTTTAATTTGTGGGAAGGATTAGAACTACCAACTCATTTTCTTTACTAGATCTAGAGATATTCAGAATTTCTAGTTTTTCTTTAATCAATTTTGATAACTTTCATTTTGCAGACAATTTCTCCATTTTAAACTGTCATATTTATTGGCATAAAGGTGTTCATAATATTCCTCTATTATTCTTTTTATCTATAGGATCTGTAGAGATTTCCCCTTCAATCCTAATATTGGTAATTTGTATCTTCCCTTTTCTTGTTAATTCTAGTTAAAAGTTTATCAATTCTTTTTTAAATTAACTTTGTATTCATTAATTTTCTCTATTGTTTTGTACTGCACTGATTTCTGTTCTTTACCTTTTTTCTCAGGTACATTTAACTTTTCTTTTTCTCTACCATATCTTTTCAAAAATTTTAAAAGTTTTTTTTTTATTTTAGAGAGAGAGAGACAGGGAGAGAACAAGAGTGTTCATGAGCAGGGGAGAAAGGCAGAGGAAGAGAAAATCTTAAGCAGACTCCATGCTCAGTGCGGACCCTGACACAGGGCTTGATCCCATAATCCTGGGATCATGACCTACGCTGAAATCAAGAGTCAGACACTCAACCGAGCCACCCAGGTGCTCCTCTACCATATCTTAAGATGGAAGCTTGGGTCATGGATTTTATTTATTTATATATTTTTAATGTTTATTATTTTTGAGAGAGAGAGAGAGAAGCAGGGAAACAACAGAGAGAGAGGGAGACACAGAATCGGAAGCAGGCTCCAGGCTCTGAGCGGTCAGCACAGAGCCCCATGTGGGGCTCGAACTCACAGACCACTAGATCATGACCTGACCTGAAGTCGGCCAGTTAACAAACAGAGCCACCCAAGCAATGGGTCATGGATTTTAAATGTTTGTTTGTTTCCCAACATAAGCATTTAAAACCATAAGAGACTCTTAAAAACTGAGAATAAACTGAGGGTTGATAGGGGGTGGGAGGGAGAGGAAAGTCAGTGATGGGCACTGAGGAGGGCACCTGTTGGGATGAGCACTGGGTGTTGTATGGAAACCAATTTGATAGTAAATTTCATATTAAAAAAAACTTTAGATTTCCTTCTGAGTATGGCATTAGCTGTTTACCACAAATTTCCATACACTGTGGTTTTAGTTCAGTTCAAAATATTTTCTAAAATCTTTCCCTTGTTATTTCTTCTTTCAACCATGGGTTACTCAGAAGTATGTTATTTGCTGAATATTTTGGAATATACCAGATGTCTTTGTCATGGATTTATAATTTAATTTCAGTAAGCTCAGAAGCTCTGTCTGTAAGGTTTAAATATTTTTCAACTTACTGAGACTTCTTTTATTGTCCTACAAGTAATCTATCTTGATGAATATTCTATATACACTTAAAAAGTGCTATTTTTGGATAAAGTGTTATATAAATGTCAATTAGGTCTTCCATACTGCTATTAATTTTGTATCTAACTTGTTTTACCAACTATTGACAGAAAAGTATTGATATCTCCTAGCATGATTATAAACTTGTCTATTTCCCCTTTAATTTCTGTTTTTGCTTCCTGTATTCTAAAGACTTTATTAGATGATTATAGGTTTAGTATTATTATATATTGATTATTTGATTCCTTTATAATTATGAAATATCCTTCTTTATTCCTGATAATGTTTCCTTTGTATGATATTTATATATTCACTTCAACTTTTTAAATGATTTTGTGTTTTCATAACATATCTTTCTTCATTCTTTTACTTTCAGCCTATGGTATTTTTATATTTAGACTGGATTTTTTTGAAGACAAAAAACAGATGGGTCTTACTTTATCTGGTCTAATGATCTCCTTTAACTGGGTTTTTAGAACAAGGATTGGAAAATTATGGCCTTTTTCTCTAGCCTATGACCATTTTTGTGCAGTCTGCAGGCTTAAGCACTGTAAAGAAAGAGGAAGCATCAGCAGCACAAGTGATAAAGACCACAGATGTCCCACAAAGTTTAAAATATTTACTATTTGGCCAGTTACAGAAAAAGCAAGCCAACACTTGCTTTAGAACACTACAGAGGGGCGCCTGGGTGGCTCAGTCAGGTAAGTGTCTGACTCTTGATTTCGGCTTGGGTCATGATCTCGTGGTCTCATGAGTTTGAGCCCCACATAGGCTCTGCACTGACAGCATGGAGCCTGCTTGAGATTCTCCCTTTTTCACTCCCTCTCCCCCACTGGCTCTCTCCCTCTCTCTCTCAAAATAAATAAACTTCAAGAAAAAAAAACACTACAGAAGCATAGCTGGACAAAGAATAATGAGAACATCTAGAATAGAATTAAATGAAGTTGCAGAAAGAGAAGAAATAAAAGGAACAGAAAAATATTTGAAGAGATAAAGGATGAGAATTTTCCAGAACTGATAAAAAGAATTAAGCCACAGGCAAATCCAAAGAATCTCCAAAAGACTATTTTTTTAGATCCATATATTTCATAATGTACAACTCCAAAAAATCAAACAAAGAAAAAACCTTCCACAAAGACAGATTACCTCCAATAAAATAACAATTACTGTGACAGGTGACTTCTTTTTTTTTTTTTTTTTTTTTAATTTTTTTTTTTTTTCAACGTTTATTTATTTTTGGGACAGAGAGAGACACAGCATGAACGGGGGAAGGGCAGAGAGAGAGGGAGACACAGAATTGGAAACAGGCTCCAGGCTCTGAGCCATCAGCCCAGAGCCCGACGCAGGGCTCGAACTCACGGACCGCGAGATCGTGACCTGGCTGAAGTCGGACGCTTAACCGACTGCGCCACCCAGGCGCCCCAACAGGTGACTTCTTAATAACAAAAGCAGAAGCCAGAAGGCAATGAAATGATATTACCAATGAACTAGAGCAAAGGTGGGCAAACTTTTTATTAAATTGCCAAATAATAAATATTTTAGACTTGCAGACCATATGGTTTCTGCTGCAACTATTCAAATGCTATTGCTGGATGAGAACAGCCATAGACAATATGTAAACAAAAGGGTATGGCTGTGTCCTAACTTTATTTACAAAACAAATGGCTGGTCCATGGCTAAAGTTTATTGACTTCCATATTAGCGCATTATCACCACCAACCTAAGGTCTCCATGCAGAGAAAAACACCTCCAAGACAGAGCAAAATACATTTTCGAATGAACTAACATCATTGTTGTTTGGCTATGGCCATAAATGCACAATGAAAAAAATGTTAAAGAATTAGTTCAGGAAGAAGGAAAATGATCCAAGATAGTGAAATATGAAGGAATAAGAAAAGAGGACGGACATATATGGGTGAGTGAATACAAAGGATCAGACTGTGAAATCTAACTCACATGAACCCACAGATTTTATCCAAGGTCAAGCTTTACAAACAATTTTAAAAATAGGGGCAATTAAATGGTCCAGAGTAATTAGGGAGAAGTCTGGGACACTAAAGATAAAGGCAGCTGCTTAGGTCTTTCCTTCTCTATGTCAGGCATGTACTCTGTCACCCAGAGTAGACATGGTCTTTAAGTAAGAGTCTCCTCTCCATGTACCAGATCGTTCCCTACTTGTGAATCTCTTGATTGCCAATATCTTTGAAATTATTAATGAAGCTTAATACTGGGTAACATCCCTGGGTAATCAGGTTTGTGGGAGCTGACTGGAAAATCTGTTAGCTCAGGGTGATGTTATTAGGAGGACTCTCATACAGATCCATGAATCACAAAGGCTTAGGGTACTTTTTAAAGTGAGAAAAAGGAGGAGACTAAAAAAAACCCAAAAAAACCAGGAGGATATAGTCCTGGGATGGTTACCTAGACATCTTTGGTCTGAAATGGGAAAACTTAAGACTCTGACAAACTGGCCACTAGCCTGACAGGGATCAATAGGCAGAGGGGAAGATAGTGAAAACTTCTATTGTCTAGCTGTTACTAGCATGTTTGATAAATGCCAATCCTTTTAGGAAGGAGATAATGGCGAGAGAAAAAATATAAGAACAGTTTTTCCTCTCACTGGAAGGCCTTCTTGTGCTTATATGGCTACTCTGGGGAGATGAAATATCCACTAAGAAAGTAATGAACTTAAGGCTATAGGTTATCCCAAAGATACTATAGGTAGGTGGAGGTCAAGGTCAGAGAATGCCTGAGTGCTGAGAGTATTCTGTGAAAGAAATAGCGTATTTCTTGTCTGGTATTTCACAAACACATACCAGAAAAGCCTGGTGAATCATTATTGGCATGGACAATCAGAAGGATGCATCACTTATTTTACATACAACAGAGTATAATTACTTGGGTTGATGATAGATCTATCCCTATGTGGCAACAAACAGGTGCTACAACAGGCAACAAATAAACTGGGTGAAAACTGGTCTACAGCTGTGCTTACCTCCAAGAGGGTAACTGTTCTGCCCTCTTCCCAATGCACAGATAGTCCTCTAGAGCAGAAGGAATACTGTGAGTGCAAATAAACTTAGACTGGCTTTGCAAAAACAATATAATTGAATGCTATTGACAGAGATGATGATAGATGTGGGACTCAGTGACTCTTCATTCTTGACCATTTTATGTAACCTTGATATGTAATCAAGAGGGAGTATCTGATTACCTTATTTAATTACCAAGAATGGGACTGCCTGATGTTCTTGACATGCAAAAGAAAGGGAGCATCAGTAAGAGAAAAAAAAAGATGGAAGGAACAAACACCAGCTCATTGAGAAAAGTAGTTTCAATGGCTTTTGAAAAACAGTGGAGGAATTAGATGAGGTCTTCATTGAGGAGTTATTAACAAACTTTGTAGAGGATGGTTCAAATCATGGTAGGGTTGTTAGGGTCTTTACAGGCTTATTCTTAGCAGAAATTATTCTAGAAAATGTTATAATGTTACAGATACAGAATGTTACAGAAATGTAAGGCAATGAGATAGTGACCAAGGTCAGAAAGTAGACTGGGGAAGAAGTTAAAACAGCTGACTCATGACTCATGCACAGTGTTTACTGGGGGATATTCATCCCCTGGGTGAATTTTCCATTAAAAGTGACTTAATGTCCTTGCATTGTCTGGGAGGCTAGAAATATTAACAATATACTTTGATATATTTTAATTTTTAATGTCTAAGTATTTTATGTTCCTTACAGAAATAAAATTGATTTTTATGTATTAATTGTGTATTCAGCACCTTGATAATTTTATTATTGGAATTATTTATGGTTTATTTCTGAAGTTCATATTTGCAAACATATTGTTAATGAGTAAGGATAGTTTTCTTTCTTCATTTCCAATTCTTATAGCTTTCTTTTTATTGCCTTGCTGTACTGGGATCTTCTTTACAGTATTAAATTGAAGAGGTGATGGCAGTTATCTCTGGCCTGTTCCTGAACTTAAAGCAAATGCTTTCAAAGCTTCATCAAGATATTGGCTGTAGATTTCTTTTTGTTTGTTTGTGTGTTTTGAGATACTATATATCATGTTAGAACATTCATTTTTAGCTCCAGTTTCCTAAGAATTTTAATACATTGATGTACTGAGTGGACATGGAATCTTATCAAACCTTTTTTTCTGCATCTGTTGAGATGATCTCAATAGATTGTTCTGGTTGATTTTCTTGTACTTAACCAACCTTGTATTCCTGGGATAAACTTTACCTTCCAATATATTGCTCAATTAGTTTTCTAACATTTTGATGAAGATTTTTGCATATATGTTCATGAATGAGTAACCTGTAATTTTCTGTTCTATTGCCTCAGTAGAATTTTGGTATAAAGGTTATACTGCCCTCATATATGGATGCTTGATTCCTGACAAAGATGAATGACACTGCAAAGTGGAAAGGAAAGAACAGTCTCTGTCATAAGCAAGACTGGGACAACCAAGTCATATGAAAAGATTATAAAAAAAAGAATAAAACTGGATCCGTACTTCATGCCATATACTAAAACAATGCCCAATACGATGCCTAAATGCAAAAAACCCCACAACTATAAAGCATTTACAACAGAATATAAAAGAATATCTCCACTTGATCTTAGCCAAAAGGCCGAGAAGCGATATAAAAGAATATCTCAAAAAGGTTTTGTACCCAACTTACAAAAAGTGGCCTTAAACAAGAATGTTGCTACGTGAAAACTGAGAACATCAGTACCTCAAGACACTATGAAAGAGTAAAAAGGCAAGCAAGAATGAAAGAAGACATCTGCATTACATAAAACCTATAAATAAATAAAACTTTTAACTATATAAAGATCGCCTACAGATAAATTAGAAAAAGATCCAACTTAACAAAAATATGATAAAGATATAAACAGGTTATTTCACAGAAAAGGAAACTCCAAGGGCCAATATTCACATAAAAAGGTGCTCAGCCTCATTAATAATCACAGAAATACAAATTTAAATTGCAATGAGGTGCTATAAGACCACCTGGAAAAATTTTTTAAGGATAAGACAATGCCAACCAGAACTGTTATGTACAAAAAGTTCATAACAGAATTGTTCATAATAGATTGGAAAACCCAAAATATGTCCGTCAAGAACAGATCGGATAAATTGTGATATATTCATTAGTGGCTTTCTTTACAATAATAAACATGAATGAACTACAGTTAGACATAACATGAATGAACACTAAAAATAATGTTGAGCAAAACAAGCTAGACAAAAAGAATGCCTGACATATCATTTCATTTATTTAAAAATCAAAGTTTAGTAAACTAAACTATCTTAAATGGATGGCCATATAAGTGGCTAAAGTGTAAAGCAAACAAAGTGATTACCATCAAAGTCAGGACAGGAGTAACCTTAAGCAGGATGGGCAGCATCTGACTAAAAAAGGGCAATACAGGTGGGTGGGATTCAAAAGTGAGGTAATATTCTATTTCTTATTATTTTGTGCATACTTATGCATATTATAACATTACTTATGGTTTATGAACTTTTAATATGTATGTTATATTTCACACAAAAGTAAAAGAAAAGGATGCTTACATCATATTTAGGTTTTATCAAAGAAATAGTTAATAAAATTCTTCTTGATAGAACTGCTATAGTTGCTTACTATTTACTGAAATATTTATTAAGGCTCTAAGAATTACAAACACTTCAAAGGAAACAAAAAGTGAGCTTCTTAAAAGAGCAAAATGTTCCCATTGCCTAGAAATACTTTCGGAATGCTAATGCTGAAACAAGATGTGTTTTGTAAGAGGCCATCTGCTCAGGCTGTTTATTGTCTGCTACAAGTCATAATCCTACTTGCATCAGTAATTACTTGTTCAAATATAAATATAACAGGAAAGATTAAGATTTCAGGCAATACACACACACAAAAAGACAAAGGCCATAATTCCCAGTATTCTGTATTAAACAGCTCAACACAGATATCATTCATAGAGATAACCTCTTTCATGGGACTGTTCATCTTAATCACCACCTGATTTCCCATTCATGAAAAAAACTATACATTTTACTTACTTTTTCTCAAGTGGCTACTCACTAAACCTTTCTTCAGCAAAAAAGCATTCCAATGAATTCTATCTCTAGAATTACTTGCTCAAAAACTAGCATAGCTTTAATCTACAGAAATATAACATTGTAATAAAAAGGATATTTTAAGTATGTCTCTTAACTAATCCAATAAGCACTGAAATCATCTATTTTTCTGAGTGAAAATTTTGTTAGGAAATAAGACAGGAAAGTATAGGAAATAAGACAGGAATAAGACAGGAAAGTATAGTCTTTTCAGCTTTTTCTAGCTGAAAAGTAGCAATTTAACTTTTATTTCATGATACAGGAACACGAGCAAGATTAATTCTTAGACTGAGCATACAGAGATCAAAGACACAGTCGACACACTTAGGAACGTGGTCTAAGGGAGACAGAACAGTAAACAGCATAGGGTACCACAGTAGCTTATATAAAAAGCCCTTAAGTGAGAGACATTTGAGTTTAACTAGGAAAAGATACAGCACCCATGAAGACGTATATGGGTATGGGGATAAGGAAGTGCATACATCTTTGTGTGCACAAACTGCCTCTGTGTGTGTGTGTGTGTGTGTGTGTGTGTGTGTGTGTGTGTGTGTGAATGGAAGAGAAATGGCAAATTTGAAGAGCTATAAATAGTTCACAGTATGATTAGAGCAACAAAAGGTATATAGTGACAGGGTTGGGAGATAAAGGTGATATTAAAGAGTCTCGATTTTGTTCCAAGACAATAAAGAGTCATTTCAGGATTTTTAAAATGGGAAACATAGGATCAAATGTGTAATGTACTTCTGCAAATGTGACTCAAAGACCTGGTCTAGGTCCAAAGAAGAGCATGGTCTAGTAGAGAAATGGACATGTAAGCAGCATAAAGTATGGTAGTTCACGCAATGAATACCTAGTCAAATAAGTGGCATTTAAAGTTTGTGACAAGGGGCGCCTGTGTGGCGCAGTCGGTTAAGCGTCCGACTTCAGCCAGATCACGATCTCGCAGTCCGTGAGTTCGAGCCCCGCGTCGGGCTCTGGGCTGATGGCTCAGAGCCTGGAGCCTGTTTCCGATTCTGTGTCTCCCTCTCTCTCTGCCCCTCCCCCGTTCATGCTCTGTCTCTCTCTGTCCCCAAAATAAATAAACGTTGAAAAAAAAAAATAATAAAGTTTGTGACAAAATAACTATAAAGTTCCTCTAGAAGAATACATAAGTACTAGAGAAGGGCAGGGAGGGAATACCCTCATATAAAAATACACACGGTATATTACTTTGCTTTCATTTCACTATGACATCCAAGGGCAAATACTTCTCTTTAGTTCCCAAAGCAAACTGACAATAAATTAATATAAAATACAATAAAAAATTTATAAATGCATAAGGATTTTAGAAGGTGATATCAAAGGCAAAGATTCTGATAATTTCATGGGAGAAAAGGGGGGATTAAATTACATTGGTAAATCTGATGGATCCAGTGCTCAGTGCACCTATCAGAGAAAATTAGAGTGGAGGTAGAAGCCATTCTTCACAACACAAACCCCTCGAGTCAAGAGGTATACAAAGTGGAAGTAACAAGAGCCTGAAAAATCAATGGAAGAAAGGGAGCTTCCCCTCCAATCCCATCAGAGACAAAACATATACCAGTTACCTTTATTAAAAAAACCTAATTCTCCATTCATAAATGCAAATAAAAAAACAAGGATTCTCAAACATATGAGACAAAGGGCAGATTAAGTACATCTCATGAAAAATAAACACTACGAGGCTGATCATTTCAAATGCAGGGCCCAGACACAAAGCCAAAATAAAGCTACTCAACGAATTGCATCCGTCCCGAATGTATCATTTGTGATTACAGATGTGCAGCTGTGGAATTCCTAACATTGAGAACATTTATTGTTTAAAACGAGAAATAACTCAACTTCTAATACGATGAAAAAAAAAGATGAATCATCTGGATTCAAGCAGAGACAATGGGTTTTCAGGTTTGATGATGATTTACCTGGCTTTCATGTTCAATGTTCTGGGTCTTGAAAGTTCATGAATTTATGAATTCATTCATTAAATAAGTATTTAAATTGAATACCTATTATGTGTTATGTTACCCTTCCAGGTGTGGGACACATCAATGAACAAAACAGAGAAAAATTCCTGTCTAACCTTGAGGAGCTGATACTCTGGTAAGCTTCCATTTCTATGTATTTCATCTCCTGTGACCGAAGGCTTTAAAAAGCCTTACCAAGATATCGATAGTGATCTCTTATACTAGGATCACAGGTAATCTTAGTTTCTTTTTTATCCTTTCTTATGTGTTCCCAACACAAAATACATCCTTCCCCCACTGCCCCTTTCCTTTTTACTTAAAGGGGAGGAGAATTGAGCAGGGAAATCAGTCTGGCTGTCCTGGAGACAATGGATGACAGCTGCTGGGAGGCAAAGAGGAAGTACAAATAACCAAGCCAGTTACATGCAGCTGTATTAATTTAGGTGAGAAAAGTAAAAATGTGAATTAAGACAGATTTAAGAACCTCAATGGCAGACAAGGGACGGATCGAGACACACTGGGGATTCTTAATCAACAGGACTCTTTCCAATAGGTATGTTGGTAAAAAGGAAGCAAAGGTCAAGTATGAATCCTAGGTTTACAATTTTTACGTGTGAGAAAAGAGTCAATGCAGGTCTGTTCCCTTAGTTCTTACTTATCTCTGTAACCATAGCAGTAATTCTTGGCCAAACTCTAACAAAACAACTGAACATTCACATAGTTACTGGGGTAATGATACTATTCTATATGCACAAAGCCAGGACCAAGCTGAACAAGGATGACAGCATGTTTAAAACAAACATGAATGTTCCGGATGGGCACCTGGTGTCTGACATGCATGTACACCATGGCGGGTCACATAGCAGGTGCTCGTATGATCAGCTCTTTTTGAGAACTACGGACTCTAAGACTCAAGCAAAATTCCTTGGGTAGAGACATCTCACATGTGTCTTTGAGTTTTGCATCCAGAGAGAAAAGTACATTTTGTGTGACTCTTGCAAAGAAAGGATTACCTGGGAGCCTGTACATGACTTATGACTGATAGATATCTTTTTCTTGCTGTCCCTGGACTGTGGCTTTTGCTGTAACAAATCTTAGCTGTGGATACAACTTTATATTAAGCTTTGTTCTTCCAGTGAACCACTGAACTAGCGGGTAGTTGTGAGATCCCAAGTCAGGAGCACTGAGTGGGCAGGAAATTAAGGGTTTAGTGGGGTGGGAGAAGAAATGAATTTAGTTTCCTTGTAAAGTGTCTTGATCACGTTCACTACCTTTAGTAGAATTCTGGTTTTTTTTTTTTAGCAGCAAATATGTTTTTCACCATTTCAGCCTCATCAGCAGTTCAAAGTTCTCTTCAGCTTTAACTTACTCTTCTATGTTATTTCCATCAAATTTAGAAACAAAATATGAAGGAACATCCCTTACTTCAAGAATTTTTCCTGGTACATCTTGTGATCTTGTTCCAAATCTGACATAGTGGGGTCACCACTATCTTCAAAATCATTATGTTAAATTTGTTCTTCTCAAAGACCTGTACTAAGCATCTACTGTGATTCAGACATTTTGCTAGGTGTTAGGGATAGAAAGATTGAGAAGATATAGCTCCCATCCTAGAATCTAGAGGACACTTACATAAACATGACAACAGATCAAATATTCTCTAGGCTTTTCTTAATGTTTCACTTCTAACAGTATTCTAGATACAGGCAATATAAAAGATTGCATCTTTAATGTCACAGTGAGATTGAAAGTATTGCACTGCAGCTGTACGATGGATCAGCCTTCTCATGAAAGCTCCTCTGCAATAACATTCAGCGTCTGAATAATGACCTATTCCATGGCTGAGGCAATGAGAAGCCAAAGGCAGCCAGAGTAATGGTAAAAGTATTACCAGAAGCTACCCCTGCTTCCTGAGGGCAAACACAGCATACGACTGTCTGCCACTGAATAGCTTTCCTATCCTTAGGTAAGTTTGTTTCTAAAATGATCATTCACTACAGAGTTTCAAGTATGACAGTACAGATAAGAAACAATTTCTCATTCCCTCCATGTATCACTTTGAGTTCTATTTGCCCCTGTAATGTAACAGCTCTGAAAACCTATATTTGATTTTATTCAAGTCTGCAACCTCAAAACTGCATGCCTAACCTTAAGCCCTAATATATACATACATCTATATATTACATATAAGCCCTAATATGTATGTCAGTTTACATTAAAATCAATATTTACTCCGTTCTAAACTCATTTCTTTAAAACATGAGGTCTCTCTTTTAAATTAAAAAAAAAAAAGAGGGATACAAATTATTTTATCATTTTGAACATAATTCAAGGACTGTAAACTAAGTATATTTAAAAGTAATGAAAAATGCATTTACAAGTGTCTCTCTGACTCTTAAAAACTGAGAGCAAACTGAGGGTTGATGGGGGTGGGAGGGAGGGGAGGGTGGGTGATGGGTATTGAGGAGGGCACCTTTTGGGATGAGCACTGGGTGTTGTATGGAAACCATTTTGACAATAAATTTCATGTATTGGAAAAATAAATAAATAAATGTGTCTCTCTTTTAGAATTTAAAGTACTTTTTATAGATGTAAGCTTACAGAGTTTTATAGAAATTCTGCTGTGTACACATTTCTGACAAAGAAGCCTCAGAAGAGCCAAAGACAACTCACAGCCTAATAACTGGAAGAGCTGTTTTCACTGACTGATAATAGTTCCAGAAAGCCTCAATTTACAACACAGACAAATATAAGAGAAGTTGAGAGTAGATTTCAAGGAAAGGGAGTCAGTGCAGAAAAAAAACTGGCCAAATCTGGAAGTTTTATGGCACAGAAGAGTAAAGACTGTAAGCAACTGAAAAAATGTAGAAAAGAGAGCTATCATATTTTGGGGGGACAACTACAATAAATGATTATTTTTATTTATTATTATAATATTATTATTATGTTTTTAGATTCTATTTTCAAGCATCTCTACACCCAATGTGGGGCTCAAACCTACAACCCTGAGATCAAGGGCCACATGCTTCACTGACTGAACCAGCTAGGCACCCGAAATGATTATTTTAGAAACATAACCAACAAACATAAAATATTATTTGGGGCACTGGTGCCAAGCTAAATATACCACTATTACTACTAACTAATATGATTACAATCACTGCTAAAATTTAATAAGCAGTCACATGCCAGACACTTTGCAAAGCACCATAAATGGATTCAATCCTTATAACAGTCTTAGGAGATAGATATCACCATCAACCTCATTTTATAAATGAAGAAACCAGAGACTAAAGAAGTTAAGTACTTTTCCCATTATCAAGTAGCTAGTTAATCAAAAAGCCAAAATCAGAAATCAAGTCATGTGATTACAGATGCTGAGAGGAATATGCTATACTCCTCTTCAACTGGTAGAATAATGAGCCAGTAAATTGTGGGAATATTAACAGTAAACTGTTTCCTCCATATCCTTTTAGAGAGACATTCACAAACAGAAGAACAGAAGTTATTTCACCCAAGTATAAATTTCAAATTTTTAAATGGAAGACAAGGGAGAGATGCTTATAGACACTATGGAAGTAACTTTTTCACAATATAAACCAGGCAATGGATAATATCTCTGAAGAAATGGTATAATGTTGGCTTATCCAAAACAAAACTAATCTAAAGCAAAAAGGTTGGATTTTCACACTCTATAGATTCTTTTTTAAAATTTTTTTGACAGAGAAAGCGAGTGCACACACGAGTGGGGGAGGGGCAGAGAGGGAGAGAGAGAATCCCAAGTAGGCTCCATGCTGTCAGCACAGAGCCTGACATGGGACTCAAACTCATGAACCATGAGACATATCATGACCTGAGCTGAAATCAAGAGTGGGATGCTTAACTGACTGAGGTACCCAGGTATCCCTCAAACTCTACAGATTCTAAGTAAAGCAAACTATTGACTGCAACTAACACAAGCCCTGTAAGTAGTTAAAGGGAGATACAGCGCAGTAAATGGACTGTGAGAATGAAGATGGAGTCAGGCTGCCTGGGAGCTAATCCTGGCTCCACTACAAATAAGGAGAGTAACTTAATCTCTGTGCCTCAATTTCTTAATCTCTATAATAAGGATAATAATGTATTGTAATTATATCTACCGCAAAAGAAATTCAATAGAGAGTACTAAATTAACGTTAGCAATTTTTATTGTTAAAATGAAGCACCTAAAATTGAGTACTAAGTTATTTTCAATAAATGCTCTTACGCAAAAGTTCCACACACAGCAGCACTAAATTTTATACACAATGAATATGAATATAATCACTATATAAAGATATTTCTAAAAAGTCAGTAGGAATTTTGTGTGAAATAAAATGAAAAAAAACAAAACAAAATAAAATGAGTGTTATTACTATCCTTTTCCTTTTCTTCCATAAAGAAATTAAAATGAGAACACATCTAGTCTCACTTCATAGAAATTAAAAATGACAAGTAAATGGACATGATCTTTTATAAGATAAAGCTTCTAATAGAAATGTCTTACGAGGGTGCCTGAGTGGCTCAGTCAGGTGAACATCCAATTCTTGATTTCGGCTCAGGTCATGATTTCACAGTTGTGGGGTCAAACCCCGGGTGGGGCTCTGCACCAGGCATAGAGCCTACTTGAGATGCTCTCTCCCTTTCCCCCTCCCCCATTTGCACTTCCTCTCTCAAAAAAAAAAAAAAAAAAAAAAAAGAAAGAAAGAAATATCTTAACATAATCTTACTATCCACAATAAATGTTTGATAATTCTTCTAAAACAATATCTTCTTTAGTGTTTTTCATATTTGTTTGTATGGCAAAGCACAAGCAAGTGTAGGTACTCTTTATGGAACCTCAAAAATGATGAAGATGTCCATATGGTACCATAAGAACTAGGAAAGGGGCGCCTGGGTGGCGCAGTCGGTTAAGCGTCCGACTTCAGCCAGGTCACGATCTCGCGGTCCGTGAGTTCGAGCCCCGCGTCGGGCTCTGGGCTGATGGCTCAGAGCCTGGAGCCTGTTTCCGATTCTGTGTCTCCCTCTCTCTCTGCCCCTCCCCCGTTCATGCTCTGTCTCTCTCTGTCCCAAAAATAAATAAACATTGAAAAAAAAAAAATTAAAAAAAAAAAAGAACTAGGAAAAACTTTACCAGATTACAGAGTTGCGACACATATGCACATTCTCCAATATGAAAATCATAACCACAGAGACGCCTGAGTGGTTCAGTGGATTAGGCATCCAACTCTTGATTTCGGCTCAGGTCATGATCCCAGGGCTGTGAGATGGAGCCCCATGTCAGGCTCTGTGCTGACAGTGCAGAGCCTGTTTAGGATTATCCCTCTCCCTCTCCCTCTCTCTGCTCCACCCCTGCTCTCTCTCTCCCTCTCTCTCTCAAAATAAATAAATGAACTTAAAAAAAAAGAAAATCATAACCACAAACCTAGATCTATGAAAAATCTAAGCAAGATCAATGTAGTTTTTTCATTAACATTAATTTGGCGCTTGTTAATAATAATAGTAGGTAACTTTCAAATACCTATTACGTGCCAAGCAATGTGCCAAAGAGTTATTTATATGTATATCTCACTTCTAACTGCTAAGTGAGACAGTACAGATTCAAACCAATCCTGACTCAAACCTTATACTCTTAACCACAACACTATACTTCTACATTATGCAATAATATCTAAAAACTTAAACATCTTAATTATACTTAAGATGTTTATATATATTTTATGCTAACAAGGAAGAATTAACATTAATCAATTTTAAGAACAGAACATAAGTATCAATAGGAGGACCACTTAAGAACTTGGGCATTAAATGTATGCATGGTGATTAGAGTTAATAATATTGTATTTATATACTTGAAGGTTGCTAAGAGCATAGCTCTTAAATATTCTCACCACAAAAAAAAAGAAAAAAAAAGAAATGGTAATTATGTGATGCAATTGAAGGGTTAGCTAATGCTATGGTGATAATCATACTAATACATAAAAATATCAATGCAACACAATGTGTATCTTAAACTAATACAATGCTATGTGTCAATTATATCTCAATAAAGCTGGGGGGAAAAGAGAATTACTGAGAAGCTCCTATTAGTGATTAACTCTGAAAATTACTCCTAAGTTCCAAATGTAAGGTGCTTTTAAGTACACAGCTAAAGATATCTAGTTCTATAAGCTGTAGTTCAAATAAAGGCCTTCTTACTATGACATAAGCCAGTCATAAAAATCAATCCTTGATTGATTAACCTCACTCCTCAGAAGTAGGAGATACTCTACTTATTTTAATTTTGAGGCACAAAGGTTGGTGCTATAAAAAAAGATACCCCTTAGTCTTTTTTTTTTTTTTTTCAACGTTTATTTATTTTTGGGACAGAGAGAGACAGAGCATGAACGGGGGAGGGGCAGAGAGAGAGGGAGACACAGAATCGGAAACAGGCTCCAGGCTCTGAGCCATCAGCCCAGAGCCTGACGCGGGGCTCGAACTCCCGGACTGCGAGATCGTGACCTGGCTGAAGTCGGACGCTTAACCGACTGCGCCACCCAGGCGCCCCGATACCCTTTAGTCTTTAGTCTGAGTGATATTTGCTAAAGGAAACATAACTGAAATATTCAGTTTTGTAGAGTCTTCTAACAATTACTACGCTTATGTCAACAATTTCTAATTGTGTATTATTTTGGTTTAATTTTTTTTTTTTTTTATTTGAGAGAGAGAAAGGAAGAGAAATCATGTGCGGGCACCAGTGGGGGAGATGGGCAGAGGAAGAGAGAGAATCTTAAGCAGGCTCCACGCTAGGTGCAGAGCTCAATGGGGAGCACTATCCCATGACCCTGGAATCATGACCTGAGCCAATATCAAGAGTTGGACGCTCAAAGGACCAAACCACCCAGGCACCCCTCTAATTCTGTATTATTATAATTAGCATATTTATAGCTATAACTGGAAAGACAGGAAATTATATAAAAGTAATTCCCATCAACGAGAACTGTGAAGAGATTATTCATAGTTTAAACATGTCTGGCTCAATATAACCTAAAATCCTATTATTTTGGAATGAATTTTTACTAAAATACAAATGTCTTGAGTCTGCATTAGACAGCTATTAAAGACAAGAAGACCTGTTAATCATCATGTTTAAAAATAATCTTAAATCAAGACTCAAAATACATCTACCTTATGATATCCATTGCCTGGTAAAGTATTTCAGATTGATCAACTCCAAGAACCTTCTTTGCCCCAGCTTTAGCTGCAAACATAGAGAGAATTCCAGTTCCACAACCAACATCCAAAACTACCTGGTAAAATAAAAAAACAGGTATTATTGAAAAGGTCCAATATTTTAAGTTCTAATCACATATTATGATGCTTCTGGCAAGTAATTGATCACAATATTTTTTTGAAAATTTTAAAATGTTTTTTATGTATTTTTGAGAGACAGAGAGACAGACAGCAAGCAGGAGAGGGGCAGAGGGCCAGGGAGACAGAATCCAAAACAGGCTTCAGGCTCTGAGCTGTCAGCAAAGAGCCCAACAAGGGGCTTGAACTCGTAAACTGTGAGATCATGAGCTGAGCCGAAGCTTAACTGACTGAGCCACCCAGACACCCCAATTGATCACAATATTTTAGAATTTTACTGATCAATTATGGTAGTGATTTCTATTTGAAGAAGCTGAAGATATCACTACAATGAGTTATTTTAAGTTCTTCTTCTTTTTTTAAACATAAGCTCTATGCCCAGCATGGGGCTTGATCTTATGACCCCAAGATCAAGAGTCCTATGCTTTACCAACTGAGCTGGCCAGGTACATACACCAAGTTGTTTGCACCCCAACTTGTTTTAAATTCCTAACAGTCTTTTTGGCCATACTGGCCATATTCTGCTACAATCAGATTCAACAATGTAAATTAAGAGATGTTTTACACAAAATAAGCAATTTCTACAGACTTAACAGGGAAGTATTCTCTATTTTTTTTTTACAAACTTTTTTTTTACATTTATTTATTTTTGAGAGAGAGAGAGACAGAGCACAAGTGGGAGGGGGGCAGAGAAAGAATGAGACACAGAATCTGAAGCAGGCTCCAGGCTCTGAGCTGTCAGCACATAGCCCAACGTGGGGCTCGCTCACAAACTGTGAGATCATGACCTGACTTGAAGTCGGTCACTTAACCGACTGAGCTACCCAGGTGCGCCATAATATTCTCTATTTTTAATTTCCCCATTGCATGCATGCTCTAATTTAGGCTTAGTAGTTCTAAACTGTAGCAGAAATAAATTTCTCCAAGTTTGAGAGACAAGAATTAAGTTTAGCAGGAGAGCATCATCCAATACAACTAAAAAATGCTTATAAAAGAATCCTAGATGTAGAATATTGCCATATCCCCTCCATTTCCAAAATTAAATATTCAACTCACTTAAATAATTCAGGTACAATAAAAACAAACTGGCTTCTAGAATTCAGCCATTTAAGAATATAAGTTTTTAAAAATAATACTCATTATCAATGGTGAAGGTAAAAAGAATCAAAGTTTAAGATGATGTTGGGGACAGGTAAAAAGCAATTATTTCCAAATCAAGAATTGCATGCTATTTCCAATATAGTATAGTGAAACCTGCTCCATTCAAAGTAAAAAACAAAAACAAATTACTGAGGAAACATATTAAGCAAAATAGTCAGATACAGTATTTTCTGTGAAATGACTGCAATCTGCACTGCCTTAAATCTTTCAATATCAATGGCCTAAACTCCTATGTACTTATCTCAAAAAATGAAATTATTTCAGTATTCTCCTATAAATATTTGCTGAGCATCACTAAGTGCAATCATGATCACAGTGATGGGGTACAGCAACAAACAAGACCAAGTTTCTGTCTTAATGGAGCTACAGACAATGAATAAATAAATACAAAATAAGGTTAGCCAGTAGTGTTATAAAGAAAAATCAAGCCCCGGAATAGAAGTTAGAGCAGAGAAGAGGGGATACATACTTTAAGCATTTAAAATAGGTCTGTGAATATACCTCTGATATATGTGGGCTGAGAACTGAATGAAGTAAGGGAATATGCCATGTAGAGATCTGGAGGAGTTTCTTCTAAGCAATGGAGGATATTAACAGCAAAACACAAGATTCCAGGCAAAGCAAGAAGACCAATGTGGCTGAGTTGGGTGAGAAAAGGTTGCTCGATAGTGAGGTAAAGGTTAAGCAGAGGCCAGATCACACAGAACCTTTGGATTTTATTCTGAGTAATGGGAAGCTACCGTAAGAACAACAGAACTAGAATTAAAAATCTATCAAACTGTTCAACATTACTTTATTCTTCAGCTTGGTAATATAGGCCACGTAGTTTAACATCAAAAACTGTATTTCTTATTTATCCTTCAAGAGAATTTTTGTGTAAAGATGATGTAACACATTTTTTCCGTCCCTTTTTTACACAAACAGAAGCATATTATGCCACTGCACTTGCTACACACTGCTTTTTGTATTTAGCAACGTAATGTAGGGATCTTTCCGTATCAGTTTACAGAACTTCTTTCTCTCGTATGGTTGTAAAGGATTCTCTATTATGGCTATACCATAATCTATTGATTTAGTTCTCTACTGATAGACATTTAGGTAGTTTTGAAATTTTACTATGATAATCATTACTGTAAATATAGCTTTATATCTAACCCCATTCACACATGAGTAAATCTACAGAATACATTTCTAGAAGTGAAAATACTGTGTCAAGAGAGAATATGCATATTTATAATTGTGCCAGACATGACCAAACTACCTTCCATAGGGCAGTTCTGCTCATGAGGGCCCTAACCAGCAATGTTTAAGTGTTGATATCCTTACAGGTGAGACTAGCCTATGGACCATATAATCGAACTTTTGGCTTTTTGCTAATCTTGCCAAGTACAAAATTATGATACACTGGCATAGTTATAACATGCATTTCCATTATCATGAGGTTTAGCATCATTCCTTATGTTGTAGAGCCATCTGTAGTTCTTTTTATGTAAAGTATCTACTTATATTCTTTATTTTTCCAGTGAGCTTTTTCTTATGAAATTTTGAATCAAAATTTTCTTATCAAATAACAGTTCTTTGTAAGTGAAGAAGATGACACCTCTATAATATAATCTGCAAGCTTTCTATCAGCATATATTTTTGTGTTTCGATTCTGCTTATAGTGATTTTGGCTATGCAGAAATTCTTTACTTACAGTGAAACTCATTAATCATTTCTTTTATGGCTTCCTGCTGGATTTTGATTATAATTAGACTGACCTTCCCCATATTCTCTCCTATTTCATTCTATTTTATCCTCATACATTCTCTTCTAGTACATTTATGGTTTCATTAACATACTTTTTTTTTAGTTTATTTATTTTTGAGGATGGTATTAGAAGGATCTTTTTTTTTTTTTTTTTTGTACATGAATGTTCATTAACAACTTTATTTTTAAAACCCAAAAACTATGGGGCGCCTGGGTGGCGCAGTCGGTTAAGCGTCCGACTTTAGCCAGGTCACGATCTCGCGGTCTGTGAGTTCGAGCCCTGCGTCGGGCTCTGGGCTGATGGCTCAGAGCCTGGAGCCTGTTTCCGATTCTGTGTCTCCCTCTCTCTCTGCCCCTCCGCCGTTCATGCTGTCTCTCTCTGTCCCAAAAATAAATAAACGCTGAAAAAAAAAAAAATTAAAAAAAAACAAACCAAAAACTAAAACAAAATCTTAAATTTTCATCAACAAGTGAATGGATTAAAAAATGATTATATATGTACACAAGGGCATACAATCTTTTTCTGTAAAGAGACAAAGAAAACATATTTTCAGTGTTCTGGGCCATATAGTCTCTACTCAGTTCTGCTGTTGTAGCATGAAAGTGACTATAAACAATAATATAAGCAGATAGGGATGGTCAGATTTGGCCAACAACAAGCTGAAGTTGGCCAACTGAATTGCCAAGGCTGGATGTATATACAATGAACTGCTACTCAGCAATAAAAAGAAACACACTATTGATGCATGTAATAACATGGATTAATCTTAATTATGCTGAATAAAAAAGAAAACATACTATATAATTTCATTTATAAAATCCTACACTTCGTAAACCAATCTATAGTGACATAAGGTTTATCAATGGTAATTGTAGCTTGGTTAAAAAAATTACTTAGATATGGTTCCTTCAGTTCTTTCAACATATTTATAATATTTGATTTGAAGTCTTTGGTAAACCCAGGGGCACCTGGGTGGCTCAGTCGGTTGAGCGTCCGACTTCGGCTCAGGTCATGATCTCGCAGCTCATGAGTTCAGGCCCCGCGTTGGGTTCTGTGCTGGCAGCTCAGAGCCTGGAGCCTGTTTCAGATTCGTCTCCCTCTCTCTCTGTCCCAACCCACTCGCATTCTGTCTATGTCTCTCTCAAAAATAAATAAACTTAAAAAAAATTAAAAAAAAAAAAAAAAAAGTCTTTGGTAAACCCAACATCTGGGACAGTTTTTTTTTAAATATAATTTATTGTCAAATTGGCTGACATACAACACCCAGTGCTCATCCTAACAATTGCCCTCATCAATGCCCATCACCCACTTTCCCCTCTCCCCCACCCCCATCAACCCTGTTTGTTCTCTGTATTTAAAAGTCTCTTATGGTTTGCCTCCTTCCCGCTCTGTAACTATTGTTTTTTCCCCTTCCCTTCCCCCATGGTCTTGTTAAGTTTCTCAAGATCCACATATGAGTAAAAACACATGGTATCTGTCTTTCTCTGACTTATTTCTTTTAGCATGACACCCTCCAATTCCACCCACATTGCTGCAAATGGCATGACTTTCTTCTTTCTCATTGCCAAATAGTATTCCATTGTATATATAAACCACATCTTTACCCATTCGTCAGTTGATGGAGGCTCTTCCACAATTTAGGCTCTTTCCACAATTGGGCTATTGTTGAAAGTGCTGCTATAAACATTGGGGTACAGGTGCCCCTATGCATCAGCACTCCTGTATCCCTTGGGTAAATTCCTAGCAGGGCTATTGCTGGGTCATACGGTAGATCTACTTTTAATTTTTTGAGGAATCTCCACACTGTTTTCCAGAGCGGTTGCACTAGTTTGCATTCCCACCAACAGCACAAGAGGATTCCCATTTCTCCACATCCTAGAAGCGAGGATTTGGGGGAGGTAATTAGGTCATCAGGGCAAAGCCCTCGTGAAAGGAATTAGTACCCTCATAAAAGGGGCCCAGAAGATTCCTCTCTGGAGGAGGAAGGCATGCCTATGCCTATGCTGAACTACAACACAAACCTTCACCACAGTTAGTGCCATGATTCTGGATTTCCCAGACCTTTAACTGTGAAAAATCAATTTAAAAATTTTTAATTATAAGTCACTAAGTTCATGGTATTTTTGTTGTAGCAACCCAAATGCACAGGGATCTTGAACATTAAGTAAAATTTCTGTACATACTTTGGTCTACTTTTGGATTTTTATTTTGCTCCATTAATTTATATAATCATGTGCCAGTAACTATTGTAATTACAGAAGCTTTACAGAATGTTTTAGTATCTAAAAAGGTTGGTCCACTCTCTAGTCCATGCTCGCTGCAAAATTTTTTTCACAATGTTTCTGGAAAATTTTGTATATTTATTTTTTCATAAGAACAAGAGAATCAACTTATCTAGGCTTTTTAAAAAGTCTTAGTATTTTTATGGGGATTGAACTAAAGTTATAAGTTGATACAGGGAAAATGGATAATTTTGAGTTTTCCTTTTTAAGAAGATGGTAAAATTTTCAATTTGTTTAAATCATCTATCATATTCTTCAGGTTTAAAAAAAAATTCTTTTTCATGTAAGTCCTACACGTTATTTAAGTTTGGTCCTATGCGTTTTATCTTCTATACTGTTTACTATTGTAAGTGGAGTCCTTCAATCCATTATGTCTTGAAAATATAATTTACAGAACTGACTCCAGAAGAGAGAAAATCTATTAAACAGCCTGATTTCTATTGAAGAAATAAAGTTGTTGAAAGGCTACCACTGTGTCTCCTATCCTGTGCCCCTCCAAGAAGGACAAGGCCCAGATGCTTTCATAGGGACAATTTGTTTCCTGCACATGTGGCCTGTCTGAGAGAGTCAACATATTTTAAGGTAAGTACTTTTACATACAAAAAAAGTTAAGAATTTTAAGACAGAAACTATGTATCATTGCAAACAAAAAGGAAACATTTTATGTTACCAATAAAATGTGTTAACCATATCAGCAAGAAAATATTGTAATAGATAGTATGTATGCTTAGAGTATGGTTATGGTACATTATTTTGAAATATTATATGGCTAAAATAAAAATGGAAAAATATATACAACACAATCGTAAGTGATAAGTTTCCAGAAACTTTCACTGAAATAAGATATCTGCAAAATTAAAAAATTAAAACTAAATGGTCAGTGTGGAATTTAGATATTTGATACTATAATATTTGGCAAAGGTGACTGGGAATATCAGCACTCACATACTGTTTATGGAAAGACAAGCTGGCAGCACTAACTCCATCCAAGGTATAAATTACCTTTTTTTAAAAAGTAATTTATTTATTTATTTTGAGAGAGAAACCACACAAGTGGGGGAAGGGCAGAGAGAGAGAGGAAGAGAGAAAATCCCAAGCAGGCCCCACTGCACACTGAGCCTGACACAGGGCTCAACCTCAGGACTGTGAGATCATGACCTGAGCCAAAATCAAGAGTCAGATGCTTAATTGACTGAACCACCCATGCACTCAATAAATTACTTTTTTGACCCAGGAAGTCCACTGTTAGGATTTTATCTTATTACTGGACTCTCACATGTATTTAAAACATTTTAAATATTTTATATTTTTATATGCACTGTTTCTAATATTAAAAATTAAAACTTACAGACATTCTTACATTGGACAAATGAGCCATTAAAAGAATGATAAGGAGCCGGAGGGAAGATGGCGGCGTAGGAGGACGCTGGGCTCACCGCGCGTCCTGCTGATCAATTAGATTCCACCTACACCTGCCTAAATAACCCAGAAAACCGCCAGAGGATTAGCAGAACGGAGTCGCCGGAGCCAAGCGCAGACGAGAGGCCCACAGAAGAGGGTAGGAAGGGCGGCGAGGCGGTGCATGCTCCACGGACTGGCGGGAGGGAGCCGGGGCGGAGGGGCGGCTCGCCAGCCAAGCAGAGCTCCAGAGTCTGGCTTGAAAAAGCGGAGGGGCCTGACGGACTGTGTTCCAACAGCAAGCGCGACTTAGCGTCTGGGAGGTCATAAGTTAACAGCTCTGCTCGGAAAGCAGGAAGGCTGGAGGACAAAGGGAGGGAGAGCTGCTGAGCCCCCGGACAACAGAGCTCAGTTTGGTGGGGAACAAAGGCGCTCGCCAGCGCCATCTCCCCCGCCCATCCCCCAGCCAAAATCCCAAAGAGAACCAGTTCCTGCCAGGGAACTTCCTCGCTCCGCACAAACACCCAACTCTGTGCTTCTGCGGAGGAGCCAAACCTCCGGCAGCGGATCTGACTCCCTCCCGCTGCCACAGGGCCCCTCCTGAAGTGGATTACCTAAGGAGAAGCGAGCTAAGCCTGCCCCTCCTGCCCCTGTGCACCTTGCCTACCCACCCCAGCTAATACGCCAGATCCCCAGCATCACAAGTCTGGCAGTGTGCAAGTAGCCCAGACGGGCCACGCCACCCCACAGTGAATCCCGCCCCTAGGAGAGGGGAAGAGAAGGCACACACCAGTTTGACTGTGGCCCCAGCAGTGGGCTGGGGGCAGACATCAGGTCGGACTGCGGCCCCGCCCACCAACTCCAGTTATACACCACAGCACAGGGGAAGTGCCCTGCAGGTCCTCACCACGCCAGGGACTATCCAAAATGACCAAGCGGAAGAATTCCCCTCAGAAGAATCTCCAGGAAATAACAACAGCTAATGAGCTGATCAAAAAGGATTTAAATAATATAACAGAAAGTGAATTTAAAATAATAGTCATAAAATTAATCGCCGGGCTTGAAAACAGTATACAGGACAGCAGAGAATCCCTTGCTACAGAGATCAAGGGACTAAGGAACAGTCACGAGGAGCTGAAAAACGCTTTAAATGAAATGCAAAACAAAATCGAAACCACCACAGCTCGGATTGAAGAGGCAGAGGAGAGAATAGGTGAACTAGAAGATAAAGTTATGGAAAAAGAGGAAGCTGAGAGAAAGAGAGATAAAAAAATCCAGGAGTATGAGGGGAAAATTAGAGAACTAAGTGATACACTAAAAAGAAATAATATACGCATAATTGGTATCCCAGAGGAGGAAGAGAGAGGGAAAGGTGCTGAAGGGGTACTTGAAGAAATAATAGCTGAGAACTTCCCTGAACTGGGGAAGGAAAAAGGCATTGAAATCCAAGAGGCACAGAGAACTCCCTCCAGACGGAACTTGAATCGATCTTCTGCACGACATATCATAGTGAAACTGGCAAAATACAAGGATAAAGAGAAAATTCTGAAAGCAGCAAGGGGTAAACGTGCCCTCACATATAAAGGGAGACCTATAAGACTCGTGACTGATCTCTCTTTTGAAACTTGGCAGGCCAGAAAGAATTGGCACGAGATTTTTAGTGTGCTAGACAGAAAAAATATGCAGCCGAGAATCCTTTATCCAGCAAGTCTGTCATTTAGAATAGAAGGAGAGATAAAGGTCTTCCCAAACAAACAAAAACTGAAGGAATTTGTCACCACTAAACCAGCCCTACAAGAGATCCTAAGGGGGACCCTGTGAGACAAAATACCAGAGATATCACTACAAGCATAAAACATACAGACATCACAATGACTCTAAACCCGTATCTTTCTATAATAACACTGAATGTAAATGGATTAAATGCGCCAACCAAAAGACATAGGGTATCAGAATGGATAAAAAAACAAGACCCATCTATTTGCTGTCTACAAGAGACTCATTTTAGACCTGAGGACACCTTTAGATTGAGAGTGAGGGGATGGAGAACTATTTATCATGCTACTGGAAGCCAAAAGAAAGCTGGAGTAGCCATACTTATATCAGACAAACTAGACTTTAAATTAAAGGCTGTAACAAGAGATGAAGAAGGACATTATATAATAGTTACAGGGTCTATCCATCAGGAAGAGCTAACAATTATAAATGTCTATGCGCCGAATACCGGAGCCCCCAAATATATAAAACAACTACTCATAAACATAAGCAACCTTATTGATAAGAATGTGGTAATTGCAGGGGACTTTAACACCCCACTTACAGAAATGGATAGATCATCTAGACACACGCTCAATAAAGAAACAAGGGCCCTGAATGAGACATTGGATCAGATGGACTTGACAGATATATTTAGAACTCTGCATCCCAAAGCAACAGAATATACTTTCTTCTCGAGTGCACATGGAACATTCTCGAAGATAGATCATATACTGGGTCACAAAACAGCCCTTCATAAGTTTACCAGAATTGAAATTATACCATGCATACTTTCAGACCACAATGCTATGAAGCTTGAAATCAACCACAGAAAAAAGTCTGGAAAACCTCCAAGAGCATGGAGGTTAAAGAACACCCTACTAACGAATGAGTGGGTCAACCAGGCAATTAGAGAAGAAATTAAAAAATATATGGAAACAAACGAAAATGAAAATACAACAATCCAAACGCTTTGGGACGCGGCAAAGGCAGTCCTGAGAGGAAAATACATTGCAATCCAGGCCTATCTCAAGAAACAAGAAAAATCCCAAATACAAAATCTAACAGCACATCTAAAGGAAATAGAAGCAGAACAGCAAAGGCAGCCTAAATCCAGCAGAAGAAGAGAAATAATAAAGATCAGAGCAGAAATAAACAATATAGAGTCTAAAAAAACTGTAGAGCAGATCAACGAAACCAAGAGTTGGTTTTTTGAAAAAATAAACAAAATTGACAAACCTCTAGCAAGGCTTCTCAAAAAGAAAAGGGAGATGACCCAAATAGATAAAATCATGAATGAAAATGGAATTATTACAACCAATCCCTCAGAGATACAAACAATTATCAGGGAATACTATGAAAAATTATATGCCAACAAATTGGACAACCTGGAAGAAATGGACAAATTCCTGAACACCCACACGCTTCCAAAACTCAATCAGGAGGAAATAGAAAGCTTGAACAGACCCATAACCAGCGAAGAAATTGAATCAGTTATCAAAAATCTCCCAACAAATAAGAGTCCAGGACCAGATGGCTTCCCAGGGGAGTTCTACCAGACGTTTAAAGCAGAGATAATACCTATCCTTCTCAAGCTATTCCAAGAAATAGAAAGGGAAGGAAAACTTCCAGACTCATTCTATGAAGCCAGTATTACTTTGATTCCTAAACCAGACAGAGACCCAGTAAAAAAAGAGAACTACCGGCCAATATCCCTGATGAATATGGATGCAAAAATTCTCAATAAGATACTAGCAAATCGAATTCAACGGCATATAAAAAGAATTATTCACCATGATCAAGTGGGATTCATTCCTGGGATGCAGGGCTGGTTCAACATTCGCAAATCAATCAACGTGATACACCACATTAACAAAAAAAAAAGAGAAGAACCATATGATCCTGTCAATCGATGCAGAAAAGGCCTTCGACAAAATCCAGCACCCTTTCTTAATAAAAACCCTTGAGAAAGTCGGGATAGAAGGAACATACTTAAAGATCATAAAAGCCATTTATGAGAAGCCCACAGCTAGCATCATCCTCAATGGGGAAAAACTGAGAGCTTTTTCCCTGAGATCAGGAACACGACAGGGATGCCCACTCTCACCGCTGTTGTTTAACATAGTGCTGGAAGTTCTAGCATCAGCAATCAGACAACAAAAGGAAATCAAAGGCATCAAAATTGGCAAAGATGAAGTCAAGCTTTCGCTTTTTGCAGATGACATGATATTATACATGGAAAATCCGATAGACTCCACCAAAAGTCTGCTAGAATTGATACATGAATTCAGCAAAGTCGCAGGATACAAAATCAATGTACAGAAATCAGTTGCATTCTTATACACTAACAATGAAGCAACAGAAAGACAACTAAAGAAACTGATCCCATTCACAATTGCACCAAGAAGCATAAAATACCTAGGAATAAATCTAACCAAAGATGTAAAGGATCTGTATGCTGAAAACTATAGAAAGCTTATGAAGGAAATGGAAGAAGATTTAAAGAAATGGAAAGACATTCCCTGCTCATGGATTGGAAAAATAAATATTGTCAAAATGTCAATACTACCCAAAGCTATCTACACATTCAATGCAATCCCAATCAAAATTGCACCAGCATTCTTCTCGAAACTAGAACAAGCAATCCTAAAATTCATATGGAACCACAAAAGGCCCCGAATAGCCAAAGGAATTTTGAAAAAGAAGACCAAAGCAGGAGGCATCACAATCCCAGACTTTAGCCTCTACTACAAAGCTGTCATCATCAAGACAGCATGGTATTGGCACAAAAACAGACACATAGACCAATGGAATAGAATAGAAACCCCAGAACTAGACCCACAAACGTATGGCCAACTCATCTTTGACAAAGCAGGAAAGAACATCCAATGGAAAAAAGACAGCCTCTTTAACAAATGGTGCTGGGAGAACTGGACAGCAACATGCAGAAGGTTGAAACTAGACCACTTCCTCACACCATTCACAAAAATAAACTCGAAATGGATAAAGGACCTGAATGTGAGACAGGAAACCATCAAAACCTTAGAGGACAAAGCAGGAAAAGACCTCTCTGACCTCAGCCGTAGCAATCTCTTACTCGACACATCCCCAAAGGCAAGGGAATTAAAAGCAAAAGTGAATTACTGGGACCTTATGAAGATAAAAAGCTTCTGCACAGCAAAGGAAACAACCAACAAAACTAAAAGGCAACCAACGGAATGGGAAAAGATATTTGCAAATGACATATCAGACAAAGGGCTAGTATCCAAAATCTATAAAGAGCTCACCAAGCTCCACACCCGAAAAACAAATAACCCAGTGAAGAAATGGGCAGAAAACATGAATAGACACTTCTCTAAAGAAGACATCCGGATGGCCAACAGGCACATGAAAAGATGTTCAGCGTCGCTCCTTATCAGGGAAATACAAATCAAAACCACACTCAGGTATCACCTCACGCCAGTCAGAGTGGCCAAAATGAAGAAATCGGGAGACTCTAGATGCTGGAGAGGATGTGGAGAAACGGGAACCCTCTTGCACTGTTGGTGGGAATGCAAATTGGTGCAGCCGCTCTGGAAAGTAGTGTGGAGGTTCCTCAGAAAATTAAAAATAGACCTACCCTATGACCCAGCAATAGCACTGCTAGGAATTTATCCAAGGGATACAGGAGTACTGATGCATAGGGGCACTTGTACCCCAATGTTCATAGCAGCACTCTCAACAATAGCCAAATTATGGAAAGAGCCTAAATGTCCATCAACTGATGAATGGATAAAGAAATTGTGGTTTATATACACAATGGAATACTACGTGGCAATGAGAAAAAATGAAATATGGCCTTTTGTAGCAACGTGGATGGAACTGGAGAGTGTGATGCTAAGTGAAATAAGCCGTACAGAGAAAGACAGATACCATATGGTTTCACTCTTATGTGGATCCTGAGAAACTTGGCAGGAACCCATGGTGGAGGGGGAGGAAAAAAGAAAAAAAAGAGGTTAGAGTGGGAGAGAGCCAAAGCTTAAGAGACTGTTAAAAACTGAGAACAAACTGAGGGTTGATGGGGGGGGAGGGAGGAGAGGGTGGGTGATGGGTATTGAGGAGGGCACCTTTTGGGATGAGCACTGGGTGTTGTATGGAAACCAATTTGACAATAAATTTCATATAATAAAAAAAAAAAAAAAAAAAAAAAAAAAAGAATGATAAGGAATCATCTCTAAGAAAAGTTGCTGAGTAAGAAAGCTAATAGAGAAGAATATATGTCATATACTTCAATTAGAGTATGTGTTCTTTTGTAACATGTACATATATACATACACACACATATATATAATTTATATACATATGCATATAGATAAAAGTCTTATTCAGTCCTCATCTTGCACATGAGGAAAGTGAGAGAGCTTTAGAGAGAGAAGGTAATAGGTCCCAGATAATATAGCTGGTAATTTGTAAAGCTGGCATGCAAACAAAGGTCAATCTGCTTCTAAAGCATATATTTAAAATATACTTTTAATTATACATTAATGATATGTTACATCTAGCTCAAAATTAGGTAATTAGGTAAGAAACTAAAACTTAACAGAATCAAAGGAAGGTAGAAATGATAAACCAGCATTATTTTATAAAATAATGAAGTAATTTGAGTCACTTCTTCTAAAAAAAAAAAAAAAAAAAGGAAGGAAGAAAGAAAGAAAAAAGAAAAAAAGTGAATCTATTTAACTGTGGATAATAACCAAAAGCATAGAGAAGGCACCTGTGAATTTCTTCAATGTACTGCAAATAGAAATTAATTATGAGTGGGTGATAACACGGTTAAATGCCACCCAAAGTTAAATTAAATCTGAGAAACCATATGGCCTCCACAGGAGCTTTGTGAATTGAAACCACATTCAGAAAGAAATGAAGGAGGGGCAGTGCCTGGGTGGCTCAGTCGGTTGAGCTTCCAACTCTTGATTTTGGCTCCGGTGGATCACAATTTCACGGTTGGCTGGATCGAGCCCCGAAGTCGGGCTCTGCACTGACAGTGCAAAGCCTGCTTGGGATTTTCTCTCCATCCCCCTCTCTCTGCTCCTCTCCTGCTCATGTGCACACACACACTTTCTCTCTCAAAATAAATAAACTTAAAAAAAGAAGAAACCAAGGAAAGGAAGCAGGAAGCGAGGGATGGAGGAAGAAGAGAAGGAAAGGCAGATGTTGAAACAGTTTTAAATATTAGAACTTTTTTGAAAAATAAATCTCTACTATGCACTACGTAATATAATATAGAAGCTAGTGTATGAAGTTTGACTACCTGATGAGGAATAAAAGCAAATAAAAACAATGATAATAAAACTCAGGAAAACAAGTCATTTCATAAATTTTTAAAAAGAATTAAATAATTTTCTATCATGGCACACAGAAATCATATAACCTATATATAAAAGATAATGTGAATTAAAGCATAACTAATGCATCTCACCCTAATTACTCATTCTAACATAACGGTGTTTTAAGTGTAGTGGCACAGGGTTAAAGGCACTCAACAAGGAGTAAGTTGTTTTTGTTTTAGTTGCCTGTGTTAGGGCAAGTCAATTAACCTACTAACCTCAAATACCTACATGTGCAAAAGAAGATAAATATTTGCCCTGCCCAGTTACAAGTTATTGTATACTAATAATGAGACAACATGTTTGAAAGCAATCTATAAATTATCAAGTGCTATTTAAATATATGGTAGTATATTTTCTAATTCTGTAGCCATAGCATAATACAGTATCCCACATCATCTAAAAATATGAAAGCTCTAGATTATTTAATATTAATAACTACAGAAGATTAAACCCTGAAAGTGTTTTAGGGAATTAAAAATTGATAGGTATAATATTTTACATTATAATACATGTTTGAGAAGTCGTAAGTGCCAAGCAAAACTAATAACACATAGATAACTTACATGAAAGCATTTTAGACAAAGTGCTAAGGAAAAGTGCTCCCAACTTATTTATTAGGTGTTTCCTGACTTTGGCAGAGTTAATGTCTTCAGTAAGAGCAGTAAGTAAAACACAAAATAACTGAAACATTATTATTTTCCACAGGCACGTATTTTGTCTGAAAATGTATAAAATATCCACAAAACATTTCTTTTTTTTTTTTTTTTTTTTAAGATTTTTCATTTATTTTTATGGAGACAGCATGAGACAGCGGGGGAGGAGCAGCCAGAATAGAGAATACCAAGCAGAGTCTGCACTGCCAGCACAGAGCCCAACGCAGGGCTCAGGGCTTGAAATCACAAACCATGAGATCATGACCTGAGCCAAGATCAACTGTCAGATGCTTAACTGACTGAGCCACCCAGACACCCCCTATACCTAACATTTCTATAATACTGTTGCAAATAAAAAACTAGAAGCAGAAAGTAACTATGTATATAAATTGATAAATCTAGTAAGATGTATTCTATATACACAGAAATATTCAGAATTATTTAATTTCTCAATGATTAATCTTCTGATTACAAATATTTGTGCTTTCTCGGGGTGCCTGGGTGGCTCAGTCGATTTAGCGTCCAACTTTGGCTCAGGTCGTGATCTTGCGGTCTGTGAGTTTGAGTCCCGTGTCAGGCTCCGTGCTGACAGCTCATAACCTGGAGCCGTCTTCAGATTCTGTGTCTCCCTCTCTCTCTGCCCCTCCCCCACTCATGCTCGCGCGCGCTCTCTCTCTCTCAAAACTAAACATTAAAAAAAAATTAAAAAAAAAATTTGTGCCTTTTCAGTATATTCTTACATATTATAGGACAAAAGTCTATTCAGAAGCATACTGAAAAAGAAACTTCAACTTAATTTTACTTAATGAATTCATATTGTATTCATATCAAAAAGTATTAAGGAAAGATGGCTCAAAGACCATGATTTTACAATTAAAAAAAATCATAAAAGTTTTGAACCAGAGGGGTTAAAATGATTTCATTTTACAGATGAGGCCTAAAGAGATCCACTGCTTGTCTAAAATTATTATATATCTGGTTCCTGAGAAGCCAGGCAGGATTAATAATGCCCAGACCAGTACATGCTTAATTTCTCCACAACATATTAATGAAAAAAATAAAATAAAAATCTGGACATAATCTAACTATAAATATAAAGTGAAAATTTTAATGGTAATATATTTGTTTCGCTGGAAACAACGTGGGTTTTTAGACATGTAAGATAAATTGTTCCAGCACTTGGGTATAAATGTAAGAGCCAACTATTCAAAAATTCTTAGTCTCTGCTGTAATAACATATAAAAAGCATACAAAAAAGCTAAATACAAAGAACTGATAAAAACTAAGATTTTAAAAATGAAATCACCTATTTATCTATAGAGGGGATCAGCAAATACAAAGAAACACATACCATCATAAACCTCTCATGTTAGGTAATGCTTTGTTGGCCAAGAGAGCAGAGTACCATATAAATTTCAGCTGTCGGGGCACCTGGGTAGCTCAGTCGGTTAAGCCTCCAACTTCTGCTCAGGTCATGATCTCGCAGTTTGTGGGTTTGAGCCCCATGTCAGGGGCTGTGCTGACAGCTGTCTGTGCTGACAGCTCAGAGCCTGAAGCCTGCTTCAGATTCTGTGTTTCCCTCTCTCTCTTCCCCTCCCCAGCTCATGCTCTATCTCCAAAATAAACATTAAAATTAAAAAACAAAAAAACAAATTTCAGTTAACTCAGCTAAGTCATAAGTGAAACACTGCTCTTGGGAAATAGATATGGAAAATGAAAAGCCTATCCATATTATATTCCAAAGAATATAAGAATCAAGGAAAGAAATTTTTCAAAATATAAAAACTGTTAGTCATTGCTGCAATATCATGTGAAGCTTATGAAAGAGCTTGGAGAAGTACCTTCTAAATAAAGTGAAGGTGAAGAAGGAATTATGAAAAGCTGATATGTTATCAATATACATGTTCTTGATGTGGAAAGAGTGGAGGAAATTCCCAAAGATATACATGCGGCAGAGATGATATCTGACTAAATTAGTGGACTAATTTCCAATAAGGAAGAATAGAAAACCTGAACTTTTAGGTCAACATGCCATTGTAGAAAGGGAGGGGAGGAGGAGGTGAAGTGAAGAAGAAAAAATGAACACAATTCACAGGGAGGAAAAATAAATGACACAAATTTCAAACAGACACACATACACTGTGTGAAATTTCATCTTTGACATAACCTGAAAGAGTATTAAGACTAATGGTAAGATATAACGTGTCTCATAAAGGAGTAAATGAGATCTGAAAAGAAAGCACGTAAGTCCTACCTTACAATATTTGCCCCTACTTATTAATAATAACTTCCTAAAATTATTATTTTTTAACTAATTAACACAAACTAGAGTAATCATTAAAAGTACGCTTTGGTATGGGGCTTATCTGATACATTGGAAATTCATAGGCATCATAGTAAATCAAAAATATGGTTTCAGCAACAGAATCTGGATAAGCAAAGTTTAACTAAAACCACATCACTGTAATTAATGAATTTCAATTTAAAAAAATCAGTATACTGAATGATAGCACCGATGAGCATGCCTGCTATCAGTATCCTGCACCACAGAGCAGCATCGTAAGTCTTCCATGAAATAAAGCCAGAGTGCGCTGAATCAACTGCTATCACAACGATGACCCAAGAGGGGACTTCTACTACCCAAGATCCACATGAAATGTGGCTACAATTCTGTAACCTGTGCTACTCACCTTGTCTTTGAAGATATGTGGATTTTGGTATATAAAATCTCGGTAACTTTCTGTTCGCACTTTGTCCTAGGGGGAGAGAAAAACATTCTGTTTACAGGATAGACTAAAAATATAAAACGTTTTAGGAAGCTATTTGTTATTTTATCACAAATTGCTAATTTCCAAAGTTATTTTTTGCTTGGAAAGCCAAGCTTAATTTTTTTGTCCTAAAAGAAAACAATAAAAAAACAGAAATACCAACAACACCCAAAGAACATGTTTCAGAAAATCACTAAAAGTCAAACAGGATCAAAGTTCTTAAAAGATGTATACATTTTTTGTCTTGACATGCATTGTCATTATAAGACTTCAACTAATAATTAAAGCTAATAGAAGATGAACATGATGTCTTGCTCCTTTCAATAGAGGCTGACTCCTTGTAGTAGAGGGACACTGCTATGTTAAATGTTAAAATGCTGTATCAAAACATGGGAGAAAAATATCCAAAACAGATAAATGTAAAACTTACAGTTACATACAAAAAATGAATTTACACTGAGTATGGTTATTCTAAGAAAGTCTACTGATCAGCACCTATCTGATTTATAATCCTGTTTTGTTTATAGAAATGTCTGTTGTAGGAAACGATGCTTAAAAGCCTGTAATCCTGAAGATAAATCATTGGAGCCCTGCAGCCCACATTTATGAGCCTTCTCCACTCTGAAGTCTCACATGACCTGTACCTAAGACAGGCATCGAATGTGAACATTTAGTTTCGCTCATGAAAAGAGCAGATTCCCTTTTAAATTACTTCAGTTGAGACCTACAAAGACAGCGAATTAAGCAGGAAGGGGCTCTGCTGCCAAGTAAATAAAATGAGCACAATAAAAAGAGGTCAGCAATTCCAGTTTGGGGTTTCACACCAGGTAAAAAGAAATGTTACACCAAGTGCTACAATATCAAAATTTTGGCAATACATATACTTCAAAAAACATTTTTAAGCCAATACCGGGAAATTTTTTATTAAAAAAATATAAAGAAGTTCTCAGATTAAAAGTCATGTAGTTTTTACTTAATTACAGGATATAAAAATGGGGAGGTGCACAATTAAAATTCTGTGTTTTCTGTTGGAATTCTAATTGCTTCACAAACAAAAATTTTAAATCAGGTTTATTAAACCTTTCCCTGAAGTTATTTTAAGAATTACTGAGAGAATCTAATGTTTAAATAAACTCACACATGTTAAATAATGAAAAGTCTCTTAAAAAAAAATATACCATTCCATACATTTTTGGGTCATTTTTATACTCTCCATACACTACAAGCGGTGATTTTCTGCTGCGTGAACATCAGCCCATCAGCTCTCGCCAATCACACTGCCTCACCACTACTCCAACTTCATCACTCGCACCCCAACTCCTGTCCTAAATCCGTGCACCACTGCTCCCGCCACTGCAGTCCTTCGTCTCCTCCATGCCGGGCTCATCCTACAGATTCATGTGCTTTCGTTCACATGCTCACCCTGCTGCAATAAAATTCAAAGTATACCAAACACGGTGCCTTGGACATAGCAGAGCTTCAATTTAATAACTGAAAAAAAAATCCAGTGAACATGAAAATGCAAGAAATAAAAGACTAGCACTCCTAACCACTTCTAAGAATGTATTCTCAGAAAAGACTAACACTTCAATACAGAATAAGGCAATAAATAGAAATTTTAAAAATTACTGTTTTCACCAACCTATTAAAACTAAGAAACACACAAGAAAAATAGAATTACTAAGAAGCAAAACAATCTTTTAAGACTAGTCAAGTCCCATGGAATTATTCCTACAAATATAACAAAAATATATTAAAAATGAGACTACAGAAGAGTTATATAGCATAAATTTCATGTACATATAAACAGCAGTGTGTTTCAAATGGATAGGCTGATGAAGGGGGAGGGACTGCACAAGTCAGCTGCAGACACCATGAGAAGAATGCGGTAAAGAAAAGTTATTTAATGGTACTATGATCTGTGATAAACGTTCACCAGGGTGAACAGTATTTTTCTTGGAAAAAAAGAGAGTGATGCATCTCAGACTTACAACATTAGTCAACAATGACTTCAGAAAGATAAAGTGGTGAAGGATTTTGTAAGTTCATGTAATCCATCCCTCCACTGACTGTATCTCTGGAATTCAAAACCATTATCTTCATCTGAACTCCAGAAAGTAAGATCACAAAGTACCTTTCTTTATAATTATAATCACAGCATATGCCAAAACAGTGTCATTGAACTATCTGAGGCTAAGCAACGAAAAATCGAAATACTATTCCTATAAAAGCAAGGCCAGTTCTGAACATTAAGATAAGTTGTATACGTGTTTCTCCATTCTAAGTTCTTTATAAAGATCAAGTGAGATCTAGTAGCACAACATTAAATAGATTATGTGTGCTAAAAAATGTTTTGATAAGAAACAAAATATTACTCGATACACAGAACATTTCCTACTCATCCACAGCACATAGCTTATGGACATACAGCTACAAATGTCCACAACAGACATTTGGAAGTAAGTACTCAAACTGGACTTCCCTGATGACTGTACCTAGGACACTTTTATGTACTACCTACTTGAAGTCTCAGTAATCTTATCTGTCAGAAAATCCAACACAATTTCCATACCAAAGCCATTAAAGGTTCATGGCATTTAAATTGATGGGGTGATTTAAAATGACAAACATGGGCTTAAGTGAATTCCTTAAAAAGAAAAATTCTAGATGCGGTAAAATTAATTTTAACAAAGGAAACAGAGCAAATCAATTTTTTTTAAACAAACTCACTCTGGACTTAAAATAACTTATCATTTATAAGATAACTGTTATTTGTAATGCTATGCCATAACTCAAGTGACAACAAGAAGTACAACCGTGACATGTCATTGGTAAAGAAATGACATGACACTACTTTAAAAGACCCCAAGTAGTTACAATTGCTATTAATCAGCAGACCTCCACTCTGTGATCTTGCAAATCTGACTCAATAAATACATACATGTTATTAAATATCCCTAGTTATTTTAAATGCATAGCTGTCAGGGGAACATGGTCTTAGGGCTTCCATAAAATAGAACAATCTTGTGTGGAAGGATTTATGAATGAATTTTTTGCTGGCTGGTTTTAAGAAAGGGTAGTGGCCTCCAAAAATGCACAGAGATGAACATCTAACATTTTCAATAAATTTTTTACATTCCAATGTTTGTTTTACTATAAATACTTTTAGTTTCAATGCATTAAAAAATTACACCTTACTGTTTTACAATCTATAATACATGATACAATGCATAATTGCCAGGTACAGCTAGAAATCTACTTATATTTTACATGGGTTTTATCATTATAAAAATTAAAACCAACCAAATTTAAAAACCTGATTTGATCAATTTAGGAAATTGATTTCAAATGTAAAAAAGTTATGCCATGACAACTGTGAGAATTATTTCTTAACTTTATACCAAAGAATAATTTGCTCAAACTGAGGTCAATATTACCATATAACATACTAAAATTAATCGTTCCCTTTGTACATTAAAAGGCAAATATATAACTTATTTGTTCCTATTTAACAGTTGCTCCTGAGAAGACAAAAATCAGCAGCAGTTGTTTTTTTCCGATGTTCTATTTCAAGCAAAAGATTTCCTAATAAAGATTAATAATGATCTTCAATAGAATTTACAGTGACTGTGATGCTCCTGTAGCTTTTTGAACCCAAGATGTGCTATTAAGCACCAAAGAGATTTAACAAGAAGTTCAAAAAAAACAAAACAACACAAAAAATGACCAGTTCTCCTATAGCATATGTATTAAGAACTTGTTTTATTCTATTTTTCCTTTAGTATGGACTTGGTACTTTTGTGCTCTTCTCTAACCTTTAGCATTTCTTCATGTATCCCATAATGCCCGTATGAGCTGAAATAAACACCATCCTCATCTTCCTGGAGGTCTGCAATGGCAGTAGTAGATGACGAGCAGGTTCTGACATCTGCGTTCATCACAAAATCCTGAGCAAATTGTCTGTAATCAATTTGAAATAGACCCTTGAGACAGGTTTATTGGACCGTGAAAAAAGGAAAGGCTAGAGGTTGAGGGAGAGGAATGGGGAGGGAGCGGGGCGTGCAGTGTGATGAGCCTTCTAACTCCATTCTATCTTAAGCAACTGAAAGCTCCCCCTGCTGGATCTCAAGCAATGGCATATGCAAACCCGGTTGTAAACATTCCTTCTGCAAACCACAAAAACACTGCCAACTGCAGATTAGAGCTGTTTGTATCTTTCGACTGAACAAAAGCACATTGTCTTTATTCAACTTTATTATTTCTATTGTTCTAAAATCTATTGTAGCAGCTGAATCAATGTGGTTTATTTCAACACTATTAATATTCTTTAAAACCATATTATGGGGGCGCCTGGGTGGCGCAGTCGGTTAAGCGTCCGACTTCAGCCAGGTCACGATCTCGCGGTCTGGGAGTTCGAGCCCCGCGTCGGGCTCTGGGCTGATGGCTCAGAGCCTGGAGCCTGTTTCCGATTCTGTGTCTCCCTCTCTCTCTGCCCCTCCCCCGTTCATGCTCTGTCTCTCTCTGTCCCAAAAATAAATAAACGTTGAAAAAAAAAAAAAAAAAAACATATTATGTATGTCATGGAAAGGTAGTAAGGGCAGAAAGTTGACCCAAATGGAGAATTATTTACATACACCAACACCATGCACTCCAGCTCTAAAACTCAGTTCTCTCTCTGATCACAACACATTAAGAATCTATAATGCGGCGCCTGGGTGGCCCAGTCAGTTGAGCATCTGACTCTTGATTTCAGCTCAGGTCATAATCTCACGGTTCCTGAGTTCGAGCCCCCACATCGAGCTCTGCACTGCTAGCACGAAGCCTGCTTGAAATTCTCTGTCTCCCTCTCTCTCTGCCCGCCCTCCCCCGCTCATAAGTATGCATGGGCTCTCTCACTCTCTCTCAAAAATAAACAAACATAAAAAAAAAAAGAATCTAGATGTATATAATGGGGGAGAGTTGTTGTTGGTTACTGGATTACCCAGCATATAATCTCAAAAACAGGGAAAGAGAACCACAATCATCTATACTATCTTCCTTATTGAACATTCTAGCAAACCATCAAATGGGTACTGAGGGAATGGCAACCAACTTACAAATCCAATAGCTAACACTATACTTGGTAGGAATGCAGAATCTCAGGCCCTGTTTCAGATCTCTGACTCAGAACCTACAGTTTAACGAATTCCCAGGTGATTCATATGCACATTAAATTCTGTGTAGTGCCAGTAGAAAGCTAATTTACCCACTGAAGAAAATCATCCTATGTAGCTGGTTTCTTTCTTTCTTTTTTTTTTTAATTATTTTTAATATTTACTTATTTTTGAGAAAGAGAGAGAGAGACAGAGCATGAGCAGGGGACGATGGGCAGAGAGACAGAGGGAGACACAGAATCCGAAGCAGACTCTAGGTTCTGAGCTGTCAGCACTGAGCCCGATGCAGGGCTCGAACTCAAGAACCATGAGATCATGACCTGAGCCACCCAGGCTCCCGGTGGTTTTCTAATTAAATACTACCTAATTATACTTTGATTCTTTAAAAACAAAAATTTCAACACTGTATTTTCCCCAAAGCTAAAAAAATATTAATCACTTCCCTTTAAAAGCCTAGGAGAGAAAAAGTAAAATGGAGAAATCTATTAGATATAGAGTAATTCAAAGAACAAAAGCTCTCAAGAGGGTAACACTCCCAGGAAAATTACCATTAGTACAAAAGTAATTATAAAGAAGTATGTGAGAACAGGTAAAACCACAGAATTTTATGTTAATCAACTATATCTATAACATATTAAAATGTTGCATATCATTAAAATTAATTTAAAATAAATTTAAAGTTAGATACCTACATTGTGCTTTCCAATATACAAAATGTTTTACCATATTCCACTTTATTATATAAGTCGTATTACTTTCGGAATCTAAATAACGAATTTTCTGTTAAGACTGAAAAATTACTTCATTCTTTGCAGATCCTCACGTGCTCTAGCTAATGCAGCTTCAGCAGACAGTGCTCTGGCTTCCATATGTTTCAATTTTTCAACAACAGATGTATTTTCACTGAGTCCATTGGGGTATGAGAATGGGAGTGACACCGGTTCATAAAGATCTTCTACATCTAAGGAAAGAATGGACGTTATTATTAAGCTATCTTCTAACAATGAAGCAAATACAAACATGTTAACTCAGAATAAATATATTCTGAGGGCCTGTTATGCAGCCAGCTGAGAAAAACTTGTAAAAGTACTTTTAATTAAATAAATATTTAATACTGAAGCTGTTTCCATTTAAATTTAAAGAGCATGCTATTAAAGTTGTTCATTAGGTAGCTAAGTTAACCACATATAAAAGTGTTAATTATACTGAACCAAACCCAGAAAGAAACAAAAAGGCATTAATTATAACGAACCAAACCCAAGAAGAAACAAAAAAGTGGAAGGAAACAGCTCTAATATGTACTTATCACCATATTTCTTTCAAGTACACATATTACATTTCATTTCTCCTCAAAACAAACCTAGGATATAAATATTTCTATTTTAGGGCATGGGAAAATAAATTTCAGAGAAATTAAGTGACTAGACCAAAGTCATTTGAATGTTTCATAAAAAAACTAAGATTCCCACCCATGCCTGCCCTCCTAGCTCACGTTCTTGCCACTACACATGGTTCCTTCTCAGACTCTGAGTCTTTATCTATAGAATAACAGGTATTACATTTACATATTCACTAAGGACAGTATGCACATAAAGAATTCTATATACTCAGGTAAGTTTTTCATCCTGCGTAAGGGGTAGTGCAATCTATACACTGAGGTCTTATTGCTGATATTGAATATCCTGATTCCTAACATTATTAAAAATTCTTGGTTTAAATTTAATTTCACTATGTATAATTATTAACTTCCACTGTAGAACTAATAACTCTGCAAAAAGAGGTTAACACATGGAGCTAGTGAGTGTTATAAAATCCCATGTCTATTTACCAGTCCAATTAACTTTCAGATCAACATAAAGCAATAAAAGCAATGAAGATACATCTTCTCTTCAGTATAGCACTGGGAGAAATATGGCTTTTTTTCTTATCGCCAGCTGTTAGCGGTGACACTTCTTTAGAGTTGGGACAAAATAACCAAGCTTAACAAATACACGAGAGGGGTGCCCGGGTGGCTCAGCCGGTTAAGCATCCGACTCTTGATTTCAGCTCAGATCATGATCTCACAGTCGTAAGAAAGAGCCCTGTGTTGGGCTCCATGCTAAGCGTGGAGCCTGCTTGGGATTCTCTCTCTCTCTCTCTCTCTCTCTCTCAAAAAATAAAGATTATGGGGCGCCTGGGTGGCACACTTGGTTAAGCATCCGACTTCAGCCAGGTCACGATCTCACGGTCCGGGAGTTCGAGCCCCGCGTCAGGCTCTGGGCTGATGGCTCAGAGCCTGGAGCCTGTTTCCGATTCTGTGTCTCCCTCTCTCTGCCCCTCCCCCGTTCATGCTCTGTCTCTCTCTGTCCCCAAAATAAATAAACGTTGAAAAAAAAAAAAATTAAAAAAAAAAAAATAAAGATTAAAAAAAAAAGGGAAACAAGTACATTAGAATATTATAACTTAGACACTAGAGCCTAAGTTCAACTTCTTATAAAAACAGTACAGCAGTATACCACTGAACTCTAATCCATCTGGCAGAATACTGAGTCATTTGTTTTAAAAAACTATAGATTCATTCACTATTTAATTCACCAAAACTTAACGAGAGCAACAAAGTATGTCCAAACTATTTAAGGACAGCACCATATTTTCTACTTCGTACTACAACTTTCACTGTGTATCTCATTTTCAAACTTCTTCAAGGGGCGCCTGGGTGGCTCAGACGGTTAAGTGCCTGACTTCAGCTCAGGTCATGATCTCACGGTTCATGGGTTCAAGCTCCTCATCGGGCTCTGTGCTGACAGCTCAGAGCCTGGAGCCTGCTTTGGATTCTGTGTGTGTGTGTGTCTCTCTCTGCCCCCTCCCCCACTGTGTTCTGTCTTTCTGTCTCTGTCTCTCAAAAATAAACATTAAAAAAAAAAAAACAAAAAAACTTCTATACAGTTTGCCAGCCAAGCTGTTAGTTTAAGTTACAGATTAGAACTGATTAAAGGAATTGACTTCTTTGTTTTAGCAAGTTTCTGTTTTGCTTTTTGCTGCAATGAAAGGCAAAGTAAAAACTTTCAACACTAATAATACATAGACAACCATATACTAAAGCTTAAATGTTGAAAAGGAGGACGGGGCGCCTGGGTGGCGCAGTCGGTTAAGCGTCCGACTTCAGCCAGGTCACGATCTCGCGGTCCGTGAGTTCGAGCCCCGCGTCGGGCTCTGGGCTGATGGCTCAGAGCCTGGAGCCTGTTTCCGATTCTGTGTCTCCCTCTCTCTCTGCCCCTCCCCCGTTCATGCTCTGTCTCTCTCTGTCCCAAAAATAAATAAACGTTGGAAAAAAAAATTTAGAAAAAAAAAAAAAAAAAAAAGGAGGAAGGATTCAGTAAACATTAAGATCCATAACTACAATTTATCAAAACAGTCTAATTCAAAGTCTTAAACCATATTCAGGAAGATGAATTTCCACATCTAGATTCTGTCTTAGGAGGTTCAAATCACCTACATTCTGTCTTAGGAGGTTCATTTTGGCAACTGAGAACTACCACAAAGGATGGTCAATTTGTCAAAACGACATAACAATTATAAATGAGTATAAACCTCATAAAAGCAAAAACTGATAGAATTAAAAGGAAAAAACAGACCATTCTTCAATCACAGAAATGTAAATACACCTCTATCAACAACTGATGAATTAGATTAGAAAAATCCAAAAATACATAGAAGTCAGAACTAAAATAATCAGCACCTTGAACGAATTATTTTTAGAACCCTGCACCCAAGAACTGTATCGGACACTTTTCGTAGAGTACCGATCACTAATTTTGTAGTTTGTCTGTCAACCTGGCTTTGTCTGATGTTTTTTCATTAGTGGAATAAAGTTACACATTCTTGGCAAGAACAGCAGAAAAATGATGTTGTGTTCTGAGTGCATTTTACCAAGGGGTTTCTCGGTGTCAGTATGACTCATTAATGATGATGTTAACCTTGATCACTTGGTTGTGGTAGTGTCTGCTGGAAAAGCTAACATCTCCTTTGTACTTAAATTTCTTGAGGGAGATACTATGAACCTGTTTCACCTTAAATTTCTGCCCACTAATCTTAGCATCCATTGGTGGATCCTTTCTGCAAATTATTACTGTGGTGTTTGCCTAACAGTGATTTTCTATTTCTCTCTTCTCTTCCACATTAATGAAAATTTTACTCTAAGATCAAGCTGTTCCTTCTCCATTTATTTGATTGACTATGTCATTATGGATTCATGGATATTTATTCTATCCTGTGGATTAAAACCCAATAGTATCACTTTCTGTGTTGCTCAAATTACTCCAGCTTTGACCATTAGGATTCCTTCAGGTTGGCTCTGGTATTCTTTTGTTAAGTCCCCTCCTCCCCCACCTTTTCTTTTTTTTTTTTTTTTTAATTTTTTTTTAACATTTTATTTATTTTTGAGACAGAGAGAGACAGAGCATGAACAGGGGAGGGTCAGCGAGAGGGAGACACAGAATCTGAAACAGGCTCCAGGCTCTGAGCTGTCAGCACAGAGCCCGACGCGGGGCTTGAACTCACGGACCGCAAGATCATGACCTGCGCCGAAGTCGGCCACTTAACCGACTGAGCCACCCAGGCACCCCGCCACCACCTTTTCTTTTTAAGTACGTCCTTAATTTGTGGCACAAGCTTTCCCAGACTCATCCTGTATCATCCTGCCCCATCCAAGGAATCACTCACTTCTCTAAAGAGCCTTGGTTCCTTTTACTGGATAATGGTGTTAAAATCTGGGCAGTAAGTGTGCTCATTGCTACTGGGGTTTTTCTAGGCTCTTAAACAGAGCTAGGAAATACATGTGTCTATACTAACCCGCACATGCACACACATCTATATTTTTGTATTTATCTGAATATATATTAAAAAGTGTGGAATTTATACTGATACTTCTGATTCCAATCTATCACCATAGGACTCATTTTATCCTTCCCTATTTCCTTATTTGAAACCTCCTTCTCTAACAGTGAAAACCTAGCTCTTATTATCCATAATATATTTACTTACTTGTCCATGCTGTTACATACAGAAAGTAGTGCCAGAATTGCTAATCCATATTCTGTGAGAAACACCTTTAACTTAGTAGATTACAGCATTTATGTAGTTCTTTTTACCTATAGCCTCAGCACAATATCCAGTCAAGATTTCAGTTACTCACACAGTTCTTTTCTTCCCTACCCACTTCAGCTATTACATTATTCCTCTGTAATATACTTAAGTTCATTTGTTAGTGTTTGTATTCCATTTTGCACCCCCCGTATCCTCACACACACATCCAGGATGCTTTGTTGTTGTTGTTGTTGTTTTACACGAAGGCTAGGAGAAATATTCCCACAGTTCTAAGAGTTGGAGCTATACAAAAAGGTACCCTCAGAGAAGTGTCACTCCCTCATTACCCCTGTAACCTCAACCCCATTATGTCTTTCTTCCCATCCCTGTCCCACTAAGCCCCGTAAGTAACTACTCTCTCTAGTTTCTAGTTTATCCTTCCTGTATTTCTTTCAACAAACGAACAGACACATGTACTTTCTCAAATCCCTTTCTTTCTTACATGAACAGAGTATCATACCATAGATACTCCTTTGAGCTCTGCCTTTTCTCGTTTCACGGTATGTCTTGGATATCACTCTATCAGTTCAGAGATCTCCGTGGTTTTTAATAGATGTATACTACTCCACGGTGTGGACACACCATAGCCTACTCTATCACTCTCCTATGTACGGGGATTTAAGTTGTTGTCAATATTTGGAAATTATCATGCTGTATTGAATAATCTTGTGTATATGTCTTTTCAGGCTGTTGGAGGTATACCTTCAAGACAGATTATTATCAGAGAAACTGCTGTATTAAAAAGTAAGTACATATGCAGTTTGGTGAGGTGTTGCCAAACGCGCATTCTACTGGCAATGTATCTCCACAACGCTGACAACAGAAATGTTGTCATACTTTAAAAATATTTACCAGTCTGACAGGTGAGAAATGGTATCTCACTGTTGGGCAATTTTTGAACCTTTCTGGGTGAACTGTCTAATCATGTAATTTTCCCCATTGTTCTATCAAGAGATCTTTGTCTCTCAGTGGTTAAGAGTTCTTTATATAAAAGAATATTAACCCTTTGTAGAGTATGTTTCAAATATTACACAGTACTTAAAAAAATAACTCATTTTATTTACTCGTATTTCATTAGTTTTTCCCTAATGTCCCCTTTCTGTCCAAGATCCTATCCAGGATACTTCAGTATATTCAATTGTCAGGTCTCCTTAAGCCTGTCTTCAGCAATGACAGTTTCTCAGACGCTCCTTGTTTTTGAGACCTTGACAGTTTTGAGGAGTACTGGTCAGGTAGTTTGGACAATGACACTTACTTTGTGTGTCTGATGGTTTTTCATGGTCAGAATGAGGATATCAGTTTTGGGGAGAAAGACCAGAGGGAAAGTACCATTCTCATGACATCATATAAAGAGCTCACACTATCAACATGGTTTATCGCTGATGTGATTATCTGGCTATGGTAGTGTTTGCCAGGTTTATCCCTTGTAAAGTTACTGTTCCTCCCTTATACTTTCATTGCTTATTTTCTTAGTCATCTTTATTAATTTAGCATCTTTACATCCTCAAAGCCTAATACTTAACAGATGCTCAATATTTACTGAAAGGCAGTGGAAGTGCAATAGTCAGTCATCAAGCTTGGCGCCAGAATCACGACCTTCTCTTCCATCCTGCTCCACCAATGGCTAGGAGCACAGACAGAGAACACAGGCAGTGCACTCAAGGGCATGCCTGGTTCAAATTCTCCTTTTTTAACTAGGTCTCTTTAAGTGTTCCAGATCACAGTCATGCTTCATCCAAACTCCTGGAGGCCTTAGTTATTTACTAATAACAATAAATTCTCCTTTATTAAGCACTTGCCCTCTGACAGGTACTGTGCTAATACACATTATCTTTGTAACAATTTTATAAAGTAGGGCTCATTATCACCTTTTTTATAAGTTAAGGCTGAAAGAAATTAACTTTATATACCATTGGAGAGTTAGATTCACTACTGATCTGTACCCACAGTGACCAGCATACAACACTCAATATTTGTTGATCTGAATAATCTCTTCCTCTTCTGAACTGTACTACCTTTTCTACTTCTCATGAAACTTACCATATTTGACCTTATACTATAATACATGACAGACATTTAAAAACAAAGCACTCTTATTAAGATTGCAGACTCCCTATGGGAAGGATTCCCTTATTCATGTTTCTACTACATTTAACATACTACTTTCATCCTGTGAGTGCTCAATGAATGACTTTGAATTTAGGAAGTCATGAAGAACACTTAGTGGGCACTTGTCATTTATTAAGGAGATCACTTTGGTCACTCTGGGGAGAAATGAGATTAAAGAGAATTTGTAAAAACAGGAAAGAATCAACCTGGGACTCAACAAATTTTAGAACTAGAAAGAATATCAGAAATCTGGTCTGGGTTCTTCATTTTATACATGAAGACTTAAAAACAGAAAGCTCTGTCCAGGGTCACATAGTTTCTGACTCCTACATTAAGGTCCTTAATACTACACTGTACCACCACACAACCAAATGATGGTACTACTCAAGGAAATGAGTAGTTTTCCACAGTTCTCACTATTCAGAGAAGTGCTCAAATACACACTGTTAAATTACTATATGTGAAGGTACATGTCTGTTTAGATTGGTCTTACTGGTCTGAAAAGAGCAAACCCTCTACCTCACCTTACTGACACAAGAAACATAGAAGCAAATATAAACAAGGGGAAAAAACATAAATCATTAACCCTGGTAAGTTAGAACATTCAAGTATCTGTAAGAAGCCAACAGAATTTTCATAAGATCCCTGTTCAATAAGGAATGGTCAATGCACAGAGCAAGTAACTAAGTAAGAAAGCTACAGTCAGGAGATGAGAGTGGCTCTGCCCCAAGGAAAGCTGTAGAGTTAGTGCATGTAGGCAAGCCCAAGGAAATGAGTGGAATCTGTTCTGCATCAAAATAAAATCTCAGTAAACTGGATGTCTTAAGAAAAGTCAATTATCAGACTTAAATATGTCAGACAGAAGCAGCAAATATTATTGTCTGCTTTAAAATTATTTTGAATCAGATTTTAAAATTATGGTTAATTTAAAATAAATTAAAAGTTTAATTAATTTTAGCAAACTAAATTAAAATTTTAGTCATAAATTTTAGTAGACTAAAAAGTAGCCTACAATTAAAAATTATTCTCTCAAGTCTCCCTATGTTTCAGAACATCTTGTATACAATGTTTAAACAAGCTCCTATTTCTAAATTTCTCTCTGGTAATGATGAGTGTGACTAGCAGTTCTTAAAGTTAACTTTCCTATTGAGACCAACCACCTGGTGAAGTCGTCAGAGAATGAAGGAGGTAATATATTTTCCTAGAACACTTTTAACCACCATTTTGCCATTACAAATGACCCTACATTAAAGTAGATACTGTAAGTTCATCTTACCAAATTGAAGTAATAGGTCATCTTCTAATACTGGCTTCAAATACTCTTCTTTCTCCCAAGGCACTGGGTTGTATATGGAATTCATATACTCAACTGTAGGATTCTGGATATAAAATTAATTGCATGTTTTTTCATTGTATATAATCACAAACCACCCCTAGCAAAAACTAGGAAAATTAAGTAAAAAAAAAAAGGAACCATGTCTACCTTATGTAAAACCTCTATTTACAGAGTCTATGTTCACCTCTCACTTCATTAACTTGATTAGATGACTGCTTACATTAATATGCAATATGGTTTCAATGTTGGATTCAATATTGTTTGGATTTGGAGGAAGTGGCAACATAAACATTCATTTGAATAGAAGAGAAAAAAGGACAAAGTATTTGAAAAATAGAAAAGACAACCACAGTACTTGGAATCACATTAGAAATTATTTCTGATCTTAGAGAAATATTGTGTATCAGTATTTCCCCTTATTTGACACTCAATTACTTTTTCACATAACAACAATTCACCTCCTAGACACAGTTAAAAATGAAACGTTACTAAGCATGGTGTGTATTCATTTACTTGGTGCTGCATGTTGGACAAGTTCCTAACGTCCACGATTCCCCCAATGTGATGACTGCTAAATCTAAAACAGTTTCTCATTTAGCAGTTCTTTGTATTTTTCTAAAACCAGGGCATCATTAGTCACTGTGGTGTTTCTTTTGTTTCCAAACAAAATTATAAATTAAGCTACCAACTTACCTTAAGTCTAATAAAATTTATTAGTTTAATGTAGCCATAAAATTCCAGTCCTAAAAGGGAAAAAAAAAGATAATTCATCTATTTTCATATAAGAGGAGTTTGTCTAATTGACCTGTTCTATAGAGGTTAAATAACAAAATATTCCTGTCCTCTAAACTACAACTGACAATATTTTGAATTTCTTAAGAACTAGAAATAGTAACTTTAATACTTCTGAATATCTGAAGAAACAGCCATATGGATGACAATTTTTAATGTTTTTCTTGCATTTCTAAAAAGTAAGAAATTAATTTTTAGAATTCAAATCCTCATTTGTAAAAACAACACAAATCGGGAAGATTTGGTTGTAGATTTTAACAACTATCTGGCAGTTGATATACAGCCAAAAGTTTTAAATCCCCTATTTTTAGGGTGCCTACCAAATTATAATTTTGTCAGACATGGAGTATACAAAGTGAAATAGCTTTTATATTAAGTTAAGTGATGTAAATTAAAAAACAATAAGGCTTGTTCTCTGGTTCTCTTCTTTCCGGAAATGAAGCAGGATTTAAAGCAAGGAAAAGCAATAGAATGTCCAACCAACTGGGCATTATTTGTCATGAATAATGTTGTTATGAGAAATATAACAGCACTGAAAATGTTTTAGATGCATAATAGCATACAAAAACCTCTATTAAATGAAGAAAATTACAAATTATTTTTAAAAACGTAACTATTTTTGAGAGAGAGAGCACGCACAAGCAGGGGAGGGGCAGAGAAAGAGATACGGAGACACAGAATCCGGAGCAGGCTCCAGGGTCTGAGCTGCCAGCGCAGAGCCCAATGTGGGGCTTGAGCTCACAAACCTGAGCTGAAGTCAGATGCTTAACCAAAGGAGCCACCCAGGCATACCTCAAAATTATATTTAAAGTATGATTCCAATTCAGTTTTAAAATGCACATAAAGGGACGCACTGACAGCGCAGAGCCTGCTTGGGATTCTCTCCCTCTCTCTCTGCTCCTCCCCCACTCGTGCACACGCTCTCTCTCTCAAATAAATAAACATTAAAAAATGCACATAAAAAAACGAATGAGAATAAGTCATTCATGTCTTACAAAAGCAGTTGCAGCTGAATTTATGATTTATAAACGTATCACATGTTTAATGTCTTTTCTAGTTGATAGTAAATGCAGGGACTAAAAAAACAATTCTGTATTTAATTTTAGTGGAATAGTGTAGCACTTCTGCATCCATTTAAAGAAGTAGAAGACTTTAATTATAAAGGAAGCATGTGTAAATGCAAGTTTCAAAAGAATCATCATCTAAGTATTTTGCTTACCACCTTAACTTCATCATTCCTTTTTCTATACTCTTACCAAACTCAACTTTGTATGCCCTGAAGTTCATGTTATGCTTTGACCTGGTGAGCTTTTTCCATAAGGACCACCACCCTTTCCAAAGCCCACTTCTGTCCTTGCTCTCCCTAGTTCTAATACGATAAAAATGCAATCACATGCCAACGTTGTTTTTTCCTTTTTAGTTGTGAAGTGAATACAAGCTTAAATACAGTGAATCTTATCTAGAAGAATGACTTATAATTAGTCCTTCTTCAAAGGCCACTTGTCAAAAAAACTTCATTAGATAGGCTGCTCCTATATTTTTCACCATATTGAACTTGTAGAGGAAAGGAAAGTTCTAGAAGAATACAAAGTTTGAACTTAAATTTCACAACAATAATTTCCTTTATTCTAAAAAATACTCACCATGTTTATGGACCATGTTATCAATATTAAATTGATGCTCAGACTTACAATGTGAAAATGTTTCTTCAGCAGATGTAAATAACCTGAAAAATCAAGTGACACCTTTATGAAACAGTCCCCTCAAAAGTCTAAATATGTATTTCATGTAAAATATATACCCCCCTTCTGGTGGTTTCTAAGAAAAAAACAAACGTACCTGTACATGAGACGAACCCAGCACCACTACAGGGAATTAGAACTTCTGAGTCCCATTTTACACCCCTAACAACCTTTTTAAATGTCAAAGTTAATTTATTTGCCAAATAATGGCACTGAGATGATCAGAAGGCTTTTAAGGAAGAGAACTCCCTTTGATAGATTCTATTTCCCTCAAGACATGAAAATTCCCTACAGAAGATTCTTTTCTCCTCTCTGTCAGTGCTGCTTCCAGAGGCTTTGAACTGCAACAGCTCAAACTGCTTTTAGAAATAAAGCATAACATGTAATTTTTACAGCTGGCATATTCCCAAAGTGCCATATTTCAAAGGTAATCTTGTAGTGTTCTGAAAGTACTTGTGTTACGGACATTGTGAGGACCAGGCCTCTTTATTATGTGACCTGCAAAACTGAAGGACATTTAAGACAGAAATATACAGCAGAGAAGCTGCATACTTCTGAGCGCCTAGCACAAATGCAGCAGTTAGTTTACAACCGATGTTTACCTTGCTGTGCTTATATACAGCCTATCACAGAGAAGTACATCCCTGATGCTCAATAAATATTTTATGACAACTAAAGGAAACGTAGACATTCTGTACCTACGCAAATGAGGCTACATGTGAGAACAATGACGAATCAAGAGGAGCTAATACACCACCAATCAGCACCATGCCCAGATTTTTGGGAAACTGGCAAATGTTTATTAAAGTAATACAGGCCAATGCCAAGCCACTTGCCCAGAAAGTCGGCCAAAGTCAAAGCTTACTGAGACGAATAGGCAGAACTTTAAGTGCAAAGTATAGGGATTTGGAAATAAGAAAACCACAGCATTGTGACCTTGAACCAGTTATTGAAACTGCAGTCTTTTTCCCTAAGTGAAAAATGCATCAATTCCTTTCTCTTCCATAGGTGGGAGCCCCTACCTAGAAAAGATGATTCTCTGGATAGTTCAAATGGAAATAATGCTGTAACTTGAGAAGCTCTGCTGTAACTTGAGTAGCTCTCTACTTATAAACGAATTATAGAATGGTAAAGCTGGAAGGGTCCCGAGGGATTATCTAGTTTAGTGACTCCCAAACGGGTTATTCATTAGAATAACCTCAGAAAATGTCTTTATAAAAATAGGAAATTCCTAGATCCCGTGACTGATTTAGAAGTGCTGTGGTGCAGAGTTCAGTATCTTTTTAGTCTCAGGTGAGACTTTAAAGGGTGCTCAACTAGATTTGGGAACCATTGATTCTGTCCAAACGCTCTTATTTCACACAAGGGGAAACTGAGGCTGTCGAAGAGAACTAGTATAACCTGCCTTCCAGTTCATGGCTCTCCCTCTATAGCTACTGTGCTTCTGCCTTCTCAACAAACCATCACTCCACTGGTTCAAGGATTCGAGGGCAGGCCGCTCGGGTTCGACTGCGGACCACAGGTACCCACAGGGCCCGGCACCCTGGGGGTGACGCCTGGCACTGGGGTGGACGAACCTGTCACAGAACAGACAGGGGGTCTGCTGCTTGTCGTGGGGGAGATCAGCATCGTCCTCATCCTCCCAGGCGGCCTCGTCACCGCTGTCGGACAGCTCTGGCAGGTCGTCTTCGTCCTCCATAGCGCCCCGGCCGCCTAGCACACGCAAACGATTAGCCCTGCCCGAGACGGACACCAGTGCGAGCAGGGCACACGTGAAGCACTGGGAGGGAGGGGGGGTAAGGGGGGGTGGTGCTGCCCCCGCCCCGCTCCCCGCGGCCCTTTCCGGCGCACCTCCTTCACCCTCCCTGCCAGGCCCCACCGTCCGACCCCGCGTCCAGGGGACGCAGCGGGATAGGAGGGTCTTTCTCCCGGCCCGCGGCGGCGCGGCCTTCGGGCTGGGCGAACCGGGTGCTAAGGGACCAGGAATACCCACCCGCAGCGCCCGACGCTAACGAGCACATGGCTGTATTGCCCCGGAACCCCGCGCGCCTGGGGGCGGGGACCGGGCTGGGCAGCGTGCGCGCAGCCGCTTCTGAGCTCTCCGGGCCCGGAAAACCGGGAACGAGCGCCAGCGCGCGGTAGGGCCCAGAGTTGGGGAGGCTCCCGGTCGCCTGGAAACGCGAGAGCGCGCGCGTGGGCTCGGTAGCGCTTCCGGCCCCGAGGCCACGGTTGTTGGTCACATGAGTTGGGTGGGCGGGGCGAGAGCCCGAGCTCCGCCTCCTGCAGCCTCCGGGTTGACGTAGTGCGTGAAGAGTAAGCGCTGAAGCGGGGATTGAACGTCGCAGGCTTTGACGTGACTTTGTCTCCTCCTCGCGCTGCGGCGGGTCTTAGCGGGAGGTTCTCACTCGCGCCCCCGAGCCCAGAGGCGGAGAGACGCTACAGCTGTTTTGCAGCGGGCACCGCGCCCTCTGTGCGTCCCTTATTCTAGGAACGAGCAGTTAGTGGAGGAGCGGCCCGCTTGGGGCGCCCTCTGGTGGCGGAGGCGGCGGAGCGCAGGCAAGAGCCTGGGCCTCCACTCTAATTCCTGAGCTACCTGATCTCCTGCAGCAGGGTGCAGCAGGGTGGGGAGAGGGAACTACAGGAGGCATTGTGGGTGTACAGAGCCTACATAGGGACCAAAGCCTGGCGCCGTTTTAAGGATTTTAGTCTTTAAAGTGCAGTGGTTAAGTGAGAGCACAGACTCCGGAGCCGACTTACTCAGTCTGAATCCTACTTCCGTCACTTTGTTTCTGTGGTCTTGGGCAAGATCAAGACCTCTCACCGCCCCCACTTCCTCAACTACAAAACGGGGATAGTGACTTCACTAGCCACAAAACTACTGTAGGAATAAAATGACTTGATACATGTAAAGTGCTTAGACATAAGTGTTAACTTGTCCTGAACAATGGAAAGCAGCTGACCCTGTCGGTTACGCGAAGGAGAGATGCTCTTCCATACGTTTAGAAAGTAATGTTACGGCCACTATGTGGGCAAACGTTCTCCTACCTCATGCCATTTTTCCTCCTTCTGAGCATATACTCAAGCCACAGAATGCTTTGTCAGGTGGGAGTTGACAGCAGTCACTTCTGTAGGGAATTGTCGCAGGCTTCTAGTCCCAGAGGCTAGCACGTTTATCCCATTAAATGTACTTACTACCTTGGCTTGGGCGTAATCCTGACTTCCATCTCAACTCAACCCTTCACTCTGGGTCCCACCCTCCAGCCTCTGATTTAGAGCTAATGAGGCCTTTGCTAAGAATACTCTACAAATACAAACCACCATTTCTAAAAGTTTCCACTGCCATTCCAGCAGCCCCCACTTAGCTTCTTTCTTAGCACCTACCATTTGCTTGTTTTGTTTTCTGTTTGTTTTTTTGTCTTACCCCCAGCACTGTGTATGAACGTAAGGGCCTTGTCTCTTTGCTTTCATTTCTCTGGCACATAAACATGGTTTAACTCCTAATAGGTACTCATTAAATTTGCTGAATGAAAATGATGCCCTGTATTGCTAAACTCTTCTGAATGTATTCCTCTCCTAGAGGACAGTATCTATCAAATATTAGTTTCCCACAGGCCTCAGTATATCCTCATAGGGTCCCCTCATTTCATGCCTCCCTTCTTGGAACCCACGCTTGTTATCACCCAAACCACAGGCTCTTCAGAGTCCAGCCCCAAAGGAACCCCACCTGGCAGGAGCAAGATGTTCCCTCTCCTTTCTGAAGTCCACATCCTAAGACCCTACCCCATCCTAAAATACGTCTCTTTCCTAGGTGACTGAGAATGGGAATGTCCAGTCCATTCTACAGATATACCCTCCCAATTAAAGGGGATAGCCTTTATCCTCTGGTGTTCACTGAAGCTTGAAAGGTACCTGGCATCCCCTAGACCCTGTAAAAATTAAATCACTCAAATCACTTTGTTTTCCTCAGCACAGAAGTTAAGACAAATTTCACCACTACCCGTTGTTCCTGGATGGAAATTAACACTGTGTACTCTTCTGGACTTTGACCCTTCCTTCTGCATCTTTCTTTGTCCATAGTTTTTAAAGTGTGCACCTTGACATACACTTCTACTGGCTATGTGAACATTTTATGGTTAATTCCTACAGGGATCCTAGACCCTATAAAAGAAACCACATATTTCAATTTTATTCATCCATAGCATGTACTAATCCAGTCACAATTAATGGAACTTCCTGGAAATACGCAGATACTGGAGGCTTTTATAGAGCGGTTACAAATACAAGCTATGCAGTCAGGCTGACTTGGGTTAGAATCCTGGCTCTGCCATTTCCTAGCTTCAGACTTTGGGGCAAGGCGCTTAACCACAGTGAGGCTCAGTTTCTCCATCTAAGATATGGGGATAATACTCAAACCTATAAGGATTATAAGGATTGTTGGAGGGTTACAAGACACATAGCATATGTAAAGGCTGGCACTTGATAAATACTAACCAGTATTATACCACCCAACTGACCAAAATGCTACATATTACCACTAATACTTGGACATTTCCTAACCATATAAGAGGCACCCAGGACTTGTTCATTTGTTTTCCTTCCTATGTTTAACTTCCCCATGATTATACAAGCGCAGTTATGTAATAACTTTTATTACATATTCTAAAGAAGTAGTAAGGCACAATGTTCCTTTACACAAATACAGCAGTCAGCACCAGGTAACTAAGAAACACAAATATGACAATTTTGGAACAGAACTCCCCTGCAAAATATGAAAGGTCTGTACTGCTGCTCTGACTGCAGACAAGCCTTTCAAAGCAGGCCTCCCCACCAGTGGCACCAGAACCACCAGGGGAAGCTAAAACAAATCAACAGATCGCTATGCTCACACCCTGAAGATTCTGATTCAGAGGTTGAGGCACAGCCTGTGAATCTACTTTTGAAAAGCTCCCTGGGTGACACACATATACGGACAAGCAGGCTCTGCACTGCTGATGCAGAACACAATAATTTTTTTATTGGATCTGGCAGCTGAGAATAGTGAAACCGCAGTTAAGACACACTGACTTCTTTTAGACACCGAGAGTACCAATTAGGTGGTGAGTGTTGCATTTTACAGAGGGAAGCATTTCCCCAGCGTGGTCACGGCTTGAGAGAGTCATCGGCTTTTCCCAGGTCATGGATGGCGTTATTATCCAGCAGTTCCTTCTTCTTGCCACTTGGGTTCACTGCGTTGTTCAGCATTGCCCTAACCACAGTCGCCACCGGCACAGAGTGCCAACGGGCCCAAGATTCTGGTAAGGAGCCAAAGAACTTCCTAACCAACCATTCAACTGGACGAGATTCTTGCCTATCACACAAGAGAAATCTAAAGGGAAAAAGAAAAACCGAGGAAGAGATGGTTTATTGTACTCAGACCACAGAGGGTGTTATGAACTAAACGGTGCCCATGCCCTCCCCCAAATTCATGTTTAAGCTCTAACACCCAGTGTGGCTGTATTTGAAAACAGTGCACTTATGAGGGTAATTAAGGTTAAACCAGGTCATAAGGGTAAGACCCTGATCTGATAGGACTGGTATCCTTACAGAAGGGGGAGAGATAGCAGAGATCTCTCCATGTGCACACAAGAGTAAGACCACGTCAGGCCATCTACAAACCAGGAGGAGAAGCCTCACCAGACACTAATTCTGATGGCACCTTGATTTTGCACTTCTAGCCTCCAGAATTGTGAGAAAATAAATCTCTGTTGCCTAAGCCTCCCAGTCTGTGGTGTTATTCTGTCATGGCAGCCTGAACAGATTAATCCAATGGGTAAAAGATATTTTGTTTGGTGAATGAAGAGGACTTTTTTTTTTTTTAAGGCAGCAAAACCTACCCAGGAAATTCCAGACTACTCTGAACCTGGCACTACCAAAGTGTCCGCCCTTTCCTCCAAAGCCAAAGGTATGTTCTTCAGAGAAGCAATCTATCTCCAGCTAGCTTCTTTCATATCGTCGAGAGCTTAGTTGTCAGCCTCTTCAAATGAAAAACTAACTTCTAGGGAAGAATGAACAGCGACATACTCGTGGGCAGGATGAATGCTTACCCAGGCCTAAACACAGAGTAACGTTCGAATTGTAATTCTTCAACCCTCGCTTCCACTTCTCCCTGTTAATAAAAACCAAATTTTAGCATTTAATCAAGAGGACCAATGCATCATAATGCTTAAGAGGGAATACCTTGGGGTTTTGAAGGTAATCTGCTTCTGGAGGTCGAATAATTATAAATATCCTTATCCAGAATTTTAGATTCTGGGAAGTTAAGGAAGAGATCATTTAATCTTCATAGGCAGTAGAGAGTTCAAAAAGATGTACTGAATGAGAGGATGGCTGCATGGTCAGCCCGGCCTCTCGTGTGACTGATTTTAACGTTTATTTATTTTTGAGACAGAGAGAGACGGAGCATGAACGGGGGAGGGGCAGAGAGAGAGAGGGAGCCACAGAATCGGAAACAGGCTCCAGGCTCTGAGCCATCAGCCCAGAGCCCGACGCGGGGCTCGAACTCACGGACCGCGAGATCGTGACCTGGCTGAAGTCGGACGCTTAACCGACTGCGCCACCCAGGCGCCCCTCGTGTGACTGATTTTAAAACAGATCCAGAGGGTAAGTAACATGTTAGGCGTTCAACCATCAATGAATAACCTCCCCTTAGTCTAGAATTAATGTCGCAGGCTGATGAACATCAACTTTTTTGGTTTCCAGGTGGTTCCAGTAAAGTCAGAAGACCCACTGATCCTCTACATTACTGTCTTCCTAACAAATCCCATCAAATTTCAAGAGACAGTGAGATTACATCTACATGATGGCTTTCAATTAAATTTATTAAACAAACTATGAATTTTCATGCCAGCATCTCTATGAACAGAAATGCCAGAGGAGCTCAGGCCATGGGAACGTCTAAAGGCCGTGTGGATTCAGTGGCATGAATTCCCCCTTTCTTGGCCTGTTCATACCATTCACTCGGCACCTAACCTGACGCATCACATAATCTTGGGTAGTTTTAAACACTTTTGTAAAATTAATGTTTTTGACTATATTTACGGAGCTCTGCCACCTTCACCACCATGTAAGTTTAGAATTTTTTCATCACCTTCCCCCCCAGAAAAGCCCCACACCAACCAGCATTCACTCCCATCCCCTTCCCACAAGCTCTATCCAACCACAATATTTCTGTCTCTATAGATTTGTCTATTCTGGGTATTTCATATACATGGAACCATACAAGTTGTGGCCTTTTGTGACCAGCCCCTCATAAAGTTTTCAACGTCCACCCATGTTATAGCATGTGTCATGCCTTTTTTATAGTTGAATAATACTCTTTTGTTTGTATATACCACATTTTATTCATCCATTCATCAGCTGATGGGCATTTGGGTTGTTCACACTCTGGCTACTATGAAAAATGCTTCTATGAACATTCACATGCAAGTGTTTATGTGGACAAATCCCTTAGTTTTTACAAAGGTATATTTTGTCTCTATCTGCAGCATGCATAAAAGAGTTAAGATAGCAGGCTGAGACTCTACTATCTTAGAAAGGCCCACTTGACCTTTGGCTTGTGTCTAGGAACTTGGATTTCAGGAGTGTCCCTGTCATTACCCAACCGGTAGGGTAGTTTATAGTGCCTAAACTGCTTGTACAAACAATGTGGTTTATGCTGAACACTTGGTTTCCTTCTGGAAGTTTATAATTTTTTCCAGGCTCAGGGTGCCAATGTGACTGACCCCATAAAAACTCTCAACTCCTGGGGTCAGAAAGTTTTCTCTCATATTCTCAACACGCACTGCGGCAAAATTAAGCCTGTGTGACTCTACTGCGAAAGGACTCTTGGAAGCCTGTGCCTATTTCCTCTGGACTTCACCCCATTCATCCTTCCCTGTTTACTGCCTTTGCTTTCCCTGTAATAAATTGTGGCTGTGAGTATAACTATATGCTGAGGCCTGTGAGAACTTCTCTCAATTTGCCAAACTGGGGGCTAGCCTTCGGGATCCCCAAACAAGAAACCTTGAGGGCAAGAGCCATACCCAATAATAAAATATCACCTACTCAGGAACAGTTTAAGAATCACTGCCTTGAAGTCTCTTCTCATGCTAAGATTCCATGTTAATATTCAAGACCAGAGCTGCTACATCTTATTTCATAATTACCAGATACTCCACAGGGGGAAAGACACTGGGAATTATCTTTCCAATCACTCCTGTTTATTAAACATACCTGTGCAAAAAACAGTCCCTGTCATTATTTAAAAAAAAAAAAAGAATCTAATGCATTTAATGCCTTTCTGTATTATTTATAATTTTACGTTATTTAGTATTGCCAATTAACCAGGGTTCTCCAAAATATATGAAAGACAGAAATGTGCACAAACCTTAACTTGCAGATATAAAAAATTGCTCAACTTATCAGCTCCTTTAGAGGACAGCAAGTTAAAATGTTTGCAGCCTCCAGCTTTTGCCAGCTCCGCAGACTTGAGGACATAATCTCGATCGACACGAACAAATCCTTCCTGAGGGTGAAAAGGATGGGAGTTATTTCCAAAAAGCTGTGAGTTCATCTTAAAGATTACTATTCAGGTTGGGTGGCAGGCCAGGAGGCCTGCAGGGGAATGGGGATCTAAATAAAATGCAACCAAGCATAGACCCTGGGAAAGACTCCAAATATGATCCTCAGGATAGACGGACCAGCTTTAGCAGCAAGGCCAGTGAGAAAATAAGGACGGTGACATGGAAACACAGACACCAAACAAATCTGCAAGGAGCAAAAGGAACAGTAAGGTCAGGCTGAGAAACTGCTTTAACTCACACATTTCTCTGTCTTTTAATAACTTTACAAGCTTACAACCCTTTCTCTCTTTTCTCTGTTTTGTCTGTGTCAGGTTTAATGTACCGGGTCTGAAGGCACAGCCAAGAACACTATCTGGGCACTACCAGAACGAAGTCTATTTAATTTCCAATTTTTGTATATGTTTTACATCATACTTTACATATTAATGAAGAGTGAATCCTCAAATTGTTTTACTGAGAGGTATATGATCGGGAATGTTTGGGGGCCCCCAGTCTAGACTCAGTCTGGTGAGGGCAGTGGCTGGGTCTTTCTTCTTAATACATATCTCAGCATCAGTGTGTGCCTGGCACACAAGAGGTACTCTAAAAATATCTGAATGAACCAATACAATCCAACAAAAGAAGAGAAAAGGCAAATCCAATTAGAGAGAAAAAAAAGAAGAACTAAGTAGCAATAAAGGAGGAAGGGGAAGCATGGTGCAAACAACAGAACGGAAACTCACTTCCAGGGCCTAACTAACGGAAGGTCACATGCCGGTACCCAAAACACAGAATTCCATGAAGTAACGGCTTCTCAGGACCAGGATGCTAGCATCCTCGATCTCCACACGGCTGGACAGGAGTCTAAAGCCTAGTGAAGCTGAACTTCATACACACCCACAACTCTATGATGAGGTTTTCTATAATGACAATTCCAAATCTGAAGACCGTATTACTACCCTGGTGATTTTTTTTATTTTAACTAAAAATTTTCCCTGTAGTAGTTTTGGATCCTACATGTTTTATTTCGTAAGGAGATGTTTGTCTTGCACCTCAGGAAGCATCACGTCCAACCCTGTCATCATGGAGATGTGAAAACAAGGGCCGGCGCCTGGTGAACTTCCTTCTAAGAGAAAGCTGAGAGTGGAATGCAAATTCTTGACTCTGAGTGGTGTCTCCATTGTATCCATCTTCCTTCTTATCTCACACTGCGTCTAGCTAATGACAATGACTAATTCATAACTGGGGGGGGGGGGGGGGGGTAGGAGAATAATGGCCCCTCAAAGATGTCCATGTCCCGACCCCCATACCTGTGAATATGTTAGGTTACACGGCAAAGGAGAATTCAGGCTGCAGGTGGAATTAAGGTTGCTAATCAGCTGACCTTAAAATAAGATTATTCTGTATTATCTAACTAGGCCCAATTAGTCACAAGAGTCCTTAGAGGTGGAAAAAGGAAGCAGAGAAATGTGAGGAGCACTCAGTCCCCTGTTGCTGGCCCTGAAGATGGAGGGAGGGGACGGTGAAGCAAGGCATGCAGGCAGCCTCTAGAAGCTGGAAAAGGTAAAGAAATGGATTTCTCCCCAGAGCCTCCAGAAGGGAACACAGCCCATTCGACACCTTGATTTTATCGCAGCGAAATCTGCGTCAGATTTCTAACTTATAGACCTGCAAGATGATACATTTATGTGGTCCTAAGTCACTAAAGTTGAGGCAATTGGTGACAGCAGCAATAGGAAACTAAGAGATTTCAGTTTGAAAACAACAGGCCCAAGCAAACTTTTCCAACTTTGTATAAAAACAGATCGTAAAGGTGAACATGTCATGAATATAGAGCTCGATGAATTTTCATAAACTGAACATCTTCTGCAACCAGTTCCCAGATCGAGAACTAGAACGTCACCCCTCCCCCAAAAGCCTCTCCTGTCCTTGGTCATCACTGACAGTACATTTCCAACTACATCCACTACCTGCAGGGCGAGACAACAGAAACTTCACTAGGTCCCCACACGTCATCACCATCTCCTTCTGTGTTGTACACTTGCACTTTCACTCCTCACAGCACACTCCCCTACACACTCATTCCAACTCACGATGCTGCTCTTTTACACCAGTATGAAGCAAACTGAGTTTACGACTCAGCTCATCCCGAGAGAGGGATGGGATTCCCTTCAGGGCCAGTCTCCGAATTGAGATTTTACATGTGCTGAGCGTATGCCAAGAAAAATAATCCAAAGCGACAAAGAAAAATTCTAAAGCCCTCGGCTCCTCTTCCACATCTATTTCTTCCCCTCAACCCAACTCCCCAAACTCTGATTTCAATAACACGTTCATTATTCACAATGAAATTACAGAGTGGACTAGTGGAATAAATTCCTTTTTGTCTTTTCAGTTGTTTTAGCACTATTGCTTGGGAGCGTTATCATAGCTGTCGCTGTTAAAATGCTTTCTCTTCCATCGGCTTCTGTAAAAATAAAGGAAAGATTCGGCCAATCACAAGTGCCTGGACGGACGCTGTCTCTCTCGCTTAATCCAGGGCCAGTATAGGGATAATTTGATTAAACTGAGACCCTAATTTATTTGGCTTTAGTTCTGGATCAACCTCTCCTTAATAGAGTGCTGCCGTCTCCAATTGTTAGATGAAAATTAGAGTGACATAAATGCCATGGGACTTTTTCAATCTGATTAGTCCGCTAAAGCACATCAATACCACCCCAGCCATCACACTCTGGCGTCCTTCCTTTCACCGGCCCGGCGAACAACTGACAACCACTCCTTGCAGGACGAGCACCCACGCTGCCACAGAGACCCCCACGCTTAGCCCGTCATCCCTGCTCAATGGGCCCTGTTGACAAGGTGCCCATACCTTTCTCCATTGCTGTTCTCTGGACAAAGCTAAAGATTGTTTTATTAGCAATCAATGGCTGTTAATCCAAAATGATTTCACAAATCCTCTGAGCCCTCAAGCTGATTATAAATACGCATTTTTCCAAGCCCACAAATTTTGAATTTCACTTCCCCCGCCCTGATGCATGGCCTTTTAGCTGTGAATGAAACTCAAAAGCAAAGGGGTCAACGGCTTTCAAGGACTTAGAAACCAAACTTAAACGTGGATCCTGGTGACAGACTTGGAGATACCAACCCACACTAATTTTCTCTGGAGTGAGGAAGATTCCATTTAGGGACAGGAGGAAGCTATCTTTGAAATCTTAATAACATCCTTTCTTGTTCTCTAACTGCACAAATAAAAAAAAAAAATAGGAGAAACAAGCTAAAACAAGCTACTTCATATCCAAGAAACACAATTTTTGGAAAAACAGTGTTTAGTTTCCCTAACCATATGGCAGGAGAAAAAGATACCTCTTCTGAGAGCATTTACATCCATTCTGTTATAGCCAGTGTGCCTTACTTTAAGCCAGAAAAAAGAATTGATCAAATAAGTGCCCACTATAAATTTCCTTTCCCAGCACCTGCTCAAAAGAATAAGCACAATGTAATACAACTCGGCAGACATATCTTCATAGGCTCCACAAACATCCAGGGAGTCATATTCTCCAATGACTCTTTGAATCGTATTAAAATCCAAAGCTACTAAGTATTTCTTCTCATCTTCTTTACACATGTCTCAAAAGTGGGAACACTGTGACTTAAGATACAACTCGTCCTAACAAGGTATTTCAGCGCTGACTGGCATGGTCAACGAGCCTGCCACAACAATTCAATATCTGGGGCCTCCTTCTCCAAGGAGGGAGGATCTATCATCCTGTAAAGGGCCCACTTAGCCATATTCCTGCTTCAAATTCTTTCTCCTTTACTCCCTTTGCAATCCAGCCCATAAAATTAGACTAGAAAACGGAGATGCTGACAAACAACAAATGGCATAATCTGAACCCCGTCTGTTTGTGTCCTGGAGGGCATCTCTGTATTTGATGCACAGCACGGGAACCAAGATCTTGGTTAGAGAAAAAGCTCTGGAGAGAAAAATAAAAATCAAACAGGTACTGAGATTCCTGAGTTCATCTCTACGTTCTCACAAAATGTTTCCAGTTGGGGCATTCTTCCTTCTGTGTGATGGAAGTCAAAGAATTCTGCAGACCAAAGGGGTCTCAGTGGTCACCTCCTTCTCATTACCAACGAGGAGGCAGTGGCCCATGGGAGCTAACCAGGACACCCATGGCTATTTGGTATCCAGAGCCTCGAACCAGCGGGGTCCCTATCACTTCACGAGCACCCTCTCAGGCATCAAATTAAACAGTACAGATTACGACAGGAGTCAGAGAGCCTTTCCTGTAAAGGATGAGATCGCAAAAATTGTCAGATTTGCAGGCTTATGTTAAGTTACACAGCTCTGCCAGCAGGGCACAACAGCAGCCACAGACAATACATTAGGTAATGAGAACAGCTGTGTTCCAGTAAAACTTTACTCGTGGATAATGAGATCTGAATTTCTTATATTTTCACGTCATGACGTATTATTCCCCTTTTGGGTTTTTTTCAGTCATTTTAAAATACAAAAACATTCTTAGCTAAATGGGCTGTAGAAAAACAGGAGGGCTGGATGTGACCCACAGTCTGTGGTCTGCAACCTGGATTAAAAGAATGTATCATTAGAATCAGAAGCCAGGAGACTCTAACGATGCCTAATAAACGTTACAATCGTTCCATGAATCACATTAACGGCATTGTCCATTCAACAGAATCCAAGAACCTGGACTGCGAGGAAACAAATGAAGAGGTGAAACCGTATTACACCACCTCAAACTCACTAACCGCATCCTTCCCTTAATACACATAAGGGGAAAGCACTACTCTCAGTGACATCTGTGAGTTTTTGCTCCACAGCCCAGGCCAATGTAGATCTGGGTTTCAAAGGGTATTTCAACCTTCACTAGCACACAAGGTATGTATTAAAGCAAGGTGAAGGCCACCTGGGGACTACAGCACCTAGAAAAGCAGGCTCCTGAAAGCAGGTCCAACGAGAAGAGGAAGGTTGGCTCGCATCACAATCTCCCAAGGAGCTTGCTAAAAATAAGTTGCCAAGCTTCCAACCTTAGAAATTCTGATCCAGCAGATCTGGGCGGGGGCCAAGTAAGGAAGCCGCTGCACCGATGAGACAAATGGGGCTTGTGAAGGTGAAAAAGAAGATCAGCACCTAACACGACTAAAGGAAATGGTTATCCAAACAGCTGACGAGGCTAACAGACCTATCCCTAGCTCCAGTTTCAAGAGAAATCTGGGTTGACTGAATTTTATGGGTTGGAATGTTCTCCCCCAAATTCCTGTGCTGAAGTCGTACCCTCCAGTATCTCAGAATGCGACCTTATTTGGAAACAGGGTCGTTCCTGACATTATCAGTTGAGGTGAGGTCATATTGGGTCGGGTGGTTCTTAATCCAATTGGACTGTTGTTGTAAAAAGGAGCAATTTGGACACAGCCACACACACACACAGGAAAAACGCCAACTGAAGAGACAGGCAGAGAACACGGTCATCTATGAGTCAAGGAGAGAAACCTGGAAAAGTTCCCTCCCTCACAGCCATCAGGGTAACCAAACTTGCCAACACCTGGATCTCAGACTTCTAGCCTCCAGAGCTGTGAGACACTACATTTCTGTTGTTTATGCCACCCTGGTTATGGCACCTTGTTATGAGAGCCACAGCAAATTCAGACACTGAAGATCATAAGGAGGTAAGATGGCTACTCAGAGTGTCAACAATGAATGAGACAGAAACCATGAGTTTCTTGGAGTTTCTCTGATGGAAAGTCATATTGCCGAGGAAAAATGTGGGGTGTTCCAGTTACCAAACAGCTACAGAATGACACTAGGCTTGCATTGGCTTTACAGTATTCACCTGATGAGCTCTTTTTCTATAGAGAAGGCTGCCAACTCATAATTTGGAGTAGGGTGAGCTTGGAAATCCACAATCCCCCTTCAGACAACTATTATTACCCAGCCACTTGTGAACTGTCACCTCTTTCAAATTACCTAAAGTTGTCACAACCCCCAAACTTTATATTGCATCCAATCTAAATTAGTTTCAAATTAGGAAAAAAAAAAGACTTTCTGGAGGAAACGTCAACTTACTTGCTGCCACTATCCTCTTGAACCATTTAAACCCCAACTCATTTCTGAGATTATAGCTGGCTTAGCGGTTATTTCTCTTGCTTCCCCACCAATACTTTTCTTTTCAAACTGATTTTGGAGAACAAAAGGTATCGAGTAGCCTGAGGGTGGGATGGGATTGGGGGAGCAGAACCAACTCCATCTAAAAAAATATTCTGGATAGGGAAGACACCCGATTGCTCTGATTAAAACTGCTTTATGTGATTTGAATACATCAAAACAATTTAGACTTTTTCCTGGAGCATCCTATAACGAGATTTGCCTTGTGTCATGAATATCAACTGCTCCATACCTAATGCAGTGTTTTTTATTTTGCTGAGTCACCACCAAAATCAGGTTGGCACTTGAGACAGTTCAACCTGCAATGCACTAGAACAAAAGTTCTTCAGTGCTCTCAGAGGGCACACTGCTTGTGACTGGCCCTGGGACAGAAAAGCCTGCACCAGATGCTGAGCAGGAACATGTCCCTTTCTAGGAGACATAACCTGCCCATTCCCGGGAAAGTCCAATTTCTCTATAATCCATACTTTTCAGCACAGAGCTCAAACCCAGCTGGGTTCCAAGTGGACATAACAGAACTGCAAAAATTTGGAAATACATCCTTACCGAAAGCATAAATAGAATTATTATTTGGATCACCAGCAGGCCCAGAGAAACACATCTGAGCTAAACTCCTTAGCTGGTATAAACCAAGAGTTCTTAGTCATGCGCTCTCCTAATGGTGCTGATGCGTGGGCCTTTGTATAAATCTATGATAAGCCCCCATAGCAGTATTGTGGTCCTGCATATTTAATAGATACATTTAGCTCCAGCAATCTTCTGCCAGAGGGATAAACTATAGTCAAGGTATATATCAAGATGTATTAACACTTGCCCAGAATCTACATAGTAAGCAATGACTTCTAACGAGGTAGTAAACTATGACTTCTGGACAGAGGCCAATGCAATTTAGAATACCATTAAAAACAAAATAAAACATGGATTAGAACAGTTCTGCGTCAGTTAAGGCTGAATCACCACTGGGGTTGAATCATCGCCGAAGGCTGAGTCATCACTAAAGGCTAGCTGAATCGTGCCTCTGTTCTGACGTCCTATATCGGATGTTTAAAGCTTGGCATGAAAATAGGTTCCAGCAAATCATTCATGTGAGAGAGAACGCTTTAAGTTTAAAACATTTATAAAGAAAAAAAAAAGTTTACTGCCAACAGCATGAGCCAGTTACTTTTACTCAGACACAATGGTTTGCCTTCATCAGTGGATGTGGTGACAGCAATATTTGCAAGAGGCAAGACCTTGTAAATATTTACGGCATCTCTCAGCACGAGGACTGAACTCAAGGATTACTTTGAAGGAAAGATGAATTTATCAGTACTATCCAAAGAATAGTAAAAGCTAGGGCAGCCTATGAAATCTTAAATGATAAGAGCTTATTTACATTTAAGCACCACAAACATAAAGAAAAAGAGGAAGAAAGGAATCTTTGACGTTACTGGCCGGCAAAAGGGAAAGGGGTCTATTTCTTCCTTACCGCCCCGGCTTTTTTTCTGGTGGTACCCAGGCAACAGAATCCAACATCATGACCTTGAAAGGCAGAAGCGTAGTCATCCAACTTTTCAAAGTCCACCACTTCTTGATTCTAGATGACAAGGACAAAGCTGTATATAACTTGATGTTATTAAAAGACAGAGAAAAATACCTCTCTAGATGTAAAGAATAAGTTACAGAGCATTATTGAAGAGGCTGCCCACTTACCATTAAATTTTGCGAGCTCTCTGCTCTGGCATCTCTTTCTCTTGCCAGTCTCCTTCTATCTTTTCCATGTTAGACTATTTAGCAGGGCAGATTCCTAGGTACGGAAATTGCAATGCCGCATAGTGTTTCTTTTACTTAGTAAGAAACCTCTGAAAGGGCCAGAGCGGCACTGGTGCAGAGTGGCAGAAAGCTGGGGCATTAGACATTAAGCATGGACACATTTAGTACTTTATACAGAATTAACAAGGTACTGGGTAGTTTTTAAGACCTATGACCACAGGATTGTTACAGATACTATTTATAAAATTGATACTTTGCCGGGAGAAAAACCAAGTTTAGTAACATAATAGAAATTCAATTAAGGAAAATGCATAATCATATTTTTTAAAAATTTTGCCAGCTCATTTTCTCCCACTAAAAAGTTATTAATCTGAATTCAAAATCAACAATGCACTTAGATGTCCACAGTATATATAATTGGACTATAAGTGATCCCTAGATCTCTAAAGTCAAGTTCAATTATCATTTTCTCTCTGGAAAAATAAAAGACCTGTCTATACCACCAGAAGGGATACCAGTGAGGTATAATTTCAGGGCAAGGAACAGTGTTTGGAACCTCAAAGACCCAGGTTCGACTCAAGCCTGCTACTTACTAAGCCTATGATTTTGGCCAAGTTATTTACCATGTGCCTGTTTTTCCACCAACAAAATGTGAATGATAATCTTTCCTTCAGTCCAATTCATGAACCACGTATTTTAGAATCGGCCAGTGAGTGTTTGATAGAAAGGCTTATTCTTAGGTGTTGCACTGATACTTCTGAAGCAGAAAATGCCCTTGTAATAAGCACCCGCAGTAATTTTCATGCTCACTCAGGTTTAAGAACCTTCATGAAACCTCATAAATTTGTTGTGAAACCTAAAAAAGAAAGATTGAGGGATGCCTGGATGGCTTAGTTGGTTAGGCATCAGATTTTGGCTTGGGTCATGATTTCGTGGTTTGTGGATTCGGTTTGTGCGTTCAAGCCCCGCATAGGGCTCTCTGCTGTCAGCCCACTTAGGATCCTCTGCCCTCCTCTCTTTTCCCCTCCCTAACTTGTGTGTGCACCCTCTCTGTCAAAATAAATAAAGACTGGGGAAAAAAAAAAAAAAGATTGAGAAGTTCCCATCACCCAGGAGTTCAAATAAAATGTAGTTTTCCTTCCCTAGTAACAATTCTTTCAAAAGGATTTTCAGGGCACTATGTGCAATGCTGAAGAAAAGTATGTTCGCATTAAGTGCATAACCAAAAGATGTGCCACCAGAACTCATTTATCAAAGCACAGAACTCAATTTCCGTTTTTAATTACCAGGAGTATTTGACATATTCCATGAAGGCAGACTATGAAAACTACTTATTACCTAAGTCTGAGCAAAGATGTCCATTTTAAATAGAAAAGTCCTGGTGGACATAAGCTCTATGCAAAATGACTGACCGTGGGTATTCAGGGGTTAAGAACATGTATAGTGAGACACTTGTTACCTAGAATGTTCCACCTGTGAAGCCTATGGGACCAAGTTCTGTAGTTGTGGGGTCTCAGAATTACATTATAGTTTAATCTGCCACAGTTCACAACTCCCTTTAAATGAGGAAAGGAATCTCTACAAAGCTCAGACTTCAAATATTTAGGGGAATCTGGCATGTATCATTTGGCTAACCATGTAAGCGTGGCAGTGGAGAGAATATTCCACTTACATCCACAAGGCTGCAGCCCTGGGAAGTTAAGAGGGCAATCTTATAAGTGAATAACCGCACCTTTCATTGCCATAGACTCTGCTTGCAATTCACTAACATCAGCATTGAGTGGACAGGTAAACAAGACAAGCAAAGTGGTTTAGAAAATTGCCCCAGGTTACAGGTCTGCTTCTAGAACCCAGCTTGAATGGCTCTGAAAATGTGCTCTTCTCTGTCCCCCCAGGCCCCATTACAATCCAGGCCAGCCTTACAGGAGTCTAGATTGAAAGAAGGGCTTTTCCCAAGGTCACACAGTGAGTGGGTAGGCTGACCTGGGCTTAAAACCGCGACAAAAACTTCCAGAAAGGGCTCTCACAGACCATTCTTGGCCACATTCTTATCACCTCTACCACTGCACAGGCAATGTTCAGCCTTTAGGCTTAAAAATATGTTCACTCCGCAGAATCGCTGCAAATACATTTTTGAGTCCCAGCTAAAATACCCACCACATTTTTATAAGCTTCCTCATCGAAGGTGAGCTTTCTCCGGCCAATGAGCGTGACTTTGGAAAACAGGTTCTGTTCCAAGATTTCTTTTAAGAGCACTCTGCCGGTTTCCCCGCTGGCCCCCAGAATAAAGACAGATTTATTCTGCATCCTGAAGTCTTCCCGAAGCTTCGGCAGCGCCTCAGTCTCAGCCATGCTACAGAAATAACATCCACAGATGTGGTCTTGGGATGTTTAAAGGATGGCCCTTGCTTATCCTGGGGAACAATGGTGGTTTATTTGTTCTAGAAAACAGTACTATTTTTCTCCGCAGTCTGGGCCCAGGGGAAAGTGCTGAATCACCTGCAGGGCGTGGCGCCCTGGCCGTCTCCGCACCTGAGTAAATCTACTGCTCGGAAGGGGCCCTAAGGAGAATGCGCCCAGGTGCCACGGCACCCATGGACCTGGTTCTCCACCGGTACCTCCGGTTCCAACCCCTCCTTCCTCCGCCCACTGGGATGCAGGGGCCTAGCTCGGTCCCCTGCACGGAGGGGTTACCTGGAGCCGGCCCCCGGCCCCGCGTCCTCAAGCCACAGCAGGAGCAAGGCGGCCAGCAGTGCCGCCGCCGCCGCCGCCGCCGCCGCGCTTAGCGCCGCGGGCCCGGGAATCAGCGAATCCCCCCTTCCCCGCGGATCCGCGTCCCCACGCCCCATTCGGCGGATGCCCCTCCCAAGTGCGCGCGGGGGTCGCCAGCGGCCGAAGCGCGCGCCTACCCGACTACGTCTTCCGGTGACTTAGCAGAGCCGCTGCCTCGCCCCGCCCGGGGGGGCGGGGCCTGGGGGGAGGGCGCGGGGCGGGCCGCGAACACGTGCGCAGCGCGGCTGGGTGGGAAGCTTGGAGACCGTTTCCTAAATGTCAGCCTTCGCCTGCATCCTTTTTTCGACCTTCGTGCCGCCGCCTAGGCTAAGGTCGCCCTCATCCAAGGCCTCGGCCAGTAGACGCGACCTTCGCTGGTCTCTTTCTAAAACGTGTCATTTCAGTCGTGTATTGGATATCTCTATCTCGAATTCACCATGAGAAAACCTTAACCGTTCCCATCCAACCACCCCAAACCGAAATTAAACAAATCTCCTTGCCTCCCTTGGGTCTTGCTTTGCCTATACATTCTCACATCCTCACCCCTCCTCTCTCAAGTCAGAAATTTGGGCTGTCCCCATTGACTCCTTTTTCCTGGCCTTTCCACCGTCCAGATTAATCTCCAAGTCCTGCCATCTTATCTGGCTTTCAGACATTTCTCTTGTGTAATTCTCGCACCAGAGCTCACCAGTAAAACTGGTTTCCCTACCCAGGTCCCAGATTGTGAGCCAGGGTGATCTTCCACACCTGATCCCGTGGTTCACTCTCCCAGATCAGTGGTGTTTAGAACATAACAATCTACATTGAGCCTGCCCTGGATCTTGAAGTCCTTGTCAGGAATTAGAATCACAAGTAGGAATCTGAACAACAGAGATAGGCTGCGTTGTAAACGTTGGTTATTTTGGGCTGCCCAGCATTCAAACTCTTACCCCTGTTTTTGGGAGTTCCAAAGTAAGTGGGACACAGGACCCCACCTCCCCCTCTAGAAGCCAAGTGAACCATGTGTTCCCTCGCCCAACTCCTTGTGAATTGTTATATATAGGTGAGATCTAGGCTCAGCTCATCAGACACTGCCATCCAGGTTTTCACTTCTGGGGGAGTGATAAATAGATGCAGTGGAAGCCTCAGATAGGGTTCGACTGGGCGAACCAGCCATAGGATAAGGGCATCATCCTCTGATCTGTCAGAGAGCTGATGGTGTGATCCTTTCCGTGTTTTGCCTCCTTAATTCCTGCCTGTTTACAGAGCCTGTTCTTTATAGTTTGCTATTCTTCCTGTAATTTCGTTTTCTGCTTCAGCTAGCCAGAGCTACTTCTCTTGCTTGCAATAAAAAACCTTGAATGATACAAAGCAGAGTGATTTGTTCCCCACTGACCTGTCACAGTGTTTGCACCCTTCCCTTTGGGCTCCTAAAGCTTTTCCACTAAAATGCAATTTAAAATCTTGTCAACTAGCACTGTCTCAAGAATTTATTCATCATATCTCTTGCAGAGATTAATTGTCCCGAATGTCCATTCTCCCCTTTCTTGTTTTTAGTTGTGGCATAATTGCTATACAATAAAAGGCACAGGTCCTAAAGGTTCAGTTCCATGATTTTAGACAATTATATATACACCTAGGTAACCCACCCAAAACAAGATATAGAACATTTCTGTCAACCTGGAAAGCACCTTCATTCTTCTTTCTAGGCAATCCCTCCCCATCCCAGAAGCAACCATTTTCTGACCTCTGTTGATACAGATTACTTTGGCTGTTACAGAACTTCATTAAATAAAACCATACAGCATATACTCTTTTGTGCCCCAAGTTTTTCTGCTCAACATAATGTTCTTAAGACTCGCCTGGGTGGCGCAGTCGGTTAAGCGTCCGACTTCAGCCAGGTCATGATCTCGCGGTCCGTGAGTTCGAGCCCCGCGTCGGGCTCTGGGCTGATGGCTCAGAGCCTGGAGCCTGTTTCCGATTCTGTGTCTCCCTCTCTCTCTGCCCCTCCCCCGTTCATGCTCTGTCTCTCTCTGTCCCAAAAATAAATAAACATTGAAAAAAAAAATTAAAAAAAAAAAAAAAAAAAGACTCATCCCTGTTGTTTGTAGGGCTGCATTATGACCTCCGTGGGCCCTTGGGACTTCATGGGCCCCTTTCTTCATAAAAAATGAAGTTAAAAAATTATATTTTATAACTGGGTTATTATAAAAACAAACATATCCATATTATATATTAATAAAATGTTTTCTTCAGCCTGAAAGTTCATTTTTTCCTCCTGATTTTAAAGAAATTTAAAGAAATTTAAATTTAGATTTGTATCAGTACGTTGTTCCTCTGTTGCTGAGTGGCATTCCATTGCATGAATATCCCACAACATGTTCCATCATTCTCCTGTGGGTGGACATTTGGTTTGTTTCCTGGTTTGGGCTCTTATGAATAAGACTTGTATGAGCACTCTTGTACCAGTCATTTTGTGGGAATATGTTTTCATAACTTATAGGTAAATACCTACAAGAGGAAGGACCAAAGCGTTTGCTAAGGTTCACATACCATTTTCTTCTCCTACCCACTTGGTATCATTGAACTTTTTAATTTTAGTCATTTAGTGGATGTTGAATGATCAAAGGGCCCCTTGTCTTTCTTTGAGCAATAGGGCTCTAAGTTATATCTGACCACATGGCTGTCCATTCAGATTCTATATGTCCTGGTATTACTTGCAAGACAATATGACCATGTGACAATGTTTTAGCCAATGAACCTCAAGCAGAGATAATATGTACATATTTGAATCAGATTTTAATAAGGAAGTTACCTGCTTTCCCTTCATTTTCCCTTTCCTCCTATCACTAGGCCAGAATGTGAATGTGGTACTAGTGGGCCAGCTCTGGTCCTGGGAAGAAAAATACCCTAGGAGATGGCAGAGCAAGAAGTTAGAACCCGAGTCCCTGGATGACTTCAAAGAACAGAGACACTTACCTACCCTGGACTGCCTGCCCATCTGTGGGCAATGGGAGAGAAGTACACTAAAGTCATGTTAGAACTACCATAATTTTGTTTCAGCAGCTTAGCCAGCATTTGCCTTATATAAAATCCTTTTAGTCAATCTTATCAATGGATATTTACTGATTATTTAATGTGAGGTAAATACTGTGCTAGGCACTATGGATTTTTCCAAGATGAATCAGATACCAGATAAATTTACTCTCACCTGAGGCGGCAAGTCATGAATACTTCGGGAGCTAAATAGAAGTACATGTAAACCTTATCAAGCATCCCCAAACTTTCATAGGGTAGCACATGCTAAATGCCAAATGAGTATACACACAAGAAATGGAAACTCAGAGAAAGACAAACCCATGACTTGTCTTCTCTGACAGCTGGCTAGCATCAAGGCCCTGCAGTAATGTGACATGTCCTAGGCTACTAGGGCAATAGGGTAACAAATGATTATGGCAAATAGGAAAAGAAAGGCATAAGGGAGGGAGGGAAAAAGGAACACAGAAAAATCTCGGGCCAGAAGACCTACCTGCTAAGTCCAGGTTTGATATCCACCTTTAACTTCAGTGAAGTTTCTTCATTTATCTTGGCCTCCATTTTGTTATCTGTAAAATGGGAACCATTTTATTATGTTCATTTTGCTCCAAAGAACAGAGACACACGCATGCAAACTTGAGTAAAGATGGTGAATATTATAAGGACACACAAATTGTGTAAGGGAGACAGAATCTCAGAGAAATCTGAAAATAGGTTCTTCTGTAGGATTGGGCCTCATGGAGATGGAATGGGAAGGCAGTTCTGTATTTAGGTCACATGGAGGGGCTTTAGGATTGGGGATCCACGCATCTTCACTTTAGAGCTATATTTTTAGTTACACCTTAATTAACACTCTTTCCATTTCAAGCAATTGAACTACCAACTCAAAATGTTTTAAACAAAAAAGAAAATAGACTGGCTCATGCAACTGAAAAATTAGTGTGTGTGACAGCTTCAGACATAACTGGAGTCAGGCCCCGGCCAACAGGGCCAGGATTCAGTCCCTTTGGCTCCCTTGGCTCTGGTCTCCTTCATGTTGATCTTCTCTCATATGCCACAAGATGACCTGAAGGTTGTGAGCAGCTCCAGCCCTTTACCCAGGTCAAAGATAGGAAAGATAATGGCACTTCAAGTGGGATCTAGGGTAAGTGTACTAAATGGATGATGTTTGAAAGATCAAAGGTGGGGGAGGGGATAAGTTACCAAAACTGAGACAGGACTGTCTCATAGGAGCTGTGATCTTCAGTCGAAGAGACCCCCACCAAGGAGAAGTCAGGGGAATAATACCCCAACCTCTCTCTTCTCCCTCCCTTTGATCTCTTGCTGGTACTTCTAATTGGCTGAACTCAACTAGAAGTTAGGGGAACTTATATTGTGCAGACCAGGTTTCTTCAGGGCATAGAGCAGGGGGAAGAAATGAGGAGACGGGCTCATTCAAGACATCAAGTGCAACATCCCAGATTCAAGTCTAGCAGAAAAGGGCACAATTGTAAGCCAAAGTCCCAAGCTGTGTCTCCTTCATTCGGATTATATCCTGATCATCCCTGTAACTGAGGGAATGAAGCCTGGATGGGGCTAACTCATTCCACACATCTGGGAGTAGGGGAGGGGGTAGAGCCCCCAAGGAAAGTAGGGGTCACTCTTACAAAAAGAAAGAAGCATGGATGTTAAATGGCATCTAAAGTGGCCATACTTCTCCATTTGTTATCCCATTTATACTTAAATATCTATACTGGATAATTTTTTTTTTTTTTTTTTTTTTTTTTTGCAAAGGAGACCTATAAATAAATACAGCATGACTGAGACATGTGGTTGGGCCAGAAAGGCGGGGTAGAGGCAGGGGTAGGTTTTGGTAGAGGTAGGTTTTAGAAGAAAATCTGGTAATATTCCCCTATCACAGGACAAATGTAACCATTAATTGCATTCAACAACTTAGGTAGCTGATTTAGTTTATCTATGATGTTCTTGACAGTGATTTTTTTTTTTCCCCTTTGAAAGTTGTGGAAGCTGAGAGCTGCTGGCATACGTGCCTATGTTTCCTGCCTCCGTGCTAATTTGTTTTTCATTTTAGAGGTGGAAGAACTGAGTCACATATCTATTAAATATTTTATCTAAGATCAGAGTTAATCAGGACAAGAACCTAGATATCCAAGTCAATGACAAAATATCTACGGCAATTCTGGGATCTTTTCCATGAAAGCATAGTGCCTCTTAAATTAGCTGATTGTCCCGTATTTGTTGATTATTCAAATTCCCTAGCATTTTGGGGTGTGTCCTCTCAGTGATCTATGTTGAGGGAAGGTAGGTGGAAGTGTGGCTGGTTTTGAGGGGCCAAAAAAGCAATTCGGCTGAAATAGAAGGACAAAAGCATGGGGCTGGGGGGGGGGGAGGGGGGGGGAGATGACACTGGAGAGGCAGGTGGGGTCCAGACTATTACGGGAAGACCTCATAAGATAAATTAACATGTGTAATTACTATTTAATTTTCAAAATTTACTAACTTGATCTCTTTTCATTGTATATTCAATCGTTTCTTCAATTTAAGGTAGTGGCATATTACTTTAATTACTATTAGTACATTTTTTAGTACTTATTACTGCTGATACATTTCATACAGCATGTAAAAATGGGGAAATTTTTAAATTTCTTAAAAAAGAGTTGCCTGATGAGCTCTACATTTAGTGGATGAAGATGAAGCCGGAAGTAGTTGCAGAAAAGGAATAAAGACAGAAGAAGGCTTGTGGTTGAAGCCCTTGCCAGAATAATCTATGGCATGAAGGTGTGAGCCAGAAAATCACTGCAGGAAAGAGGAGGAAGTAATGTATATGAAAAAGTTTATAAAATAACTATCATCCTTGGTATATACACTGACACCCAGCTTATAGACACTGACTGGCTGTATACATTTGGTCAAGTCTCTGGTTGTCGTTTCCTCATCTATAAATGGGACAGGGTGGGTAATGGCAAAACCAGTTTATTGTGCAGCTTCATGGCAAATTTCAAGTTAGGACGTGGGAGGGCAGTACAGGCTAGTAGTTAAGTGTGTATGCCATGGCATCAGTGCACCTGGTTTAAAATCCCGGCTCTGCCACCAGCTAGCTAAGTGACTTTCAGCAAGTTCCTTAGACTTTCTATTCCTTGGTTTTTCCATCTGTAAAGCATGAATGATAATAATGACCTATCATGGAGGTTTTGTGGTGGGGTTAAGTGAGACGATCCAAATAAAGCACTTAGTGGAGCATCTGGGTGGCCCGGTCGGTTGAGTGTCGGACTTTGGCTCAAGTCATAGTCTCATGGTTCATGAGTTTGAGCCTCACATCAGCGCAGAGCCAGCTTCAGATCCTCTGTCACCGTCTCTCTGCCCCTCCCCTTCTTATTCTCATTCTCTCTCTCTCAAATAAACACTAAAAAAAAAAAAACAAAAAACAAATAAAGCACTTAGTATGTAGCATGTAGCAAGCACTGAATAAACATCTTATTACAAGGAAGAACTTTGTAAACTTTGTTAAAAAAAAAAAAAAACCTAAGTACTATGACCGTGACTTGCAATTCTGACTATACGGAAACATCCCTTGAAGCTTCAGAAAAATGAATATGTCCGGGCCTTGCCCTACACCTACTGAATCAAGATCTATAGTTGTTTTTTTGTAATGTTTATTTTTGCGAGAGAGATAGAGAGAGACAGAGCATGAGCAGGGGAGGGGCAGAGAGAGAGGGAGACACAGAATCCAAAACAGGCTCCAGGCTCTGAACTGTTAGCACAGAGCCCAAAGCAGGGCTCAAACTCACAAACCGGGAGATCATGACCTGAGCCAAAGTCAGATGCTTAACCGACTGAGCCACCCAGGCGCCCCAAGATCTACAGTTTTTAAAGCTCCTCAGATTAATCTGCTGCACAAAGGAGAAATTTACCCTGGCAGGACATGTTATTAGGATCCATTTCCTAATAATATCCATAAGGAGAACAAACACAGTCTTTAAGGAGACGATATAAGGGACCTGAAGCATCCTGAGCTTAACCTCTCCTTTTAAAAAGGTGTATGCTAATTATATGTCAAGTACCATTAATCACTTTATATGTATTAATTCATTCGATACCTACAACATCCTTATGAAGTAGGAATTTTTGTTTTTACAGATAAGGAAACTGAGACACAGAGAGGTTAAGCAGCTCACCAAAAGTCACCCAGCTAAAAAGTGGCAGGGAGCACCAGTATTGGAAGGGCAGTCTTCTGGCTTGAACAACTAAATCAAACGGATTCTCTCAAAGTTATAGTGTCTCTCACACATGTAACCTCTCTAAACCTCATTTTCCCTATCTGTAAAGTGTAACATTACTTCATAGGGGACTTGTGAAAACGAAGGGAGAGATTATATGCAGAGTACTTAGCAATGTATTTAGAATTTACTAAGCACCAAATGGAAGTCAGCCACTATTACTCATAATTTTAATATATTTATCACTAATTATTCAGTTACATGGAAATATAATGCAGGTTCCAGCTTAAGTCTAAGAATCTTAAGGGTCTGAGCCTATTTTCCTGCTGCTGAAGCAGGACACCTGATTCAAGGCAACGTGGGACCTGTTACTTGCATTAACTTCTGAACCTCTGTTCCTTTCCGGCACTCGCGTGTAAGGGTCCTCCGGTGTGCAGGAGGACTTGAAGAGGTACAAGGCCCATTTTGTTAGCAGCTACACAACAAGCTCTGTTCTTCAGTGCCTTCACCGAGGGACAAGCAGTGCTGCTCTGAGCGCCCCTTTAAGTAAAGGGAAAATGAATGGAGAGCAGGTGCGTCTTCTTCCAAAGAGAACTTCCCTCAGCTTTAACCTCTCAGGGAATTCAGATTGTTGGCCTGAGGAAAAGGGACAGAAAGAGAGAGAGAGGCCAATGAGAACAGTCTTGCCAGACAACACACATGACACATACTTCCTATAAATGCCTTTCAGAGGCTGTGTGAGTCTCTAGGAAGAGGAGCGGAAGCAAAGTCAAGTTGATAAGGTCCATCACAGCCTAGTGGGACTGGCGAAACCCAGGTCGCATAATATTTTGCAATTACTGGCACAGGCACTGGTAGAGTAGCGTGCTGAGAAAGAAAACAAAAGTGTGATCTGTAAGGCTGTGTGTGTACAATGCAGAAGACAAACCCACGTTCAGTTTCATGCCTCCTCAGCTCCAGCCGGCGTCAGCGGCCTCAATTAGTTTCTACCACAAAGCACCAGGGGGCGCCACAGAAGGCAGAAACTTTTGTTCAGGGACCACCCCCCCCTCCACCCTCAGTGTTAGAAAATGCTCTCTGATCTTTATGTATGTATAAGGATGCTTATTATTAGTTCTTTTGATTTTTTTAAAAAAATGAAACGACTGTGTGCCTAAGTTCACTGGCTAATACTTTTGGGCGAGGTGTGTAGCTCACAAATGAAAAAGCTAAAATAAGTAAGCAGTGTTGGAGAATGCAGAAGTAAAGGAGATTGCAGGTGATGAATTAATTCATTTGTCAAACGTCTATTAGCTGCTTTCTGTGTGCCTGCCGGTTGGATGCTGTCAGTACTGCAATAAGTGAACACATGATTTTCCACTGAACCCATTAGTAATTCACAAGTCAAAATTTTATTTATTTATTTTTTTTAATTTTTTTTTCAACGTTTTTTAATTCATTTTTGGGACAGAGAGAGACAGAGCATGAACGGGGGAGGGGCAGAGAGAGAGGGAGACACAGAATCGGAAACAGGCTCCAGGCTCTGAGCCATCAGCCCAGAGCCCGACGCGGGGCTCGAACTCACGGACCGTGAGATCGTGACCTGGCTGAAGTCGGACGCTTAACCGACTGCGCCACCCAGGCGCCCCCACAAGTCAAAATTTTCATAATGCTATTTGGAACCCTCCTTATCCCCTTCATCTATTCATCATTAAATGTCTTCACAGGAAGTGTATGGAAGGGATAAGCACAAAGGCCTTGCAGTAAGACAGCTGGGTTCGATTCCTAGTTCTTCCACTTTTCAGCTATTAACCTCTCTGGGCCCTCCTTTCGTCACTTGTGAACTGGGGTGGTTACAGTACCTACCTCATTGGGTGTTGTGCTTGGAACTATGTCATGTTTAAGAGCTCAGTGTCTATTTATTCACATTCAGATATTACCCATCCTTGGGAGTCCAGCTGAAATCACAGATGGAGAGATTAGGTCCTAAGGCGTTTTTTGATATAATTATGCAAGCGAATAAATTCCCTTTTGTTTCAATCAAGTAAGTGGATCAACTGAAAGAATCCTGACTGATATGGCAGCTATATCTATTAATTTTTAAGTGTTTATTTACTTTTGAGAGAAAGAGAAAGAGAGAGACAGAGCATGATCAGGGGAAGGGCAGAGAGAGAAGAAGACATAGAATCCAAAGCAGGCTCCAGGCTCTGAGCTGTCAGCACAGAGCCCAACGCGGGGCTTGAACTCACAGACCACGAGAACATGACCTGAACTGAAGTCGGACACTTAACCGACTGAGCCACCCAGGCCCCCCTATATTTATTAATTTTTAAACTTGTGTCAGTTTCTGTGCAAAACGCTCTACATATCTTTTAATTCTCATCAGAGCTCTATGAGGTAGAGATGAGATAGGTAGAGAGATATTATTCTCATTTTACAGATGAAACTGAGAGTAAAAACCATTAAGTAGCCTACCTAAGGTCATGTAACTAATAAATGGAAGAATCAAAATCTGAATCCATTTCTAGTCCTACTGTTATTACAAAATTGATATTCCCAGAAATGACAAAAAATATGCGCTGGTGCAACATGTTTAGAAAGCACGGCTTCAGTCATTTGAGGCTGCATGTAACAGGCACATTTCCACATCACTAGAACCTTTACTGACTTTTCCTTTCCCTGAGTATGGGTCAAGGTCACTTTCAGAGCCCCCAGATTTATCCCTCTACCTACTATGCTCTCCTATTTAGTAACTGCCTTACTAGAATGAACAGTCTATGAAGGCAGGACTTTGTGTTGCTCACTGTTGTATCCCCAACATCTAGGATGATGCCTGACACAATATAGGTACTAAATAAATGTTTTCTGAATGAATGAACAAATGTGGGTTAGCTTTCCTTGACCACATTGGGCAACTTGGAGACTAGATTATTTGAGAACATTACACATTTGACAACATTGGTCAAAAATCCCTTTTTGTTTATTTCTTCTATATTGTCACATTGTAGGAGCTAAACATGCATGCACGAGCACACACACACACACACACACACACACAATGACTCATAGATATTTCAACTCTATCCTTAAAAGGAAATCCTTTCCTGCAGATTCCACAGCAGGATCCTGCGAGTGCCTGGTTAGTACATTGGAACTGAATGTGAGTGTTCCTAAACTCTGTTCTAGGTTCCATTGGCCCCAGTACAGAGCCTAAAAGATCTGGGGTCTCATCCTAGCCTTGCTAAGGCTGATCCTTTAGCTTCACTGAACCTCAGTTTCCTCAGGTGTAAAATAGGAATGATCTCTCAGCTTTTTGTGAGGATCAAACTGTATGGTTATGAAAAGGCTGAAAAACCAAGCAAGATATATAAAGGAAGACATAAATTGAATATATACCATTGCTGGGTAAAAGTTTTAAACAAATCTCCTTTTGATGACTGAATTCCTTATAGTGATTGACTTGTGAAGGTAGCATAGGATTTGGCCAAATGCAAATTGGAAGTAATTTAGACAAATCTGATTTGGAAGAAAGCAATTAGGTTGAAATGAATTGAGTCACAGGACAATTTGGCCAAAATAATAGTTTGGTGAGAAGACTTATTTTTCTCAGTTATTGGTTTTACAAAAATTGGTTGTTTTGGTTTACTTTGGGGAGAGAGGTTTTTTGTTTTTTGGGTTTGTTTTTTTTTAACATCTTTTCGCATTTTTGTCACTTTGAAGAATTTCTGTTTCTTTTCTTTTCCTATTAGGTCATTTTAAGTACTCCTTTCAGTTGGGTTTTTCATCAGTTTGGTCATTTGTTAAATGTGTTTCCTCTCAGGAGATCTGTTTAGCATTGATTAATTATTTATAAGCGGGAATTCATAATTGAGTAATTATAAAAATGAATTGTCAGAACATAGTCAACTTCTTAGCTCAATCAATATTGCAGTTTCCCTTTCAAACATCTGAGCTCTGAGAAACTGGCTATTTTTGGGTCTTTTTACCACTTTTATGCAATTTACTGTTAAGAGAGAGCAATGAAGGGGAGAAAATCTTGAGTGCAGGGGAGGAAGCATTCAGGATTTCAGTGTGGACAAAGACACCATTATCTGCTAAGAGCCTTCTAAAACCTCAATTTAAATTTAAAACTAGAGGGCAAACTCAACGGTTGAAGTGCAAAAGGAAAGATTGGGTGGGAGGGAGGCAGGGAGAGGTATTTACTTGTCTTGATGTTGTAAATGCAGACAAAAACACAAGAGGGCAGTGCAGTGCTAAATATCTCAGAGCTGACTGCAAAGACTTCTAGACAAACAGGCCATTAGGAAAGAAAAAAGTCAAACTCCTAGAAATAGAGAGTGGGATGGTGTTTGTCAGGGGCTGGGAAGTGGGAGAAGTGGGGAAAGTTGATAAAAGGGTACACACTTTCTGTAAAATGGATGCCTTGGGACACAGGATTCTTGGGAGGATTAAATGCATGAGAAGCGCTTGGGACAATATAGCAGCAGCATGACTGATTATTATTATCGCCAAATTTTATTTTCACAACACTTACCATTTCTGAACAAAACAAGTAATACACAATCTGATTACAACAGCAGACAGTTCATTTTCATCCTCATCCTGGGTGAAAAGTGTAATTATGTTAGGCCTGCCACATTCATTTTCAGGCTGAAAAACCATGTAATGACTATGGAGATCAGTATAACTCATTTGAATATAGAAATTAGAGTTCTTGCAGAGACACAGCCGATGAAAAGGTCCTATTATATATTAAAATGTTGTTATAGAGAGGCTTATGAGGGGCACCTGGTTGGCTCAGTCGGTAGAACATGCGAGTCTTAATTTCAGGGTCGTGAGTTTGAGCCCCATGGTGCATGTTGAGATTACTTAAAAATAAAATCTTAAAAACACCACCACCACCACCACCAACAGAGAAAGGTTTCTGAGTAGAGCCAAGCAAGCCAAGAATTCATAATCCCATTTTTCTTGTCAAATCCCAATATCTGATTTAATAACAGTAGTAACGATAATGTTAGTGCTTATTTTCCCAAGCCTTCGTTGGTAAAAAGAATTCACCTGGGCATGCAACAGCCATCCTGCCATGATGTCAATCACAATAAATTACTGAGCTATGGATAAATCACTCAGCAAAAAAATGTTGGTTGGTGAGAGTTTTAAGAAAGGAGCATCAATGACCAGGAGTCACTGAAGCTCCCTTGTCCCCTGGCGATTATTGCATGAGAGTCTAATATTTAATAGCAGTAAATATTCTGCAGGTTCAGAGAGATTTCTACTATCATTACTGGCCTGGACAAATTCAGGCTGAATCAAGAATTCATTTGGGAATTAAAAAGTGGAAAGGCTTAAGTTTATTTTCAAATTTGTACATAAACAAAAGGAAGAGTGCAAAGTTAGCTGCTAGTATTTGGGGGTTTTGTTGTTGTTGATGATGATCTGAAATACTCTCCCTATAAGCATTTAAAAAAATCTTACTTTTTAATTAAAATGTAGCATCCTGCCTTATATCCTTTTTGGTACAAATGCAACTACATGTAAATGAATGAAATGAAATGCAAACATAGTAATTAAGTTTTAAGATAAACATGTGCTTGTTGTATTAAAATAATTTTACATGCTTATGAAGATAAAACACCCAAAACTCAAGCATTTATTTGAAGATGACATAATTTGGGCAATGTTCTTGCTTTGCTAATACAACAAAACACAATCTCCCCACATCTATGTTAGATTGGACATGATTCACCACCCTCCCCTGTAACTTAAAAGCATCAGCTTTAATTAGCTCTCCTTATTACAAAATCATCATTCAGTTTTCCAATAGAGTACAGAAATGGATATCAAAAGCAATATCTTAAATTTATTGTGCTTTTGTAATGAAATGCACACTGCAACTATCTGAGTTGCAAGGACTATGTAGATAGGACTATACAACACAAAGCAAAAATATGTTCTTTGTAGGAAAACTAGTGATTTAAGTCAAACCTAGTCTAATTCTAAGAGAGTGATGCTTATAAACTTGGATAACTATGATTAGTGTCCACATTAATGACTTGATCTGTCAACCAAATTCTTCAATTTAAAGCTGGATAGCCCTTTCCCTTAGAACTGCATGGAGGAGATCACATACTTCCGACAGGGCCAACATGAATTCATTTGGTTGGTATTACTCTTTCCCTGGGATAAGATGGACTGCCAGAGAACATTAGTTCATTCTGCGGTCATGGTTCAAAAGTGAACCTAATTGTTAGCGAAACATGCTAACTGCCAGAAACAGATGCTTTAATATGGGTAAGTCATTCCTGACAATGTAATCAAAGCTCTTGGAATGAAGATGTACCCTTGAACTATGGATTCCAGAATTCCAGAATTTAAGAGTTGGAGGAATTTTTAAGCCATTTAGTTCTTCCTGCAGCCTCTTTTGGATTAAGGTGGAGAGTCTTCCGACTTTGTAAAACTCCCCAAGATTCTATTCCTATCTTACTAATTGATTCTATGTGCTTACTAACACAAATGTTTAAGTCCTTCCCTGGAGTCCAGAGTGAATCCGGTATGCATGTAGAAAGCACACTGAACTTGGAATCAAAAGATCTGGACTTGACACTTTTTATTTTATTTTATTTTATTTTATTTTATTTTATTTTATTGTATCTTATTAATGTTTATTTATTTTTGAGAGAGAGAGAAACAGAGCTTGAGCAGGGGAGGGGCACAGGGAGAGGGAGACACAGAATCTGAAGCAGCCTCCAGGCTCTGAGCTGTCAGCACAGAGCCCGACGCGGGGCTTGAACTCATGAATTGTGAGATCATGACCTGAGCCTAAGTCAGACGCTTAACCAACTGAGTCACTCAGGTGCACTGACACTTTCTATTTGATCTTCGGCAAATCCTTTATCCTTTCTGGAGTTCAGTTTCCTCATCTGTAAAGTAAAGCTAATAATCCTTACCTATCTCAAAGGAGGTTGTGGGAATCAAATGGGCTAAGGTATGTGACAACACACAGTAATTATAAAACTGCAGCCATTTAGGAAGTTTATAAATAAGTAAAGATGTAGGGTTTATATCTTAAATAATTATGCTACTGGGGCGCCTGGGTGGCGCAGTTGGTTAAGCGTCCGACTTCAGCCAGGTCACGATCTCGCGGTCCGTGAGTTCGAGCCCCGCGTCAGGCTCTGGGCTGATGGCTCAGAGCCTGGAGCCTGTTTCCGATTCTGTGTCTCCCTCTCTCTCTGCCCCTCCCCCGTTCATGCTCTGTCTCTCTCTGTCCCAAAAATAAATAAACGTTGAAAAAAAAATTAAAAAAAAAAAATAATTATGCTACTCGGAATTTTGGTTATGATTGTTCTCAAGCTACACTAGACATACCACTCACTCAGGGATCTGACACTTAGACTTAAATTTTATAAAGGTTCCACATCCATCCACTGCTCTTAGACTCTTTTTAAGCAGTCTATGAACTGTCAGAATTACACAAATTAAGCTGTTACCAAAATGACTACTACTATTATACGAAGAGCCAGTGAGCCACCTGTTTAAGAAAAGCCTGAGGCTAGATTGTCTAATAAGGTCTGGGTTGAGGGATTTCTTCTTGGAACCTATAAAGCATATCCTTTATGAATAAATGTAGCTTCCAAGGAATTTGACCATCCAGAGAATCACACAGCCCTAAAATGCTAGTCAGCATCCCCAAAGTCAAAGGCCCATATTGACAAGCAAAGTAGCAGGGAAAATATCTGTCATTTGCATTGTGCTTTCCAGTTTTCTACGCTCTTCCATATGCTACAAATCAAATGTGTATATGACTCTCATTATGGGAACACTCCCAGTAATTTGAGAAGTGGCAACAAAAGTAAGGAAGGAAATAGCATGAGTTAAACCACTTAAATATCTTGAAGCCAAACTGGAATATAGATTAAATACACAGATGTATACTAAGTTGAGCTATGACACTAATATCAATCACAATATAAAGCTGTGCCATTTATACAGTGGAGTGAGGATTTGTACCCACTCAGCATTTATTTTCTCCCCCCCCCCCCCCCCACCATTTCCTAACTTTCCTTTGGGAAAACATTACTCATTTTCTAGCATCTATGTACTTTTGGTAGTATTGACCTCATCTTTTGGTCTTAGGGTTGGCCCTGATTGCTCCGGGGCAATCTGAATAATCCTGACCTCTGTCATTATTCAGGATTAGTCCGATCCCAAGAAAACCTAAAAGTTTGTTTGAAGGATACAGGAAGCATCTTTTCCTCCCAGGATGTGAATGAGAAAGTCCATAGCCCAGCATACTGCTGGAAGCCATTGTAAAACTAAGAATGAAGCCAACCCAGTGATAAATACTCAGAAGAGCAGAGCAGAGAAGCATAGAGAAAAGAGGTGGAGCCCAATCCATCTCAGGGTTTTTCAGTTATGAAAGCCAATACCTTCCCTCTGTATTTAAGCTACTTTGAAATTGATTTTCTGTCCTTGCCACACAAATCATCATAAATGATATATTTAATAAAGTACTTTCTCATTCTATATTCTATGACTGGACCCTCACAATGACTTGGTAGAGTGGGTCTTAGTGTCATCTCCCTTTTACAGAAGAGGAAAGAAGTCTCAGGTTTGTGAACTGCCTAAGGTCTGTCCATACCACGTAAGTGTTAGAGCTGGAAATGGAATCAGGTATTCTAGTCTAAAATAATTGCTTTTGGGTCAAACACGTCATGTTGAAATGCCAACCTCTGGGCAGATTTTTGAACTTTTATGACTTAGGCAACATATAAGATTTCGTAATTATTAATATTACTAAAATGTGGTAGGCACAAATTATACAATCTAAAATCCCTATCTTTGGTCCTCGGGAGTGCTTGGATTCCTTAATTTTTAAATCTTTTTTGCCATATGGATCCTAATCTGTGGTCTGCGTATGCTGGAATTTTTCTTGAGTGTCATGCAGTTCTTGCTCTGCACTGTAAAACAAAGAAGAAATATTGGTCTTAAATTATATGAAAGTTGTATTATAAACATCTCATGGTTAGTGCTACTAGCACTGATGCTAAAAGCATCCCGTAGAATCTTCAAATTGCTGTCACCCTCAAAGCATTATTCTTTGAAGACAAAGTGGGACCTTCTATTAACCTGCTGTTAGTTTTTCAGCATTTCACTCAAAGGCCCACTCTCCAATGTCACGGATGTAGAGTCTCATTATAAAAGAAAGGCTCAATTGATATTCATTCATTCATTCATTCATTCAGCAAACATTTACTGAGGACAAACTATGTGTCAGAAACTACTGGAACTCAGTTACACATTTGAATAAACCAGTTTATTCTACCCGTGGGTTTACCTGTCCTTTTAATTCAGTTAACCAATAACTAGCAATCTTCTAGGTTGAGCATCTTCTAGGGAATGTGAGGGATTCAAGATGTGGTCTTTGAGAAACTCACAATAGAGTTGGAGAAAAAAAAAGAAAAATATTGAAACATAAAACTATATAAGAACAACTAAATTATATGTAACACTGAATCTGTTTCCAATTGGTAGCCACATAATGAATATCAGAGTGGGCCCAGTTTTTAGAAAAGACTTCAGGACAAACTGAGGGTTGATGGGGGGTGGGAGGGAGGAGAGGGTGGGTGATGGGTATTGAGGAGGGCACCTTTTGGGATGAGCACTGGGGGTTGTATGGAAACCAATTTGATAATAAATTTCATATAATAAAAAATAAATAAAGAAAGAAAGAAAAAAGAAAAGACTTCAGGAAGATGATGGAACACAAAATGAGTATGAGTAGGGGCAAAAATCCTATTTTCCTTAATAGAGGGCACCTAAGCCTCTAGAAGACCTATCTCCATGGATCTAGCTCCAAATTATGCTTGATGTAAGCAAAGATTCCAGCTTCTTAAAAAAGCTGTTTTCATCATCTGATAATAGGACTAAAACTAAAACTGTCTTCATGGGTGGTTGTGATTAACCAATCATATGTATGAGATGAAAGTATTTTCATATCAGTTAGCATGCTTTCAGTTGTAAGTAACAGAAAACCAATTTTAGTGTTGGCATAAATAATACAAGGAATGTATTATTTTAACTCCAGAGATGGATTGAGCTTTAGGCACAGCTTGATTAGGGCTCTACCTGTCTTTCTGAATTTCTCTGATTTCTCCTTCTTCCTGTAATGGTTTCATCTTCAGATGGGCTTCCCACGTTTTTCAGAGTATGATCCCGAAGTCACCCTCATCAAAATCTCCTATTGAGGTAGAATCTGGGGATGTAGGGTGGGGAGGGAGTATCCATGAAGTTTATGTCTTAATAATATTTCAGGTAACTCTTTTTTTTTTTTTTTAATTTTTTTTTTCAACGTTTATTTATTTTTGGGACAGAGAGAGACAGAGCATGAACGGGGGAGGGGCAGAAAGAGAGGGAGACACAGAATCGGAAACAGGCTCCAGGCTCCAGGCTCCGAGCCATCAGCCCAGAGCCCGACGTGGGGCTTGAACTCACGGACCGCGAGATCATGACCTGGCTGAAGTCGGACGCTTAACCGACTGCGCCACCCAGGCGCCCCTCAGGTAACTCTTAAGCATACTAAATACTGGGAACCATTGGATAGCCCTGAAAGAGCAAGGCTGGAAGAACATAGTCTATTCCAGATTTTCCTGTCACAACCTTTAATGACTATAAGGCTCTAAGCTAACTACTTGGTAAAGCACAAGTCCATTTACTCTTATTCCAAAGGTACTCAGAGAGAAAGAGGTCTGAGATTCATGTTTATACATGATACTCTATAAACAAGAGCTCAGGTCTCTTGCCTGTCCCTTCGAACATTTAATACATACACCACTTTCTTCACATGGGAATCTATAGAGGAAGAGGCAGATGGAAAGTGAACTTACAGAGAATATCATTAAAATTTTTTTATTGCAACAATGAAAACAGACTATGGCCATATTAGGGAAAAAAGAAGTCCATTAAGGAGACACTAGGTACTCACAGAATTGACAGGAGGCTGAGGGACCAGGCTTGGCGACAATGAAGAAAGCATGAGATACCTGGAAGGTTAAGCATCAGGATCGGCCACACCAACAGTCAAGCCAAAGTCTGTGAAATCTAGCACTTTGGACTTCTGGGGTAGGAACTAGCTACTACCTCCTACCAAGACTACACAAAAAAGAGAAGTATCCAGAAAGGAAATAAGAAGCGGGACTACCTACAATTCAATAGCAAAAAAACCCCAAGTAACCTGATTAATACATGGGTAAAGGACTTGGATAGACATTTCTCCAAAGACAATATATGAAATGGCCACTGATGCATGAATATGTGCTCAACATCACTAACATCAGGCAAATGCAAATCAAAACCACAATGACATATCACCTCACACCATTTAGGAGAGCTATTATTAAAAAAAAAAAAAAAAAAAAAAGATAAGCATGGGCGAGGATGTGAGGAAATTGGAACCCTTGTACAATGTTGGTGGGAATGCAAAATGGTGCAACTCCTAAGGAAAACAGTATAGAGATTCCTCAAATAATTAAAAATTAAATTACCGTATTATCTAGCAATTCTACTTCCGGGTATATATACAAAAGAATTGCAATCAGCAAATGAATGGATAAAAAAATGTGGCATATACACACAATGAAATACTCTTCCGCCTTAAAAAAGAAGGAAATCCTACCACTTGCAATAATATGGATTAACCTGGAAGACATCATTGGAGGTGAAATAAGCCAATCTCAGAAAGACAAATACCTAGGATTCCACTTACATGAACAGTCAGACTTATAAAAGCAGAGTAGAATGGTGGTTGTGAGGAGCTATACAAGATAAATAAGTTCTAAAGTTCTGCTGTATGACATCGTGCCTATAGTTAGCCTGGTATTGTGCGCTTGAAGATTTATTAAATGGGTGCATCTCGCATTAAGCGTTCTTACCAGGATGGACACAAAAGAAAAAAGGAGGACACAAAAAACCTTTTGAAGGTGAAGGTTACGTTTATTACCTTCATTGTGGTGTTAGTTCCATCACATATGTCTAAACTCATCAAATTGTATATGTTAAATACGTGCAGTTTTTGTGTATGAATTATATCTCAATAAAAGGCATTTTTATTTATTTATTTTTTTAATTTTTTTTTCAACGTTTATTTATTTTTTTGGGGACAGAGAGAGACAGAGCATGGATGGGGAAGGGGCAGAGAGAGAGGGAGACACAGAATCGGAAACAGGCTCCAGGCTCTGAGCCATCAGCCCAGAGCCCGACGCGGGGCTCGAACTCACGGACCGCGAGATCGTGACCTGGCTGAAGTCGGACGCTTAACCGACTGCGCCACCCAGGCGCCCCAAAAGGCATTTTTAAAACGTAGTGGGACTAATTGCTGGGCAGCCAAATAGTGGCAATTGCCCAGTACAGGGGCTTCTACACTAAAGCATTTTCCAAAGACAACTGAGCTTGCCATCTGAAAAAGCCACCTACCCCACCACCCGGGGACTGAAAGGTAGCATGATATGGGCAGCCAGACAGCACCACTGATGAGTACCAAGAAGGGAACTAACGAAGTTCCAAATTCTCATTTGTCTCATTTGTGTGACATGAAGGGTGTCTGAGGAATGGCTCGGAAAAGGTCCAATGGGTAGGGCTGTTTTCCCCTTCCCTGTGGTATTTATTTCTGGGATTCACATTTACTTCCAGTGAGACTAAAATTCAGAACTCGGGAGTTTTCACAGAACCCTAACAGCTCCAATCTGTAAAAATTGTTAGATCAAATAGCACGTTGGTTTGAGAATGCTTTTGCTTTGGACACCCTTCTTCAAAGCCTGGTATGTAAAGTAGATAAAAGTACGCTGCTGTGATTAAAGCCGGGTGCAGCCCTGAGCCACCTGTGTAGCTTCCCCTACTTCATCCACATCCTCCCTGCCCCAGCCCGGCAAGCCCCTCCAGGTACCTGTGCAACGCCGTGTCATCTATTGCTGCAATAAAGCTGCATAATAAACCATTCCCCGAACTCAACGATTTGTAACAGAGGGCATTTATTTGATCTCTTATGGTTCTGCGGAATGCATGGGGTCTTGCGTGGATTAGGCAAAGAAAGCGTTACTGTTTAGGGCTTAACAGAATGCAAGCAGACCCTGCCAACTTAGTATATATTGTAAATCCTTCCATTGATGACACCCTCCTTTGGGGTCCTCTTCCTCCACTCCTGTTTCAATCAAATTCTACAAATTGATACATTGTCTACTCAGTGCTTGGCCCTACTCTGGATGCTTGAGAAGCAGAATTCAACCTATGGTGGGAGTTTTTGCCACTAATTTACACTAAAGTGTGAATGACTATTGGATCTGTTTTCCTTATAACTAGTAGGACTTATAACCACAGAGAGCACAGATATCCAGGTGAATGAAGGCAGTAGGGCCATTTTGGGCAGACGGGCAGGGCACAAACAGGGTTGCTGAGGGCTGCCTCTGCCTATTTTGCAAAAATCTGTGTCTTATACTTTTTAAAAAACATATTTCCCAGGACCCCTAACACAGAGCTGTATATTCAGTCCATGCTCAGTAAATACTTCATTAATTTTTTCATTTGATGAATATTCATGTACCTGCTATCTCCCAGGCAGCAGGTACTTGTCAACTGATTGATCTGTCTAGCAAAACAACAACTCCAAGAGATCATCAACATTTTCCTTGACTTACTATTTCTGAAAGGCACTGGTACCATAGGTCCAACAGGACAGGTTAGAGAGCCAGGCTCTGTGAACTATAGAGTATCACACAGATAATTAGGGATTTCCATTATTATCAACATCATTATGGAGCAGATTTGAGAGGTTCGAAATATGATCCTTGCTTCAGTTTCCAGAAGTCTAGAGCCTTGTGTTGATGAGGAAGGAACTCCAAAACTATTTTTTGAGCATTTGATCTTTTACTATATTCCCCAGACACTATGTTAGCTGCTGAGGATACAGCAGCGAACAAGATATTTCATTCGGTGTCCTCACGGAATTTACAATCCAGCAGGCTGAGGGCTGAGAGCCATGTGGTGATTATAATTTCCTCCCAGGCCTGTGCTAGGGGTACAAAGATTAAAAAAAATAAAATAAAGGAGAACAACCACAACTCCTCCTTGCTGACAGGCTACTCACAAACACATAAATAAGCAGCTAGAATGACATACTAAAATTATCATCATCCAACATGTACTGGGACAGCTAAAGGCACAGAGGAGGCTGCTGTTATTTCTTTGTTTTTTAATATTATTTGTTTGTTTGAGAGAGAGAGAGAGAGAGACAAAGAGAGAGAGAGGCAGGTAGAGCATGAGCAGGGCAGGGGCAGAGAGACAGAGAGAGAGAGAGAGAGACGGAGATACAGAATCCCAACCCGAGATGCCAGCACAGAGCCTGACGCAGGACTCAAAACCGCAAACCTGTGAGATCATGACCTGAGCCGGTCTGATGCTTAACTGACTGAAGCACCCTGGTGCCCCCACTGCTGTTACTTCTAATTGAAGAGAGGGTGTCAGAAGAAGCTCCAAGGAAACAGTGACATGGGCTGAGCTTTGTCAGAAGCTGAGTTCATCAGACGGATCTGTGAATGTTAAGACTTGATCCTTATGGTTAATGCTGTAGCATTCAAAATATCGAGCTTCAGAAGACACTCATGAAACAGAAACTACTGCAGCAAGGTGGATTTAGGCTTAATTTGGCTCATTTATATGGGCAGTTATTTATTTATTTATTTATTTATTTTTTTATTTATTTTTTAAATTTTTTTTTTTTCAACGTTTATTTATTTTTGGGACAGAGAGAGACAGAGCATGAACGGGGGAGGGGCAGAGAGAGAGGGAGACGCAGAATCAGAAACAGGCTCCAGGCTCTGAGCCATCAGCCCAGAGCCCGATGCGGGGCTCGAACTCACGGACTGCGAGATCGTGACCTGGCTGAAGTCGGACGCTTAACCGACTGCGCCACCCAGGCGTATGGGCAGTTATTTAAAAATTAGTTCTCCCCTGATTTTGTTAAAGTGTCCCCGGTGAGACCTTGTCATCAGTAACATACCACTGTGAGATCAGGGATTTGTTGACAAGTGTGGTTGACAGTCCACTTATTTTCCTTTTTTAACTTTTTCTCTCCTAGACAATGTTTACCAACCTGAACAATGGAAAAGCAGAGAGAATGTGAAGGAGAGGGAAAGGAGAGAGAGAGAGGGAGGGAGGGAGGAGAGGGGGAAGGAGGGAAGGGAGACTAAAGGAAGGAAGGCGGGAGGGAAGGAAGGGAGGGATGGTGGAAAGGAGGGAAAGAAGGAAGGATAGAGATTATTCCAGAGACATGTTGATTTGGAGATTAGAATCCAGTGCAAAAGAGACACTAGTTTTAGGGGCATCTGGGTGGCTGTCTGTTGAGCATCCAACTTCGGCTCAGGTCATGATCTCATGGTTCTTGAGTTCCAGCAGGCTCTGTGCTGTCAGTGGGGAACCACTTCAGATCCTCTGTCCCCCTCACCCACTGGCTCCTTCTCTGTATCTCTCTTTCTAAAATAAATAAGCATTAAAAAAGAGAGAGAGTTTTAAAAAGGAACAGCGTGGCCCAGCACCAAATAAGATGTGAGACAAGAAGGTTAAAAGAGTCAAAAGAGGGGCACCTGGGTGGCTCATTCGGTTAAGCGTCCGACTTCGGCTCAGGTCATGATCTCATGGTCCGTGAGTTGGAGCCCCGCGTCAGGCTTTGTGCTGACAGCTCAGAGCCTGGAGCCTGCTTCAGATTCTGTGCACCCTCTCTCTGACCCTTCTCTGTTCATGCTCTGTCTCTCTCTGTCTCAAAAATAAATAAATGTTAAAAAAAAATTTTTTAAAAAAGTCAAAATAATAACAACCAAATAAGCAGCTGAAAACAACCTGGCAGGAGTAAGTGAGAAAAGAAAGGCGATGGAGCAGTACCAAGTGGAGGTGACCTAATTCCAAAAACAGGCAGAGTAGGCTATTGCTCTACTTACTAGAAAAAAGGGGTAAAAAGCACGTAAAATTTTACCCCTGTGCACAAAATCACCTAAAAATAAAGATTGCTTCAGCAGAGGGAAAGCAGTTAAAAATTGGCTGTTTGCAGAGAGAGAAAATGATCATCTCATATCCGGTGCAAAGTGAGCAGGCTGAAAACGGTCTTCCAAAGCCAGCTGAGCGCTGGAAAGCAGACCAGGGTAGTTTCCCGTCATTCTATTGAGTCTTTGACCCAGAGCTATTTCCCACTTTGATGGTGATTCCTATTTGTCCCCAGCTTGGGTTCCACTAAGAATCCCTTTTCAGCTATTTTGCAAGAGAACAGTTGGAATAGATTCCCAGGGAAGATGATGAGGCCGTCCTATTTCTGATTGCTATGGCTGACTCCTAGAAAGTTCCAACCCTTGAAATGTTTGGATCTCAGGCAGCTGCACATGGCTTGATTTTCAAATAGAGTCCTGGGACCGTCACTTCCCAGGGGATTTTCCCCTTAAGCTGCAAAGCGACAGGCGTCAAATGATACCCATCCTGACATGGGGAGCCCAGGGAGAATTTTTACGTTTCACAGCTGAACCAAACTTCACAATGCGCCAGGGAAGAATTGGTAAAAGGTTGAGCTAGAGCGACAGTCTTCAAATTGGAATACTAATGATGACCTTTAATGAAGCCTGACAGTACAATCTGTTTCTCATTGTTGCTTAAGTGCCAGCTCCCAGGCTCACCCTGGCTTTCAAGGAAGGGACAGACTGGGATAAATGGACCCTGCTGGTGAGCAGGCCTGAGCACAGCTGATCTTTCAGCCGGGATTAAATTAATTAAAGTGATTCTCCCAGCCAAAGAATTAGTCTTTTTATCTGTCATTATTGTATTGTTTATTAATCTCCAATGGAGGCTAATTGGTATCTGAGCTTTTGGGGACGAGGGATCTTGCAGTGATAGGGATGAAATTGTTCTCATTTGGAATGGGGAGAACAGGAAGGGTTGTCTTAGTTCTAGATGTGAAATGAGCTTGTTAATTTAAGACCTTCATCAAAAGACTACAACAGCCCAAGGCAAGAACTGTAAGGCAAAATGAACCTATATGGAAAAAGGTTTAGCTGTGTTGGCTTTGCCCCAGATTAGTAATCAATAGAATAGTAACTAAGAAACCTACTGAAGCCATGGCATTGTGCCAGGGAATTAGAGGGACCCATTCATATGCCGTGGCTCCTTAAATAGGGTGCACTTTAGTTAATGAGATGCCTGAGTCCCAGGCCCCAGAGGAATCTGGAAAAAAAAAAAAACTTGAATACTCTTATAGTTCAAACTCTCAATTTAACAGATAATAAGGAAATTGCAATCAGTAGTGATGAAGTCTACCAAAACTGGGATCTTTCTTAAAGTGGGAAAAACATACCAGGCCAGGCTTGGGACATCCAGATGTCGGCTGGGTTCAAAGGGAATACGGTCCCTCTTTCTTCTCTGCTTTCAGTTCTACTCTCAGGATGAACTTGGAGGGATGACCCCCAGAGGGGATCTTGGGTCTGGTAAGAGCTGGGAGGAGTATATACATCAGGCGTCTTGAGACATCCTCGCCAGGAAAAGAGAGAAACAAAGTTCTGTTTGTATTAGTAAAGGCTTTTTAGTTTGCAAGTGACAGAAATCCAATTGTCTTTTGCCTCGTGGCCACTCCAGGAAGGTATATTCTGGGGGAATTCCTGTTCTGAGGGCTGTACTGCTTTAGCAGTTCTCTCTACTGGTTTCAATTCTGGCATCTAGGGATTGCCAGATCTAGGGATCGATTTCAAGACATTATTTTGCAAGCTTGTGATCTCTCTGGCAACAACAACCCTTCAAATCAGGGTAGGCTGCTAGACTGTGAGTATTCTGTTAGTGGCAGTGGAGTAAGGTCCAAAGCCAGAAATCCTGTTTCTAACCCCTGAATAGAGACACCAGTCTTGTGGTTTGGGTCTCCTACAAAGAATCTTGCCACTCTATTTCCCACCCTGATCACCAGGTGTCATCTTGGTGGCAAGCAAGCAAAATAATATCCTCAGGTAGGAAATAGTGCATGATCTCTTGCCTCCAGGCTACATCCCAATGGATGGCTGTCTACGAGAGCCAGATAGGGAGTACACAGCAGCAGGTGTTTAGGAGCAACAGAGAGGGTCAGGCTTCCCTGTTGCATGGTTATACTGAGGTCCCAATATTATTTTCTCTTCTATATTCTGTCTCCTTCCTCTGTTTGTACTATCCATAGGATTGCTAAAGGATTTAGGTTTTTTTCCAACTCAAGGAGAAACAACCATCCCGCATTGTTGGCCACAGCAGAAAGAGTATCTCAGTAATGCCCCTTTGTTGCTGGTGCTCGCTTGGTATATGTTGGAAACTCACAAGGGCTCAGCCCTGTGGTGGAAACCTCCAACCACACCTATGAAGCTCACCTGGTAAAGGGTGGGGAAAATCCCAGGAGCTTCACACTGCAGGGGCCACTTCCAGTGCTGCTGCTGCCACTGAAGAGCAGGGGTGACCTGCTGGCTCTCATTCGGAGGGGGAGAGTCAAAAGACCTGTGTCTCACAGGACTCCCCTCTCTAAGTCATCTGGTTACAAAGCACGGGCTTTTCTTAAAGCTTTTTCTGTCGGCACCCACTTGTAGTTTTAGGGTATAGGCTGCCCTAGGGCCTGAGACAGAATACCTAGGAGAGGAAAGAGAAGCAGTCTAGGAGGTCCATTGCTGGGTTGTCCCTCAAACAATGGGTTTCCTGACACGGTCCCCTGCGCCATCCCCCTTCTAGAGTCCTCTGATGGTTGCTTCACACATTCTATACAGGGTTTTAGTTGTAGCCAATGGAAGCAGTGGAGTGAAGTATGCGTTTTCCATCCTGATCAAAACTCCTCTGTGTCTTTTTAACGTGTCTCCATTATTCTTTGAACACATCCTTGCTTTCTGATTCAACAAGATACTCTGGACTCATATCTTCCTTGCCCTTGCCCTTGAATCAGTCATTTCTCGAAGGAACTCTGTGGTCCCTTTTAGTAGAGAATGGTATTCAAGAGCCAAGATCTGGGCACTAGATCACTGTGCTTTTGGGTCTTGCTTCTTCGAGGCCCTTTCCTGCTCCAGGTTCTCTCGGTAGTGAAACTTTAAAAGAAGAAGCCACAGAGCCACAGACAATAGTGCTCCCTGCCTATTTAAATTCATCATTAAAGTAAGTAAAATTAAAAGTTCAATACTTGAGTTGCACTAACCACATTTCAAGTGGTCAAGAGCCACATGAGGACAGTGACAACCACAGAGAAAATTACCAAGATGGAACACTTTTATCATTGCTGTGCCGATGTAGTAATTTCAGCCAAAAGGGTCTGCATTATTTATATTGTTTGTGAACATAAAGCATAAAACCTACATCAATGTTTTCATAATATCTAGTTATTAGAGTAAATATACAACATCACCTATAACAGGCATAGCATACAACCCAGGATTTGCTTTAGAGCAAAAGGATGATCAATACCTTCAAACAATCAAGTTGCTTTTGCGGCTAGCAGTTTATTTAGTCAGCATTAGCTCTCAAAGAAGAACAGGGATTATAACTGAGCATCTTCTTAAGAATGCAGTCCAACCACTTTCTTACAGCATACACAAAAATAAACTCGGAATGGATTCAAGACCTATATGTGAGACATTAAACTATAAAGCTCCTAGAAGAAAACATAGGCAGTAATTTCTTTGACTTTGGCCTTAGCAACATTCTTCTAGATATGTCTCAGGCAAGGGTAACAAACACAAAAATAAATTATTGGGATTACATCAAATTAAAGGTTTTGCACAGCAAATATTTATATTTATCATCATTTGTAAATTATATAATTATATGAGATAATGTACATATATAAGCTTAATATAAGACTTATAAGAGCTTAATATAAGATTTGGCACAAACAGTAAGTCCCTGTTACATTTTAGCCTTTGATTCCTTTTTTTTTTTTTTAAATGGAAGTTTAGTTTCTGAGTGCAAGTATATTTCTCTTTCTCCTTCTCTTATGCTGATGAATAGTAATTCCACAACTATATGGAGCCCTTTTTGTAAGCTCTCTGCATATATTATCTCATTTAAGCCTCAAATAACTCAGGGAGGTAAGTACCATTAGATTAAATAACTTGCCTGGATCACATAGTTTACAAGTAGTTGAGGACAGATTTTGTGCATGTAGTCTGTCTCTAGAGCCAGGACTCCTAATCCCCGTGTGAGAAATTCCAAAACGAGTTGCAAAATACTTTCACACCAATTTATTATGTGAAAAGGTGCAGAAAATACTGATCCCTAACTATAAAATCTTGTACCTCATAAGACACACCTAGCACTCCAATACCTAGCGAAAAGACAGGTTGGGGACACAGACTCAGAAACAATGTTGATGATCAATCGTGACAAAAATGATAGTACACACATACAGTACTTATTTTGTATCAGATACTGTCCCTAGCACTTTATGTATTCTAACTCATTCAATTCACTTCAAGGTAAGTACTATTATTATACCCATTTTTCAGAAGAGGAAATGAAGCAGAGCGGTTTAGTGACTTACTCAACACTACGTACAACCAGTAAGTTTGGAATCTGGGATTTGAGCTCAGGTAGTCTGACTCAGAGTCCACGCTCCTACCCCCCATATCATATCGTCCCAAATGTTGCTATTATATGGCTGGTGATGTCTGTTATTAGAGAAACCATCCAGCCATGCCTACCACTACCATGACAAACTTAAAAATTACTAAAAATTGAGGCTACAAAGTCTTTAGCCTTATCTGAAGAGAAGCATATAAATAGAAAAATTTAAAGAGTAAATCCAGCTGCTGTGGGTATTCTATTCCCATAGGCTACTGGAATTCTTATTCTCCACCACCCCTCTCCCACATTCGCTTATTATTTCTTTATCATTCACATAAACACACACACACACACACACACACACACACACACACACACACACAGTTCCTTCAGAAAAACTCAACCATTATGTTTGTCTTTCTGAATTATTCTGACTCTTCGCACTTGAGACTTGTAGCTCCTTGAGTTGCAATATGCCTGAAACAAAAGAGGAGATCAGTTGAAACACATGAGTGGATTTTCTTAGAAAATTGCATGCTTCCATCACAGGGCTGATGTGAGGATCAAAGTGAGAATGTGCGTGATCTCGCTTTGAAAATTCTGAAGGCCTTCAGAAATGTAAGGGATCGTTATTGTCACCACCCTAAAAACAAAACCCCAAGCTCTCTTCCCAAAACAATTCCCCCAAACGCAATAATCAATGGGACGGCAGAGTTGTGGTTCACAGTCTTTCTTTATATTGTGTTGGACTTGAGGGTTTTGGTGGGTTTTTTCATAGCCTTTAATATTTGTTTCCCTGGGGCTGCACAAGGCTTACACAAGCTCTTGGAGACTGTGCAGTAAGATTCATTTATGAATTGGCCAACAGATGACACATTTTTTTTCAAGGAAATTTGCATTTGTCATTGCAATAATTGAATTCACTGCTCAACACATGAATAAATTCCTCAAAGAAGTCTTTGTGTTGTGCTTGGGATTAAGAGTACTTCTTTCTGTCAAAGCAAGGCAAATTCTGCCTGAAATGAGTTTCTTTTTGCAGCACAAAAAAAAGTCACTTGGTGAAAGGATGTTAAGACAACCCTTTGCATATGATGACCTCCGTTGAACTAACTTGCCCTATGGCCTGAGTAAAGTCAGAACATTTCCCTTGCCCTTAGTTTTCCTAACCACAGAATGGGAGAGTGGCCTAGGATTTTGTGATTTCTTCAGACTCTAATATTTTATCATTCTATGATTCTTCTCTTCCGAGGTGCCCCCAAAATTAAATGCAGCGCGCCTAGTCCTAACAATAGAAAAACCTTAATGCTCCAGGAGTAAATGTGAGACTTATTTCATCCTACCTGCATTATAATCAAAAATCTGTACCTCTAACTTCATAGTTAACAAGGTGTTTTCACATATATTATTTCATTTGATCCCTACCATAAATCTTTGAAGTAGCAATTTTTATTCCATTTTACAGATGATGAAATTGAAACTCAGAGGGAGTTGTTAAAAGTCTCTTCAAAAATTCCACACTTAATAAATGGTGAGCCCAGGACTCAAAAAGTAGGTCTGGAGGAGTATAATTTCACCTACTACTCCATGATGCCTGACAACTTATTATAGGAGGAGATTTTTATTCCCTCCTTATGGATTGCAGATGTTGGTATTGAAAATTAGGCCGGTGACGCATATATTCTTGCATGAAAAGATGATAAGAAACTGGCTGAGCAAGAAAGTTTAAATCTTATTGAGCCTATTTCATAAGCATTGTAAAGGCAAAAATCCCACAAAAAACCTAAATGCTGTATCTCAACATTCACTCACTTATTCATTCATCCATGAGTTCAGCACGTATTTGTCAAGCATTTAACTATTGCTGGGCTTGGTGTTAGGAGACATAGCATTATTCAAGCCAAAGTTCCTACTCTTCCAAAATGCATACATAACAGGAAAAACAGACACATAGGAATTGTTATGATTCTTCCGCTAGGAAATATTTAGGGTGCCGTAGGAGCATAGAGAACAAGCACGTGACTGTCTGGAGCCTTCACAAAGGACTTAATGTTCAAACTGAGAACTGGAGGAAGAACAGACCACTGCTAACATAAAACAAGAGGGAGATGTTCTACATAGAAAGAACAGCATGTGCAAAGGCAACCCTTGCTTTTACTTTAAAAAAATTTTTTTAAGTTTATTTTTGAGACAGAGAGAGAGAGAGAGAGAGACAGAGCATGAGTGGGGGAGGGGCAGAGAGAGAGGGAGACACAGAATCTGAAGCAGGCTCCAGGCTCTGAGCTGTCAGCGCAGTGCCTGACACAGGGCTCGAACCCACAAGCTATGAGATCATGACCTGAGCCGAAGTCAGACACTTAACCGACTGAACTACCCAGGCACCCCTCCTTGCTTTTACTTTTTAAAAGTTACCCCCTCTTTCAAAAACAATGTTAAGATTGGTAAGCACAAAAATGATATGAGTATGTTGGGCCAAATGAAATGATATAAAGGTCTATAAAAAATAAGTTAATATTCTCTCTCCAATCCTCATGCCATTTCTACCAAACCAATATGAATTGCTCTTGTGTAGAATACTCTACCTCCTTCCTGTTGTTCTGCTTTGTGTAGTTAATTTGTTTTAAAATGCTTAAAACCAGACAATGTGACATTAACGTGTATTAGTTGGTTTAAGTCACAAGCCAAGAAAAGTCTGTTGCTTTAATTCAGATGTGGCTCCTATAAACTGCATCAGTAATCCTCATCTTTGACAATGCAAAGACATTTTGCTGATTAGTATAGTGGATGTTAGAAATTTCACAGGTGAAATTTGTAGCTTGTTTGCATGATAGATGTTTAAAATGGGTTTCCATTGGTGAAATTGGTGGTATTCAATGACTTATCTCAACTCTTTTAAGAGCCACTCCACTTCCATGCATGGATAAGGTTTAAAAGTCTAGCAAAGTCTGTATAGCCTGCTCCTTTACAGATGGTGTCTAAGACTTGATCCTAAAGGGTCCTGGTCCAGTTTGGGAGGATTTCTGATGGCCTGATATAGACCATAAAGGGAGCAGAATCCTGCTCCTGCCATATTGTCACATTGGGCTCAAGGGAACCTGTCCTGCAGGATGTTAAGTATAACAACTGAAGGATCGAGCTCGACTTAATTGAGCTTCCAGAACTGGTGATGTGAAATGAACTGTGTGTGCTTGCTGGCTATGAATGGGATTGAGTCTGAGACTCGCTAACTAAACCTACCTAAAACTTTTAAGGTTAATATTATTTACCAATATGACCCTAAAAGTGGTGCATAACTAAATTGGCTTAGACAAGTTGATAGTATATACAGATACACACCCCCCCCACACACACACTCGTAAAATTTTATAAAGTAAAAACGTACCATATCAGATTCACTTCTCTTTTTTTCATTTAATAAATACATCGTGGTTCATCTGGGTTGAGAGATAAAGATATCATGTAATTTGTTTAGAAACTGAAAATATTCTATAGATATTCTAAAAATATTTATTTTACCATTTGCTAGATACCACTATTAATGAATACTTTCCAGTTTTGTTTTATTTTTATTTCTATGATTATAAGCATTGCTATAGTAAGCACTCTTGAACTCAGAACCTTATTTTTAATGTTTTTATTTTTACGGAATATATTTTTTAAATAAGATTGCTAGAGCTAATGGAAATTTCATATATTAAAATGAAGTATATTTTAATATATATTGCCAGATTACTTTCCAAAAAGGTTGTAGTAATAGATTACCCACATCCCATTAATTTATGGGAGTAACAGTTTTCTAGCATCCTCTCCAATTCACAACGATATTGCTCTTTTTATGTTTTGCCAGTTTGATGGGTCAAAATGATACTTCATTATTACTGTATTTGGTATCTCCCTGAGTGCTGAGGTTAAGTGTTTTTTTCTTGTGTTTTGGGACTTTTGGATTTCCTCTTATGTGAATTTCCTGTTTATACTATTTGCCCAATTCTAAGGTTTGCTTTTAAGATTTATGGGAGCACATAGTATAGTAGAAATATTAAGCTTTGTTTGCCATGTATTTCATATTTTTTCCCCGGCTACCACTGCTTTTTAAATTTTGTCATGGTATATCTGTCACATAAAAAACATCTCTCTTTTGTTATAGCTTCTGGGTTTCCTGTGAATAGGAACATTTCCAACCAAACAGGTTTCTACAAATATTTTTCTAAAATTATAATTTTATTTTAGGGGACCCTGGGTGGGTTTGTCAGTTAAGCATCCAGCTTTGGCTTAGGTCATGATCTCACGGTTCATGAGTTCGATCCCCGTGTCAGGCTCTGTGCTGACAGCTCAGAGCCTGGAGCCTGCTTTGGATTCTGGGTCTCCCTCTCCCTCTGCCCCTTCTGTGCTTGTGCTCTGCCTCTCAAAAACAAATAAACGTTAAAAAATTTTTTTTAAATAAAAACAAAATTGTAATTTTATTTTAAAACATTGAAATATTTAATCCACCTATAATTTTTATATAAGGTGTGAGTTAAGGGGGTCTTTTTCTTCTAGGAAGGTAGTCAATACCATTTATAAAATGAAACATTTATTTTTCCTAAAATAGAATGCCATGTCTCATATCTTAAGTTCTCAATGCATTAGATCTTTTTTGAGATTTTTTATTTGGCTCCAATGCTTTATTTTCCTTTTATTTTTCTATGCTCTTGCCAGTCCTATACTGTGAGAGCAGCAGACTTATGGTAAGTCCTACTTTCCTTGGCTGGTTGTTATTAAGTAAGAAAAATGAATTAATCAAGTGAAACAGCAAATTATTTAAATCTTAAAAGTGTATTATTCAAATGAAAAAAGGAAATGGAAACAGGCAAGTCAGTTTTACCTAACTGAGTGACTTTGGAAATTTCCACTGCTTCTCTCACTGTTAGTTTGCTCGTCTGAAAACTTGGCATTTAGAATCGTCACCTACCCCACAGGTTTGCTGTAAGTAGCTAAGGAAGCTAGACATAGAAAATAATTTTGAATTCCAAATGGTGTCACAAATGTCAATTATAGTTATTAATATATGTTGAAATACGTGGGATACCTCTTTATGGACTATGTTTGGATCTGTAAGCATGATGCCATTTTACCAAGTGTCATGAGCCTGCTCTCATTTCTCATTGTCAGAATAGAGGAATGGTCTACAAGGCATTAGAATCACATGTGCTGTCAAAGCCCTGGCCAACTAATTGGAAAGAACTACAGAAAACAAATGCCGATGATGAACAATGCCGGGTGGAAAAGCTGCCTCCCCAAATCCCGAGGTTAAATAGACTTAAGAATCCCATGTTGTGGCCTTGCCTGGGGAGGATTCTAAGAGGATCATTCCCCCATGGCAGCCTGGGTAAAGGGTGAAAGGTTAACAGGCCAATCCCAGGACAAGGTGTCGGCCCAAATTAGGTGTTTAGAACATTTGCTGAAGGACTTAACTCTGCTGAGTTCTTTATTTCCAACAGAAAAAGTATTTAGCGAACAACAACAAAAAAAAGACTTTTGTAAGGAAGAATTCAAGAAATCTAGTTGGGTCCTCTCTTCTCCAAGGGAACCAAAAACGTTAAAAATTTCACCCCTATTTCAAGGAGACAATTAAACATAAAAAATGATAAAGCTTGTTTTGTGTTCTGAGTTCTCAGCATCAATTGGCACAATTCCCTGTTGAACAACTTTCACTTGGAATTACTCTCCCACCGAGGCCAAGCAGAACTTCCAAGAAGTACCTAAATTGCCTGGTACTCTGGCATCTAAATAATTCCAATATCTTTTCTACATTTTAGGACTATGAATTCTCCAGTGAAATCCAGGCTTGGGGAAAGGGCAGGAAGAAGGAGCCCATTTTAGAGCTGGAGGAAAGAAAAGTGTAATTGGACACCTGCCCCCACCCCCTAACCCCACGCACTCCAAAGGCCAGAAAAATTTTCTTCAGTCATCCTGCAAAGTACTTAAGCACTGACTTTGGCTATGTTGTTATCCAAAGATGGAATTCTAGAGCAATGAGATCATGTGCCTGGAAAATGACATTTTTGAAGGGAGAAAAAAGCATTTCTTCAGGCATTTGTACAACATACTCTGAAAAGGTACCTGGTCAATTTCATCTAGCACCAGAATTCTCATATCACCTCCCTGAGTTCTGAAGGTGTTGGCATAGATAGAACACACAGAATCACATTAGTGAATCCATAGGAAACTGACACCAATCAAATAAGAGTTTTCCTTGATTTTGCAATGACAGGGCAGAACATTTTAAAAACCAAAGTTTTTGTACATGACACTAACTCCAAACTCTATCAAGTACAAAATTTAGAGAATTTAGTGTATGGATCCAGACAAAAGGTAAAAGGGGGAGGGGCAATGGCGGTGGCAAATACTCAGTTTACAGAAGGAACGGCAAATAGAATTCTTTCAGACTGCAAGGTGCCTTAATGGATTTATATATGATATACAGGAAACAAAAAGGTGAGTCATGTACCTTCTGTGTAAGCTAAAATAAAATGCCTCAAAGGTAAACAACAAGCCTGAAACCCCAACCCTTAGCAACATGAAATTCTTCTCATCTCTGACCTCTTGTAACCAAGTGCACATTTTCAAAAGATGGCTGATGGAGATCGAGGTGCTATTTGTAGAAGATGGAACAAAGCTATCTCTCCTGGAGAGCCATCCCAGATGATCTCACACATTCCTAGCTGCTTCTCCCTGTATCGCTGCCTGTGGGTACCTCCATGGAGCATTTCTGTCTCAGTATCCTGCCTGCGACCCTTCAGGGGGCTTTGGGCTTTGTTTCCCTGTACCTGGTCAAGGGCCCAGGACATACTAGTTTGCAAGTAGAGAACTGAAGGGACACCATTTTAGAAAGGCTTTGTCTCTGCTGTTTTTCTGCTAGACCCCACTTACTCATGTTCCATATCTTGCCTCTGAATAAGCCAAAGAAGCTACGTTCCCAGTTAAGGGGGAAGCAAGAAAGTTAATCATTCTCTGACTTTTGTCCTGAGCCCCAAATACCTGTTAATACCTAAGAAGAGCCAGATCCTAAACATGTTCCAAGATGTTAGCTTCAAGCAAACCTCAGATAACATTGGCATCAATACCCCTACCTTCAGCAATTTGCCTGACACCTTTGATAGGACCCTACCCTAAATTCCCAAAAGAACACCTACCCTGGACCCCTTTCCAATATAAATCCCTAACCCCAAGCAACAATGAGACTTTCTTCTCTCCTTTCCTAGTCTCCCACACGCTCCATCTACTATTCTCTGTCACTCATACTATTCAATAAACTGTTCCCACTTTCTCTGGCTTGCATTTGATTTCTATCCTGTGTGAAGCCAAGGACACCTCTTGGCTGGTCCTGTGGGACCCTCCCCTGGGTTCTCGGACCTGGCTGGCCTGCATCAGTTTAATTAAATTTTGTCAAATAAAGTAAGCAAGGAGGAGGAGGCCCTCATTAGCCCTAAACTCTGAGAAAGGTGGGTGCAGGGGCTGCATTTATCCAACAAGTATTGATTCAATACCTGCGACTTACCAGACACTGTGCTAGGTGCTGGGATAAAGACAAGTAAAACTACCTTCAGGCTATAATGGACTAGAAATGGACTAGATTATAGCGAAGCCAACATGAGTTACAGCATTGGAAATGATGAAGCAACATGGAGAAAATACAACGCAAAGAGGAAGGGGATGTCCCGCCAGAGAAAGGAGGTTTGAATCCTTCCTCAATGTCATTCACGAGCTGGTTAACTTGATAACCAATTCGTATTAGTCGAACCTCTAATTATGTCATGTAACCTCTGTGTCAAAGTCTGAATAATACTCACTTTGTTAAGTACCTGTAAGAATCAACAAGATAAAGCATGTTATAACACCTAGCAATCTCTGGCATGGAGCAGGCATTCGGGTGTGTCCATTTTCTCTTTGCCTTACTGAAAAGTAAGGGTAGGATGTAAAATTATTTCCAGCCTATGATGACAACTGCATAATAATTATGTATGTGTGGGGGCCAACACTGAGAGAGACCATGAAAAAAATAATAAAAACTGTGTGGAGGGGGATTAGAGGTAATTCGTCTTTCTTTCCTCCCCCCCTTGACCTGAGGCTTTTTATTATGTCTCACTGATCCTTGCAAAATAAATAAGAGTTATAATTTTTAAAAGTCCAACATATCGCGGGGCACCTGGGTGGCTCAGTTAGGCGTCCGACTCTTAATTTCGGCTCAGGTCGTGATCTCACGGCTTGTGGGTTCAAGCCCCACACGGGGCTCTGCGCTGACCGTGCAGAGCCTGCTTGGAATTCGCTCTCTCCCCTGTCTCTTTGCCCCTACCACGCTTGCTCTCTCCCTCTCTCTCTCCCTCAAAATAAATAAACTTAAAAAAAAAAAAAAGTCCAACGTATTGTAAGATTGTTCCCAGGAGAGTAAGAGATGCTCCTTATGACAACAGGCAAGTAAATTTACTATTTTCCAGAAAAGATAGTTTGTAGAAAATCAACTCATAACATGTAATGGTCTTTCTTCACTAAGAGAACATCAGAGAACTCTTAAAGAGATCTAAAATCCTCTAAGCCTGATTTTGCCCTTTACACAAGCCCTTCTTTTCTTTCTGTTTGTGCCAAAGATCACTTGCATTTCAAAAACGCTTGGACCAAAGAGAACCCTCACAGAGCCTGGAGAAGTCCCCAGTTTTGTCCAGTAGAGAGAATGTACCCATGAGTGTACCCATCTTCCCCTTGGTTCTCAGGTTCACACATCATAAGGACTAGGAAGATAACATCAACACAGGGGTTGGGGAGTGTAAGACCACAGAGAATGATGGGGCCTGGAACAGGACAGTTGTCAAATTCTAAACTTTCAAACCACAGTGTCAGCTAAAGAAAACTTCTGAAACTGGACTCTCACTCATCAGCCTTTCGCCCGTGGATAAATGTGCTAAGACCCCTGGGGTCAGAGTGATCTTTCTAAGTTGTAGATCAGGTCATGACCCTGCTTAAAGGCTTCCTGTGGCTCCTGGATGCCACAAAATATGTAGGGAGGGGACAAGGCCCCCACCTACTCCTGCAGCTTTACAAGCTGCCTTTGCCCCAGCTTGCTCCCCTCCTGCCACACACACACCTCATGCCCCGTGGTGCTGACTCTCCCGCGGAAGGCCAAGTACATGTCCTCTTGGCTTTGCACTTCTTGTTTGATCTCTCCTTCCCATCACCTTCATCAAGCAAACTCCTACTCCTTGTTTATGACAAAAAGTACTGTTCATTAGACCAATGGTTCTTAAACTTTTGGTCTTGGGACCCCTGGTCACTCTTACAAGTTATTGAGAATGACAAAGGTTTTTGTTGGTAAGGGTTATATATCTCTTGAGACTTGCAGTATGAGAAGTTAAAACTGAAAAGCTTAAAAATATTTATTCACTAAAAGAAACATAATGCATCCGGGGGCCCTGGGTAGCTCAGTTGGTTAACTGTCCGACTTCAGCTCAGGTCATGATCTCACAGTCTGTGAGTTCAAGCCCTACATCAGGTTCTGTGCTGACAGCTCAGAGCCTGGAGCCTGCTTTGGATTCTGGGTCTCCCTCTCTCTCTGTCCTCCCCTGCCTTCTCGCACGTGCACGCTCTCTCTCTCAAAAATAAACATTAAAAAAATAAAAAATAAAATGTTTACTAATGAAAATATAGCAATAATTAATTTTAAAAATGAAGTTTCAGGTTTTTTTTTTTTTTTTTTTTTTTTTTTTTTGGATCCTATAAGTTTGTTCCATGATGGTGATATTTGGTTTGGGCCAGATATCAATGTTACATTAGACCTTTTAGCATTTGATATTTGTCAATCTCTTACTGCTTATTGCTTAACCACATATATTGCTTATCTTTGTTCTTTAACTGAACTTTCTGTAAATGATATTGACTGTACATAGTCTCCTGGGCTTGCTTTTTTTTCATTGAACATTATATTTGAGATTTGTTTTCTTTACTGCATCATATTTTATGCATATGCCTCAATTTCTCCATTCTGTCAGTAGACATTGGTGTTGTTTCTTGTTTTGTGTTTTACTATTATCAGTAAAACTTTTCTGAATATTAAAAAATTTTAAATAAAAGCAAAATACATAGCATTTTTTTTTATGAAAGTAACTATTTTCCAAAACAAAACATGTTTGGTAAAAGAGAGTGGCTTTGTTTCACATTTTTGCAAATCCTGTTAGCATGTGGCTCAGTAGAGGACAGGTGCATTCTCCTATCTGCCTCTGCACTTGGTCTGTTGGGATACATTGTTTTGGTTGCAGTGTATGAAGACTATCTGGCCTCACGGATATGTGGCTGGGGGAAAAAATGAGCATTTTAATAAACATTTTATGTGACTGGGTTTTATTCTTCAACATTATACCTAAAGTAAACAAGCAGTAATTTCTTCTTTCTCTTAAAAAAATTTTTTTAATGTTTATTTATTTTTGAGAGACAGACAGAGAAAGCCAGGGAGGGATGGGGGGGGGGGGAGGGGACAGAGAATCCAAAACAGGCTCCAGGCTCTGAGCTGTCAGCACAGAGTCCGATGCAGGGCCTGAACTCTGGAAGCGCAAGATCATGACCTGAGTTGAAGTCGGGTGCTTAACCGACTGAGCCACCCAGGCGCCCCAACAAGCAGTAATTTCTTAAAGGTTAGAGTTGCAACATGAAATTTGAAACTGTTTTAATGGGATTTTCATACCCCTTGGTCTATCTGGCACTCTGAACGGATTTTTTTTAATCCATGCCTGATTTTATAACATCGCGCACTGATCATTTGGAAAATATCGGTTCACTCAGGCAGATCTTCCAAATGTTGACATATTTCATGATACAACTTTGAAATATCACTTGCGCTAATATCACTACTAATCTCATATAAGTCTTTATATTGGGATGTGTCAAATTCACGATGGGGGGAGACAGCTTTCTAAGGTTTTAATTTTTGCTTGAAATCTCAAATTTTACCATTAGCAACAGATATGGTGAGTTGTAATGACAGACCCATCTCATTCATTTGCAAGAAAATGTCTGTCAAACAACCAGGTCTGAATAAGCATAGCTTGTCACTCTTTCAAGTCAAAATGGCATTTCATGAGAAAGCAGCTAGTTCAGTTCAGAACTTAAACAATCACTCAGTTCTTGCCTTGTAATCATCATGTTTTGGTGTGAGGACATGCTTTATATGCACTCCCTTAGTCGTCACACACAATATTAAGAAGACATGCATTCAAGGGTCAAGGTTTGATAAAATTAATGATTTTTACTGCTTCATCAAGGAAATTCTTAAGAGAGGCTGGAATTTTTTTGTGTTCCTGCAAGCCAGTGGCAGGAGAACACAGAGATTGTAACAACGTTGATCTGGGCTAAGCGTCCAGTCACACCACCATTGTTTCTGCACAACGGGGCAAATGTCAACCTGGGAAACAAAGGCAAATAGCATCTTAGCATAAAGTAAAAATTTTCTGAGACCTCACAGACTCACGCTGAATGACTGTGCTAGACTATAAGTAACCTGGGGGCAAGGCCTGTGTCCAGTGGGGTGCTGGAGCCACCTCGTGGCTCGCGAGAGCTGACTCGTTAACTTTTTGAGAATTCTTTGCAAGACGCCCGACGTCACACTGGCCATTTGGTGTGATCCAGGGTAGGAGCATTTACTCCATAGAAATCAGTGGACTCATGAATCAGGGCCTTTTTTTCCTCTTCTAGAGAGCTGATTGTTAAACATGTCTATGTCCCTATTTCTTTGTGAACCAAAGTAAGTGGTGAATGATGTTGAGTCAGACTCCCTCTCACTGCTCCCCGGCAGTTTCTCAGGCCCTTCCCCCCGTGGGGAAAGAAAAAAGCCTCTACCAGAGGCCACTCTGATGTCGCCGTGTATGCCTAAACACCCAATGGCCGGATTTATTAACTTCATATCTTTAGCAAGGAGTTCATGTGAGACCTACCACAGGCCTAAAGATGGCTCCTGCTGGGCCCCCAGGATGAGGACAAATGTTTAGGCTAAGAGTGCAAGCGCAGCATGAATAGACCTAAATTAGGCCGGGCCTAATAACCCGTTTACTAACACCTGTATTAGTCCTCTATCACTAGGGGTGAACTGCTGTCGGACAAGCCATAATCCCATAAGCTTTCCATTTGCATATCCCTCATTAGCTGATTAAAACCTGAAGAAGGCAGGTTTCTGCAGCTGGTGGGCCCATTCCTTCACACTGTCTGCCTGGGTGGTTTGGGTAATGAAGTCATGTGGGTGGATGTGAGGTTTATATGTATGGAAGGGATTAAGAGTATTAGGATTTGTGTGAGCTGATGTTGCCATATTCTCTCTACTGGAACCCAGTAATTGGATGGGAGGAGAAATGGCAGACCCATTAGTTTTGTCTGTTTACTCAGGAGCAGGGTGCTAGAGATTCAATTTTGCTTTCTTTGGCTCCCTCGCCTTTGTGCAGCGGGCCCGCTTTGTCTCCTCTGGCCCTGAGCACCTCCAAACACCAGCCCTGCTAAGGCGATTCAGCCACAAAGGAGAGACGTCGGTGCCTAGGGGCCCAACGAGGAGAAAACGCAGCCCCGACTCAAGTACTACTTGAAGGCAGTCCCATCCTGCTAGTCCAATCCTGGGATACAGAGCAAGAGATAATTGAAATTTATCAACACTTCTGGGGTCCTTTTTTGATTATTTTATTAGTTCTCCACGTTTGGGATTAACAATCCTCAGAATCAAACGCACCGCAGGCTCCTTACTTGGGAAATGAATGGTTAGACATTTCGGAGTCTTAACAAAGCAATTGTATTTGCCGGGTTTGCATAATTTTAATAGACGAAACATAACACGAAGAAAAAAAATCCATTTCCTGTGCTGTTTGTACAGCTGGAGACAGAGCTCCTTGTGCCTGATGATGTAAGAGATGCGCCATTGTCTCGCCCCTAACCCCGACAATGCGGTCCCACTAATGTCGTTAACAAAACCGGACCAGGCAATTCTGAAAACTTTGAAGCTGAACATTGTCTCCAAAGTGTATGGGGCGCCACAGACGGAACGATGTTTATTCATCAGCAGTGCTGGGGTTTGCGAAGCTGAGAGATAACTGGCACCAGGAAAGAGTGAAGAAGGGGAATGTGGACGGATCAGGCCAGAGTTTGAAGCCAGGGAATACAGAAGGGAAACACGGACGAGGAATTTTATTTTTCCTCCATAAAAATATTGGAGAAGTATAGGAGAATATTTCAACTCACTTCGATTCTCGGTGCGTTGATTTTATATTTTTAGTTTTCTTTATTAAAAGCCACAGCCCCTGCACACACACCCCAAATTCTGATGTGAAATGGACAGTGCAAATACTTTTTATCAATTGTTGAAATATTCCATTTCAATTAGGTTTATGCTTCTGAATGTCTTTACCGAAGGAACACATTAAAATATCCACCAAATGCAAGTCTGAGTGTCTGAGTTTGGTCATTTACGGGGTTTTTAGTGAAATTGGCTAGTGGGATTCAGGGATTCAAATGAGACCCCTATAAGCAACAGACAGAGATTCGGCAAGACCAGTTGTTATAAAAGGCTTCCCGGGGCGCCTGGGTGGCGCAGTCGGTTAAGCGTCCGACTTCAGCCAGGTCACGATCTCGCGGTCCGGGAGTTCAAGCCCCGCGTCGGGCTCTGGGCTGATGGCTCAGAGCCTGGAGCCTGTTTCCGATTCTGTGTCTCCCTCTCTCTCTGCCCCTCCCCCGTTCATGCTCTGTCTCTCTCTGTCCCAAAAATAAATAAACGTTGAAAAAAAAAAATAAAAAAAAAAAAAAATAAAAGGCTTCCCGCTGTAAAGTCAAATCTTTAAAAACAAAATGGAAAACCAAGCTAGCAAGCCAGAAAAACAGATGAATAAAAACACCACATCATAATCATCCTATGGGCACATTGATGTCCAGCCTGCAAAACAAAGATTTCCATTTCTATCTCCCTCTGCCTTTATTATTTTAATTACTTTGTCCACTCCTGGTAAGATTTTAGTAAAAGCGGTTGGATCATCCGTGTTGGATGCTCAATTTAGCTAACATTTTTGAGCCCCCACCCTCTGCTGTGCTTAAATTAGTTAGCAAAGACATTCACTCGACAAATCATGCATAGTTTCAACCACAATTGGGCATTACCAGCATGCATTAAAGGAAATATAGTTAGGAAAGATAGTAAGGAAAAGAGAAGAGGAAAAGTTTTAATCTGGTTCATATGATCCATGATGCCAGAGATTCGTCCAATCTCGAGAACAGAAAGAATGTTAAGGGTCCTCAAATCCAACCGTGCAACCGAGACTCTGAATCCCCTCTTAGCAAAAATTCAATATACCCCCTTCCTTGTCTAGGCATTTGTGACCTACCATGTCCTTACATTTTTGTAATCCTAATCTACAAATTGATCTTCTAGCCAGCCACTTTGCATCCCTCTAAAGCTTGTCTTTGCATAATATATTCCTCATGGGGAAAAAACTTAACATTGTTTGAGTACCTCCTTATACATGCCAAACATACAGTCTCCTGTGGAGTGGGAAAAATTCGTCTCACTTATAAGTAATGACATTGAGGTCAGTGAGGCTAAGCAGCCTACCCAAGGACACACAGCCTCTAAGCAGATCAACCTCCTGTTACATAACAAATCACTCCAAACCTCATGGTTGAAAACAACAGCCATTTTATTACCTCTCACAATTCTGTGGTTTGGCTCGGAGGTTATGCTGCTCTGGGCTGGTGTGGCTGGGGCTAGATGGTCTAAGATGGTCTCACTTACAGGGCTGGTCCTCTCTCCACATCATCCTTAAGGAGGCTAATGCCAATCTGTTCAGATAGTGGCAGCCTTTCAAGACAGTGCGAACAGAAACTACAAGGCGTACTGAGGTCCAGGCTCAGAACTCATTCTGTTGATCGAAGCAAGTCACAAAGTCAGTCCAGGCTCAATGGGTGGGCAAATAAGAGTCTGACCCTTAATGGGAAGATCTATAAAGAATTGTTGATCATTTGCAATTGAACACATGGTCTGTGATCTATGCTTTTAACTCTAGAGCAGACAGTCTTTGTTTAAATCTTGGCTTTGCTAGGTGTTAGCTGTGATGCCTTGGGAAATGTAAGTGACCTCTTGTTGTCTGTCTCCTCATCTGTAAAATGAGGATAATACCAGGACTTTCCTAGAAGGGCAATTATGAGGATTGAGTAGATATATATAAAGCACTTAGAATACTGCCTGGTACAGAGTCTGCACGAGTATTAATAATGATTGTTATTGCTGTTGTTCATAATCCATATGTTGTAGTGCTATCTCAATATGTGCTAAAGTTTAATATGTGCTAAGAGCTGGAGACACAAAACAAAGGGGTTGGTGGGAGAGATTTAATATTCATTTCCCACCTCTTTATGTAGGCTCCGTGTTGGGTGCTTTACAGAGAGGTTTTCATTTGATTCTTAAAAGAATTTGGTAGTTTAGGTGTTATTCTCTCTGGCAACAGATCTCTTTTCTCAAAAAGCTCAGATTCTAGAGTGAGAAATATTACCCAAAAAATGTCATTTGTTTGGTTTCACAAGATACTGCTATGCATTACTAACTCGCTGGAGCTCAATAGCATTTTGTCATCCCTATTAAGCTCTGAAGACACTGGTGTGCTGAGAAGTTAAGCCTTAGAGAAGTCCAAAGCTAGCAGGGAGAAGAGCATGGATTAGGACTGGTGATTCAGGCACTCCGTTATAAGCTTTTCCACAATGTCTCAGTGTCTCACTTACTTAGATAAGTAATTGTCATGTGAGGAAGAAAAAGATGCCCAGAAATTGCTAAGAAAAACTTGGCTAGAAGACAGAGCCAAGTGAAGCATAAGATGGCTGCCATTGGTGCATTCCACACCCTGGCGTAACACTTGCAGTTGTTTGCTGAGATCATGCTTGGATGTGGTGTGCCTACTGAGAAGATCTGACAGCACTAATGGGCCATGGCCTTCTTAGGCCTAGAGTCATGGAGGCCAGTTCATAAAAGGAAATACTTCCATGGCCAGCTTGGACTGTAATCATCTCACAAATGCAAAGCATTAACCAAAGACTAGGATGGTCATGACCGGCACAGCTTGTAAAAGACTGGGGATCTTCCATGAAATCTAGGATTGCTATAGCTCCAAGGCCAGGGCTGACTGGCACATGTGGGCTCCTTTTGCACATTGGAGGGGATCGAGAAATGCCATCAGAAAGAGCAGGGTTGCAGTCAGACAGACCTGGTTTTTGATCCTGGTGGGATGGTCATGCACTGGGCAAGTCCTTCACTTTGTGAATCTTGATTTCCTCTTCAGTAATAAGAGTACCTTTAGATGGCTGATGTGTATGGAGTATGTGAAATCCTGCACATGAAATGCTGAACACTGAGCCAGGTGCATGGTAAACTCTTCTTATGGGTGAAGGATGAATTGATAAAATCAGAGTGAGGAGCCTAGGCAGCACCAAATCCTGCCCTGCAATCTCCCCTCCTTTTGAGGGAGCTAAACACGTGACGAACAAAAGCAGATGGAAATCAAAGTTCCCTTTTTGGCATTAGCTGTTGGCACACCCTTGTTCTGAGTTTCGGAAAAGCTTTGGTGGAGCACATGGTTTCAGCTTGACAACCAGGTAGAACGTTTGCACTCTCCTCCCAAAATTCAACCTGAGAATCATCTACCTTCAAGGGGATTCACAGGAAAAGGAAGTAAAAAAAAATCAGAAAAGAAAAAGGAAAAGTTGTCTGGGTTTGGAAAGAAGAAAAAGGGACGAAAAAATAAAGGAAGCAGCAGCAGAGGAAGGAGGGGTGGGGCGGAAAAGGAAGAAAAAGAGAGATGATTGGGTCCACACTGATGTGCCAGGCCCTGTCTAGATCTGCTTATCACACAAAGGTAGGAGGAAATGGTAGCACTGTTTTTTGTTTTTTTAAAGATTTATTTATTTTTGAGAGTGAGAGAGAGCGCAATGGGGAAGGAACAGAGAGAGAGAGGGACAGAGGATCTGAAGTGGGCTCTGCTGAAAGCAGCGAGCCAGATGTGGGGTTCGAACTGATGAAGCATGAGATTATGACACGAGCTGAAGTCAGATGCTCCACCTACTGCCCCAACGGTAGCAGTGTTTTAGCATAGTGACCTTGTCTGTTGACAGCCATGGCCCATTCAATGTTTTAGATTCTTGTTATTCGTTTAGCAATTCTTCTTCCCTTGACAGGGGTCATGGAAGATGGTGAGTGGAGGTAGGCATTGGGAGACAAGGCTGGAGACTCACCTACCTTATAGCACCCAATGTACAGTAACTATAATCACTGTCATTGATGTTGTTGCCGTTGTTACATTCCTGTCTTCACTATCAATGAAAAGGAAATTGAATAGGAAGACTAAGGTTCCTTTCAGTTCTGGATTAATGATAGTAATATTTTAGAAAAACTGTAAATAAATAAAAACCCATAAATCAAAATATTTATTTCCTAGTGATACACTGAGAGATAACGTGGCATAAAAATAGAACAGAGAATCATACTTGGGCATATTATTTAACCTCTCTGAGTCTTAGGTTCCTGATCTGTAAATAAGAACAAATGATAACTATCTCCCAAATTTGGGAGAATGAATGGGCTAATGTAGAATAAAGCTTTATATGTGGCCAGGATTCAAGATATGGTTGTTAATTATTATTATTAAATAGATGGTTTGATATATTCTCAAATATACGGCTTTATTTTATCATCAATTCAGATCTTCCATTATGCTATTCGATGTACTCCTAATTTTCAGCTTTAATTTTATTATTTCTTACATATCATGAGCCCATGTCCAAGTGGAGCACAACTGTAGAAGCAGCATCACATTCAGATTCAGTAAGAACTAGAATTGAATCTAAGCTCTGCAGTGTTATGGTTTTGTGACTTGGAACAAATCATCTACCTTCTCTGAACACCTAGGTGATAATTCCGTGGCAAAACTTCCAGTTGTCAGAATGGGAGAAGATATTTGCAAATGACATATCAGATAAAGGGTTAGTATCCAAAATCTATAAGAACTTATCAAACTCAACACCCAAAAAACAAATAATCCAGTGAAGAAACGGGCAAAACATGAACAGACACTTCTCCAAAGAAGACATCCGGATGGCCAACCGACACGCGAAAAAATGCTCAACAACACTCATCATCAGGGAAATACAAATCAAAACCACAATGAAATACCACCTTACACCTGTCAGAATGGCTAACATTAACAACTCAGGCAACAAAAGATGTTGGCGAGGATGCGGAGAAAGAGGATCTCTTCTGCATTGTTGGTGGGAATGCAAGCTGGTGTAGCCACTCTGGAAAACAGTATTGAGGTTCCTCAAAAAACTAAAAACAGAACTACCCTATGACCCAGCAATTGCACTACTAGGCATTTATCCACGAGATACAGGTGTGCTGTTTCGAAGGGACACATGCACCCCCATGTTTATAGCAGTACTATCAACAATAGCCAAAGTCTGGAAAGAGCCCAAATGTCCATCAGTGGATGAATGGATAAAGAAAATGTGGTGTGTATACACACACACACACACACACACACACACACACACACACACACACTGGAGTATTACTCAGCAATCAAAAAGAATGAAATCTTGCCATTTGCAACTACGTGGATGGAACTGGAGGGTATTATGCTAAGTGAAATTAATCAGTCAGAGAAAGACAAAAATCATATGACTTCACTCATATGAGGACTTTAAGAGACAAAACAGATGAACATAAGGGAAGGGAAATAAAAAATATATAAAAACAGGGGGGGGACAAAACAGAAGAAACTCATAAATATGGAGAACAAACTGAGGATTACTGGAGGGGTTGTGAGAGGGGGGATGGGCTAAATGGGTAAGGGGCACTAATGAATCTACTCCTGAAATCATTGTTACACTATATGCTAATTTGGATGTAAATTTTAAAAAATAAAAAATAAAATGAAAAAAAAAACCAAACCTTCCAGTTGTCAACCCCAGGATCCATGCTCTTCCTTTTTATCTGAGCATGTTGCTGCCTGATTAGAAGACTACATTTCCCAACATCCTCTGCAGCTAGCTGTGGGTCGCATGACTAAATTGGGCCAGTAAGATTTAGTTAGAAGTGTCCCATGCCTTTCTTTAATCTTTCCTATTTCCTGGAACAAAGGCATGATGGCTAGAACTCAACAAACTCCTTGGCCCCTGAGGAAGACTGAACAGAGAGCTGGAGGAGCCTAAATCCTGAGACAGTGGGTCTCCCGTGCCAGCCCTGCAAAGACTACCTCTGAATAACCTTATGAATAATTAAAAATAATCCACCTCTTTAAGCTAATTTTATTTTGAGTTTTCTGCCAGCTGTGGCCAAACCCATGTAAGATAATGAATGTTAAAATGTTTGGCACATTGTAGGCCCTCAATAATTGTAGTTCCTTGTCTTCTCTTTCCATCAAGTTCATTCTTCTTACAAAAGCCAGAGAGCCTTTCTTGAATTCAAATATTAAACAACAATGTCCACAGATATGCCCATGTTGTCCCCATTTAAAAGTCATTGGTAGGGTCATGATGAAGGTCAGACGAAATAATTCTGTAAGAGTACTTTGTATATTGTAAAACTCCATCTAAACAGGAGGCATCAAGACATCTTCTCAGTATGGCTGTAACTCCTCTGACCAGCCCTGTTCCTTCTCTCTTCTCCTGCCCATTCCAACCTCCCCTTCCAGGCATCTCATTTTCTAGCTATACCAAATTGAACACAAGTTTCGACTCTTTCTACTTATGGCAGAGAAGAATAAGCATAAACCCCAGGAATATCTGGGGAGAAAGCCTGAAGCAGACTTATAGAAAAGCCCAGAATTTCTTGGAAGCATTAGATTTGATTTCAAAAAATTAATTTGAATTTTCATTCTCCTTTACTATATACTTGTGTTTACGTTAATAAAACCAAACTATTTAAATCACTCACCCTTGAGTAGACTGTGGTTTTGAGAATTCCTCACATACAGAACTGGGAAGGAAGGCCACGTTTGTCATATCTGTGTTTTTTGTGTTGTTTTTTTTTTCTGCCAGAAATGTCTTTCCTTGACTTTCTCCCTCCTACCCTCCTCTGTAAACATGTTCTTGATTCCTTCAAGCAGACTGAGTCACTCTCTGGCATGTTGTACATCCCTCCGCTATACTACTTAAGGGTAGTATTATATCTAAACTAGTTTGGGGGTGGGGTGTTGGGAGTGTCTCTCTCATTAGTCTATAACACCCTCAGGGAAATGACTGCAATTTTGTACCATCATCACCACTACAACCACCATACCCCCATACCTAGTATGGCCTAGCACTGTGCCTAGTCCATAATAGATGCTTGTTCAAGATTAGATGGAGTGAACAAACTAATGAATGTTCAAATAAGTCAAAAGGAGAGGCATCTTTGTGGACCTTAAACCTCCAATTTCATACCCATGCACTATCTAGTTTGGCTTAGGTCAATGCCGGCTGTGACTTCCTCCATGTATATAGCTTAGTACACTTCTAAAATGGACCCTGAACTCTTCTGCATGTACAATGGAAAGATAAAGGCAACCACCTCCAACTCAAGTCAGCCTAGCCAGGAAAATCCACTGCCAATGTCCCAGTGGTGTCCGAAATGTCAATACTATGAAGGTTGACGCTAAGCTCCACACACCCCCACATTATCAAATGCCCGTTTGCTTCATGTTTTGTCTGGTCTGTCAGCACCATTTACTGCTGAGCAGGTCCCTTATCTTTATTGATCACTTAATTTATCTTTTCTTAACTTCCCTTGCACCGTCTGGTGCCGTGTGTCCGTCTGTTGAGGCTGTCATGACTGGTTTGCTCTTGAAATAATAGGGGCAGCAGGTGGTGTGACTAAGTCGACCCTTCGCAGAATGGGGGACCATTCCCAGTCCCTGTCTCAACCTGCCAGTGTGTCTACACCCTCCCAGCTGTTCCACATTAAAGCAGTCAACTGTGACTTTACAGTCCGAGTTTTACACAACTGTTTTACAAACCGGGAAGAAGGTCTTTTGTCACAAATCCTTTGTCAAGCAGTAGAATGGGGGGAGAGAAAGCCAGTTCTGAGACTTGGTGCATTTTAATGACTATGCAGATAGATGCATACTCCTTTGCTTTGGTAAAAGGGGTGTGAGTTGGGGGTGGGAGGCTGGCTGGGAGGAGAGAGCAAATGGACTCCTTGCTCTTGGGACACTTTAGTAAGAGGAGCAACTGTTCTTTCAACACTAGTTTCAGCTTCAAACACTCCACTTCATGAAAACCTTCGTTCCTCTTGTAAAGTGAGAATAAGGGCAATCAGTAGAGCCCTATGTCCCAGGGTCAGTACTCTGGGGGCAAGTGTTGTGCAATTGAGAAAACAGCAAGAAAATGATGCCTTTGGGATTCGACAGCCAAGTGCCTTTATGACTTGGGACTTGTAATCACATGTGAGAAGCAAAGAGACAAAATGAAAAGAGTACAGAGTTTTGAGTCATACAGACCCCAGCTCCAAAGTTCAGTGACTCTGACATATCTCACTGTTGACAATATGGTATCTTCAAATTCCTATTTCTTAATACAGAAATCTTTGTTATAATATTCGTATCTATTAGCCAAAAGTTGATTAATCAAAACCTTTAAATAATGAAAATCCACATCTCTCTTTCTTTTCACACACACACACACACACGCACACCCACACACACACACACACACACCTTCACTTTGACTATAAGCTAAAAGGCAAGGGAAAGATAATTTAAACTTACCATTGAGAAAAGAATACATTAGGCTAAGAGTCAAGAACTCTTTCATTCTCTTTGTTAACACTAACAAGCTGGTTGAGTTTATGCATAGCACTTAAGCACTGTGAGTTTAGTTAGGAAACTATTAAATATAATTGATTTTTAAGGTGGGCAAATCAGGGAAGTGGATGTAATAGGAGAGTAACAAGGCAAGTGGAATCATTGTCTCCCTCCTTATTTATATAGGTTTGTGGAGACAGAATTTCTACTTTCTTTTGGATATTAGAATGACAGTTAGTCCTTCCTCCTAATGGCTACTCCCTAAGGTGGGAGAGGGCAGAGTCTGATTCCTTACAGCTATTTCTCTCTCCTGGGGGTGTGTGAGGCATTAAAGTTGCTGTTTCTACAAGGCCTGTCTCTTTCTCTTTCTGGTTGGCTGGCCCACAGGTTACAGGTGCAATAGTCTCCTTCCAGCCCTCACCACTTAATCCATGTGGTGAGCAAACCTGGGTTAGAACCCAGGTTCTATTATCTAAAGCAGAGATACTCAAATGTGACCTGCTGACCAAAATGATTATGACCAATCAATGATAAGTAATGCAGACATTGTCATTAAGCATTTAGAAATTGTCAATTCAACCTAGACTGGGTAAAATAAAAAGCATGAAACAAGTTCATTTTTCACATTCATGTCGCCAAGAGGAAAACAGATAGCACTAAATGTTTATATTGGAAAACAAGTAAGTCTTTTAATCAATAATCTAAGATTCCATTTATGAAATTAAAGAAAAAAGAAATCAAATTAAAACCAAAGCAAGCAAAGGGAAGGACATAATAAAAGCAGAAATCAATAAAATATGAAAAATAAAGAAAAATCAATGAAGCTAAAAGTTATTCTTTGAAAAGATCAATAAAATTGATAAACTTCTAGCCATGCTGATCACGAAAAAAAAAAAGGGAGGGAAGACACAAATTACCAACATTAGCAATGAAAGAGAGGATGTCAATATAAGCCCTACAGAAACTAAAATTATAATAAGATAATATTGTAAACATCTTTATACCAATGAATTGATAGCTTAGGAAAAATGGACAAATTCCTTGAAAGATACAAACTACTTCAGGCCTAGATGGGTTCACTGGTGAACATTTAAGGAAGAAACATGCCAACTTTGTACAAATGTGTACATAAAATAGAAGAAAACATTTCCTGAGTCATTTTATGAAGCCAGCATCACCTAATAGCAAACACAGAGGAAGACATTATAGGAAGAGAATCTTATGAATCCTAACACAGAAATCCTTAATAAAATTTTGTCAAATTGAATCTATCAACATATAAAAGACTATATAACACAATCGAATTGAGGTTGTCCCCAAAATATTTGGGGACATTCAAATATTTAGGTTCATTCAATATTTGAAAGTTAACCAATCATGTCAATGAACTAAAAACAAAATGCTCTGCACTCACATCAATAGATGCAAAAAAAAAAAAAAAAAAAAAAAAATTGACAAAATCCAACATCCATTCATGATAACATTTTCAGCAAGCTAGAAATGGAAAGGCACTGCCTCAACCTTATAAAGGCCATCTATGAAAACCTATAGCTAATGTTATACTTAGTGGTAAGAAACTGAATGCTTTTCTCTTTAAAATCAAAGAAGCAAGGAAGTTTACTCTTACTACCCTTATTCATCATTATACTGGAGATTGTAACTAATGCAAAGATGCAAGAAAAAGAAATAAAATAATTGTAAAGGAAGAAATAAAACTATTTGCAGACAACATGATCATTTAAGTAGAAAATCCCACATAATCTACTTTTTTTAATGGTACTAGAATAGGTGAGTTTGGCAAGGCTGCAGTCTGCAAGTCAATATACAAAAATCAATTATTTCTATCTACTAGCAATGAAAAATCAGAAATTAAATTTTTAAATGCTATTTGCAATAGCATCAAAAAAGTGAAATAAATATAACCAAATATGTGCAAGATTTATGTGCTGAAAACTTCAAAACACTGATGAAAGAAATTGAATACCTATAGAAACAGATATACTACATTCATGGATTGCAAGACCCAATACTGGGAAGATGTCAACTTTCCTCAAATTGATCTATATATCTGAATCAATCTGAATCAAAATTCCAGTAGGATATTTTGCAGAAATTATAAGTCAAAAGCTTATTCTAAAATTAATATAGAAAATCTAGTACCTAAAATAGCCAAAACAACTTTGAAAAAATAGAACATCAACTGATTTCAAGGAACCTTTGTGCACTATTGGCAGAAATATAAATTAGTACAGCCACTATAAAAAAAGTATGGAGCGGGGCGCCTGGGTGGCGCAGTCGGTTAAGCGTCCGACTTCAGCCAGGTCACGATCTCGCGGTCCGTGAGTTCGAGCCCCGCGTCGGGCTCTGGGCGATGGCTCAGAGCCTGGAGCCTGTTTCCAATTCTGTGTCTCCCTCTCTCTCTGCCCCTCCCCCGTTCATGCTCTCTCTCTGTCCCAAAAATAAATAAACGTTGGAAAAAAAAAAAAAAGTATGGAGCTTCCTCGAAAAATTAAAAATAAAAATACCATATGATCCAATAAATCTATTATTGGGTATTTACCCAAAGAAAACGAAAACACTAATTCAAGAAGACAAATGCACCACTATATTTATTGCAGCATTATTTACAATAGCCAAGATATGGAAGCAACCTAATTGTCTATCAGTAGATGAATGAATGGACACCACGGTGGCTCAGTCAGTTCAGTGTCTGACTCTTGATTTCAGCTGAGGTCATGATCCCAGGGTTGTGGGATCGAGCCCCACGCTGGGCTGCATGCTGAGCATGGAATCTGCTTAAGATTCTCTCTCTCTCTCTCTCTCTCTCTCTCTCTCTCTCTGTCTCTCCCCCTTCCTCCCTCCCTCCCTCTCCTCCTCTCCCCAACTCACACACATACTCTCTCTCTCCTTCTCAAAAAAAAAATAAATAAATAAAAAGAATGGATAAGGAAAATACAGCATATATAAACAATGAAATATTACAGTCTTAAAAGGGATGAAATTGTGTCATTTGAGACAACATGAATGGACCTAAAGGGTATTATGCTAAGTGAAATAAGTCAGAATGAGAAAGACAAATACTATATGATTCCATTCATAAGTGCAGTCTAAAACAAACAAACCAATGAATAACCAAACAAAAAGCCGAATCAGACCTATAAATACAGAGAACAATCTGATGGTTGCCAGAGGGAAGGGGGGTGGGAGAATAGGCAAAATGGGTAAAGGGTGAGGGAGATACAGCCTTCCACTTATGGAATAAGTAAGTCACAGCAATAAAAAGCATAGCATAAGAAATATAGTCATGATACTATAATAGGGGTGGAATGGGATAGATGGTAGCTACACTTATGGTGAACATAGCACAATATAAAAACTTGTTACATCACTAAGTGGTACACCTGGAACTAAGGTAACATTGTGCATCAACTGTACTTAAAAAAAAAAAGACTTACTCTAATGCTACACTAATAAAGACAGTGAGATATTCCAGTAGATAAAGACATATAGATCAATAAAACAGAATAGAGGGTCTACAAATATGTCACAGATCTAGTCAACTGATTTTTGACAAAGGTTTCCATATAATTCAATGGACAGAGTGTAATCTTTTGAGGAAATGGTGATGGATAAATGGAACATTTATATGCCAAAAAAATTGAAATTAAATAAAATCTCAATTTTATTCACCACATATACAAAAGTTAACCAAAAATGGTCAGAGACCTAAATGTAAAGCCCAAAACTATAAAATTCATGGGAAAAAAATCTTTATGATTTTATATTTAAGCAAATATTTCTTAAATTTGAGACACATAAAAAGTCGACAAAATGGACTTAGTAAAAAATTTAAATTTCTGTTCTTTCAAAGACATTACTAAGAAAATAAAAAATCAAACCACAAAGAGAAAATATCTGCAAAAAAAATTGATAAAGGGCTTACCTTCAGAATGTCTAAAGAACTCTTTATAACTCAGTAATAAGAAAAAACTGTTAATGTTTATTTATTTTTGAGAGAGAGACAGAGACAGAGCACGAACAGGGGAGGGGCAGAGAGAGAGGGAGACACTGAATCTGAAGCAGGCTCCAGGCTCTGAGCTGTCAGCAAAGAGCCTGACACGGGGCTTGAAACCACCAACCGCAAGATCATGACCTGAGCTGAAGTCGGAGGCTTAACTGACTGAGCCACCGAGGTGCCCCAGAAAATAATGTAATTAGCAAAAAATCTGAACATCCACATCACCAAAAGAGAGATTTGGATGGCCAATAAGCACATGTAAACATGCTAACATCTTTAGGGAAACGCAAATTAAAGCTACAATGAGATACCACTTATTAGAATGGCCATAAGGAAAGAAAGCTGACAACAGGAAGCTCAAGTGAGGATGTGAAGCAAATGGAACTTTCATACATTGCTCGTGGATATATACAATAGTACAGTCGCTTTGGAAAACAATTTGATATCTTCTAATAAAGTTAAAAATGTACTTACCAAATGACCCAGAAATTCCACTCCTAGCTATTTACCCAAAAGGAATGAAGACACACGTACAAACAAAACCTATAGGTGACTGTTGCTGGCAACTTCATTCATAGTCACTAAAAATTAGAAATAAACCAAATGTTTATCAACTGGTGAATGGATAAACAAGGTTTGTTAAATCCAGCTACTCAACAATGAAAAATACTACTCAACAATGAAAATGAATGAATGACTGATACATGTAATGACACCACGAATCACAAAAGCATTATGCTGAGTCAAAGAAGTCAGAGACCAAAGGCTATGTGCTATATGGTTCCATTTATATGACTTTTTATTACTTGTTCTGTTATTGTTTCTGGAGATTTTCTCTGTTCCTTTCTTGTCTTTGTCACTTTTGACTTTCCTTTCCATTCAAAGAATCCCCTTTAATATTAATATGACTTCTGGGGTGCCTGGGTGGCTCAGTTGGTTAAGCGTCCAACTTTGGCTCAGGTCATGATCTCGTGGTTTGTGGATTCAAGCCCCGCATCGGGTTCTGTGCTGACAGTTCAGAGCCCGAAGCCTGCTTCAGATTCTGTGTCTCCCTATCTCTCTGCCCCTCCCCTGCTTGTGCTTTGTCTCTCTCTCTCAAAAATAAAAAAATGTTAAAAAAAATTTTTTTTTAATTTATATGACTTTAAAAAAAATACGGAACGCTTCACAAATTTGTGTGTCATCCTTGCTCAGGGGCCAAGCTCATCTTTTCTGTATCATTCCAATTTTAGTATACGTGTTGCCAAAATGAGCACTACATGATATTTTTTAAAAGGCAAAACTATAAGGAACAGGTTCAGAGTTGTCAGGGGCTAGCATGAGGTAACATTTTGGAGATAACTGGACTATTTTATATCTAGAGTGGTTGGTGTTTACGTGACTGCATATATCGCAAAACTCATTGAGTTATACATCTAAAAAGGGTGAATTTTACTCTATGTAAATTATACCTCAACAAACCTGATTCCTTTTTTTTAGAGTGTCATGACTGATGCCTCCTATAAAAGAGTTTGAAACAAGGGGCGCCTGGGTGGCGCAGTCGGTTAAGCGTCCGACTTCAGCCAGGTCACGATCTCGCGGTCCGTGAGTTCGAGCCCCGCGTCGGGCTCTGGGCTGATGGCTCGGAGCCTGGAGCCTGTTTCCGATTCTGTGTCTCCCTCTCTCTCTGCACCTCCCCCATTCATGCTCTGTCTCTCTCTGTCCCAAAAATAAATAAACGTTGAAAAAAAAAATTAAAAAAAAAAAAAAAAGAGTTTGAAACAAAACCACTATGAAAACTGAGAACAAACTGAGGGTTGATGGGGGGTGGGAGGGAGGGGAGGGTGGGTGATGGGTATTGAGGAGGGCACCTTTTGGGATGAGCACTGGGTGTTGTATGGAAACCAATTTGACAATAAACTTCATATATTGAAAAACAAAACAAAAAAAAAAAAAAACCAAAAAACAAAAACAAAAAAAAAAAAAAAAGAAAGAAAACCACTATGTGAGATAAGTGTACCTCTTAAGGAACAGGTATGCTCCTGCATTTAAACTATTCCAGAGAACAGAAAACCATGAAGACTTTCCTAATGTTACAACATGAATATAGTTCAAAACTGATAGCACATCTTAACAGATAGCAATTAAAAAAAAATGCCAGGGTTAGGATTATAGATATAAATATATCAGATGAAATAACAGCAAACCTATTGGGCATATTATTTTTTTTTTCATTTTTAAAACTTATTTTAAAGATTAAAAAAATTTTTTAATGTTTATTTTTGAGAGAGAGTGAGAGAGAAAGACAGAGCACAAGTGGGGGAGGGGCAGAGAGAGAGGGAGACACAGAATCTGAAGCAGGCTCCAGGCTCTGAGCTGTTAGCACAGAGCCCAATGAGGTGCTTGAACCCACCAACTGTGAGATCATGACCTCAGTCAAAGTCAGATGTTTAACCAACTGAGCCACCCAGGTGCCCTAAAACTTTTTTGAGAGAGAGAGAGAGAGAGCAAGCTGGGGAGGAGGGAGAGGGAGAGGGAGAGGGAGAGAGAGAGAGAGAGAGAGAGAGAGAGAATCCCAAGCAGGCTCCATGATCAGTGTGGAGCCTGACGCAGGGCTTGATCCCATGACTCTGAGATCATGACCTGAGCCAAAATCAAGAGTGGGATGCTCAACCCACAGAGCCACGCAGGAGTCCCTATTTAAGCAAAATTAAAAAAAAAATTTTTTTTTGATGTTTATTTTTTGAGAGAGACAGAGACAGAGTGTGAGCAAGGGAAGGGCAGAGAGAAAGGAAGACAGAATCTGGAGCAGCCTCCAGGCTCTGAGCGAGCTGTCAGCACAGAGCCTGATGCGGGGCTTGAACTCACAAACTGGGAGATCATGACCTGAGCCAAAGTCGGACGCTTAACCGATTGAGCCACCCAGGTGCCCCTATTTGAGCATATTTTTAAAAGAGTGATGTAACGTGGCCAAATAGGGTTTATTGTAAAATTTCAAAAACGTTTCAATGTAAGATTATCTATAACATTTGTTCCTGACTTAAAACTTCAATAAACAAGTAACAATGTAACCTACTATGCTACTAAAATATGCCATTATGAGAAATTATCTCCAATTATCAGACAAGATTCTTCTAAATAATAAAACACCAGAAGAAGATATGAAATGAAGAATCAGAAAAGTAGAGAAAGTGCTAATTATTTATAGATTATATGATTATATTGGCCATTTAGAAAATGCAAGAAAATAAAGCCAAGGGAATTCTGTTATATGGGACCGCATAGATGAACCTTGAGAACATTATGCTAAGTAAAATAAGATAGTTACAAAAAGATATAAACTGCTTTCTCTTATTTCTATGAAGCATCCAAAGTTGTCAAACCAATAGAGAAGTTACAATGTGGTTACCAGGGACTGGGAGAGGGGGAAAGGGAGTCGTTATTCAGTGGATACAGAGTATCAGTTTTGCAAGGTGAGGAAGTTTTATAGATCTCATTGCATGACAATATGCATATAATTAACACTGCTGTGGTATACACTTAAAATGGTTAAGATTGTAAATTTTATGTTATATGTTTCTGTAACCACAAAAAACTACTGTTGGAACTAATTAGAGTATTTTTCTATTATTAAACAATAATTTATGAATAGAATGCTATAGAAAAGTAGCGACCAGTCAGAAAATATAATGGAAAAACAGGTGTCAGTATTAATGACAAGAACCACAATATAATATCGTGGATGAACCAAAACGTGCAGAACCTATTTGAAAAAATTATAATTTTCTAGATACGTCTCCTGAGGCAAGGGAAAGAAAAGCAAAAATAAACTATTGGTACTACATCAAATTAAAAGCTTCGCTACAGCGAAGGAAACCACCAACAAAACTAAAAAGCAACCTACTGAATGGGAGAAGATATTTGCAAATGACATATCTAATAAAGGGTTAGTATACAGGATCTATAAAGAATTTATACAAATCAGCACCCCCAAAAACAAATAATCCAATTAAAAAATGGGCAGGAGACATGAACAGACATTTCTCCAAAGAAGATATGCAGATGGCCAACAGACATATGAAAAGTGGCTCACCATCACTCATCAGCAGGTAAATGCAAATCAAAACTAGAATGAGGTATCACCTGAGACCTGTCAGAAGGGCTAAAATCAACAACACAAGGAAGAACAAGTGTTGGTGAGGATGTGGAGAAAAAGGAAACCTCTCTTACTGTTGGTGGGAATGCAAACTGGTGCAGCCACTGTGGAAAACAGTATGGAGATCCCTCAAAAAGCTAAAAACAGAAATGCCCTATGATCCAGTAATCACACTACTGGATATTTACCCCCAAAATACAAAAACATTAATTCAAAGGGACATATGCACCTTTATATTTATTGCAGCATCTTATATAATAGCAAAATTATGGAAGCAGCCTAAGTGTCCATCGATAGATATATGGATAAAGAAGATGTGAGATATATATATATATATATATATATATATATACACACACACACACACACACACACACATATATACATATAGATATATGTGTGTGCGTATATATATATATATATATATATATATATATATATATACACATACATATATATGAATATTGCTCAGCCATAAAAAAAATGAAGTCTTGGGGCACCTGGGTGGCTCAGTCAGTTAAGCATCTGACTTTGACTCAGGTCGTGGTCTCATAGTTCATGAGTTCGAGCCCCACATTCGGCTCTGTGCTGACAGCACAGAACCTGCTTCGGATCCTCTGTCTCCCTCTCTCTCTGCCCCTCTCCTGCTTGTGTTCTCTCCGTCTCTCTCCCTCTCCCTCTCTGAAAAATAAATAAACACTAAAAAAAAAAAAAAAACAAAAAAAAATAATAAAATCTTACCATTTTCAATGGCATGGCTGGAGCTAGACAGTATAATGATAAGTGAAATATGTCAGAGAAAGACAAATACCACATGATTTCATTCATATGTGTAATTTTAAAAACAAGACAAATGATCAAAGAGAGACAAGCCAAGAAACAGACACTTAACTACAGAGAACAAACTGATGGTTACCAGAGGGGAGGCTGGGGGGGGGGGATGGGTTAAATAGGTGATGGGGACTAAGGAGGGCACCCATCATGATGAGCACTGGGTGGTGTATATAAGTGATGAATTGCTAAATTCTACACCTGAAACTAATATGACACAGTATGTTAACTATACTGGAATTAAAATAAGTAAACTAAAATAACTATAAAACTTTGCTGAAGCACATAAATTAAAACTTGAGTAAATGCTGAGACCTAACATGTCCTTCAGTGACAAGACTGATTATTATAAAGATGTAAATTCTTTTCAGACTAATCTATAAATTTAATGAATTTTCAATAAAAATTCCAACTGAATATTTTAAAGCCCAAATATAATTTTAAGTACATCCAGAACATTAAGGTCTGAGAATAGTCTAGAACTTTTTGAAAGGTATCACAAACAGTTTAAAAGGACACAGAGTTTGTCATCCTAGGTATTAGATACTAGAACATATTAGAAAACTAAGTCAAAATGTTAATAGTGATTTTACTCTCATTTTTGTCTAAATTATCTAAATTTTATAAAGTCAAAAATTTCATTCTAAATTGGTTCTTTAGCACAGATAGTTCTAGAAGTACCATTCTAGAGGCAGGCGTAGAGGCCCATCTGTGCGCGCGCGTGTGTGTGTGTGTGTGTGTGTATTCCCTTATAACTGCTTTGGGTCTCTGTCCATCCTGCAGACCCAATCTTCTCTTCATAAGCAGGTAATAATTTTAGAAATTCCACTGGATCTCGAGTACAAAAGTATTTTCCAATACAGCTCTACTGGCAATCTATGACTAATTCTCAACTCTTTCTGAAATTGGCAGGGCAGGGGGTATGATTGAACACATCAAACTTTAACACGAAGATCCTTCCGGTTTTAATACCCTAAGATTCTACCAAGGGTTTATTTAAAACAAACAAACAAACAAACAAACAAACAAACAATGCTTGGGTTGTTTGCCAGAGTCAATGCACAGAGAAATCTCCTTACTCTAGTCCTTTTCACCATCGTGGACACTTCCCTTCAACCTCGCCAATGGTTATAGATACCTACCTACTCTTTACCAGGCCCCTGCTCATATAATAGCTCTATAACAGGGACGATGAACAAGGTAAAATCTGTGTCCTCCAAGAATGTATAGCTTATTTTATGATAAGAACTGTTCTTCAAAATGGTGATTTCAAAGCCAGTGAGATCAAAAATGGTCAAAAAACATTCAACTGGGTTTTCTTCCTTAGGTAACAGGCAATTAGATAATAAGCTTGATTTTGATAAACCACTGTTTTATCCTATTGTCTTGTGATTTTGCTTAAAATTTTTCTGTGTTTACTTACATCTTTACTTAGAGGTTCTTCAGCCAAAATAATACACACAGCATTAATTTCCTCCGGTTTGTTGATACTTTCAAATGGTGGAATGTAAGGTGTATATAGAGATCCTACCTTCCAGTCTTTTTCTCTGCTGAAACATGAAGGCCAGGACCTTAAGAGATAATGATCTAAATGATTTTCATTTTGAAACTAATTGTTTAAAACCCAACCATCAATAAAAAACTTCTTTCTGGATTTTTTTTTTTTCCTTTTAGAATAAGGTCTGACTTCCCTGATAAATCCATGTATTTCCATTAATTATAAATTAGGATTTATATAATTTATCATATTTCCCTTTGGTTTAAGCCAAAAGTTATGTCTCCGGTTTATAATTACTTAATCTTTCCTTTATATGATCTTTAAAAAATCTGTCTTGCAAATTTATTTAAGCTCAGAACTTCTATGGAAGTTGGCAGGTATACAACTCAAAAGCAGACTGATTAAATTAACATTGGCTGTTTAAGAACGGGTTCTATTAGATCCTTTCTCTATTTTCACCACTATTTTGTTTAATTACTTACCTCTTAAGGTCTTCCAAGAGCCTAGATGTATTTCTTTCAATGAAATCCATGTAATGATGTAATCAGGTAGAAATATTTATTACAGTAAAATTGGATATTGTTTATATTCCCTCCTAATGAAATCAAGGATGACTTACTAGGTTGCTGGAAAAAAAAAAACAAAAACTTTTTTTAAAGCAAAAATTAAAAATTGCACAAGCAGCTAAAACCAGGTAGTGGGGAATCCTATTCCCTAAGAAAATCCCAGTGTAAACATCTGAAATGAGTCTTTAAGAACAAAAATCCAAAATAATATACAAGGTATTTGGGCAACATGAATGATAAGCAACACGTTTTCTTAAGGAGAGCATCAAAAATTTCAACCTATGCTCAAACTCTGGGGTTCAGGTTTACTGTGGAATACAAGCTTCATCAAAGATGATCCTATTTCCACTATCTCTTATACCCCTGCATCAGCAATAAAACAATGTGAGCAAGCAACTGAAGTGCCTGCCATCACATTCTGAAAGTTGGACTGTTTCTAAACATCTTCATTTAAAAGTTCTCTAGCTTGGTGTTATTTACTGTGGTCAGGCGATCAAATAGCAGGGTCTCTCACCTCAGGGACCCAGGGCGTAAATTAGAGAGAAAGCACAAGTGAACTGAGTTTGGTGGTCATTTGAGACCCTGATGGACATTTGTCTACCTCACAAAAGCCTCCGTACAATTGGGCTCAATTTGTCACAACTGACAGTTTCTGCTCTAAAGAGGCCCAGATCTGGGGTGGCACAGATGTTATAGTTTTTCTCATTCCATTTTCTCAGTTTGGAACAGGGGGCCAAAATTCACACAGCAGAATTAATCCTTCCAAGCAATCTGTACAGCCCCAAACAGGCACCTTTTCTACCTCTTTTTTCCTATCTCCCTGATGTTCTGATATGTTTCCTTAGGGAGAGAGAAGTTGCCCCTCAGTCATTGCCAGATCTAAGCAGCAGGAGACCTACAGGAACACAATCATTTCATGAGCCATTAGAAGGGTCTAATAAATGCAAGCTGAGAGAACATCCCCACAGAAGTCTCTGAGCTTCTGGAAGGCAGAGCCCAGCCTACTCATTGCTGTATCCCCTGCCACAATGCCCAACTTGGCATCTCAGAATAGGTCCTCCATAAATGTTACATAGGATTGACAGAGGAGTTGACATGTCACCTTATATGTCAATGAGCTTACCTCATTCAAGTCCCCCTTACGCTAGTTTCAAAGAAAGCCCAATTTCTAATCAGATATCCACAGCAGAGCAACGAGAATGTACAACTGCAATTGTTTCTTGTGGCAAAACTCATTGAACTCCTGTGTTTTTTGTTTGTTCCCAGAAAAACGACTGAAGAAAACAAAAATTGTGGTGTAGGCACCTTGCAGTGAGTACAGTTTCCATATAATTGTCTTAAGAGTAATTGAATCTGTCCTTTAACAACTCACAAATTATCTCCTGACAAGTTGAAATAATAGACCTTTTTGTTAAAAGGAGAAAGCTTGTGGAGACCAAAGGTTAAACAGGTCTTTTCATCATGATAAATCACTGGTTAATGAGGTCACTATTGTTGGGTATTATGACCATTCCCTTTAATGCCATTACCTCCTGGTTGTAAAGCTGACACTACTAATGGTCTGCATTCTTTGAACTTCTCCACAATATTGACTGGCTTCTCTGAGCAGATGTTCCTTGGATGAGATTGTGAGAGGGACTACAATTCTTAATCACGGAAAGAGTTTCAAGCAAGCTTCTGGAATCCAGACGGTCTAGGCATTTGCAGAAAGGCAGTAAGACGTAGCAGAAAAAAACAAGGACACAGCTTTAACTCTGTGGTAATAACACCAATGTGCCATGAGAACCCGGCAATGTAAGGTGATAACTAGCACTGAGAGCTTAATGGTCATTATTTAGAAGTAAAGTGATAAATGTAACTAATATTTTATTACCTCTTACACATCACAATGGGATACACCATCTCACTTGATCCTTATGAAAACTCTGTAAGTTGCAAAATTATTATCACTTTTAGATAAAGAGGCTGCAGAGAAATTATTTTCCTAGGTCCTGCAGATACTAGATGGTAAGGAAACACTGACTTCAAACTTCGTGCTCTCCCATACAGCCACTGCCACCAGGAGAAGAAATTAACCAGTTATGCATCAGACTGTGTAGTATTAACAGCCACTTCAGAGAGTTCTCTCACAAATGCCAATTCCACGATGGAGTAGTTCTTCCTCTGCATTGGATGACTGAACAGAAATACAGCTATCTACTTTTCACAATAGAGAGATTTTAGAGATCAATGACACGAACGAATGTATCATCCATATCAAAATTGCAATAGCATTCTCAGGGCAGAATGGCTTCCTGGGTGCATGTGCAATTTTTGAATCACCAGATTTCCCTTCCTTTATTCTTGTTGTTGTTTTTGCGTTGTGTTGTGTTGTTGCTTTGTTTTGTTTTGTTAACCAGGGTCCAAACATTTTTAAATGAATTAATAATCCAGATATATTGCTGATATGAAGTCAAATTTGTGAGATACACGTGATTAGTATTGTGTAGGCAAGACATGCAGATATTTTGGCATGAATTATACATTGTATACAACACCTACAGTCTACTGCCTTTGTGAAAGAAATCAGCGGAGGGATGCAATCGCCATCACTCAAGTGCTAGCAGTAGGCACACAATAAATAGTTGAGCTAAACCGAAAAACATTTGTATGAATTCATACCATTTTTGTTTCATAAAAATTGGAATCACTGAAATAAGGTAATGTTTTACTCTTCGACTTGCTATGAAAGAACTGTTCTCATAGTGGAATGAATGTGGAACGGCCAAAGTTTGCTGCCTTTTGTCCCCAGTAAGTGATCACATCCACCACTTTAGCCAACCTTTGCTGCGTCAACCTTGAGTCCAGCCAAAACAGCATGGGTTTGTGTCACTTTTGAAAGGACACTGACGATTCAGAGATGGGGGAAAGAACATTTTTAAAAAAGGGAGAAAGCAAGAGAATCCTCTGTATCCAACATACTGGACTCTCACTAAAGACAAAGACTATATCTTATGCACTTTTGTACCTGGCAGATAGAAGGCATTCAATACATGTCTGTTGAATTCATTAAATAAATACATAAAGACACAAATGCATGAATGAAAACTTCACATATACACTATAGACGATGGCTTAAGGACTTTAGACTTTATTTTCCAAAGGTGGCTCATTTCACTACTTCATTTGTTATCACAGTTTCCATGGGTCCATTAGGTGGGGAATCATCCTGCCTATTTTGAAAGATGAAGAAATGGACCCACAGAGACCAAATGGCCTAAGAGTGAAATAGTAATGTCAGCAAGACTTTGTCCCATTTTTTAAAACTGTAAAAGGGAAAACTGATCAAGTTAATGCAAGAGACAGTCTTGGTTGTGTGCATTCCTGCAAAGAGGAAAGGGGTTTCTGTTCTTGGAAAAAGAGTTAAAATCTTTCCTTTTGCACAACAAAGAATGAAACCTGGCATTGAAACATTAAGTTAATCTCTCAAGTGCTTTGTCTCTGTACCACCAAAGACTGAAATGGGGGGAAAACTCTGGAAGTCTGGACTCTCATATCAAAGCCCTAATAATTAGCTCTTTTTCACTTTTTTTGAGAACACAACCCTGGAACCACAGGGGGGATTAGGCAAATGTTAATTAGCAGGGCTTAATGTCCAAACCAAAGCTCAGACCAGGCCTATTCAGCATTCAGATCAAATCTGAAAAAAAGTCAGGAAGACTTTGCAATGCTTTGCAATATATGAATATTAAGTCCTGTATTGGTAAAATAGATATTCTGCTTAATTTCATTTTTCAACACATCTCGGTGTCACAGAGAGTCTAAATTGGAGATTAAACCCATTCTTTTACTTTACAGAGCCTCAATCACCAAATACACTTTAAAAAAGTGATTCCAAGAAGCTTGGGACAGGTCAGTAGACAGAGATCTAGTGAGAGGATGCCAATTTCCATTTCACTTCAACAACAGTCTTGTATGGTGTAAGGTTTGGCCGGTACAGTTATTCCTATATTAGATGAAGAAACTGAGGTTCTCAGAGGTAAAATGGGTCTAGGACATAAAACTACTAAAGAAAGACTCTTGCCTCTCTGCTTGTATGACTAGGGGACTTTTCCTGTCAACAGCTCAGTTTAGCGGTCAGCAGTATGTGGTTTCTGATGTCTGCAATGCCTTAAAACACCTTGGTGTAATTGTGTGATAGTACGGTTGGGCTGGGTGGCTCTCATTGGTGACGTGAGAGGCATTCAAGTCACAGGGATGGACTAAAACAGGTTAGGATCCCACCCCAACTTTGTGTGAACCAGGTGTTACAGTCTACTGAGGCTATATGCAACCCCTTAGGAATGGCACTCATGGTTTGACCTTTAATTGGGCCTGCATCCAGCCACTGCTTTAGGAGGGTCTCTGGTTGTGTGACGCTAACTAGAAGGCAGAGAACATTACCCGGAAATGCTGCGGTGCCTACTACAAGTGAATCTTTCATGCAAGTTATGGTTGGAATACCTGACAGAACAGATAGCTGGCACTTAATCAAGTCCACAGGACATAGTATAGAAACCACATACAACTGCTAATAAATGTCTGTATGTGTGCAGAGTTTAGTCTAAGACTTACCTTCATTACAATCTTGTAACAGGGTTTGGGAGAAAAGCTAACTTACCCACCACTAACTACAACTATCTACCAAAACGAACCTGAGTTATTCATGGAGCAATTGGGTTAGGTCAATTCATAACAATAGGCATTAGTGTGAGCCAGACACGGGTTCAAGTCCAGCGTTGCAAATGAGTCACTGAACCACAGCTGTGGTGTTCTTAGTGATATTTCAGGCTCTGTGGATCTTTGATTGCACATGAGCTCTGGGTTAGGATTTCTGCTAATGACCTGGACAGTCACTTCACTCTGCATTTTAGTTTTCCCATCTATGAAATGCAGGTAATAATTCTGTCTACCTCATAGCATTGTTGTGAAGATTAAAAAAGATAATTATGCAAAGTTACATCGGTGCTTAACATAAAGTAAGTGCTCAGTACATGTGACCTGCTGGTAATTACTGTTGTAATTTCAAATATCCCAATTCTTCCACTTCATCTAAGACATGCTGTCTCCTGGAGGGAAAGGAGAGATTCTGCCCAGAGGAGAAGCTAGGCTCTACTGGAAGGCCTCAGCTCGTAGTTTTCTGTGAATTGAATGATGCCCCACCCACAGCCAGCTGGCTGAGCAGCCATTCTGGCTGAAAGTTCTATAGACTGAGGTGCTCCTGATCCCACTGTTTCTATCTGGGTGGCTTAGGAGAGAAAGGAAGCAGAAGTAGAGTTCAGGATGCAAAGGCACCCCCCAGAGTTAGGCAGGTGAACAAAAAAGCATATTACCCACGTAGGCTCCTTGGGTTTCTCCTACAGTGCAGGAATGTATTTATAGAAAAAAAAAAAAAAGGCATCTCTTTGATTGATATTTCATTTCAAACAACTGTAGCAGACATTTGCCATTGTTTTTGGCTAGTAAGCACCAACCTCCCTGCCTTCATGGTCTTAGTATGAGATTCAACTCTGCGTCCCACAGCAGTAACTGACAAATCAGACAGGCCCTCACGCTACATGACCAATGTTCCCGTGGGGCCTCAGACACTCGGGGATGTATTCACACCTGCAGCAACACTGACATCCAGGATCCCCATGAGAGTGTTGCTGTGTCATGATCTTAGTACTATTTCTTGCTGCATAACCCTTTTCCTGAACCTAGTCCCCCAACTTGCCCATCAGTTTGGTAATCTATCTTGTTCGTTAAAGCATGGTCCTCTTTGGATTAAGTTTCCCAGAGGTACTTTCTGTGGCTTACAGGCAAAAGCCCAGGCTGATTTATCAAACTATTTCTGGCACCCCCTGATGCCCAAGGCATAGGGATAAACACTAAAGGAGGAAAACAAAGCGATCCAAACACCTGAGAAACTTGCCTTTGAGGAGGGGTAGAAGACAGGTACACAATCCATCAGACCCCCCCTGACTCACTGCTGTGGTCAGTTAGTGCCTACCTTCAGCCATAATGTTGCCCTAGTCGATAGGATAACTTCTGATTTCATATTCACTATATTCCCAGTGTTTAGCACAGAGCTTGGCAGGGAGATGGTTTCAGTATATGTTTGCTGAAGAACTAAATGAATAAATGAAAGAATATATTATAATGATCTGATAGTATAGGAAGGCAGGATCAACGCTCAACTTTTCTCCCTTTGTTTATCAATTTTTAAAATAATGAGTTGGTTCCTTAAGATTTTCCAAAGATCACAAATGAAGCTCTATTTTGGAATCTTCTGATGAGCACTCTGAATTATGAATTTCATTATATTTAATGTGTTCAACCCATTGTCACTATTAGACTCATTGATATTCAAATCGTGCCAGCTTAGGTCAGTAGAAGACTCTTCAAGTTAGCCTAATTAAATGGCTGCAGAAAATTTAAGAATGCATTTGAAAGTCAAGGCAAGGTGGTGTTTGAGAGTCAGATCAGCAACTGTTTAAAATTTCTTTTTAGTATTCTGTATTTTTTAACATTAAAGATGTTCTATTTTTATTCTTAAGAAAGTTATAAAAGTTGCTCTGTGTTCAGCCTGGTGAACGGTACTTGTGAGTGTCTATATCTGTGTCTGTCTTAGTGTCATACTTTGCCCGCTAGAGGGTCTTTTTCCCAGACAATTCCTTTGCAGATCATGGCAACTGCAAGTATTGGGTAGTCCTAAGCTATATCCATGAAACAACACAAATGACAATCAATCACATAGGCACAATGAGAGCTCTAAGACAGTGCCACTGGGGTTGAAGGAGTGTAAGTTAATTAAAGTGTAAGTTAATTAAACAAGGGGACCATTAGATTCTGGTGGGGTCTAATGCAATGGGAGTGTATATATACAAACCAAAATCTAAGTGATCAGCAGGATGCGCGGTGAGCCCAGCGTCCTCCTATGCTGCCATCCTCCCAGGATCCTCTATACAAACCAAAATCTAACCCTATTAACGACTTACGGTTCTGGCATCAAAACCTAAGGACAATCAATCACCAACAGCGACCTGGGCTTTGAACTACAGCCGATCAAATAATTTCCTGGCTTCGCTTGTAACTCTTCTCTGTAAAAGTCTTTCCCTTAGCTCCTATGGTAGAGCACTCCTAACCACTTCTGGTCTAGTGTAGTCCAACTAGAGTCACTGTTTTCTCAGATAAACTCTTAAAAATTTTAATAAGCCTCAGTTTATCTTTTTTTCAAGTTTTTAAACATGTTTATTTATTTTTCAGAGAAAGAGAGACAGAGCATGAGCAGGGAAGGGGCAGAGAGAGAGAGGGAGACACAGAATCTGAAGCAGGCTCCAGGCTCTGAGCTGTCAGCACAGAGCCTGACATGGGGCTCAAACTCACGAGCTGTGAGATCATGATCTGCCAAAGTCTGCCGCCCAACCAGCTGAGCCACCCAGGCACCCTGTAAGCCTCAGTTTATCTTTAAACAGGACGGAAAGACCACATCCTTTCTGAGATAAGAAATCAGGAAAGGGGAACCTGTATGGCTCAGCTGGTTAAGCGTCCGACTCTTGGTTTCTGCTCAGGTCATGACCTCCCAGTGCGTGGGATGGAGCCCCATGTCGGGTTCTGTGCTGACAGTGTGGGGTTGCTTGGGATTCTCTCCCCCCTCTCTGCCTCTCTAAACAAAAACCAACCAAACAAACAAAACAAAGAGGAAAAACTGGTGGGGATGGGGGTTGACTCAGTACATGAAGAAAATGAGTATGATTGTGGCAGATGAGGTAGATAAGGTAGATGAACAAAAGGCAACCACAGAGGTAGGAGAGCAGCGTGGTCAAGGGCAAAGCATGAAATCCGATGAGTTCATAGACTGCTCAGCAGGAACATGAGGGCATAGGAGGCTTGTAGGGCATCTAGGAGGTTGGGGACATATTGTGAAGGACAGAAAGTGCCCACCAGAGTATGTGTAAGTGTTTCCCTTTTTCAAAGGACTGGCCTTATTCTAGAAGCCTTCCCTATATAGTTGCCTCTTGTAGGTCTGGTTAATGCAGCCTTTTTTCTACTCTCCTTTGCCTCTGACATTGGAGATAGTTCCCCTCTAACTGCAATACAGATTATCCTCTCCTCAAAAAGGTGAGTATAGGGGCACCTGGGTGGCGCAGTCGGTTAAGCGTCCAACTTCAGCCAGGTCACGATCTCGCGGTCCGTGAGCTCGAGCCCCGCGTCAGGCTCTGGGCTGATGGCTCAGAGCCTGGAGCCTGTTTCCGATTCTGTGTCTCCCTCTCTCTCTGCCCCTCCCCCGTTCATGCTCTGTCTCTCTCTGTCCCAAAAATAAATAAACGTTTGAAAAAAAAATTTATAAAAAAAAAAAAAAAAGGTGAGTATATTAGTTTCATTTCCACTGTGACACTGCCCACAAATCCATAGACCCCAAGTTGGAGAATGAACTAAAGAGATTGCCAGGCCAGGCCAGGAGGGTTCTGTCACGTTCTCCACTGCCTGCACACATTCCTGACCAAGGCCCCACCAGCTGTGTGCCTCTGCTCAAGAATGCGGCTGCACAGCCTCCGCTCATTTATCAGGTTTCCAAGTGAAAGAAGTAAAATTTGTAAAAAATGCTCATTTCATGTACACTGATTAGCATAAAATTGCTCCTTTGTCTCAGCTGCTAGAAAGGACAAGGGCACGGAGACTCCTGCCTGGAGAGATTCTCCTTCTCCCTTCCTCTGCCCTGAGCACAACAGGCCAGGCCACACAAGGACACCAGGGAACCAGGATCAGGCAGACTTCGAACTGTAAACGCCAAGGGGAGAGCGTTCTGGCCCCAACCTCCTTTATGGCTGGGTTTAACTATGAAACAGGACATGTTTAAGTATGAAACAGGCTGGACACCTGAACAGGACAGAAAATACTCCTCCCTAAAGTGCAATTTCTACTCTTGTTCAAGAGTTGAAAGTTAAGACAGGAGACACTTCATTTACTCATTTATTCTTTTGCTATTTATGCACTGGCTACTATGTTTTGGACATTTGCTAAGTACTGATTTTTCCAGAACCCTGGACTCTGAGAAAGAGATGGGAAACAGCAAATCAAGCCATTGTTTTTTGAAGAACTTGGAACAATTCACCAGCCCCCATGATACTGAGATCCAGATACATATACTTGATTTCCAGGACGCATAATTTTCTACATTTAATATTGTTCCAATAGGGATAAGCCACTTATAACTGGCAGGAAATTTTCTTTCTTGGTGGTATATAAAATAATGGTGTGGATAACAATTGAGGGTAACTTGGATTGGCAAAAAAACTCCCAGTGAAAGTCAATGACAAAATGTTTGAAATTGATAAACAAAGAAAAAAACCTCTTGTATTGGCAAACTCTGCTCATCTTAAAGGCATTTCCCTCCCCATCCCAACCCATCAAAGAAATATCTTCCGGGAGGTGGATTTTGTTTTATCAGTCTGAATATGAGATTGTGTACTAGTTCACAGTCTGAATATGAGAGTACCTGGCTCCTAGCCAAACAGTATGGAAACAGACTCAACTTTGGGCAGACAGACTTGTTTCTAAATTGTATTTGTAATATTTACTATCCACTTTCTGGGTTTGTTGTTGTTGTTGCTGTTGTTGTTGTTTTGAAAGTAGGCTTCATGATCAGTATGGAGCCCAGTGTGGGGCTTGAACCCACGATCCTGAAGTCGAGAACTGAGCTGAGATCAAGAGTTGGATGCTTAATGAGAAAGAATGAAATCATGCCATTTGCAGCAATGTGGATGGAACTGGAAGGTATTATGCTGAGTGAAATAAGCCAGTCAGAGAAGGACAGATCATATGTTTTCACTCATATGTGGATCTTGAGAAACTTAACAGAAGACCATGGGGGAAGGGAAGGGGAAAAAGTTACAAACAGAGAGGGAGGGAGGCAAACCACAAGAGACTCTTAAATACAGAGAACAAACTGAGGGTGGATGGGGGGTGGGGAAGAGGGGGAAATGGGTGATGGGCATGGAGGAGGGCACTTGTTGGGATGAGCACTGGGTGTTGTATGTAAGCCATTTTGACAATAAATTATATTCATAAAAAAAAAAAAAAAAAAAAAAAAGAGTTGGATGCTTAACTGACTGAGCTGCCCAGGCATCTCTTGCTTTCTGTTTTGAAGCCTCACTTACCTGATCTGTAAAAGGTAGATTACAACATTTCCTTCCCAGAAGTTGTGGGGTTAAATGAGATAAAGCATGGCCACATAGGAGATGCTCGATAAATGCTCTCTTTTTATATAGAATTATTTGTTATACTGGACAGATAGCTAAACAAAAATAAATAAAACTCATTCAGTCTGCAAAACTTGCCCATCAGGTAAGGAACTGGTAATCTGAGCAAGGTCACACACCTGGTGAAAGAGACACAGTTGGGGTTTCCAGTCTAGTGCCCTACTTTCTATACAACAGCCAACTCCATCAAAATACTCATCACAGGCCCCAAGCCCCACACTCTGGGTCCTGAAGAGCCACAACCCATTGAAAGGACAAAGCTCAGAATAAACAAATCCAGAGAACAACATCAAAATGGGCTAGGGTACTTATAAGACATTGACTGATTCTAGTGAGTTATTGTGTGAAAAATGCAGGGGTCATAATTAGCTCTGATATGATCCAATGCCTGCGACCCTCTTCCACTGACATCCTCTGGGGGCCACCAGTTCTGGCCCGACACAGCTGCTCTGCTACCCCAGTTTGAAGCTATATTGACACAGCCATTTTCATGGTAGGCCTGTTGTAAATTTGTTGTTACATGCTGCGTCTGCCCCAAATTGCACGGTGTACGTAAATTTTTGTGTGTGTGGCGGGCCTGGCACGGGGGTTGGGGGGGTACCGGGGCTGAATGGAGCGTGTGATGGGGCAACCCGCAGGAGACCTAACCCTGATAAATTGTTTACTTGTTAGCGATGGGGCTCAAGAGTGGGCCGGGGGGCTGCAGGCTCAGCGGGACAGACGTAGAAGGTGGACCCACGCCAATTACCAGCCATTGTGGCGTCCCACCCCATGATTGACACCAATGTCTCCCCTCTCACCATGGGTCCTTTTACTATCCCGGACCCAACACAAGCCCCACTGTGCTAATACCATGGTGTCTTCAATTTCCTCTGCTGCCAGCAAAAATTAACCTAGGTCTCCGGCCTGTAGAAAACCTAAGGCCTTTATTTTATTATGCATTTTCCCCCAGTTTTTCAAGGATGAGTTAAAAAATAGAGGTTGCTAAGGCCAGTTGGGCAACAAAGGAAGCAAAGGGACAAACATTATCTTTGGATGACTGACTTCAAAGTTAATGATCTTCCCCACTGAATTGCGCCCTCCACTCCTCAATGAGGTCTATGCCATCAGATAAAGAAGCGCTTCTTTAATCCACTAACACTTCTTTGTCCCTTTGTGGCAAAATGATCATTTCATCAGTTTTGGGTACTCTCTGCTCGGAGAGTTTTTAGCCTGAGTGATTCAGAGCAGGAGAGACAGAGAAGGGTATTTCTCTACTTCATTTTTCCTCAAGTGACGGCTGAATAACTATGCAAAAAAATTAAGGCATAATGACCCAGCAACAGTGACAAAACCTAATTAGTCACGGAGGCCACTGGGTAATGAGCCGCAAAACCTGGCTCTTGAGTGTGTAATAACTGTATTTTTCTCCATTTCTTCCCCTTTAGTCACAGCCTTGTGTGGCATTTTTAACAAACTAAAATGGCACCAGATGCAACAGGGTTCAGACATTTTAACTTGAATTAAGAAACCATATGTTCCGATAAGTCATGGTCTCTTCTTTCCCACAGACTAGGTCCTCCATCTGTGAGGTAACACTCCGGTGGCGAGGGAACGATGGCCATCGGGATGGTAACCCCACAAAGATGACTGCGTGTTGGGGTTGGGAGTGGGGCCTCCAGAACTCTCCCTAGACAAAGATTCCGGTTCCCGCAGGCAGCCTGGACCTTCCAGATGTGGGGCCCAGACACGCTCCCTGAGCACAGTAAGACTGAGAAGCTGAAGTAGGAAGAGAAGGCGGGAGGGGGTAGAGATGGGAAGGACTCTGTCCAAATAAGAGAGTCTGGAATGCTGAGCATTGCCTGTACCCATTTATGACAATGTTATCCACTTTCAAGTGGCTTAAGGCACACGTTAACCACGTCTGAGATTCACAAAAACCTTGTGTAGGGTACAGGATAGGCCTTATTACCTCCAGCTTTTTAAGGTGAAGCAACCGATAGGAAATTGCCCATCGTCTGACTTAGAAATGCAGAAATCAAGATTGGAAGCCACATCTATAATCGTTATTCCAGTATGTCTCTGATGTTTGTTGTCATTATTTTACTGTTTATAAATTTCCTCTTAAAATTAGAAAGTTTTTAAAGGGTAGAACGTTTACAGATCACATATAGTTTGGCATGATATCTCTCTTCACCCCTGCCCAGGGTGTGCCCTTGGTCCTGCTCGAAGTTTAATGTGAGAGGTTTCCAATCTCAGTCCAGGGAGACACTGCCCCACAGAGTTAATCTGTATTCCTCCTTTGTTTTCTGTGAATATCGTCTTATTTCTGGCTATCACCAACTGTGGGGCTGTGATTGGGCTTATGAAACAGCAGGTATTATGATCTTTGTTCTGTGAGAGACAGGAAGGCTGGCTGACTTTCCTTTTGTTCCTCTCCGTACCTAGCAGACCAAGAAAAAGTCTCCCCAGGATGAATCCAGCTCCCCCTAGACTTCAGTAAGGACCTCATTTCCTCCTGAGCCTCTGGCCATGGAACCACATGAGAGAATCTTGAATGCAGAATCCCATATGGAATATGGGGTAAGAATTAGCCAGAGAACGCAGACACAGGTTTGGACAAAGACAACCACTTCCTTGGGGAATTTTAAAACAGCATGCATTAAAAAAGAAAATCCAGCACCGATTTTCTCCCTGTAACAGGAACAACACATAAAATGGAAAAAAACAGGACTGGCTATGCCAGTCAGGGATTTATAAAACATAAATTATATTTTTAACTCCCCATATAATTCTGACACAGCAAGGCCTGGTGTCTGGGACTGTGTAATGTGACAGCTCTTTGTCTCTCTAATCCAGGACCAGCTGCATAATTTGCTGGGCCCAGGGCAAGATAAAAATGTGGGGCCTTTGTTTAAATATGATGAATTTCAAGATAGCTAGAGCAGGGCATTAGACCAAGTGCAGAGCCCTTCCAAGAACAGGGTCCTGTATAACTGCACAGGTCACAAACCCATTAGGCCAGCCACGCAAAGAGAGCTACTGCATCAGGATTGTGTAGTAAAGGCACACACTAGACCACTGTGAACAGAGAAGGCCGCCCAGCATTATTCCACCTTCTCACTGCTAACTGTTCAGAGTTGACTCTTTCTTGTCTAAACTTTGAACTTGAGAAAGTCTACTTTGGCATCTCAGAAGTACTGTATGGAAAATGGGGAGTCTCACCATGCAGACAATGCCATTTCTTCTTGACTCTTCTCCAAACTTTCATCTATTCTCGTCCGGGCAAGCTTGGCTGCTCTGTTCATTGGGCCTTTTCCTGCACTCAAGTCAAGTCATTATCCTCTTTTTATATACTGCACTTCGTGCCCTTGTGAACCTGTTGAAAAATAGTGAAAGAGAGTTGAAAAGTACCACTGGCTCCTAAAAATAGTGCTGACTAGGAGGCAGAAAGGGGGAACTCCGGTTTTATTCAGTGCTAAAGATAACACCACCAGAATGATAGACTCCTCCGAATTGTTTGTCCCCACTGGCCATTGTCCCCTGAGCACTGAATGAGCCTCTTAGCAGCTCATGAGGGCCTGTCACAGGTAGGCACCCAACAGGGATAATTCCCAGCCTATGCTTGACTGCCCCTTTATAGACACTCACTCATGGTTCTGAAAGGGCTCAGACACTGTTGAATAAACTCCTACTCGCTTCCATAAACTTTTTCTCCCACTGAATTTTCCGGGGATGTGAGCAGCTTCCCAGCCTCGCCGGAGGATGCTTCTGAATGCACTCCTGTTCTGAATCAAAGCCTGACAGCCAAGCCTCTTTCCAAAACAAGAGAAAAAAAAAAAACCTGGGCCGTCAGTCCCCAGGAGGAATCTGTGCTTTCTTCTGCAGGTGAAGGCCAACTCCCAGTGGCTCAGACCTTCTTCCTGTTCTTCTTATGGGTTTATTTATTTGAGTTGTAGGAGACTTTTTTTTTTTTTTTCTGTAAAGGGAAAAAGCCTCTGTCTGTTGTCTGAGCCCTGTCTCTTTTGGTTTTGAGAAAGAAGGGCATCCCTATAGGGCATAGAGTCTCTGGGGGCATGTTTGTTCAGAGAGTCCTAGAAGAGCATGAGCTTTAGAGCTGCACCAAGCTGGATTTGAATACAAGCTCTACCTCTCCCTGGGCCTTGGGCAAGTCAACTGACTTTCAGAGCCATGGCTTTCTCAACTATAAAATACAGTTAACCCCTCTCTCTTTTCAAAGGGTAAAATAGATCATCTATGTGAAGCACTTAGATGCTCAGTACGAGAGAGAGCTCAATAAAAAGGTAGATTTCATTACTAATTATTACTCTGTTCTTCTTACGGTCTTTTTTGGATTTATCAGACTCTTAGGAGCCCCTTTAAACCAGTCTTTGGCTTCTGAAGGATATTCACCCACCTGCTATTCAGATCTCTCTAATCTGGCTTCTCAGTAAAGGAGACAATACTCCGTCCGTAACGCTTATAACCCAACTCTTTAAAATGTCCTAGGTAGATGCACATGGATATATTTCCCCATCCAAATAATTAGAGTAGAAATCCCTGGAACCCCAAAGGACTGTTTTAACGTCACCGAGGCAACAGGCATAATAGTATCTAGGAAGGAAATCATCTGAGATTTTTATTATTGTTCTTTTTATTCCGTACTCCTTGCTCTCCTTTGATTTCATTGGGTGAAATAAACAAAATGAATGCTCTGTTCTCCTCTTCCACAAAGTCTGAAAGATCCTTTGAAAGATCCTTTTAGCCAGAAAGAGGCAAATGAGTCTAAGCATGGTAGTGGCACCTCGCCCTTCCCTTTCCCCCAGCATGTCCTTGGAACATCACTGATACAATGTGCAGACTTCAAGGAGATCCACCTCTGAGATCTCAATTCTGAAATACCAAGCAAGCACTTCCTTGATGAAACCAGAAAGGATTTAATCCCCATGCTGATTGGTATGTGGATCTTCAAAAAACCAGTAGGGTTGGAGGCTAGAGAGGAGGCTGCCCCACTGAGCACATTAGGATTTTTTCTCTAATAAGAATCAACATATTCTTGCATGATTCTAGTTATTCCCCCTTTCGGATTAGTGCAAAATTCCCTGAGGCAAAGCACTACCAGGATTTCTAGGAAGTCAAACCGGCATGAAACTTGGTCCTTGTCCTCCCAGGGGTCATGGCCCTGCTTCTCGGTCCTCTCCTCTCCCAACACTATAATGTTAACATCCCCTTTACTGTATTGAAATATAGATATTATCACATATGATATAATCTACCGGCATATATCATCTCAGAAAAAGCAATGTAAGCCCTATCCGTAATATAAAGGAGAAATAAAAAGAAAAGAATTTGTAATAGGACAACATGTATTTTAATATGTGAATACTTGAAGTAGGTTATGCTAGTCATTAAGAGAGGTCAGAAGTTTCATCCACATATAGAATCGCTGTAAATGGAATAGCTATAAAAGCTGACTGTAATGTAATAGCTGTATTTTGTTGGAGACTCAAATACCACAAGCAGTGTTGCCATCAGTAGATGTAATTTTCTGAAATGGTGAAAAATTCTTGGCCAAAGGCCAAGCTAAACAAAGTATAATCATCCTCTCCCCACCCCCCCCCCACAAAATGGTCCCTGCAGTCCTGGAAAATTTCTATATGTTAAAACTGCACAGAAATTACTTAAAGTCTATATTTAAAGCAGAGTTAGGTTTGAGCCTTATGGATAATTATAAACAAGTCTTTAACTTTGGATGTCTAATAGAACATAGGAAAGTCTTACGGGCTATGGGATAATTCTTCATCATTGCCTGGGACTGTCCTGTGCACTGCCCTGCACAGTAAATAATAATGCTCCTCTCCAGCTAATGTGATGATCAATCCCCACATGCATACATTTCCAAAATGCCTCCTCGGGACAGAGCCACATCCGTTGAAAACCACTAACTTAGAGTTCAGTTGAGGGGCGTAAGTTCACACCCCAAAAAACAATCAACAGTATCATCTACTCAGTGTCAAATCAGTCATTCAGAATAGACATCAGATACTATTCAAAAGAGGGCAAGAAAACCATGGGTTCAAGTCCCCAGGAAGTTCTTCATAACTAAGTATAGTTTCAGAAGAAGTATAGATTTTGAAGTCAGATAGGCCCTGGGTTCAGAATCCCAACTTTGACGCTTATTCCTTGGGTGCATTTGGGTAGGTAATTTAACTTCTCCAAGTTTTCTTTTGTCTACCTATAGAATGAGAGTGAGAGTAACAACACCTACTTTGAAAGATATGGAGAAATAATTAATTATATACACACACACATATATATATACACACACATATATACATATATAAAGTATCAAGAGAATACCTAGTTTGTGGCTGATGCCAAATAAACATTAACTGTCATTGGTTATAAAGAAAGTAAGTTCAGCCTGTCTTTGAAGGACGGCAGGAGTGGGGGAAGGGAAGGTAGGCACAGTATGAGCAGAGACCTGGAGGCAGGAATATGCATGGTGGGTATTTGGGTGCAAAGCAAATACTTCAGTTAGGCTGGCAAAGAGGGTGACAGTGGGTGGCATGATTGGCAGGGCGGACACATTCAGGAGTGTGAAGCCTTGGATGCTTGGCTAAGAAGGTTGTCATTTGTTCTTGTTGGTGAAGAGAGTAGTCAATGAACGTGGAACAGTCCTAGATACAAGTGAGGTTAGAGCCAATAGCAGGCAAGGTCTTCTCTAAACAGGCATGTTCTGTACCATGTGCTTCTCACACTGCTCTCTACACCTCAGCTGACATGAGCTGAAGTCAGTTTGGGTTTGAGGGCAGCCTGTCCATAACCTGTGATTTATGCTTTAACAGCCTGCAGCAAAATTAAGCTGAGCTAATCAGATTCTTCTTTGGGGAATTTGAAAAGAACAAGACACTAACGGCTAGAGCTGAGCAGAGAAATCTCAAGGCAGACCAGGGGCCGGGGTATCCACTTGGGACCATGGGCACACTGAAGTTAGGAGGGAGCCAGTTGACAGACAGCTGGGAGACTGGATTAGAAATAAACAGGAGTAGCAACTTCATTATGAGAAACCACATGGCCCATGAGAGAGACATAGAGAACAGATACCCATGATACAGGTAGTTTTCTGGTTCCAGATTCAGTTTATGTGCATCCTTACAAAAACCCCCCTTTCCTTAAGGTTAGTTGAGTGGATTTATGATCCTACATAACCAAACATCTCTAAGCATGGTAGTGTTTCTCTCCCCTGGAAGTTGCCGGAAAAAGTGATTCCAATCCTTTGAAAAGTCTTGATGCACATCAATATCTCAACTTTGGATGCAGTCTAGTTGTAGAGGGGATATGCCAAGTTACAATCCAGGAAACCATAAGAAACACAAAGACTGGATTCTGATCCAAGAATGTGATAGTAAGCCTTATGTTTAACTTCCCTTCTCACGACAAAATTTCTACTAAAATTATCAAAGAAAATCAACTGTTATGAGGAAAAATCCATTTTATCCGTGGAAACTAGGGAATGGTGCCACTCACATGTCAACAATTTTAAAGAATTTCTGCAGACTGCAGTGTAAGCAGTACCATATTTCTGGAGGGACTAACAATATGCCATGTGGGAAAAAAGACTGCCTGAATTATAAAGGAAGAAACCTCTATGGACACAGACAACAGTCCCTAACTTGCATCATTTCTTGGGGAAATCAGTGAAGGGACAAATTTCAAGCTTTTTAAGCTGCAGAAGGAGAGAGTGCTATCATCCAAAAGAATCAGGAGCCCTGCTGCAGGAGACCATACCTGACATGGATGGACGGTCTGTCAGAACACCCAGAAGAACCCACCCTAGGTGGCTCCTAGCAAGAGTGGTCCTGTAAGGAAGAGAAAAGAATGTGGCGAGGTAAATTCAGACAACTACATCCAAGGAAAAAAGCAACTCACACACACAATTACATATCCCTGCTTTGACACCTCTGATGGCTGGCTACTTCCTTCTGCCCCATCAGGTGACGGGGTCTCTAATCAGTGAAAGATGGACAGAGACCAATGGGTTGCCCTTCACAGCCATTCTCCTCCTCTTCCTAAGTAATGACATGTTTACTGGGATGGATGGCTGTTTAGAATAAAAAGAGCATTTCCCAGCCTTCCTTGCAGTTAGAATTTCGTCATGTGGCTAAGGTCTGGCCAATGGGGTGTAAGTGGGAGTATCACATGGCAGCTTCCATAAACCTCTGCCAGTCTCTTTTTTCTCCTTTCTTCTATCTGCTACTGGGAATGTGGGTGTGACAGCTGCAAATTTATGTTGGGCCATGAAAATAAGGAACACACCTTTATGGTGCTACAAGGAGCTACAAGGAGCCTGTATCCCTGAGGACTTGGCGAGAGCTGCCTTTCCACCCCTAGACTGATTATGTCTGAATTTTTGTATAAGACAGAAACAAATTTCTATCTCATTTAAAATACTGTTATTTCATATCTCTAATACAGCCCAACCTAATTCTAACTGATTCAAAGAGTAAAACTATAGTAACTCTGAAGTGTGCACTTTCCCCTTCATCTGAGCTTAAAGAGCTATATAAAGGTCACACATAATTCATTACAGAACGTTCAATACTCGACAAATACTTTCCACTATGAGCATGAGCAAAAGGAGAGACTTCCTTGCGTACACAGGAACGTTCAGCAATTCAAAAGAAAGGGCCAATAAAGGGATGAGAAAATGTGGAGCCCTAAGAAACAAAGGAGAACTACAGAAACCACTCCAGCTTGTACTGTCAGTAAGCTCTAGAAGCTACTGCATCTATAATACGGGATGAAACCTGCAACGAAAAGAAAAGAATGTATGTACAGGCAAGTTTTCTCAAATGAAGAAAGTATGACTAATGAACTTTAGAATGCAGCGAAGGCAATAAACAACAGACTGAATACTGCAGAAACCTGGGCGTCCCTGGTTGCCCACGTTGCACATTCCAAGCTTTTATTTTTCTTCCTCAAGCTTACAGCACAGTCTGTCCCACTCTTTCCAGCATCTGAGATCACCATTTTCGTGAACAGTTAAGTGTATTAGGTGTGAAACCTCTCCAACTTTTCTCTGTACACATACACCCAATTCCTACCTACCTGCCCTCTCACCTACAAATCTTCGAATCTAAGAGGAAAATATTTATTTTCCTGTTTTAATACCGGTCTTTTCATCTCTAACCTTGATCCCCCCCTTTTCTGATTTGCCTAAGATCAGGACTTTTTTCTTCCGCCGTCTCCTACATCATTACCCTTTCATTCTTTGCCGAGTCCTTCTGTGCAGATTACAAATGTGTTCAAATCACCCATTTCTTTAAAAATCCTGCAATTCTTGGGGCGCCTGGGTGGCGCAGTCGGTTAAGCGTCCGACTTCAGCCAGGTCACGATCTCGCGGTCCGTGAGTTCGAGCCCCGCGTCAGGCTCTGGGCTGATGGCTCGGAGCCTGGAGCCTGTTTCTGGTTCTGTGTCTCCCTCTCTCTCTGCCCCTCCCCCGTTCATGCTCTGTCTCTCTCTGTCCCCAAAAAAATAAATAAACGTTGGAAAAAAAAAATTAAAAAAAAAAATCCTGCAATTCTTTATCCTTCACTAGTGCCACATCACCTATCATCTCCTGTCCCAGACATGGTGCCCAAAAGAATAGGTGACACTACCTCCATTTTCTCATTTCCCAAGCACTGTTCCTTAAATAAGTTGCTTAAACAAGCTGTTAAGTGAATTGGTTTTCCCTGTAGTAAAATATATTTATTGTAGAAAATTTGAAAAATGTAAAAAGATACATCAAATAAAAATCATCCATAGATTTGTGATTCAGTGACAATTACTGTGACTATTTTGGAGATTTTTCTATGCATCTAGTCTTTATATAGTAGAATATAAAATTGAATTCTACTGTAATTATAGTGTTAGAGGCCTTTTATCACTTTATGTGATACTTTGTAATTTTTCTATATCATCTTATTTAGTCCAAAAACATATTTATTTTTTTTAAATTTTTTTTTTTCAACGTTTATTTATTTTTGGGACAGAGAGAGACAGAGCATGAACGGGGGAGGGGCAGAGAGAGAGGGAGACACAGAATCGGAAACAGGCTCCAGGCTCTGAGCCATCAGCCCAGAGCCCGACGCGGGGCTCGAACTCACGGGACCGCGAGATCGTGACCTGGCTGAAGTCGGACGCTTAACCGACTGCGCCACCCAGGCGCCCCAAAAAACATATTTATTTAAACAAAAACTTGTACACAAATGTTCATGGCAGCACTATTCACACAGCTAAAAGTATAAATAACTCAAATATCCATCAACTGATGAATCAATAAGCAAAATGTGTTATAGCCACACAATGGAATATTATTCATCCATAAAAAGGAATGAAATGCATATACATGATACATTAATAAATCTTGAAAACATTATATTAAGTGAAAGAAAGAATCCAGGCACAAAAGCCACATATTGTATGATTCTATATGTATGAAATGCCCAGAATAGGGAAATCCACAGAGAAGAAAGTAAATTAGTGGTTGCCAGAGGCTTGGGGAAGAAGGGCTGGGTGATATGTTTAACAGGTAGGGAGTTTCCTTTTAGGATAATGAAAATACTCCAGAACTAGATGATGGAAATGATGGCACAACACTGTGAACGTAATAAGTGGCATTGAATTATACATCTTAAAATGGTTACAATAGTCCATTTTAAGGTTATATATATTTTACCACAATTTATAAAAATGATAATAATTGCAAAAAATTACATTGTGTGGCCATGCCATAATTTATTTACTGATTCGTTTATTGTACAATATTTGAGTTATTTTAAGTTTTGCTTTTAACTCAATATTAAAATAAAGTTATTTTATCATTAATCTGACTCAGAATGTGATAAATGACAGTTGGCTTGATATACATTTTAAAAATTAGATGAAAGATTAATAGATTAATCTATTCTTAGTATTCTGACCAGAAATTTTAATCAGAAATTAGTCCTGAATTTTATCAAGCGCCTTTTCAACATTCATTGATCGAGATAATGATATTTTTTGTTTTGCCATAATAACTTCTACTTATATATTAGAGCAGATTGTTCTTGATTCCTGTTATACATCTTACTTGGTCAAAAGGTACTACTGAATTCAGTGTAACAGCATTTTTTCCCACCCACATTCATAAATGAGAAGATCCATAGCAGTGTTTCCATGCTGGTGCCTTGGAATATCTGCAGAACATCAAATACATTTGGAAAACATTTGGGGAAAGGCCTTTAGCAGGGTGTCTTTACAGCAGGAATCCCAGAGCCTTTAATATGCAAACATGCATTGTGAATCTCCAAGGCAAAGATCTGAGAATTTCCCACATTTATCTGACCACAGGACACATTTTTCAGGTCACACGTATTACTGGAACAGTGTTCATAATGTGGAAGTGTGTTGCCTATAATACCATTGGGAAATTCCAGCTGTATTTTTCTTGTGGGATAAATTTGTATATATTAACACTTTGTTTGCTTCAAAAACTAAAATTGGACACCACTTTATATTTTCCTGTGCTTTGAAACATACGTATTTTTACTCTCTCTCTCATGATTATCCTGAGGCTTGTCTTTTTTATTGATTTTATCCGAGAACTACTGCATGATAACTGTAAATTCAGTCTCTCTCTTCTCTAATTCAGTGACTTCTTTTCTTATCTGCATTATTTCCTTCTGTATCATCTAGTATCCTATCAGGAAAATAGAAACCACAACAGTATGTGAACAGAGAAAATGGATCATAAGGAATCAGTTATACTTATTTAAGTATGCAAAGACTTACAAGGTAGAGGGGCCTCTGAGGTGGCACAGAGCCAGTAAATACAAACAGCAGCTGCCAGTCCCCAGGGGAGCAAAGGCGCAGTTTGAGGTTTTAGAACCTGGAGTCTTAGAGGAGAGAACCCTGGAAAGTTGGGAGCTGGTCTCTGAAGAGGGGCAGTTATCTGCGGCTACAAGGATCTTTGAGGCGTCATGATGAGGCTGGCTCTGGGAGGGTGGACAGAAGCAGGAAATGGGACCCAATGTAGCCTCCATGCTGAAGAAACATTGTGAGACGATAGAGAAGCAGCAAGCAACAGCAGAAGCACATCACTTCCTCCTCCTCCAGCGTTCCAACCTCTCTCCAATTCCTCCTACGAGGTATCCACTAGCAGAAGAGGAATGTGGTTTCCAGAATCCAGGCCCAGCATCACAGAGCAGGGAATAGCAGGATGAGTGTGGAGCTGAGAGATGGGAGTTTGATGGCCAGTGTGCCTTCCTTTGCTCTCATATCTGAATGCTGCTTCCGTTTCTCCTCCTCCTTCTCTTCTTCTCCTTCTCTGCATATTTTGTTACTGAGATATAATTCACATGCCATGAAATTCACCTCCCTGCTTTTTTCCACCACTCATCTCCCCTCTGGCAACCACCAGTTCACTCTTTGTATTTAAGAGTCTGTCTCTTTTTCCTTTGTTCCTTTGTTTTGTTTCGTAAATTCTACATATGAGTGAAATCATATGGTGTTTGTCTTTCTCTGAGTTATTTCACTTAGCATAACACGCCTTAAGTCCATCCATGTTGTTGCAAATGGCAAGATCTCGTTCTTTTTTTATGGCTGAATAATATTCTATTATATATATATATATATATATATATATATATATATACATACATACACACACACACACACACACACACACCACATCTTCTTTATCCATTCATCTAATGATAAATATTTGGGTTGCTTCCATATCTTCATGATTGTAAATAATGTTGCAATAAACATAGGAATGCATATATCTTTTCAAATTAGTGTTTTTGTTTCCTTTGGATAAATACCCAGAAGTGGAATTACTGAATCACATTGTAATTCTTTTTTAATTTTTTGAGGAAGCTCCATACTGTTTTCCATAGTGGCTGCCTCAGTTTGCATTCCCACCAGCAATGCATAACGGTTCCTTTTTCTCTACATCTTTGCCAACACTTGTTATTTCTTGTCTTTTGAGTCTAGCTATTCTGACAGCTGTAAGGTGCTATCTCATTGCGCTTTTGATTTGCATTTCCCTGATTATTAGTGATGTTGAGCATCTTTTCATGTGTCTTTTGGTCATTTGTATGTCTTCTTTGGAAAAATGTCTATTCGGGTTCCCTGCCCATTTTTTAATCAGATGGCTTATTTTTTTGGTGTTAAGTTGTGTAAGTTCTTTATATAGTTTTACACTTGATCTTAGCCAAAAGGCTGAGAAGTGATAGTTCTTTATATAGTTTTATATTTTCTTCTCAAACTATTCCAAAAAGAAAAAAAAAAAAAAAGATGAATGACAGCTTCCAAATTCATTCTGCAAGGCTAGAATTACACTTATACCAAAACCAGATAAGATAAAGACATTACAAAAAAAGAAAACTACAGGTCAATATCACTGATGCACATAGATAAAGAAATCCTCAACAAAATATTAGGAAGCTGAATCCAACAATACATTTAAAAATCATTCACCATGACCAAGTGCAATTTATTCCAGGGTTGTAAGGGTGGTTCAATATTCACAAATCAATCAAAGTGATACACCATATTAATAAGAAACAGGATAAAAACCATATGGTTATCACAATAGATTCAGAAAAAGCATTTGACAACGTACAACATCCATTCATGATAAAAACTCTCAACAAAGTAGGTTTAGAGGAAACATCCCCAACATAATAAAGGCCATATCTGAAAAATCTGCTGCCAACATCATGCTCAATAGGGAAAAACTGAAAGTTTTTCCTCGAAGATAAGGACCAAGATAAGGATGTCCCCTCTTACCACTCTTATTCAACATAGTACTGGAAGTCCTAGCCACAGCAATCAGACAAGGAGGAGGAGGAGAAATAAAAGGCATTCAAATTGGTAAGGAAGAAATAAAACTTTCATTATTTGCAGATCACATGATACTATATACAGAAAACCCAAAACTCTACCAAAAAACTGCTAGAACCGATAAATGAATTCAGTAAGGTCGCAGGATACAAAATCCATATATAGAAAGCTGTTGCATTTTTATATACTAATAATAAACTAGCAGAAAGAGAAATTAAGAAAACAATCCTAATTACGATTGCATCAGAAAGAATAAAATACCTAGGAATAAACTTAACAAAGAAAGTAGAAGACCCGTACTCTGAAAATTTACCCTTTCAAAGTGAACAATTCAGTGATTTTTACTATATTCATGATGCTGTGCAACCATCACTTCTATCTAATTCTAGAAATTTTTTATCATTCCCAAAAGAAACCTCATACCTATTAGTCACTCTGCATTCCTCACTGCCCCAGCCCCTGGCAACCATTAATATACTATCCGTCTCTATAGGCTTATCTTTTTGTACATTTCCTATAAATGGAATCATCCAACATATGACCCTTTGTGTCTTGAGTCTTTCACTCAGCATAATGTTTTCAAGGCTCATCCACATTGTAACATGTATTTAGTACTTCATTCTTTTCCTGACCAAGTAATATTCCATTATGTGACTATACCACATTTTATTTATTCATACATCAATTGATGGAATTTTGGATTGTTACCATTGTTTTAGCAATTATGAATATTGCTACTATGAATATTCACATACAAGTTTTTGTGAGAGCAATTCTGTTGTGTATATAATCTTTCACTTATTTTCTCAATATAATTTTTTTAATGTTTATTTATTTTTGAGAGACAGAGAGAGACAGAGTGTGAGTTGGGAAGGGGCAGAGAGAGAGGGAGACACAGAATCCAAAGAAGTCTCCAGGCTCTGAGTTGCTAGCACAGAACCTGATGCAGGGTTCGAACCCATGAACTGTGAGATCATGACCTGAGCCGAAGTCAGATTCTTAACCAACTGAGATAGCCAGGTGCCCCAATCTTTCATTTATTCTTAAACATAATGTTCCATTTAATTATTAGTTATATTTAAAAGCTGATACCTCTAAGCTCATCAGTGTTGCTGCAGATACAGCTTTTCTGCATCTGATAGTGTCTGATATTCAGTGTTTTCACTTATGCCACTTCCTAAACAATTGTTAAAGTTTTGATTTTTTTTTCTTTCACCCACTGGTTGTTTAGAAGAGTATTTTATTTTATTTTGTTTTTTATGTTTATTTATTTTTGAGAGAGAGAAAGAGAAAGAGAGAGAGAGAGAGACAGAGAGCGTGAGTGGGAGAGGGACAGAGAGAGGGGGAGACACTGTATCTGAAGCAGGCTCCAGGCTCTGAGTTGTCAGCACAGAGCTTGACACAGAGCTCGAACCCATGAACAGCGTGATCATGACCTGAGCCGAAGCCGGATGCTTAACAACTGAGCCACCCATGCACCCTCAGAAGAGTATTTTAAATTGTTTACTTAAATTTTGTTTCAATTACAGAGGGCATTTAATGTTCTTAGAACATGCTGAGGCTTTCTTTGTGGACTAATATATTTTCAATGTTTTATATGAGTGATCCATGACTGCTTAAAAAGCTCTGTTATATACATTTTTCTAATTACATTCTGCAAACTGTCCTTTTTGTCTATTTGATATTGGATAATGATAATATCTTTCACAATAATTTTGTCTCTGTCGGTTTCTCTTTATATTTCACACAATTTTGGCTTTATATATTTTTGATACTTCATTAGCTGACCCATAAAAGTTCTATTGATTCTCTCCTGTGAATTAAACTTATCAATATAACTTCTACTATTTACTTTATTAAGGATTTTCTTTTACCATGAGCATACTCCAGACAAGAGAGTGTGCATGCTTTTATTAATTATCTTTTCTACCTTTGCAGTTGTTTTCAGTACGAATACTGAACTGTTTTTTATGGCAATCATTCAGCATTGATTCCAAGTATAATTTTGTCCCAAAATATTGCATGTACTGTCTCAGTCAGAGTATCTAAAACACAGATGTATTTATTCTTCGAGGAAAAGATAGTGGAGTGACAATGTTTGGACAATGGTTCCCTAATACAAACCAAAAATACCAAATATTTACTGAGCATTATCTCCCCCTAAAATATGCCATTATTATATGATTGCTCTCACAAAAACCCTACTTATATCAGATAACATAATCCTCACAAAAAGATGGTGATCTTAACCACTTCATTCCCTAACTCTGCACACCTCACCACCATGTTTCTTTCTTTGGCAGTGTCTCTTTCCACACCCCTGCCAGGAAGTCAAGTTCATATATAATGTGACATCCCTCCCGTGCCACAGCTGATGGGAATGGGGCTGGCTTGACATCTGAACCAGGGCATCAATCCAGAGATTAGGCTGAATCACTTCTATATTTTGACCAAGAGACACAGAGACATTAGAGAATTGTGGGCTTGTATGACAAGTTTATACAGAGTTTGCTGGGCATCCATCTCCAACCGCATGAATGCTGACAATGCAGTCTGTGGGATTTTGAACCAAATGCCCAGGGAGAAGTTGTGTCAGAGATCATGTATCTCCTAAAGGAGAAGGAGATGGAAAGACAGCCATCTGATCAATTTCCAGTTCCTCTGGGGCTGAGCTGTACTTCCTATATTTTGTTACTGTGAGATTTCCTTGCCTCCTTATTATAATCTCCCTTTAACTTGCACTATTTTGGGGGGCCTTCTGTTTTCTTGGATGAGCTCTGCTTAAAATGGGGCCCAATTAGATGCATATTTATCTAGGTGAGATATAGTGGCTGAGATACTGAGACTGCATTTTCCAAAGAGGGACATGGTAACATCTCCTATACCATATACTCTTCTAGAACCTTGCTGTTTTCAGCTGAAAGGTGAAATCTATGTCCTCTCCCCCTCAGTATGGGTGCGTCTTGGTGACTGCTGTTACCAATACTGTACAATGGAAATGACACTATGTGAATTCCAAGGCTAGGTCGTAAAAGTGTCTTGTCCTCTTGGGATACTTGCTCTTGGAACCCAACTCCATGTTGTAAGGAAGTTGAAGCAGTTAGCGGACGGGCCCATGCCGAGGAACACGGACGGCTCCAGCCTATAGCCCCAGATGCACTCCCACCTGACAACCAGCATCAACTTGCCAGCCAAGCAAACGAGCCATTTGAAAAGGAATCTTCCAGTTCTGAGCTAAGTTACCCCCACGGATACCACATGAATCATAGACAGAGCTGTTCTACGAGGACCTGCCCTAATTGCCAGATTCTTTTTTTTTTTTTTTAATGTTTATTTATTTTTGAGAGAGAGACAGAGCACAAGTAGGGGAGGGGCAGAGAGAGATGGAGACAGAGTCTGAAGCAGGCTCCAGGTTCTGAGCTGTCAGCACAGAGCCCGACATGGGGCTCGAACTCAGGGACCATGAGATCATGACCTGAGCCCAAGTCAGACGCTCAACTGACTGAGCCACCCAGGTGCCTCATTTTTCCCTCCTCTTAATGCACAGTTATTCCTTAGCAGGGACCTAGAAAACTGGACATGGAGAAGGAGGTTGTAAGATGGGAAGGCAGAGAACAAAGAGAAGAAAGTCCACCTTATAGGGGCTCACATCAAGTGCATGTTGACACCTAAAGGGCAATTTACCAAAGAAACAAAGGGAAAAGGGAAGAAAGATTGGAGAAGAGGGAGACTGGAGCTTATTTCCCTGTGCTCATCAGCGGATGCTCCATGAGTGGCTTGGAGGAGGTGAAGGAGGCAGCGAAGGGAAATACAAGACGTGGACATGAACTGTAAACCCCTACAGAGGGTCTCCCCTGCCTTTTTCATTCATTATTGTATCCACAATGCCAGTTACATAGTAGGTGCTCAATAAATGTTTTAAATTAAATTAAAACACGGAAATTTCATAGTGCTCTAGCCACAGTATTTGCTTGTAAAGAACAGAAACCCCACCAAATTAGTTTAAGTAAAAGTGAGTTTAGTGTGAGGATAAAGCCGAGTTTCCCATAACCAAGCTGCTGAAGTATAGCAGGGTCTTATGAGAACAGAAAAAATACCCACTCTTTCCCCTTACCTGAAGCCATGTGGATTTCTACCTTGGCTTCTTTGTCCATATCTCATCTATTCTTTCTCTACAAATTAGTTTCCTCTGTCAAGCTTTTAGTTTATATTCTCCCCAAATCCCATGTGCCTGCAGCTCCAATGACCAGCACTGACTACTGGCTCAATCTCCACCTAAATTTCAAACTTGCAGGAGAGAAACCCTAAATGGCTAATCTTAGGCCAGGTATCTACATCCATCTAACTACTTGTGACCAGGCTGGATTCACACAGTTCTTTGGGCTTCCTCTTATAAACTGTGAGGGAGCTAGGTTTTCTAAGATGGGGGAAATGGTGATGCTGTGACATGGGTAAACACAGAGTTAAGGGCATGGTTTTCCAACCTTCAAAGCTTTGGGCCACAGTCCATGGTCCTACGAAAATGTCTTTAGGATATAAAACACCACCATTTCCATTGAAATACCACCAGCAATCTTCTAATAATTGGCATCGCCTCCCATGGGTACTCTCAGACTATTAGGGCCTACAGTCAGCCAATGATCAAGATCAGAGTCCCTCCCTGAGGGAGAAGTGCAAGTCCCTGCTGAACTTTCTAGGACCCCAACCTTCTAACAACATGCATAGAAGCATGTAGGGACCAGTGTGTTTACTTGGATTAATCTGCTGTGTTGAGGCAGAAAAGAGAATGGTAGCTATCTGCAGAATGCCCACGTAAGGCGGATGGTCTGGAAGGGCCTCCGACTCCGCGAGGGTCCCCTAGTGGCCTGAAGGGGGCAAGGCTACCACCCATGCTCCACCTTAGTCTTGGGGAGTAGCTCACAACAAAGACCATCCGGTTAATTGTTTTTTACTCTTTGGGCCACATGCAAAAGAACACATATTAAGTTACAAAGTTAGACCTAGAAAAAGAATGACCTAAATATAATACATTCTAATCCTTGCTTGCATATATTGTTCTGATAAAAGGTGATCAAGACTGAAGTTGAATAGTTTTTAAAAATTACATTTCTTTTATTCTGGTATTCTATACTGTGTTCTAATTAGTGTGATGATAGAAACCTCAGAAGCCATAATGTAGACTAAATTTACAAAACGATTAGCGAAAGCTCCTAAATGCCAAGTTAATAGCCTTTTCGTTTCAAAAATGTCTATACATAATCTGTTATTCTGTTTCTTAAAAAAGACACACACACACGCACACAAAAAGCCCACAAAAATCAGATCAACTCCAGTTCTTGCCTCAAAATACTTTTTTTTTAAGAAATTCTTTTTTAAATCTTTGAAGATCCAGGCTGTTGGTTAACTGAGAGCGCCTGGGTTGATTGACAGTATCTGTCAGAGGCAATGAACTCCACTTCAACGTTGCCTTTATGCTGGTGTGTCAAGTTGTTCAACTGTGACCCTTCCATCTGTTCCAGCTAATCTGAAAGTCATTTAGACCCGCTTCCCCATTCATTTGAAACACAGCACATTCTCCTGTTAACACACATATGCAAAGTTGTCCCCTGTCAGCAACCTATGGGTTTTTTTTTGAAAAGTCTCACTTACAACATCTGTATAAACATTTACACAACAGAAAATCCATTTATTGACTATTACTGCCTCCCTAACCTACTTTTTCAGGCATTTCTCAGTATAGGGTCATTTTGAACAGACATTGAGAAGTTACTGCCCCAATTTAGTTTTTAAGCAGGAATGATCACTTGGCTTTGACATGTCAAAAAAAATCTTTCTGTGTTGTATCTCAAGACTTCTTGAGAATTCAGTCTTACTTGCCGGGATTCAGTTAAAACTGAAAATGCTTGCATACTCCTTGTTTTTAAGCAAGTTTGGAAGGATGTAGTGAAGTTCATCTGATCTACTGAATAGGCTCTCTGGGATGGGGCTCCGCGAATCTGCATATTCAAAAGTCCCCCAAGTGATTTTTGAAAATCAACAGGTCTGGTTAATTACACTTTATTAAGGTGCCTTATACTGCATGATTCTACTTTCTTGTTTGTATGACTCATATGATCCTATTAAATAAAAGTACTTAGTGAAACGTAAAAAAACAAACAAACAAACAAACAAACAAAATGTAAGAACACAAATAAAGAAAACAGAAAAGCTTACTTGACTGAGTTACATAAATGTTTCTTTGCTTTATATGTGAACTGGAACTGCATTTAAATGTGAAACAACAGGAATACGCAAACTATGCTAAATGAATTAAGACCTCCTTTGGTCCAGAACTTTAAATTTGTTTTGCTTTATTTTAAACTGGTTTCTTCTCTGTACTCTGTTCAGATCCTACTGCATTTCTCAGGTGTGGCCTCAACCATGACACTGAAGCTCTGTGGGATCTTGAATGAATTAATTCTCCTCTATGAGATGTGGTTTGTATGATAGAGTTAGAGAAGATGATCTCTGAAGTCCCTTCCAGCACCGACATTGTCTGGGCATTTAAAACAAGTTCTAAATATCCTTCCCTCTCTTATAAAATCATCTCCAGCCCAGAATATTCATTATCTCCAACCATAAACATTTGGGGCCCATGGAAGTACAAGCTGATCAGAGTATTTTAGGAAAGTATTTCTGAAGTATAAAAGCTTAAGGAACCACTCTTTATGAAATGTTCCTGAAATTTTCATTTATACCTCCAGCTCCAATAGTTTTTTTCTCACAACATATTCCACTCTCTCCTTTGAGGTTATATTTCCAATCTTCAAAGCTTGTTTTTATCACATGCATTGTATTTGTCCTTCCAGTTCGCCATCTCCTATTCTTTTTTCACTGAGATAGAATTGACATGTTATTATAACATAATAGTAATTTCACACGTATAAGCATAATGATTCACTATTTTGCATATACTGTGAAATGATCACCACAATAAATATAGTTAACATCCATGGTTACCCACAGTCAGAGACAAAATTTTGTCTTGTGATGAGAACCTTCAAAATTTACCCTCCTGTTCATTTTTGTATCTAGCCCTCTTGCTGTGGTCAAAAGGACGTGTAACACTCCTGCTGAGGTGTAAGACCTTGAACAAACCATTTAATCTTCTCAAGCTTTAGTTCTTTCGTTTGTAAAATGGAAATAATATCTCCTTGAGTACAAAAGGAAATAAGTCTTAAGTACAAAAGGAGACAAGTGAGAAGTGCTTTCTAAACTGTAACTTACAGAGATGCCATTATGACTATCTTTCTTGTAATTATTATTGCTGCTGCTACTGCTGCTCGTAAATTGGTCCTTTCCTTTACCACTATCGTAAATACAGGGCTATCTGAAAAATTATTGCTTGGGACAAGTATGGAGAAAATAAAAGAGTATTGCAGACATGTGTATCAAAAGCCTCAAAAACATTCATAACTTTTGGCATAATAATTTTACTTCTAAGAATGTATCAAAATATATATCCTATCTTTTGTAAAAGGAAGTCTATCAAAGTAGTGTTTGCAGTAGCCCATTATCAACACCAGTCCAATGCCCAAGAGTACATTATTTCTAGTCATCACTGAGACACTCTGTAGCCAATCAAAATAGTATTTTGGAATAGTACTTAATGACTGGGAAAATGCTCACAATACATAACAAGAAGCAAAAATAAAGCATGATGCACATTCCAGTATTATTTCAATGTCATGGTGCAATATGTTGTCTAAATATGTCTTAAACAACAAAAAAAGATATAGTGCAGTATTTACAATGTCAACAATGGGAGTATAGACAACTTATGTTTTCTATTCGTCTCTGTGTTTTCTAAGCCTTTTTTGTAAAAAATGTATTATTTTTTAAAACTGCAACACAATCCTCCCTTCCCCAGTTTCAAACTATATGTTCAGTCATCCGCCAAACAGTTATTGAGTGCTTCCTTTGTGTGTGTTTGCCCTCTGTTGGACATGATAGCATGGTATTAGGCTTTAATTAAGGAGCTGATAGTCTAGAAGGAGAAACTGGTTCTTATACAGAGAAAAACAGTAATGAAAAATGGGTCTTAGAATATACAAATGCTTTGTCATAGAAATTAAGAGAGGAAGTTTCTCTGAAGATGTAACAGGTAAACTGTTTATTAAATCCTACAAGAACTGTTACTGAGGTGATAAGCAGTTCATAGGAATATTTTAATCTGAATAGAGGCTTCATAGACTATTTCTTCTCATCAGGAAATAGAGAGTATTTCAGCTTAGTTTTTATTTACTCTAATGCACTTGTCAAATTAAGCCCCAGCCCATATTTGCCTAAAGAATGATAAAATTTAACTTCTCAGCAATCCACTGTTTAGAGGTGAGATAACCCAAGAAAGAATCTGAAGAGACTTCAAATAGCACGAGACCACCTGGATTCATCTAGTTACTCTCAGAGTCCCCTAGACTCAGGAATACAACTCTAAATAGGCAGGAGCTAATGTAAGGAGAAAAAGAACACTTTCTATCCAGTCCAGGATCCTCTACCTAAGGGAGAAAATAAATAAAATATAGTTGGAGCCTGTGACACTGGAACCATAGTAGAAACACAAATGATCCACAGAGCTGTCCTACCATCCATCTTCTGCAGCATCATATTTTATTTGTGATTAGACTGCAGTTAGAATATTCTAATATTCTAGATGAGCACTAGAATAGATGAGCACATCTACATCTAAAGCACGATGGGTCATGAACTTCCATTGCCTACAGTGGCCAAACAGGTATAGAGATGTGTGGACTGGAGTGATACAAAACACTGATATGTCAGTGCCACAATAAATTGGGAGAGTATGTGCCTCACCTAATGCCATACTATTTAAAATATAAAAAGCACCATGCCAGACCAATAACTTTACATCGGTAGGCTAGATTTGCCTCTCTATCCTGTAGCCAATCTGTGCCCTGTGCAGAAACGCACAGGGAGAAGTGTATCTATCAGCCTGTTATTCATGGTCCTGGATAAAAGCCATTAGTTTCCCCACCAGTTCTAGTATCTGTTCCTGGAAATGATTCCTCCTCAATGAGGAACCTAGAATAAAGAGAAGCTGAGAGATAGCCCCATGTGACCAGAGAGTCAGGCAGAGCATAAGCCTTAACCAGAGGAATGTAAATGATGAGAGAAATCACAACAATCTTGGAAACAAGTTTGGTGTAGTTGAGGACAGAAATCTAACCCTGCTTCCCTTGGCCTTGTTCGCCATGAAATCTGCTGGACATAAAAACAAATTGAAAAACAAATTTTAAATTCTTAATAGTATATTAGCAATCATGTTATAAATGGGGAAACCAAGACTCAGAGTCAAAGTAAGGTCATAAAACAAATCACTGGCAGAGAACTTGATCTGACTCTCAGTTTTGTACCCTTCTTAGGCATGGTGTTTTACCCATCACTGATATTGTTTCCTATCCTCCATTTACATAACATCTCTCTAAATAAAACTTACCGTGCAAGTACTTTATGTATGCTTTTTTAAATGTGTTATCTTATAAAAGTATACTGCATTATCTAATCATCACCATGATACTCTGAAGGAGGTATGAGTATCCCTGTTTTACAGATGGTAACTTAGAGATTCAGAGAGCAACTAACCCAAGATGACAGAGCTCATTAGCAGAAATAAGATGTAACCCAAGTAATGGCTGGCTTTAAGTTACTCTCCTGTGCAATACTCACCTCTTCTTGGTTAGATACATTCTAAAAGTCACCTGAGTGGTTGGCCTGCTGAAGTCTTCTGAAACTGTGGACAGAAAAAGAGGGCTCACAGCTGACCATCAGGAGCACTCCCAGATTTAAGTCCATGTAGAAAGGAACTATTTTCTGGGACGCCTGGGTGGCTCGGTCGGTTAAGCATCCGACTTCGGCTCAGGTCATGATCTCACGTTCCGTGAGTTCGAGCCCCGCGTCGGGCTCTGTGCTGACAGCTCAGAGTCTGGAGCCTGTTTCGGATTCTGTGTCTCCCTCTCTCTCTGCTCCTCCCCTGTTCATGCTCTGTCTCTCTCTGTCTCAAAAATAAATAAACGTTAAAAAAAATTTTTTTTAAAAGAAAGGAACTATTCTCCAAAGGTTATATACTCAGGGCTTCCTGGGATATAATTTTTCTCCCAGGTTTATTGAGGTATAGTTGACAAATAAAATTGTGTATATTTAAGGTGTACAATATGATTTAATATGTATACATTATGAATGATTTCCACAACTAAGTTAATTAACACATCCATCACCTCTCATAGTACCATTTGAATGTGTATGCATGTGTGTGCATGTGTATGTGTGATGAGAACACTTAAGATTTACATTATTATTAACTATTGTCACCATGAGATACATTGGATCCCTAGAACTTACTCATCTTATAACTGGAAGTTTACATCCTTTGACAAATACCTCCCCATTTCCCCCACCACTCAACCGCTGGCAACTAACTACTCCATCCTCTGGTTCTGAGTTCATTTTTTTTTTTTTTAATTCCACATATAAATGAGATCATACAGTATTTCTCTTTCTGTGTCTGGCTTATTTCACTTAGAATACTACTCTCCAGTTTCATCCATGTTGTCCTAAATGGCAAAATTTCCTTCTTTTCTATGATTGAACAATATTTCATTATGTATATATCACATTTTCTTCTTTCTTTAAATATAATCTATTGTCAAACTGGTTTCCATACGACACCTACTGCTCATCCCAACAAGTGCTCTTCTCAATGCCCATCACCCACTTTCCCCTCTCCCCCACCACCAATTAACCCTCAGTTTGTTCTCTGTATTTAAGAGTCTCTAATGGTTTGCCTCCCTCCCTCTCTGTAACTTTTTTCCCCCTTCCCCTCCCCCATGGTCTTCTGTTAAGTTTCTCAAGATCCACATGAGTGAAAACATATGATATCTGTCTTTCTCTGACTGACTTACTTCACTCAGCATAACACCCTCCAGTTTCATCCACATTGCTGCAAATGGCCAGATTTCATGGCTTCTCATTGCCAAGTAGTATTCCATTGTATATATAAACCACATCTTCTTTATCCATTCATCAGTTGATGGACATTTAAGCTCTTTCCCATAATTTGGCTATTGCTGAAAGTGCTGCTATAAACATTGGGGTACAAGTGCCCCTAGGCATAAGCATTCCTGTATCCCTTGGGTAAATTCCTAGCAGTGCTATTGCAGGGCCATAAGGTAGTTCTATTTTTAATTTTTTGAGAAATCTCCACACTGTTTTCCAGAGCGGCTGCACCAGTTTGCATTCCCACCAACAGTGCAAGAGGGTTCCCATTTCTCCACAACCTCACCAGCATTTATAGTCTCCTGATTTGTTCATTTTAGCCCCTCTGACCAGTGTGAGATGGTATCTCAGTGTGGCTTTGATCTGTACTTCCCTGATGATGAGTGACGTTGAGCATTGTTTCATGTGTCTGTTGGCCGTCTGGATGTCTTCTTTGGAGAAATGTCTCTTCATGTCTTCTGCATATTTCTTCATTGGATTATTTGTTTTTTGGGTGTTATGTATCACATTTTCTTTATGCATTCATCTGCTAACAAACACAGGTTGTTTCCATATCTTGGCTACTGTGAATAATGCTGCAATGAACATGGGAATAAAAATATCTCTTCGTGAGACTGATTTCATCTCCTTTGAATATATAACCAGAAGTGAAATTGCTGGATCGTATGGTAATTCTATTTTTAATTTCTTGAAGATACTCTATACTGTTTTCCAAATTGGCTGTACCAATTTGCTTCCCAACAAATAATGTATAATGGGTTCCCTTTTCTTCACATCCTCACCAACACTTGTTATTACCTTTTGTCTTTTTGATAACAGTCATCCTAACCAGTGTGAAGTGACATCTCATTGTGGTTGTAATTTGCATTTCCCTGATAATTAGTGATGGTGAGCATCTTTTCATGTACCTATTGGCCATCTATATGTTTTTCTTTTGGAAAAATGGCTACTCAGGCCCTTTGCCCACTTTTTGTTTTATTTTAGTTTATTCTATTTTTTATTAAAAAAATTTTTTTAAGCGCATATTTATTTTTGAGAGAGAGAGAGAGAGAGCATGATCAAGGGAGGGACAGAGAGGAGACACAGAATCCAAAGTAGGTTCCAGTCTCTGAGCTGTCAGCACAGAACCCAATGTGGGGCTCAAAGCTATGAACTGTGAGATCATGACCTGAGTTGAAGTCGGATGCTTAACTGACTAAGCCACCCAAGCACCCCTGCCCGCTTTTTAATTGAATCATTTGTTTTCTGTTATTGAACCGTATGAATTTTTGTATATTTTATATAATAACCCCTTATCAGATCTGCAGTTTATAAATATTTTCTCCTATTCTCTAGGTTGCCTCTTATTTTGTTGATTAGTTCTTTTGCTATACAGAAGCTTTTTGGTTTGATGTTTATTTTTGCTTTTGTTGCCTGTGCTTTTGATGTCATATCCAAAAAATCACTGCCAAGACTAATATCAAGGAGCTTTTTCCCTATGGTTTCTTCTAGGAGTTTTATGATTTCAGGTATTACATTTAAATCTTTAATTAATTTCAAGTTAAGTCTTCTGTATGGTGTAAGATAAGTGTCCAATTTTATTCACTTGTATGTGGATCCCTGGGATGGATGCAAGGATGGCTCAATATATGCAAAGCAATAAATGTGACACATCACATTAACAGAATGAGGGATAAAAATCATAGTATTATTATCTCGATGCAAAAAAAGCATTTGATAAAATTCAATATCCGTTCATGATAAAAACTCTCCAACATTTAAGTGTAGAAGAAATGTACCTCAACATAATAAAGGTTATATATGACAAGTCCACAGCTAACACTTATTTAACAGTGAAAGATTGAAAGAAAGCTTTTCTTCTAAGATCAGGAAAAAGACAAGGGTGCCCACCCTTACCAATTCTATTCAGTGCAGTATTAGCAGTGTTATCCAGAGCAGTTAGGCAAGAAAAAGAAATAAAAGGCATAAAATTTGGAAAGGAAGTTGCCTCTGTTTGCAGATAACATGCTCTTTCATATAGAAAGTCCTAAAGATTCCACTAAAAATTTGTTAGAATAAACAAAATAGATGAAGTTGCAGAATACAAAATCAACATATAAAAATCAGTTGTATTTCTAGACACTAACAATAAACTAACCAACAAAGAAATTAAAAAAAAAAATCCCACTTATGATTGAATCAAAAGAATAAAATAGTTAGGAATTAATTGAACCAAAGTGGTAGAAGATATAAACATTGAAAACTATGTATAAGACTTTGATGAAAGAAATTGAAGAAGACTTGAAGAAATGGAAAGGCCCTGTGTTCATGAATTAGAAAAATTAATATTATTAAATGTCCATACTACTCAAAGTGATTTACAGATTCAATGTAATCCCTATCCAAACTCCTATGGCATTTTTCACAGAAAAAGAAAAAAACAATCCTAAAATCCCTATGGAACCTCAAAAGCCAAAGCAATCTCAAGAAAGAAAAAGATGGAGGGGCACTTGGGTGGGTTGGTCGGTCAAGCGTCCGTCTTCGGCTCAGGTCATGATCTCACGGTCCATGAGTTCGAGCCCCGTGTCGGGCTCTGTGCTGGCAGCTCAGAGCCTGGAGCCTGTTTCTGATTCTGTGTCTCCCTCTCTCTCTGCCCCTCCCCTGTTCATGCTCTGTCTCTCTCTGTCTCAAAAATAAATAAACGTTAAAAAAAAATTTGTTTTGAAAGAAAGAAAAAGATGGAGGCATCACACTTCCTGGTTTCAAACTATATTAAAAAGCTATAATAATCAACACAGTATGGGACTGGCACAGAAACAGACACACAGACCAACAGAACAGGAGAGCCCAGAAATAAACCTGTGCATACATGGCCAACTAATATTTGACGAGGGAGTCAAGAACACTCACTGGGGAAAGGATGGTCTCTGTATTTTTTAAAGATGATTTAATGTTTATTTTATTTTTGAGAGAGAGAGAGCAGGGCAGGGGCAGAGAGAGAGGGGGGGACACAGAATCCGAAGCAGGCTCCAGACTCTGAGCTGTCAGCAGAGAGCCCAATGCAGGGCTCGAACCCATGAACCATAAGATCATGACCTAAGCCAAAGTTGGACGCTCAACTGACTGAGTCACCCAGACACCCAGGACGGTCTCTTTAATAAATGATTGGGGAAACTGGGGTATGATCTTAAGGGCCAGGGAAGGACACTGTCTCAAACTTACCACACCCAACTACTCACTCATGCTTTGAATTCCTTAGCCTGAACCAGCTTTCCAGAACAAAAGAACAGGCTTTAAATTTATGTCTCTGAGGGCGTTAGCACAGAGGTTGCTCATTCTAATGCTGAGGAACAAGATAGACCGGTATACTTCTGCCAGCAAACAGGCTTTGATGAGCTGGGGAAGGAGAGAGGGAGTGTGGAGCTGCTAAGGCTGGCATGGACATCAGAGCACCCCAAATTGCTGTCATTTCATCTCACTGCCCCAGAGACGGCATAGTAAGGGCTCTGTCAATACCGGCTGAATTGAGTGGAATTGCACTGGGTTTATTCACAATAGTATAATTAGGACAGTCTGGCTTCTGCCTATTGTCCTGGCATAATTATTCATAGCAGCCCTTTTACTCTCACACTGCCCCAGGTTGGATAATACATTGTATGCTCAGGAGCTCTAGGGCCCATGGACCATAGAAGCAGGGCAGCCCCAGGCAATGTTAAGATGGTGTCTGGTTGAAGCTCAGCCTCTTTCTAACTAGACTCTGATTAGGGGACAGTGAGCCAGCCAGAACAACAAACCAGCAATCAGCCAGGTGGAAGAAAGGTTCTATTCATTATTTGCCACTAGGTCCTATATGTGGCCTTAGTGGACACTTATTGCTTTTATCTATCTGTCGTTCATTCCCACACCTTCTGGAAATGCTCCTCACTGTGCTTAGGAAAACTCACTCCTGTTACTATTAAGCCACAGGGCCCTGGGCATAAACATGTGCCCCAGGCTGGTCAGTCGCAGCATTTCAAATCCTTGGTCACAGGGTTTGGTTCAGGGATAGGCATGTGACCTAAGCCCGGCCTATTATAGTTCAATACTGGATTGCCCACATTTGAAAAAAATTTTCTGTGCTACAAGGATGCCAGACAACCTTGAAAATCAATTCCAAAATATTCTGGAACCTGGCTGAACAGCTGAGAAGTTAAGTGGAAGCCTGGTGTCATTGCAAAGCCGGGCCAAGAATGGAGTCAACACAGAGGAAAGGCAGAACAGAGAATGGGAAAGAAAGAGATGAATCCTAAGGACAATGTTTAAATTCCTGTGTCCAGTGACCCAAAGCTAGTATTGCTCTAAGTTTTTTAGTTAGGGGTGATAAACTAGTAATTTCTTCCCTCTCCCCCTGCTTAATCCAATATAAACTGGATTTCTATCTTGTGGAAAACAACAGTGACAATCCTGGCTAATATCAAGACATTAACAAAAAAAAGTCACCTTTTTACTTAAGAAACTTGAGAACAGATGCTAAGAAAGAAGAGTCACAGAACCTCGCCTTGAGCCATGTCCTCGTAGAAGCTCATTTGGGGCTGAGCAGTCTCTACAGTATTCCTGACAATCAGCTGCCCAGGCTGTTTGAACTCTTCCTATGATGGGAAACTCACTTCTGGAAGTATCCTCGTCAGACATTCCTGCTGAGCTGAAATCTCTCCCTCTGCACCTTCTACAAATAGACTGAGTCAGTCCGCTGCAGCCACACAGAACAAGCCTGCTTGCTCTTCCTTATGCGATGCTTCAGATACCTGAAGACAGATCTCTTTTCCCTCAGAGACAGCCTTTCCCAGAGCCTCTATCAGTGTTCGGACTCCTCTGGAGGGCTCACCAAATACACTCCCACGTTGTTAATTATAATCATAACCATAATGGCCAAGAGAGATTAAGTATTTACTATTAGCCAGGCATTGTGCTAAATTCTTGCCACAAGCTTTATCTCATTTAAGCTTTATCACATTTAATCCTCACAACAACCCTCTACAAGACAGGTACTTTAATTATCTCCATTTTACAGATGGGAAAATGGAGGCTTATAAGAATTGAATTCATACTACATTCACCACTACATAATACTGCTTATATGGCCTGTGGCAAGGGGCCTTATACAGCACATAGGAACTTCGGTTATAACACTGCATCATATTACATTTGTACAGATAGTTACACAATACCAATACAATATCTATGAAGAAACACTTGTCTACTGTTTAAAACCACCAAATTTGTGGTAATTTGTTACAGTGGCCACAGGAAGCTAATGCAACTGCTGAGTCGTTTTGGATCCTAACTCCCTCTACCAATGATTAAATTATTCTCCCAACCTTAAGCTTGCAGCAATGTAAAAAAAAAAAAAAAAAGAAAAAAAAAATCACACCCTCTACATGTATAATCATGTAACTGCTAAAATGTAGACCAAACACAGGATTCATCGATGTCATTGTCAGAATGGGACACTGTTTTGTTCCACAAAAGCAGCTACCAGACAAAGGAGTTTGTGGTTTAGTAAGGAAGTTTGGGAAATACTGAGTTGAAAATAGTTTTTTTAAAGTTTATTTATGTATTTTGCAGGGAGAGGGGCAGAGAGAGAGGAAGAGAGAGAATCCCAAGCAGGCTCCAAGCTGTTAGCTCCCAAAGTGAGGCTTGAACTCAACATACTGTATTTTTGTGAAGTTTCTTTACTACAGGACCTCTCAGAGCCTTTAATATGCTCATGGACACTGTGAATCTCCAAGCAGGATGTGGTCTGTACCAAGCTTGTTTGATTGTAATCATTCCACACCCCTAGCCCTCCTCCAGGGAATACACTTCTAAGGACAAGTACTGAAAAGGGTACAGTTAGAAGGAAAACGTCTAGCCCAACCACCTCAGGGCCCTGATGGTAACACTGAAGTCCAGACCAGTTGCTCTGCCAAAATCCCACTGCCTACAGTGGCACGTTCAGTGTTATAACCCAGGCCTCCTCACATTCTGTCCAGTATTCCTTCTACAAGACATGCTGAACATCTAAAAATAAAGCACTGAATGTCATCTTTAAAATCAAGGCGTTGGGAAAATGAGTAAAGTTTTACACCATAAGATGGCCGACGGGGCTAAAACAAGCTCTGGTCTCTAGCTTGGAGACCCCTCTTCCGGGTTCTTCTCGCCCTGTTTGCCACGCGCGCGAAAACCCACCACAGATAGGGAAGCTGACAACTATAAATTACACTTCTCCCCTTCATTCGGATCTCAGATCTTTGGAGAAACGGTCTCCTCTGAGCCCGCTGGTGTTAAATAAATCTCCGATCCACCAAGATCTCCCAGTGCGGCTTGGTTTTTCCGCCAGCGTTCCAGCCTCGTTCCGTAACAAAGGGAGGAGGGTTCTCCAAAGACAACTTTATTGAAAGGAACATTTTCTGCAGTGAGTTAACAGCTTATAGAATGCAGCAATGAGATATGAGGAAAGGTGGATTTTTTCCTATCTTTTGTTATTGGCATTGACCCTGAAGGCCCTCAGTCCTCCCCAGAAGCTTAAGGGGCTTAGATCAAGGGCAGATTTTGAAATTGAATTTATTCAGATTAAGCAAAACCTTCAGTGAGAGGATTTACTCTCCACAAGCTGTTGCCAGGTTGGGGCTGTCCAGGCCAGGCCCATTTTCCTGAGCCACAGTCGACTCGTTCCCAAGTTGCTGGCAGTGTCCTGGCAGCCAGTTTCCTGGGACATTAAACATTCACAGCCTCCTCAGCCTCCTGGATCCTTCTCTATTTCTCCGATATTTTTTATGCAGGTTTCTGGTCGGCTGCAGATTTTCTAACAATTGTATAAGGAGATGATCCTAGGGAACACAGCCAGAGATTCAGAGTCTAGAACAATACTCCTTCCTTATCAGTTAGCATCTGACAAATCATAATGAGATTGTTCCTGGCAAAGAGGACATTTTGCCATAATACTCTAGAAGACAGGGAGCCGTTGGGAGCCCAGGGTTAAAAGAAGCTGTTTGTCTGAGGGTTTTGCTTTTAATGGTTTAAAGCTCTGGTTTGCCAGATGCTACTTTTACTTCCCAAATCTGAGAAATTGCCACTGATTTTGAGAGATGGATGTGACAGGGATAATAGTTGCAAAGATGTCTCTCAAAGTGGGTGTTCTGCTTCTGGGACGCAACATGATCAATCCTCTATTTCAAATGTGCTCTGCCTCAAACAATGAGTTTCTCTCAGTATTCGGAAAGCCTCGAGTCTCAAGCTTTTCTCTTTTGTGTCTGTATTGTAAAAAGAGCTTTTATGCTTTTTTTTCTTATAAAAAGTAATATATATATTTAGAAATGTTAAAAGAGAAACATAAATAAGGAAATAAAAATCTATAGTCTCACCTCTAAGAGATAGAGGTCATTAACATTTTAGGCTCCAAGTCCTTTTACTTATGGTTATGATTATGATTAGTGTTCCATGTCCTTTTACAGTCATTTTTTAAAAAAATTTTACATATTTATTTATTTTTGAGAGAGAGTGAGTGTGAGCAGGGGAGGGGCAGAGAGACAGGGAGATACAGAATCCGAAGCAGGCTCCAGGCTCTGAGCTGTCGGCACAGAGCCCGAAGCAAGGCTCGAACTCACAGACGGTGAGATCACGACCTGAGCCGAAGTCAGACGGTTAACTGACTGAGCCACCCAGGCGCCCCTACAGTCATTTTTAAATACCATGACAGGATGTTGGTGAGTACAGACGTGGAGGTTGGTCCCTCTAATCCCTGCAAGATGGAAGGCAGTTCAGCGCTGTGTCAAGCACAAAAAGAATTGCCAATAATTTCTTGAGCTACTGTTTCCAGGAAATCTTAGTTTGTCAAGTTGGATGGAGTCTGAGAACCCACTGAATAGGTGAGAAAACCAAGCACCAGAGAGTGACTGCCTTCCTCATAACACCTGACATCTCAGAGGGAGAACAGGGACCAAGAAAACCATCTTCTGGTTCTCATTTTAGTGTTTTTTTCCTATCACTATACCAGTTGTCTCATTATAGAAAGAATTATACTAATAAAATTCAATTTGAGTAAGAACATTTGGCTATGCCAGAACTCAAAGTACAAGGGCTTTTTATGTACTAATTATTTGGCATTACGGACAAAGAATCACATAAATACAAATTTCCAAACTACTAAGAGCCAGCTTTTTAAGCCCAAAGACTTTTAGTTTAATTTTAACCAATTTCAGTGGAAGTTATCTTAAATGTGCCTTTTTAAATACAGGCACATTTAATCACACTTAATCTTGTCTTGACTCAAAGTCATAATTATGAGCATCAGTTTCTAGTCTGTGCTGTAATACAGTGAGACCTTCTGGGGTTGGTAATTGTAAAACCCTGAATGGCTCCAGACTGCTAAGCTTTCATAGTTTTATGTTTGCTTTATATGGATTTTCTGTCTCCTCCTTCACAATCAAGCTGTCAGCTATTATTTCTTGCTGTTCCCAATATGTCTGAGACCCTCTCCTCATTTGTTTCCCATCTGCTATGCTGTTTTTAATCTATTGTGTGCTGGGCAGCAGATATCCATGTTTGTTAGAAGTATTTGTAACATAAGAGTAAATAGGCTCTGAGTGAGTACTAAGGGGCTCTCAGTCATAAAGCTAGTGAGCAGACTTATGGACATTTATTTTGATTGCTCAAAAGCCTTTTTAATTTTGTTTTCTCTTTAGATTGGCAAATAAATAATGCCTGAATAAATGATACAGCACAGTACTTTAATAAAGTAGATATAAACAGACATGAAGACTTCAGATATCTCTTGCTCATTTATGCACATCAACCTTTTCTTGAGAAGACATCTAAATCTCTAAGTAAGAGTGGATTCTGGGTTCTTAAGTTACTGCTTTCATTTTTTTTTTAAATTTCTAAAATCACTTTCCAGGGGCACATGGGTGGCTTAGTCAATTGAGTGTCTGACTTCAGCTCAGGTCACGATCTCACGGTTTGTGAGTTTAAGCCCTGCACCGGGCTCACCGCTGTCAGCGCAGAGCCTGCTTCCGATTCTGTGTCTCCCTCTCTCTCTGCCCCTCCCCTGCTCACTCTTTCTCAAAAATAAATAAACCTTTGAAAAAATAAAATAAAATAAAATAAAATAAAATAAAATAAAATAAAATAAAATCACTTTCCAACATAAAATTGGTCCTCCCTAAAGGAGAACGAACAGAAATATGGCCGTGGCTCCACTTGTGAGGGCCTGGCAAGTGGAGGGGACAGTCTCCTGTCTCAGGGTTGCTTTTGCCCGGCAGCTGCAACCCCCCCTCCCTCGGAAGTACAAAAGTTGCCAACATTGTCACTTCTTCACTTGTTGCTTGTGTATTTTTGGAAAGATTAAAACAAATGTCCCTTCTTCCAAACTCCACAATTCTTTTCAATGATCAGTAAGACTGATTTTCCTATTCTGTCACAATGTTTTCTCCCAGATTCTAGACTTCTAGGAATAAACCAAAACCTCACCAAGAATAAACAAGTACACGAGATGGACTAGTAAACAGCTAACGTCCAAGCTCACGTGATGCTGAAATCATTTTTAAAGCTACCATTAGGAATGGTGCTGTGGGAGCGGCATGGGCTGTAAAAGCCAAGCGATTTGCAAACGTATGCCAAGACGGGGAATTACTCAATGCAAACACCTGCTACGGAGCGATTATCAAATTATCCACAGCGTAACTATGACCCTGCAAATTGACTTTCCTTCCCCCACCCCCACCCCCACCCCCTCCATGGTCTTTTGTATTTACCAGTAAACACCCACAAATCCCGCACTCTGCTAAACCAAAAGGCCAAATTAAGCAACTCACACAGGAGTTAATGAGGGGTTGTAATAACACCAGCCCGGCAACATCTGAAGGAGGCATTAACAATTTGCTCAGGACTTCCACACACGGGATCTCACTTGTGGCTTGAAATCACTGCCACACTAAGACTGTGCCCTGGGAAAGTCACTACCAATGAGTTTCCCAAAAGAATGTGCAAAACTATAAAATTAAAAGTAAGGTTAAACTATAACCCCAAGATACCCTTCTATTTCATCCCACCGCCCCCCCCCCCACCTTTCTTTCCAGCTGTCAGTTTTTAAAGTGTATGTTTTAATTTTCCACGGTTGACCACATCCAAAGCTGTTTTAAGGGGCATGGGATTCTATTCTTCTCTAAAATCTATATGCAGCCGTGCATTGCCACAGCTGGCTCTGGTAACACTTGCAAATTCTAACTTACCATCTAAGACTATTTCTAAGGCTATTGTGAGTGACATTAGGCCCGTTTCTGGCAAGAAATCCTCTAGTTATAATGTAGACCATCTTAAATGGTCTTTTTGTGATCATGGTCTCTACCCTTAAACAAATGCAGGGCATATTTTCCCTGATGGGTGTCCCAAGGAGAGCTTGGGAAGAAATCATCATTATCAAGGCGGTTCACCCAGACACACAGACTTGCTTGTTACCGTATTTAAAGAAGTGGCCACAAAGAAATAGTCATTGGATTTACAATAGGGGAAACCTAGTATGCATTTCCAAGGAATCACATTTTGGGGAGAATTACAGAATAATTACACATATGCTTAGATCACGAGCATTCAATGAAGCGGACAGTATTTTGAGGATTTAAGATGTTGGTGTTGTGGTCGTCTCTAAGAAACCGGGATAATTCAGACATTCAAATGCAAAACTGCACCATTTGGAGAGTGTAATGCGGTCTGTTCTGGTCACTGTTACAAATTCGGAAAGGATTCCCTGGCTGCAGACATTAGAGGCACTTAATACTTAAATCTGTTTCCAAATGTAAAGCATAGAACAAAAGTGCTGGGCATTAATGAAACGTATCCTAACACTGGTGTGCTGACACATTTCATTAAAGTGTCACTTTGGGAGAGTAAAAAATAATGACAAGAGCTTTGCAGTGTGCAACTTGATAAGGTCCTCAGATGAAATATCATTAACTAATAACACATTAAACATCCATTTTAACACTATCAGGGTTTTCAGATTGGGCTTGAATTAATTTCATGCCTAGGATGTTGACTATAACCAATTACTATAAATGAGTCTCTTTTATAGGTCTAAATACTGATTGTTTATTCATGTTAGTTTTATTTTGACTGCCAGGAAATCGAGTATAATTGAAAGTTGTTGCAATTATCTTAAGAAAAAATACTTTAAAAATATCAATCCTCACTTTTAAGACCAGCCATTGGTTATTTCCAGAAGGAATACGCTGCATTTTAAAAAATACACACTTTTCTCATTTTTGTTGGGTGAATGGCAAAATACTTTTCCATTGAGCTCTAAAAAGTTCAAGTGTTCTTCTAAGCTCAAAATAGTTTCTCTTCTTTCAATAACAAGGCAGATAAAAGTAAAGTTTCAAAAATACAGACGAAAACTCAGTATTTTATCAGTTCAGAAAGACTTCCAATTTGACGTTCCAGTTTAAAGGTAAGTAGTTTTCTCTTCAGGAAAATTTGTCCATGTGTAAATATATATAATTCGTATTTTCAGTAAATTTTCAAAACTTCCCTCTCTTCCCTTACTTTGTGTTCAAAGTATCAAAATAACAAGAACTTTGCAATTTTAGCAGCTACACTGACACTCTTAACCGGCAGACTTAGGTTGAGGGCTTTCTAACATGTATAGATTTGTTTGATTTTGTGCAGAAGAGTCATTCTATAAAATGTAGCAAGGCAAGAAATTTTCCCAAGCTGGGCCTATGTAGCCAAGAAACAAGTTGCGAAATAACACAAAACAGAAGAGATGAAATAGAGAAATTAATCTAAAGCAAAACAAGAGAACCGCACAAGAAACTTGGGGCTGGCAATCTCGCAATGTGAAAGGTTAATCACAAGATTTAAAATCTAATCTTGCTTTCAAAGGCAGCTCATGTAATTGCATACATTGTAAAGGGACATGAGAACAGTGGGAACAGAAAAAAAAAAATTTAAACAAGCAGGCTCGATATAAGCTGTAAATTTAATATGGAGAAAAGCAGAAAATTAGCAAGAGCAGGCACAGGCCTCAGTAAAGGGTCAGCCAGGGAACTGGAAGAGTAGAAATGGCCCCGAATAGCCATGTCTAAATAAAAGGGAACCTTTAACTTTGGATAAACATGTATTTGAATGGAATACCATCGAAAGATGTTTTGGATTAAATTGCACTCATTCATGTTGTCTAACAAGTATTTATAGCGGGGGGGGGGGTGGGGGATGGCTATCATGTGCTGATATTGTGGGAATGCAAAAATAAATTGGACACCACAGGAAGAAAGTCATAGCCCCCTAAAATGCGAAGCAGAAAGTACTAAGTGAGGGTGGAGAGGTGGGAGAAATCACTCCATAAAAGGGATGGCATTTAAACTATGCCTGGAAGGTTGGGCGGGGTTTGGCCATAGGCAGGTGGGAAAGCCTGGAGTACTACAGAAGTCAGAAACCACTTCAGGCTGACTGGTAGTGGGGTCTACCTACACAGGAGAGGGTGGGCTGGAAAGGGAGATGTGTAGACATCAGGGGACCTGCAGGAGTTTGACTTAATTCTCTGGAAAGTGGGAAACCATTGGAGGTTTTGAATCCCAGGAAGGGTAAGATGCTGAATGTGCTAACCTGTGTGGGGCAGCCTAGAAAAGGAAGGAGGAAACATAATCTCAGCAGACTATATTTCAGGACAGCAAAAATGTAGAGGTTTGTGTCCTTGGGCTAGAAAGTGCTAAAAGCATATTGATGAGTTAGGGTTTGTAAATTTCAAGACTGCCATTTCTTGCTAATTGGAAAAGCAATAAGAGGTGTTCCTGAGGAATACGCAGTTTATCAGAGAACCGTGGACACGCCTGGCGCCCAAATCTACTGGTTCCCCCAGAGAGAGAGGCAAGATCTGGGCTGCTTGTCCAATGCCAGGGACTGAAAAGATAAGAATCACCCCTGAGGGTATCTGTAATTCCTTATCGGGGCAGCCAATATATGAGCTGCCCCTGCACCCACAAGTGTGCTAACCAGGACAAAGACCTCATGAACTTTGGGGAAAGGGAGCAGGCCTCACCCTGTCAGCAAACATATTTAAAGGCTATGTGGGTTAGGGTTTACAAAAAAAGATAGTGTACCGGTGAGCACAAAAAAAAAAAAAAAAAAAAAAAAATTGCGTTTGTTTTCATAGGGGCATTTATCTGTCATATATTTTACACTTCTTTATGTTTATACTTTTCAAAATGACTTTTAAAAGTGATATTATTCAGAGTGCCTGAGTGGCTCAGTTGGTTAAGCATCCCACTTCAGCTCAGGTCAGGATCTCACAGTTCCTGTGTGAGTTCGAGCCCTGCGTCAGGCTCTGTGCTGACGGCTCAGGGCGTGGAGTCTGCTTCGGATCCTGCGTCTCCCTTTCCCTCTATTCCTCCCCTGCTCACATTCTGTCTCTACCTCTCAAAACTAAATATAGATTTGAAAAAAAATGTTTAATGGTATTATTTCATTTCCCCCAATAACCCCATTATGTTCATTTTACAGAAAGAGTCACAGAAGCCCAGAGAGGTTGTGTGGCTTTCCCTCAGACCTCACAGCCACCTGGTAAGGAGTGAGCACCCAGAACACAGGTCTTCTGATTCTCCCTCTACTTCATCACCTGGTCTCCTCTTATTTATCATCAAAAAACACTTACTGAACAGCTATTCCATAGAAAGTGTGCTTCTCAAGTCTGAGGAAAGCCTCAAGTTTTCCTAAGAATTTGAACAGAAAAATCCTAGCAGGGTTTTTGGTCCCAAATGAAAACCTGGCTCGTCTTGCCTGCATTAGAGCCCCCTGGTGGCAGGTAAAATAAGAGTTGTGACTTAGGCTGTCCTGAGAAGTTTTTAGGATCCAGACATGTTGAGAAGTTTCTAGGCTGCGACTTTACGGAAAGATGAAAACACTGGGACATGGAAAATAATTTTTAGCAGGCTCATCTAATCCAGTGCAGTCACTTGGCATATTAAGAAACTGATGTCCAGGGAGACTGAGCAACGTGTTCGTTGCGGGACAGCATCTTAGGCCAGTGCTTCTCTCCAGGAAGAAAGGTACCCCTCAGCATCTTTCTCATTCGCGTTCCTCTTGCGGATTAACATTAGTGCTATAGAGGCAACACTCTCCTTAGGAAGTAGGACACAGGGGTGTCTGGGTGGCTCAGTGGGTTAAGCATCCAACTTCAGCTCAGGTCATCATCTCACGGTTCATGGGATTTGAGTCCTGTGTCAGGCTCTGTGCTGACAGCTCAGAGCCTGGAGCCTGCTTTTTGAATCCTGCGTCCCTCTCTCTCTGTCCCTTCCCGGCTCACGCTCTGTCTCTTTCTCTTTCTCTCTCTCTCAAAAATAAACAAACATTAAGAAAAGGAAGTAGGACACAAAACGGCTAAGCTTCTGGTTCTTGCCCAAGTAATTGTACAGATGGACACCCCCTGCGTCCTGTTTTTAATAGTTACATGGCCTGTGCGACTTCATCCTCCCTCATCCCACTCTTAGCCTCAGTTTCCTCATTTGTTAAGTAGGAATAGAGATAGTTCTCACCTCAAAGGGTTGTTTTAAGGGTTAAATGAAATAATGCAAGTCACATACTTAACACAAACCTGACATATAGTAAACACTTGATATGTGGTTATTATTATTACTATTGATTAAATTTAAGATGAAATATAATTTATATTTATGAGAATACAGTAATATTAACAACAGCTATCAACAGAATGCCTGCTGTAGATTTGATGCTTACTTTATAAACAATAATAGCTACTTTGTTTGAATGCCTACCTATTTTGCAAATACTACGTAATTAGCTCACACGAAACCAATAGGTGGGTATTTACAGATAAAACCTTTGGAGTTGAAATAGGTACCATAACTTGCTGACAGCCTTATTTCAAATAACTGGCAAAGCCTAATTCTTCTAGTTAAATCCAGCACTCTTCTCACTGTGTGACTAACAACTATGTCATTAAAAGATTTTTGTTTGTCTTTATCCTTTGGGATTGTTGTATGGAGCAATCCTGAATTTTACTGTGAAAAATTGAATATAATATCTATCACCTGATGGGCACTTCACTCAATCTGTAACTTTATATCCCTTCTAAGACTCATATTTTTTGAAACCTAGTAGGAAAAATAAGATCCTCGCAAAATAAACTTATTCGAAGTTTTCAAGATTCTTTAGAGAATTAAATCAAAGCAGCGTGGTGGATATTTGTTTCTATGATGAATATTTGGCCCTGAATTTCTGTTATGTATCCAGAGGCAACTTGAGTTCATCTTGACAGAAACCACTGAAGAGAATGTTTGTTGTATCTATGTTCAGAATCTCAGGAGTCTATGGTACCTACGACAGAATATGACCTTCTTGGTGTCCATGGAATCAATTTTTAAGAGCATTCTCCTTCACCTTCAAAAGAGTGAAGGTTTGGGCAATAAATTATATACCCACCCTACCAATAAATCCTGGGGATAAAGAAAGTTTCCCATCGTCTTTGAAATTAAAAACTGGAAGGAGAATATTAACGTCCTATCATAAACTTCCACGAAACTTCCATGAAAACTGGACAAAAAATATGAAATAAGTACTTTCATACACTGGACAACAGTCAGCTCAGGGCTATGAGGTAAGTCATATGATTGTCCCAGATTTCTTTCCATAGGCATTTTCTAAACTTCACTGCAGATACAAAGAATCCAAGCAGAGCACAGTAGTCTCACTGAATAGAGGAGACAGAGGTCAGATTTCAGACAGGCTGAGACAGCCAGAATTTGGGGTGGGGGGAAGTACATAGTAGAAGATCCCTATAAATCTATATGAGGTCCCATGAGTCTTTGGCTAAATACTAAGCTGCACATGCACAGGGCGAGGCACCACGGTCCAGGCAGAGAATAACTGCTGGAGTGCTAGTTGCTGGAAAGCTACAGGAGCGTGCACAGGCCTGAGAACATTTGAATTTTCTAGAGTGGTGAGACCTGACAGAATATCAAGGACATGTAATAGAGATTCCAGAAAGATCACAACTTAAAGGTAGGGTTAAATTAGCCTAAGGGAAAAAGTTTTTCTAGTCTCACCCTAATAAGGCATTTTTTAAAAAGCCTTTATAAGATAAATCTGATCTTCCAGAAAAATAGCTACCTGAAAAAAATAAAATTTAACACACTTTAAAGGAAGACCACAAGATCCAGACTCTCAAAGATTTAGCATCCGCAATGTCCAGAGTATAATTTTAAAATCAGAGCCTCAGGCACCTGAGTGGCTCAGTCGGTTAAGCATCTGACTTCGGCTTAGGTCATGATCTTACAGTTCCTGAGTTCGAGCCCCGTGTCGGGCTCTGTGCTGACAGCTCGGAGCCTGGAGCCTGCTTCAGATTCTGTGTCTCCCTCTCTCTGACCCTCCCTCGTTCATGCTCTTTCTCTGTCTCAAAAATAAATAAACATTAAAAAAATAAATAAAAATAAATAAAATCAGAGCCTATGAAGAGATAGGAAATTATTATTCATGACTTACAAAAAAAAAATAATAAATCACTAGAACAGACCCAGAAGAAAATATGGAAGAAGTGAAAAAAGATTTTAAAACATCTATTATAAATATGCTCAAGGACTTAAAGGAAAACATAAATACAATAAGGAGGCAGATGTAAACTATAAAAATTAAGTAAAAGGAAATGCTAGATTTTAAAAAGACAATTTCTTTTTTTTTAAAAGACAATTTCTGAAATGAAAAAAACTCACTGGATGGATTTAATAGAAGATTAGGTACTACAGAAGAAAATATTAGTGAATTTACCATGCATCATAAGTGATCCAAACTATAGCAATAGAGAAAAAAAGGTTCAGAAATTTAACAGTGCCTCAGTGAACTGTGGGATAACGTGAAGTGGTCATTTGACTCCCAGAAAAGAGAAGATGGAGTAATGGGAAAGGACAAAATTTAATGAATTGTGGCTGGAAATTTTCCAGATTTAATAAAAAATATTAATCTGCAGATACACAAAACACAATGAATTCTAAAAATAATAAAAACTTACAACAAGGTAGATCTTAATCAAATTGCTAAAAAAACAGTTATAAAAAGACAATCTTAAAAGCAATCAGAGGGGTGCCTGGGTGGCTCAGTCGGTTAAGCGTCCGACTTCGGCTCAGGTCATGATCTCATGGTTTGTGAGTTCAAGCCTGTGTCGGGCTCTGCGCTGACAGCTCAGAGCCTGGAGACTGCTTCAGATTCTGTGTCTCCTTCTCTCTTTGCCCCTCCCCAACTTGTGCTCTGTCTCTTTATGTCTCTCAAAAAATAAATAAATGTAAAAAAAAAAATTGAAAATAAAAATCAATCAGAGAGGGGAAGAAAAGACAATACATATAAAGGAATGAAGAGAAGGATAATCATTGATTTCACAATAAATAATGCAAACCAAATGATAATGGAACGACATTTTTTTTAATGTTGGAAGGAAAGAAAAAAATGACTTTAAATCTGTACAATGACTTTAAAAATGACTTCTAAAAGCATCAAAAAACATGAAAACCTAGGGATAGGTTTAACAAAATATCGTTAGGATCAGTACATTAAAACAAAAAACCCCTGTACTGGTAAAAATTAAAGAAGTCCCAAATGTTCATGGATAAGAAGACTCATTATCACTTAAGTGTCTATTTTCCATAAATTGATCTATATATTCCAAGTGTTCAAATGAAAATTCAAGCCGGTAAATGTGGAAATGCAAAATAACTAGAAAAATTAAGGCAGTTTTGAAAAGGAAGAGTAGTTTAGAGGGCTTTTGATGCCTGATTTTAAGACTGATAAAGTTACAGCAATCAAGGCAGTGTGCGATTACAGTAAGGATAAACATAAAGATAAATGGAAGGGAAGAGAAAAGAGGAGAAGAGGAGAGAGAGAGAGATGAAGAGAGGAGAGTTCACTTAATTTTCAAAAATCGTATCAATAACATAATTCAATGGTAAAAGAAAGGAATTCATTTCAACTAATGGTTAATGGCGCTGGAACGACTGGTTACCCCTGTGGGAGAAGATAAACTAACCACTGCCTCCCACCTCTACAAAAATAAACTCAAAATGGATCGCAGGTCTAAACATAAAACCTGAAACCACAAAATGTCTAGAAGAAAGATAGAAGAAAACCCTCACCTTTGTGATAGGCAAAGATTTCTTAAACATAATACAAATATACTAGCAATAAGAGAAAAATACTGACAAATTGGATTTTACCAAAATTTAAAAGTCTGATTTTCAAAAAACACACACAAAAAAGGTCAATCTTAGAGGCACCTGGGTGGTTCAGTTGGTTAAGGGTCCAGCTCTTGATTTCAGCTGACAACACAGAGCCTGCTTGGGATTCTCTTTCTCCTCTCTCTCTGCCCCTCCTCTGATTGCTCACTAGCTCTCTTTCCCTCTCTCTCAAAATAAATAAATACACATCTTTTTTTAAAAAAAGAAAGATCAATTTTCTCTTTAAAAAAATTTTTTTTTGTTTATTTATTTTTGAGACAGAGAGAGACAGAGCATGAACGGGGGAGGGTCAGAGAGAGAGGGAGACACAGAATTTGAAACAGGCTCCAGGCTCTGAGCCGTCAGCACAGAGCCCAACGCGGGGCTTGAACTCATGGACCGAGAAATCAGGACCTGAGCCGAAGTCGGACGCTTAACCGACTGAGCCACCCAGGCGCCCGGAAAGATCAATTTTCATGCTGGGGGAAAAAAAATAACCATGACACATATCCGACAACGGACTTGTGTCCAGAATAAATACAAAGAGCACTTACAACTCAATACTAAGAAGAGAACCTACTTTAAAAATAAGCAAAGATTGGGGCGCCTGGGTGGCTCAGTCCGTTAAGCATCCGACTCTCAATTTCAGCTCAGGTCATGATCTCCCAGTTCGTGAGACAGCACACCATGTTCTGCTCTGTGCTGACAGCGCAGAGCCTGCTTGGGATTCTCTCTTCCTCTTTCTCTGCCCCTCACCTGCGTGCACGCGCTCTTGCTCTCAAAATAAGTAAATGAACATTAAAACAAAACATCAAATTCATGTAAGAGAATATGAGAAGGTATTTATGAGGAAGAGTATAATCCTAAAAATAAAATATGTATGAACAGTTTAAAAAAAATTTTTTTTTAACATTTATTCATTTTTGAGAGACAGAGCACAAGCAGGGGAAGGGACAGAGAGAAAGGGAGACACAGGATCCGAACTAGGTTCCAGGCTCTGAGCTGTCAGCACAGAGCCGGATGTGGGGCTCGAACTCACAAACCAGGAGATCATGACCTGAGTCCAAGTCAGACGCTTAGCCCACCCAGCCACCCAGGTGCCCTTGTATGAACAGTTTCAATAAAAATTAAGAATAACTAAAACTAACATTTATTGAGTGTATGTGCCAAGCACTGATCTAAGCATTTTAGAAGTATTAACAAACTTAAGTCTCATAACAATCTTTTTCTTTTTTTAAGTTTATTTATTTATTTATTTCGAGAAAGGCAGTGAGGGCTTGAGCGCGGGAGGGGCAGAAAGCAAGGGAGACAGGGAGAATCCTAAACAGACTCTGGGTGGTTAGTGCACAGAGCCCAATGGAGGGCTTAAACTCATGAAACCATGAGATCATGACCTCAGCCAAAATCAGGAGTTGGGCGCTTAACTGACTGAGCCACCCAGGCGCCCCTCATAACAATCTTCTGAAGCAGGTATTACTATTATCATTTAACGTGTGAGAGAACTGAGGCACAGAAAAACTACAAAACTTGCCCAGAGTCATACAGCCAACAATTAGGACAGTGAGAAATAATTTCAAGCAGCAATGAGTTCCCCCCGCATGTCATAGTTCTTTCAACATTCAGTAGGTTTTATCATAATTTACAACAATACATTTTAAAAGAATAAATGCATTTATTCTCATTTTAAAGCCATATGAGTGGTCTAGGAAATGCAAAGAGAAGTAAATTTGTTATTATAAATGTTACCCAAGTTTCCCCATACATGGCTTTTACTTTGATTCGGGAAGAAAAGAAGAGCCAGACTTTTTAAGCACCAATATTGTAGGGCTCAAAAACAAGTGACTTTTGGAAACGATTTTGGCTTTCTTGTCACCTGAGGAGACTGGGCAAGGGGATGGGTGGGTGGAGCCCGGAGGGTGGGGAGTAAGGTCTGCCACTGACATCAACACAAAAGAAAGAGAAAGCAAAGGAAAGCCTACACCCAGAGGCATGTTCAAGCCAATATGAGACACACCATATTTCTGATGAGGTCTTCACGCCTTCCTTGTCTTCAAGTGAAAACTGGAGCCATGAAATTCCCGTTTTGTTAACACTAAGATATGGTAATGCCAAGCATTCATGACCATAAGCATGGAAAATTGATGAAATTACAGTCTGTTCAGAGAAGTAATATGGGGATGAGAGAAAAAAAAAATCTTTGCCTGTGTCAGAATCCTGGTGGCAGCTTTTTGAAACAGGTGAACATTTTCTTCCCCCTCTGCTGGAAAACATCCCTTTGTGCAATATGCCAAGTGGATGCTTATGGAAAAAGGCCAGAAAAAAGAAAATGACACAAATAATTGAGATATTTTTATGGGCATGTAAGTCAGTGAGCATTTCATTAGTATCATTTCAGCAATTTTCTGCTCTCAAAGAAGTAGCCAAATTGAAATTCTATCCTACTACTTACTTAATGAGCAAAAGAATGTGATTATGTTGCCATAACATTGAGATTCGAGACGGTCATATGACAGGCATGAAGAAAGTCAGGGTTAAAGAATCTAAGTAAAATTAACCTGGCCTTTTCCCATGAATGCTTTTCAACAGAATACATCAAAAACTCATCACTCCGTTATGAACTAATAACAGCCACAACGCAATGTTCAGAGCAATGCATTTCTGGCATGTGCGATACTGAATTCTCAAGCAATTGGTAAGTGTTGCTCTATGTAATCACAGAGCACTCAGCTTCCACCTTTAGTACTATTTCCCAAGGCTCAAGGCTACATAGTTGTGTCAGCTAGTTATGGCTGTTTAGCCATAACCAAGTCAACCCAAAACGTGACTTAACTACGTTAAGTTCTCAGGAGTTCACTGATGTGGATGAGATACGGCTGATCTCAGGCTCGCTCATAATGCTCATTGGGGGTTGACTGGTCTACTGATGGCTTTGGCTGCTCTGGTATGACTTTGCTCTGCCCTCACATGGTGAGGTGTCTTCCAGCAGACTAGTCCAAATTTATTTTTACGGCAATGGCAAAGTTCTGAGAGAATAAAAGCAATCAAGGCCTCTTGACCTCTCGCCTCAGAACTGACACAAAGTCTTTTTACCACCTTCTGTTAGCTCCAAATAAGGCATTGTTAGTTCAGATTCAAAGGTAGGGAAACAGAGTCCATCTCTGGATGTGAGGAACTGCAAAGTAACACTGCCAAGGGGAAGAATGGAAGCCACCATAATGATCTCTTTGGAAAAGGATTGCCCCAAATTTGCAAATAGATTGGAATCCAAAAGTACATTGTACTCTATTATTTGACTCTTGGAACACATATTCCTAAGATAACAAGTGTTGTTAGGTTCCCAAGTTAATTAACGAGTCTATCAGTACATAAGGGTGAAGAAACAAGTACGCATTGCTAATGTACTCTAAAAATAAATAATATAGTTTCTAGTAAACTAATAAAGAAGAAATTAGCATGAAGCCAGAAATTGCTTTTTATTGCTTCTAGAAAGGTGCCTTAGGAAAGCAAGTTTTGTTAGAGGAGGGTGCCTATACAGATATTTTGAACCACTGAGATAGTAAGGGACCTGTGAGAAAATGAGTGCCCAGTCTCCAAGCACTTCTTCACCATCTACTACCCTCTCTGTGCCCTACCCACCAGACAGTAGTAGTTTCGGTTCCATCCCCCACTCCACTCCAATCCCATTCTTGTACTTACTAGTGGGAAATGCAGTCAACTAGAATGATGTTTAGGCTGGAGGCCTTGAGTCCAATGAAGATTTTCTGTGACGACCCTGAAAAGAACTACTGTTCACTTTCAAGTGATCGGAACTTAATGTTGTTTATTCCTGTTCTTGAAATTTATTTTTTAGGTTTCAAACGCAGGGAAAAATACAGAGAATCCCAAGCAAACACTCTTGTATCTACTCTTCAGCTCTACACAGTCCTAAAATTGTGGTCACGTTTGCTTCATATTTCTTACAAAGAAATAAAGCCTTACTAACGCGGTTGTCCCTGTATTTCCCTCCCTGATCCTCTGTCTCTCCCTCCTTCTTCCTCAGAAGTAGCCACCAACCTCAATTGTATAATCATTTATCAGACCCATGAATATCTGATACTTCTCCCTGTGTGTATTCATAAACAATATATAGCTTTATCTCATAGGTTTTAAACTTTATATAAATTGCTATCATATTGTACCTACAAATCCATGCCTTACTTTTTTACTCGATATTTTAATTTTTAAAAAATTTTTAAATTTATTTAAGTAATCTCTACATCCAACATGGGGCTCAAACTCATGACCCCAAGATCAAGAGTTGCATGCTCTGCTGACTGAGCCCGCCAGGTGCCTCTCACTCAACATCTTAAAAAGGTTTCTCTACGCCGGGGCACCTGAGTTGATCAGTCAGTTGGGCATCCAACTTCAGCTCAGGTCATGATCTCTGCTGTCAGCACGAAGTCAGCTTCTGATACTCTGTCCTCAACTGTCTGTCCCTCCCCTGCTCTCTCTCCCTCTCAAAAATAAACATAAAAAAAAAAATTTTTTTCTATGTTGATGTACAACACTAGTTTACTAATTTTCAGTGTTGAAGAGTTTTCAATTGCATGGTTATACCAGATAGATTTTTCCAATCTCCTGTTGATGGACATTAAGTTGCTTGTCATTTTCTCTATTATAAACAGTATTTTAATTACTATTCGCGTGCATATTTTTGTGTAATATCTACAAGAATTTCTCTGGCATATATGTCTAGAAGTGGAATTTCTATATTTTAGTGTATGAGCATCTTCAACTCTATTAAATATTACCAAATTACTTCCACCAGCTGTGTTTGGGAGTTGATGCTAATTCACCTCTAGCATTGTCAGTTTTTCACGTTTTGCCATGAGTATGATAGTGTATCTCAGTTATTTTAATTACCTTCATTACTATGGAGATAGAATTTTTTTGTTTATTGAGCTCTTCATTTGTGAATTACCTGTTCATCTCTCTTGTCGATTTATTATTGTGTTGTTCTTTCCTATGGCTTTGTATATTCTTTCAACATGAATATAATTAACCATTTGTCACATAAATTGCAAATATTTCCCCCTCTCTCACATTTATGGGGGTTTTTGTTTTACAGAATTTTAAAGCTCATACTCAAATGCACCAAAGTTTTCCCTAATTTTTACCAAATGCAATTTTCTGACCCATGTCTTAGATCTTCATTACTCAAAATGTGGTCCACAGACCACCAGCATTTAGTATCACTGGGGAATCACTGTTTGAGAAATACTGCTCCAGATTCTCTTCCCTCTCACTTCCTCCAGGACTGTATGTACCCCTTCAGTTATTCCCTCTTTCTCTTGCATCATCTGAACCTTCCTCTGTTAAATCTTTCCTGTTAGGATACAAGTACACTCCAGCATATGCAATCTCAAACGTTCCTTGATCCAGATTCTCCACCAGCTGCTCTTTATTTTTTTGTCTCCTTTTTGACAAAACTTTTCACATCAGCTATCCAGATGCATGGTCCCTCCATGATCAGCTTCTTCTCTAGCTGGCTTCTCTACCTGGCTTCCGCTCCCATTACTACCCTGAAAGTGACCCTGTTAAAGTCAGCAACCAGATCTTGGCTGCAGAATTCAAAGGTCATGTTTTAGTCATCATCTCACATGATCTTTGAGCAGCACTGGACCCCACCAACTGCACTCTCCGTGAAACACATTTCTGTCCTTGCTTCTATGAAACTAGACTCCTGATTTTCCTCCTACTTCACTGGCTGCTCTTTCTATGCCTCCTTTGCTGGTTCACCCTTCTTTCTCTAACTCCCCGCATATAAGAATGTGGCAAGGTGTGGTCCTAGTCTTTTTTCTCCAGATGTACGTTCTTCCCAGGCTTAAAATTGGAAGCATACCAAGGGCAGAGCAGAGGCTACTGCTCATCTGGTACCAGCAATAAGAGAGTGCATGGTCTATAGAGATTTTCAAAACAACAAGATCAATTATGTATGGGTCTGAATTTTAGTATCACCAATTCTAGGCACCATCAGTCATAAAATACTCTTTTTAGAGGGAAAGCTTTCTTTTATTGATTTATGTTCTAAACAATGGTTTAATTGTTGGTTTTTAATAAACATATGAATGCTTCAAATTGTCATATTTTTAATACTTTTCTTTAGAAAGTGTTATATTCTACAGGGAATTTGGAAAAAACCATTTATTCAGTCAGCCCTTCCCTTCTCCCACAGAACACCTGCATACTCAGCTACTTGCATTCCTTTCAAGAGAGGTTCACAATACTTTGAAGTTATTCAATTTTGTGTCAGATACTGTTCATGTCTCTAACCCCTGGAGTACCACATATTCCTGTGGCATTAGGCAGTTGATTCAAAATGAACAACAGCACAGTGACTATAAAAATGACAAAATCAAAGTTATTTCAATCCTGTCATTCTATGTGAGCATTCAGAGTATTTGTCTTCAACATTTAAAACAGTGAAGCTGAGTGTGAATGGCAAAGGGTAATATTTTTGTTGGTAAGTATAAAATATAATTCATAAATATTTTACTAAATTTGAAGAACATCTTTGAAATGAAAATGCATTCTTTTAATTTTAATTAATTTTTTATTTTAAAACTAAAGAATAAATCAAGAAAATTTGAGTATTACCAACTGTTACATGACTATTACGAAAAATATTTTGTTATGTAAAGGAGGGAGTGTTAAATGACCCATGTTGGTTATCAAGCACATTATTTGTGCTCCCACTTGAAATCCTGATTTATGTGTGCACTTCCAAATTTCAGTGTCTAGCCTCCATCTCTCTTAACAGCTCCAAATTAATGTGTCCGAGTGACTGCTTGATGACTCTACTTGGATAGCCTACAGACACCTCAGAATTAGTCATCTAAATGGACCTACTGATTTTATCCCATCCCACCACCCCAGGCTATAACTCCTTCCAGGCTTTTCAGTAAATGATACCACAATGACCCACCCAACTATTCAAGCCAAATCACAGGGGACATTGTAGATTCCTCTCTTTTCCTCATTTCCCTATCCAAGTAATGCCCAATGGGATTTCTGCTAGTATCATCAGAGGTTAAATCATCTACAGATCGTTCTCAATTTATGTCCGGATAAATCCACTGTAAGTTGAAAATACCATAAATCGAAAATGCATCTAATACACCTAAGCTACTGAACAAAAGAGTTTAGTCTTGCCTACCTTAAACATTCTCAGAACACTTACATTAGCCTACAGTTGGGCCAAAGCTTCTAATGCAAAGCCTATTTTATAGTAAAGCATGGGATATCTCATGCAATTTATTGAATACTATACTGAAAGTGAAAAACAGAATGATTTTAAGTGTATTGGTTGTTCCACCACGTGATTGCACGGATGACCTAGAGCTGTGGCTCATTGCTCCTGCCAAGCGTGACATGAGAGGATCCTATTGCATATCTCTAGCCCAGGAAAAGATCAAAATTCACACTTCCAAGTACAGTTTCTACAAAAGGCATATTGCCTTCAAACAATGGCAAAGTTGAAAATTTGTAAATTGAACCACCGTAAGCTGGGGATCGTCTGTAGTGCCCAAAGCTCCCCAGTCTCCCAACATTTGCACCCACCTGTCCAATATCCATGCCTCCCATACAGCCTCTGGACCCAGCAATGCTGATGCCTCTCAAAACCTTTCCACTGCTGAGTGTCACTATGGTGGCCTGCAAGTGTTTCCTGCCCAACATCATCTCAGAACACGTGCATCCTCAACTCACTCTGTTATTTTAGAGGGCTTGCCTCTGATTCCCAGACCCTCCAACTCAGAGCCTTTGCACTTGCTCTCTCCTTGTCCCTGAGAAGCCTGGGAGGTTTTTACCCCAGCTCTTACAAGGGCTCACTCATTGTCATCCTTCAACTTATAGTTTAAGTGTCACTTCTTCAGAGCGGCCTTCTTTGATCTTATTTATACCCATTATCAACTTAACCTTGTTCATTTGGCTCTTAGCTAATGGTTTATCTCCCTTGTTATAATATAAGCTCCAAGAGAGCAGGTCTGCTTTCTCACCACTATCTCTCCAGTGTCTAGCACAGTGTGGACACACATCGGGTACATGGTAAACCCTTGTTGAGACTGAATTAATGAACTCTCCCTTCCTGCTCTGTCTGTATATGATTGCTGTAGAAGCTACCACGCTTTTGTGTGACGTTCCCCACTGGGCCAGGACAGTACATCTGGCTCACACTGAAACACCAACACTCTGCGTCGGAATTTTGGAAGTGGCATTAAGAGAGTCATTCAATCTCTCTCAGGTAGATAAAGTTGCACCACAAAAACCTAGGGCCTCTCAATGACTTTGTTTTTTTTATTGTGTAGCCAGAAAAACAGAGACAACAACTTAGCAGAGAGATAAATAAAGCAGACATGCATAGGGCAGGAAATGCAAGAGACAGAGGGATCCTGATGGCATTCTTGTGCCTAGTCCCAGGTGTTCTGAGGCCGCTGCAGCCCTGTCCTTGGTGTCCCCTAGATATAGCAGAATCCACATACTAAAGACCCCTTTTGCTTAAGTTTATTCAGATTAAGTTGCTCTCATTGGCAACCTTAGAAATACCATAAAAGCATACTTTCTCATCAAGAAATCACATGAATAAACGATGGCTATAAATTGCTGTGTTCATCAAATGAGTAGGTCAAGAAGGTAAGGTTACATAAATGGACATAAGTCAATGTCATTCTGAAAAAAAGACATTGACATTCTGAACTGGCATTCCAGCCAAAAAAGATGGCAAGAAAATGAAATAAAGGACCAAAGGACTCACTGGGAAGAGTCCAGTGTGATGGGGCAGGAGGATGGTGGCAGCAAATAAGAAGGCATCCTCAGGGAGAAGAGAGTAGCCAACAGGGAGGGTGGTGTGATAGCACATGCCCTTTGGTAGACTTGGTGTAACAATGATGAAACTAGGTGATTTCACAGCCTAGAAGACATTCAGCCAACAGATATTCACCCAGGCTCTGCTATGTGCAGAGTACTGGCATGACCTGCATCTTTGGTTTGGAATACAGTCTGTGCACTGAACAAAAAGTGGGTAGGATTAGTGGTCCAAAATCTAGGCGAAGCTCTGCTTTCCAACTGTGAGTTTATGGGAGCTGTAACTGCCCAGAGGGTCCCCTGTTTAAAGTTCACACAAAGATCAGTAGGGGTCCTGAAGCCCAAAACTTCTTGAAAGTGTCTCACCCTCCAGGTACTCTTACGCTAAGTCCACACATTGTTATATTACAAAAGTCATCCCCAGTAATGGCCCTTTGAGCTAAATCTTGAATTATTTCAGGCAGGCAGCAAGAGGGCTAAGCATTTTAAGCAAAGGAATATCATGTACAAAAACATGACACATGATGGTTTGTGTCAGGTAGTGTAAGCAAGTCATAAAAACTAGAGTGCATGCAGAGAAGAAATGGGCAGGAACGATGCCAGAAAGGAAAGAAGCCATCAAGAAGGGACTTGTGTTCTATACTAAGGAGTCTGGTCTTTATCCTCTAGTCCATAGAGCCACTGAGGGGATTTAAGCCAGAGAGTGACCTACATGGGGTGGACGAATTGAAGAAGGCCAGGCCTGGAAGCAGGGAGACTAGTTAGGAAGTTGGTATAATGGTCCAGGTCAGGGCTGATGAGGGCCTAAACCAAAGCAATGGCAAAGGCAAGTTAAAGGAGGAGATAGGTTGAGTGACATTTAAGGAGTACAGTGGAAATAATTTGGAGACCGTAGGTCCCAGTTTGCCCAAGACAATTTCAATTTACATCTGTTCTGGCCTAATCATTAACAGTATCCCCTTGGATTTACAAAAGGGTCCTGATTTGAGGGATAAATTATATGTTTTCCCTAGGTGTAGAGCACAAAAGAGAGAGAAAAGTCTAGGATTCCCTTTGGGATCTAGCTTAGACAGCTCTGAGCTTCCTGGTTCTAATTACTAGTGCAGAGAATAGAAAAAGAGAATAGAAAAATATGTGGGCCAGGAAATAACACAATTATCACATATTGGCTTTAAGGCGCTAGTGCGACACTTGAATGAAATTCTAATAGCTTAAAATATACGAAAACATAGTACAAGAAATGCTGTAACTCAAAAGACCGTAAGAGACCATAAAAGACCATCTGTTATTGTTACAAGATACTTTCCCCCCCAATTGTCTTCCAATCCTCAAATGTATGAAGTTCTACATCGGAAACTCAAAATCACTGATACAAAGTGGAGACAGACACATGGAGAGAGTAAAACCTGTGGATCTTACCAATGGATACAGACAGACAAAGGAATTTGGTTTCTTTACTAAATCTTTTCCCAATGGGAAACTTCCTGCCTTGGATAGGAATTATTTTATAGAAATGTCAGCATGTCTAGGCTCCCAAAGAAGGGATTTAAATTATATACAATATGCGGTGCCTAGGTGGCTCAGTCGGTTGAGTGTCCGACTTCGGCTCAGGTCATGATCTCACGGTTCATGGGTTCGAGCCCCGCATCAGGCTCTGTGCTGACTGCTTGCTCAGAGCCTGGAGCCTGCTTCAGATTCTGTGTCTCCTTCTCTCTCTGCCCCTCTCCCGCTCATGCTTTGTCTCACTCTGTTTCTTAAAAATAAATAAATGTAAAAAAAATTTTTTTAATTATATACAATAGTTCAATAAAGGAACTTTTCATGTAGTCATTTGAAGATAAAACATTCCAAAACATAAAGTAGAAATGTTCACAGACTATAATTAAAAGCCACTTTCTGCATTTGGGATTAAAATTAAATGAGAAGACTCATGTAAGATAAACTGAGAAGTAGTTACTTTTGTGACTTCCACCAGGCATTCTACAGTTTCCTAAAATTTAGACACTTCCTTAAACAATCCCCAAAATACACACACACACACACACACACACACACACACCACTGATATGTGGGATGAACTTTAGCAAAGGAACAATTTGTCATAGCACCAGGTGAAACAGGAAGTGTTAGCAAGATTGATTAGACTTACTATTATAGGCTCCAGCACTCATCAGAACCATGCTGACTGTGCCTTCTTCTTATAGCACGGGTTAGGGAGAAATAATCAGGCAGAACCTGAAGGCCACGCAAGCTGACAGCCTGGCCAACTTTGCCGCCTTCTGACATGACCACCCTGCCCATCTTGCCCTATTACCAGCTTCATTAGGCTCTATATACACCTGTACAATCCAAACACTACACAGCAGTACCATCATGATTGATTAAGGAGACCTACCAAAGAGTAGTTTTGCCCTTTGAAATGTTTTTCAATTCCAGTGGTATATCTTCGACAAAGAGGTATATTTTTGACAAGTCCTAGAGTGTGCCCACTTCTCTTCTGCCTTTGATTGGTTGACGTTTCGAGAGGAAAGAAATCAGGGGAGGATGATGAGAAGAGGGGCAGAAAGATAATCTGGTCAAGGCCCTTGATTTACAAATAAGGAGAGAGTAGCAAGAGCAACTGGCATAAACAAGTTTGGGAACAGACAACTCACTCTTGGTAAGCATACAGCTCAACCTCTGAGGGCAGACGCACATAAATATGCTACAGGGTGCTCGACAAGCCAAGAGTATTCATGAGGCCTCAAGCCTGGGTCTGTATAAAGAGAATGGAAAGCAGTGTTTTATCTGAATTAGTGAAGTGAAAATTGTTTAAGAGAGCTTCTGTAAACGTCCTTTCCATCAACATCATTCTATCACCCTCTTTGACTTTGACCTTCAAAACTAATTTTTTAATGGGGACAATCTCCACAGAGAGACTAGATTATTTAAGAAAGAGTAATTAAGGGGCGCCTGGGTGGCTCAGTCGGTTGGGCGTCCGACTTCGGCTCAGGTCACGATCTCACAGTTCGTGGGTTCGAGCCCCATATGAGGCTCTGCACTGACAGCTCGGAGTCTGGAGCCTGGTTCAAATTCTGTCTCCCTCTCTCTCTACCCCTCCCCCGCTTGCACTCTGTCTTTCAAAAATAAACGTTAAAAAAAATTTAAGAAAGAAGGAAAGAAAGAGAAAGAAAGAAAGAAAGAAAGAAAGAAAGAAAGAAAGAGAGAGTAATTAAGGTCAAGAAGTAATTAATACCTAAAATGGCTAACCTTAAGGAAAGGAGATTACCTTTGAGAATATGGGTGGGTCTCATTCAATCAGTTGAAGGTCCTAAGAGAAAAAACGGTTCCCCAAAGAAGGAATTCTGCCTCAAAACTGCAGCATCAATTCTGTCTGAGTTTTCAGTCTGCCAGCCTGCCCTACAGATTTCAGATTTGCTAGCCTCCAAAATTCTTTAAAATAAATACCTCTCTCTATATATATGTCTATCCATATGTGTATATGTTTGTGCATGTGTGCGTGTGTATCCTATGGGTCTGTTTCCTAGGAAACCCTTCAGAGTGCCTATGAAGTTAGCACAGAATAGGAAGAATTTGATAATGTCCATTCTCATTATAGGCTTTTAGTTTCCATCTTAGAAAGAAGCAAGAAAAGTAGGCCAGGGGCTTTGACTCTAAATTCTAAAATTCTTTAAAAGTGGAGCACCTAGGCTCGGTCAGTTAAGCATCCAACTCTTGGTTTCAGCTCAGATCATGATCTCACAGTTTTTGAGTTTGAGCCCCACATTGGGCTCCAAGCTGACAGTGTGGAGACTGCTTGGGACTCTCTCTCTCTCTCTCTTTCTCTCTCACTCTCTCTCTCTCTCCCTCTCTGCCCCTTCCCCACACACGCACACTCTTTCTCTATCTCAAAATAAATACACTTTAAAAATATATAATATGATTCTTTAAAATCACTGTAATATCTTCAGGTTGGCTACTTTTGTTATTTCCTGCCTGTTTCCCACATTACTAGTCATAAAACAGTTCAATGCCAAAATGTCACAGCTAGTTTCTGATGTGGCATAAAAGGGCAGCAAAGCAGGGTGCACTCTAGTCTCTAGCTATATTTATCAAGGAGAGAATCCCAAAGAGGAAAGTTGGGGAGGAGGACCTAAAGTCACAAGAGTAGGCTGGGTCCCAAAATCCATGACAAGGAAGAACAAAGGACACCGGAAGGCAAACCAAAGCCAGGTTCTAAGGCTTAAGGGGAGAAGGGCCTCTGATGTCCCCCTTCCACAAAAGTCCACGATTTCCAGCGCTGGTTAGGGGGTGTACAGATATCATCTGAATGTCTGATACTGCCTCTCTTTTCTGCGCTGATTTACTGCCCTGACTTGCAGGATAATAAGCGTCTTACAGAAAACAAAACAAAAAACAAACAAACAAAAAAACCTACCAATGAAGCTGACAGGTGTCCCCACAACGAATTTAAGCCTTCCCAGGCAGTCAGGCTAAGAAAGCAGTTATTGCTCAGGGCCAAAGGGACATCTTCAGCAGGTGACCCTTTCATTTTCCACTAATTCAATTTGTGTAGAAATAGGCATAGCTCATGGACTAAATCTGCTTTTCTCTTGGAGAGGAACTTGATAGGGCTTGAAGTTGCTAACTTAATTCTCATCTCCTGTTACAATCAGGAAGCTGTATTTTTACTTGATTAAAGTGAAGAAATCTGAGATCTGGAAAAAACCGTAGAATACATCAAGTTTAGCCTCTCCATTAGTGGTAGGACCTGGAAGGGCACAGAGAAAGAGCCATGTAAGACATGGCAGGGAATGAGAGGTGGGACAAGAAACTACAGACTGAGGGTGCCCTTGTAAACGGCCCACAGTGCGTGGGGTCAGGCGAAGGTGAAGATGGTTCCTGGGGGTGATAGGACAGATGTTCCGCCTGCCAGCAGGAATGGTCCTCTGGTGATCAGGCTCACTCTCTCCGACATCTGCTCAGATGCTCTCCGTGAAGGGGGTTTCACCATTTTGTTAGGCAGACCCAAAACAAAAGTTTGTTTTTCTGGTGGAAGTGAATCCGTTTCCTTTAAATTTCACATCCGTTCCCTCAGCAGTTCGCACTTTGGCTGACATTTAGGCTTACCTGTGGAACTACACCTGGCCGGTCAAATCAGAATTTCTGAGCGTCAAACCCAGGCTGATGAATATTGCCTACGGTGCCTCAGGTGGTCCCACCTGGAAGCCAAGTTTGATAATCCCTGCGTTTGGCCCCGTTCCTAGATTCGCTAGGGCTGCCATAGTCAAATGCTGCAGACCAGGTGGCTTAAACAACAGAAATTAATTTTCTCATAAGCACAGAGCCTGGAAGTCTAAGATCAAGGTATCGGCCTCTCTCCTAAGCTTGCAGATGGCCATCTTCTCACTGTGTTCCCGGTGTCCTCACGTGGCCTTTCTTCCGTACCTGTGTTTCCCTGATGTCCGTGTGTCTGTCTCTCTCTTCTAACCAGCTCCACCCTTATGATCTCACATAACCTTCATCACCTCCGTAAAGGCCCTGTCTCCAAACACAGTCATGTTGGAAGGTAGGACTTTGCACATGAACTCGGGGAGATGAAGGACACATTTCTGTCCCTAACAATTCTGCTCACCAACTAGAACTGGTTAAGAGAGAGCACCTTACACAAAGTGCCACAGCACCCGGGTGTGTGCCATGGGATGTCAGCTTAGGAGGGTGGCCGATTGAATTCTGGGGCCGTCAGGGGTGCCATGCAGCTACCCAAGCATCCTCTGAAAGCAGCGCCACCGGGCAGGACCAGATGCCATGCCAGCAATCTCATGAACCCCAAAACCAGCCAGTAAAATGAGCCATGTCTGGCCCTCACTTTTCTGCCTGATGGGTTGAGCCTGGCCAAGAATCTCTTTGGCAGACAGCCGCAGAGCACCAAGGAGCTACTGGAGGAGTTCCAGGTGCCCGAGGAACACAGAGCACGGGACAAAGAGGGGCCAGAGGCCACACAGGTGAGGCTCCAGGTGGTGGCTTCCACCCTCTCCCTTCACAGAGATCAGATGACAGACTGTAACAGATGAGCTAGTGGCAAGCAAGCAGATTCTGCATCTTAGAGCTTCACTGTTATTTCGATGCACTAGCTATTTAGGTGCCTAGAATAGTACCTGGCACTTAGCAAGCCTCGATGAATAATCGTTGAATAAACAAATAGATAAGTGGAAATATTCGGCTGGGTTTGAAATCCATCAGAAATATTACAAGAGATTTCTATACACACCTTAAAAGTCCTTAAGTTTCATTTTAGTTCTTGAAAAATTTTTTTTTTAATTTTTTTTTTCAACGTTTATTTATTTTTGGGACAGAAAGAGACAGAGCATGAACGGGGGAGGGGCAGAGAGAGAGGGAGACACAGAATCGGAAACAGGCTCCAGGCTCTGAGCCATCAGCCCAGAGCCCGACGCGGGGCTCGAACCCACGGACCGCGAGATCGTGACTTGGCTGAAGTCGGACGCTTAACCGACTGCGCCACCCAGGCGCCCCTTAATTCTTGAAATTTTTGAATGGTTGGAAAACTATTTCAAATTCTGTCTCCTGTGTACAGTGACAAAGGTTTTATTGTTGAGTTTTTTAAGAATTTGAAGAGCTTATCGTTAAACAGTCTTGATCATGATTGGGTGTAGCTACTTCAAGTTTGAAACCTGATATTAAAAGACTAAAAAGTCATGTTCACTAAGGCAACGTAGCTCACTGATTCCAAGCAGTGTTCCAAAGCAAATTCAGCATTACATTTTTTAAAAGATTCCACTGGACAGGTATTTTTTAAACATATTTGATATATCTTCCTTAGTACTTTGTATTTTATTTTTCTTATCATTACATGACATATAAAGAAAATATAAGGAAAAAACTTCACCAGACCTCATGTAGACATCTGCAAATCCCCCTCAAGTTTACTACTGTATCTTTCGAATGTTATTTTTGTGTGTGTGTCATAACATGAAAAAAGTAAGGAGCTACTGCCTTCTACTTCTATCAATAAATGGTACCATCATCGAAAGTATTAAGTCTAACACCTGGAAGTTATCCTGACTTCTCTTTTTCCCTCGTGTTCTAAATCAAATCCTCCAACCAGTCCAACTGTGGCTACTTTCAAAATTATGCCTTCTTTGTCCATTTCTCTCCATCTCCAATGCTTCTACTTGGACTAAGTCGCCATCATCTCTTGTCTGGATTATTGCACAAGACTCTTAACTGAGCTTCTGTTTTCTGTATTTCTTGCCCTTCTCCAATTCCTTCTCTACACGGCAGCTAGAGTGTTCTTTTAATATCTCAATTAGATCAAGTAGACTAGACTCCTTCCTATGGCCTCAAGGCTCTAATTATCTGGCCTTTGCCTTTCTCTCCAACTACATCTCTAGTGCCCTCCCACTCTTGCATGATATGCTCCAGCCACACTGGCCTTCTCTCTCGTAGGTGGGGAGAGAATATCCTAGGCTAAAAGTCAAAGCCAAGGGGAGATCCACGCAGGCAACTGGATAGATGAAGAGTCTAGAATTTTGGGAAAATCTGAGCTGGAGCTGTAACTTCAGGAGTCTGGCCACAAGGTAGGAAGCCACAAGGTAGATGAGGTCACCAAGGAGGTGAATTTAGAAAAAGAGAAAACTAAAGACTGGGTCCTAGCTGCAGCAATCAGACAACAAAAGAGATAAAAGGCATCCAAATCAGTAAGGAAGATGGAAGACTGTCACTATTTGCAGATGACATGATACTACATATAGAAAACCTAAAAAGGGGCACCTGGGTGGCTCAGTTGGTTAAGTATCTGACTTTGGCCCAGGTCATGATCTCACAGTTCATGAGTACAAGACCCACGTTGGGCTTACACTGAGAGTGTGGGGCCTGCTTGGGATGCTCTCTGTCTCTCTTTCTCTGCCCCTCCCCCACTTGTGTTCCCTCTCTCTCTCTCTCTGTCTCTCTCTCTCTCTCTCAAAATAAGTAAGTAAACTTGAAAAGAAAACCCAAAAGACTCTACCAAAAAACTGCTAGAACTGATAAATGAATTCAGTAAAGTCGCAGGATACAAAATCGACATACAGGTATCTGTTGCATTTCTATACACCCATAACGAAGAAGCATAAAGAGAAATTAAGAAAACAATCCCATTTATAATTGCATGAAAAATAAGACACTTAGGAATAAACCTAACCAAAGAGGTAAAAGACCTGTACTACGAAAACTATAAAACATGAATGAAATAAATTGAAGATGACAAAACACATGGAAAGACATTCTATACTCGTGGATCGGAAGAGCAAATATTGTTAAAATGTCTATACTACCCAAAGCAATCTACACATTTAATGTAATCTCTATCAAGATACCAATGGCATTTTTCACAGAAGTAGAACAATACTGAAATTTGTATGGAACCACAGAAGACTCCAAATAGCTATAGCAATCTTGAAAAAGAAAAGCAGAGGCACCTGGGTGGCTCTGGCAGTTAAGCATCCAACTTCGACTCAGGTCATGATCTAACAGTTTGTGGGTCGAGCCCTGTGTTGGGCTCTGTGCTGACAGCTGGGAGCCTGGAGCCCGCTTTGGGTTCTGTGTCTCCCTCTAACTCTCTGCCCCTCCCCCACTCATGCTCTGTCTCTCAAAACTAAATAAACATTAAAAAAAATTTTTTTTAAGAAAAGAAAAGCAAAGTTGGAGGCATTATAATTCCAGACTTCGAGTTATATTACAAAACTATACTTATGAAAACAGTATGGTACTGGCACAAAAATAGACACATAAATCAATAGAACAGAATAGAAAACCCAGAAGTGAACCCATGATTATATGGCCAATTAATCTTCCACAAAACTGGAAAGAATATGCAATAGGAAAAAGACAGTGTCTTCAACAAATGGTGCTGGGAAAATTTGACAGCTACATGTAAGAGAATGAAACTGGGCCACTTTCTTAACACCATACACAAAATTAAATTCAAAATGGATTAAAGATCTAAATGTGAGACCTAAAACCATAAAAATCCTAGAAGAGAGCCGAGGCAGTAACTTCTTTGACATCAGACACTGCAATTTTTTTCTAGATAGGTCCCCTGAGGCAAGAGAGACAAAAGCAAAAATAAACTTTTGGGACTACATCAAAATAAAAAGCTTCTGCACAGTGAAGGAAACAATCAACAAAACTAAAAGGCAACCCACGGAATGGGAGAACATATTTGAAATGACATATCCAATAAAGGCTTAGTATCCAAAATATATAAAGAACTTATAAAACTCAACACCCAAAAACCAAATAACTCAATTAAAAAATGGCCAGAAGACACAAACAGACATTTCTTCAAAGAAGACATACAGATGATCAACAGACACATGAAAAGATGTTCATCATTACTTACCATAAGGCAGATGCCAATCAAAACTACGAGATATCACCTGACACCTGTCAGAATGGCTAAAATCAATAATACAAGAAACAAGTGTCTACGAGGATACGGAGACGAACCCTCATGCACTGTTGGTGGGAATGCAAACTGGCGCAGCCACTCTGGAAAACACTTTGGAGGTTCCTCAAAAAGTTAACAATAGAACTACTCTACAATCCAGCAATCAGACTGCTTGGTATTTACCCAAAGAATACAAAATCACTAATTCAAAGGGATACATGCACCCCTATGCTTATAGCAGCCATTATTTAAAATAGCCAAATTATGGAAGGAACCCAAGAGTCCATTGATAGATGAATGGATAAAGAAGATGTGATATATAATGTATGTAATGTATATATAATATTCATGTTAATATATAACATATATTATATAACACATAATGTATGCAATGTATATATGTGTATATAGATGTTATATATTATATATATGAAACATATATATAATATATAACATGTATATATAGCTCCATCCATGTCATTCCAAATGGATTTCATTCTTTTTTGATGGCTGAATAATACACCATTATATATATTATATATACATGTTATATATATGTTTCATATATAACATATTATATGTTTCATTATATATATTATATATACATGTTACATAGTGAATATATGTATACATAGTGTATGTATACACGTATACATAGTGAACATATGTTTCATAAATATGTATATATGTATGTATGTATGAACATATATGTTTCATATATATAACATGTATATATAATATATATAATGGTGTATTACTCAGCCATCAAAAAAGAATGAAATCCATTTGCAATGACATGGATGGAGCTAGAGAGTATAATGCTAAGTGAAATAAGTCAGAGAAAGACAAATATCATAGGACTGCATTCATATGTGGAATTTCAGAAAGAAAACAAGGGAAAAAGAGAGAGACAAGCCAAAAAACAAGAGTCTTAACTATAGAGAACAAACTGATGGTCACCAGAGGGGAGCTGGGTGACGGCATGAGTGAAATATGTAATGGGGATTAAGAGTACACTTATCATGCTGAGCACTGAGTATAGAATTGTTTTATCAGTATATTGTACACCTGGACTAATAGAACAGTGTATGCTAACTAACTGGAATGAAAATAAATCTTAAAAAAAATTTTTTTTTAATGTTTATTCTTGAGACAGAAAGAAAGACAGAGACAGAGTATGAGCAGGGGAGGGGCAAAGAGAAGGAGACCTAGAATCTGAAGCAGGCTCCAGGCTCCGAGCTGTCAGCACAGAGCTCGAAGAGGGGCTTGAACCCATGAACTGTGAGACCATGACCTGAGCCAAAGTCAGACGCTTAACCAACTGAACCACCCAGGTGCCCCTGGAATTAAAATAAATCTTAAAAAAAAAAAAAAAAAAAAAAAAAAAAAGATTGTCCCATGGTGTTCTCTCAATGTTTAAAGGTCAGGGAAAGCAACCTGTAAGGGAGAGTGAGAAGCAGCCGCCAGTGGCACAGGGGGAAAAGCCAGGAGATTTGGGGGCCTTGGAAGCTCTCTGGGAAGCCTGTTAGAAATATACATTTTTTCAGAAATATCCATTGGTGTTTACAGTATGAAGACAGGCACCAAAATTGTGTGTGTGTGTGTGTGTGTGTGTGTGTGTATGTGTGTTTTAAGCAAGTACCCCTAGTCTTGTTACCATCAGAGAAGCCTAGGAAACATTACCCTAGAGCTCAGCCCTCTCAGAAGAATCACCTGCCTGGGGCCCTTTTCAAGCATATACTTTCCAGGGACCTCACCCCCAAATACACTTAATCTGAATCTCCAAGGGACTTCCAATTTGGAAGTTCATCATCCAAACTTATTTCTTCCTGGGACTTGTTTTAAAACAACTCACACTTTTGCTCTTGAATCAATGAATCAGCAGTCCTCTCTTCATTTACAAAGACTGATACACCGTTTCCACCTAAATCTCTGAAACTAGAGATGCATTCAGGAAAACAACGTGGAATTTATTTTAGCATATGCGTGGTATGTCCAGGTCCTGGCCAAGAGTCAGAGGTTTGAACTAGAATTCAAACCAACTTACAGGGAATCCCCAAGTCCAGACCTAAGAGTAAACCACAGGTTAGAGCTCTCCACTCAAATTTCTGAGCTGGTTTAGCTCTGAAAAGCAAACGGTGTTATTTTCTGAGTCTCAGGAACCACATTTACCTTTCCCCGATGTTCTGATGCTGGCCATGTCAAGATGATACTTACACAACTCCTGTTACTGGCGTCCTCGAGCTGTGGCTCCCAACCCCACATGCTCCAACTGGCTTTTCAAATTCTGTGAGCAGAGACCCTTCCTAAATTTCCTTACTCTGAACGTTAAAAACTGTCCCCATCCGTTTGATCAAAATGGGAAACTTTTTGCCCTCTCTGACAGAAATCATTCCATGTTGGCCACCTGATGGGTACTTGGGGTTAATTAGAAAATCCCCATCAAGAGTTCAGAGGCCAATATCAGCTGTCAAAATCCCACATTCCCCTCTCTCCCCTCTTTCAAGTGCAAAACAACCTGTGTCTGAAGATGTGCCCGAGATAAAAGGGCACACAGCAGCGCTGGGGGCTTTGACTCAGTCCTATTCACCGCCCCACCACCATGAATACGGCAAAATCTCAAATGAAAGTTTTAATCTCCTCACTGCATTCAGCCTAAAGAGAAAAGGGCTTCCTTTTAACATTTTCCCCCCTTAAACCTTTTGTGTTACAATGCTCCTGAAAAAAGCGGAGATTTCACTCTGACCCGGCGAGGGCTTTACGCCAAAGAAAGCAATGCACCTCAAACTCTTTGTGCTGAAATAAGAAGGGCCCGCCGGCCGGAGGAGGCAACGCGCGCGAAAGCAGCAACCCATGGTGGCCCGCGCCTCTGCACACGCCCGGCTCTGGGCTCTCCACCGACCGGACTACCGGGACAAGTGTGATCGCGCCGTGGGCTCCACTGCTCTCAACACCGAGGAGTCTGCGATGGGAGCGCAAGTGTGGATGATTTACCAGCCAGGAACACCCGCAGACCAGGAGGCCCAATCAGGTCCTTTGTTTTCACACTCAAAAGGAGAAAGAACAACTCCACTCCAGGATCAGTGCTCTCCCAGCCAGCCTTGGGGAGGACCTCGGGCCCGGTGTCCACAGGACCCTTAATGATTGTAGGAAGCAGATCTGGCTGCCTCTACATGCCTACCTTCGGGCGCAGCCCCCACCCCCTCCCCGGGTTAGCGCGGGCTCCCGCCCTGTGCACAGCCCCTTTGCGTGCAAATCGTGCCTCCCCTGCGGGCCCTCAGTTCCCAGCAGGACCTGGAGAAAGGCAGAGCCGTGGTTTTTCCTGCCTTCACAGTCACTCCCTTTGCATGTAATTAATGCTACTGGGGTGTTGGTGACAAGAAATGCAACCCTCCCCCCAGCTCTTCTAGCATTAAAAAAAAAAAGTTTAAAAAGTATGACGTTTCCTTATTTCCTCCAAAGAGCTGCCCCAGATGTTTGAAATTCGCACCTGATAGGAATCCAAAACGTCGAGAATCAAACCAAACTCACAGTTCGAAGCCCGACACGTTTATGTTAGAGCCTTAATTTGGTGCCGCTTGATTCTGAAAGCTCAGTGGACGCCACTTTTTCAAAAGGGTGTTTTTGTCGAGCGGCCAGAGTTCAAAAGGTCCTAAGGGCGCGCCCAGCTCTCCGCCCGAGCTGCGTGCAGGGGCAGCCGGAGCCCGTTCCAAAGCAGCCCCTGCGGGTCGCTCCATTAAGTCTACAAAACGGTGGACGCACCCCTTTCCTCCGCGTTTCTGCCTCTTCTTGGTTCGCGATCTGCCTCGCCTGACCTTTCCGCCATTTCTGAACACGATTTTTACTGACGGTCATAGCCGGCCTGGCAGGTCCAGAGACTGTCACTGTCCCTGGCAAAACCGCACCAACTGCATTTGATAGTTTTCTTTAAAAAAAATCTGTGTGCAAAATCCTCCTGCTTCCCTCTCTGACCAGTTCTTTTTGGTGTGAGTGACTCAGAGTGTGTGTAATCTTCAGTCTACAGGACTGGGGGGGGGGGGGGGGGGTAGTTTCAAAAGATACCTCAAATTCGCAAGTTTGAAAAAAAGCATTGAGAAGGGGTGGGGTGGAGGTGAACAAAGGCCAAATAGCAGTTAACATTATTACATATATCTGTGCTGAATGGCATGTATTATGAAAAGCACATACAGTGACTTTAAGATTCCTTCCATTTCCTTGGCCACTTGCCAAATAAAAGGTTGTAGAAAATGTGCCTTTCATCATTTTCAGGCTGTTAAATTTTAGCCAGTTTCTTACACCAAACACAAGCACACATACAAACACTACCAAACTGAGAGCAGGTTTAAATTGAAAATGCCTATCTGCTTTTCTCCAACTACAGCAAGGTCAACATTAAAGAACTAAATGGATACATGCCTCATTAAATGTTTCTAAATTCCCTTCCAGTTCTAATCTATAAATAACATGATTTCACTTTGAGTAATTCAAGTGAAAGTGTATCTTTTTTTTTTTAAGCCATAACTATCCGGATAATTAGACCAATGCAATAAAACGTAAGTACTAGTCTGAACACCAATAAGCACATACTTCTGAAAAATTCTGTGTATATAAGATCATACTACAAATGTACAAAATTGCATTTAAAGGAACATGGGTGCAAATTATTCTGTGAAGTGAAGAAGACTTTTCTAATGCGACTAAACACCCCTCTATTGATCTGTTTCGTATATCTGATATTTCTTAAACCAGCATAGCTGTTTTATACACACATAATGTACTCAAATTAAGAGTTCTCCAGAACTTGGGGCGCCTGGGTGGCGCAGTCGGTTAAGCGTCCGACTTCAGCCAGGTCACGATCTCGCGGTCCGTGAGTTCGAGCCCCGCGTCGGGCTCTGGGCTGATGGCTCAGAGCCTGGAGCCTGTTTCTGATTCTGTGTCTCCCTCTCTCTCTGCCCCTCCCCCGTTCATGCTCTGTCTCTCTCTGTCCCGAAAATAAATAAACGTTGAAAAAAAAAATTAAAAAAAAAAAAAAAAAAAAAAAAAAAAAGAGTTCTCCAGAACCAAATACAAACTAAATAGGTTGGGTGGCATTTCTTTTTTGTAAGCAAGAAAAAAGGGGGCCTAAATGTCACTTTTATAATTATGTCATAGATTTAAAATCATATGATTTTAAGGACACTTGATACTTTCTCTCATTAGGGAAAATGATAAGAGATATAGAAAACCTAGGGATACCTCTCCAGGGGTATATCTTGAGCAGTGGGAAAAAAAAAAAAAGTCACTTAGAGAAGATGAAGCTATTTTTAACTCCTTCACTAACTAATAGTGTCAAATGTACATCTTTATGAAGAGGACATAAGATCATCAAATTTAAGTATCCTATGTTGTAGCTGAATTATGAGTAATGTACCTTTCACATTAGTCAATTTAATGTGGCTCTTTGAGGAAAAGTTTTCATTTGATTTTGATACTTTCTCCAGAAGTTTTAGAAAGGGAGAAAAGGAAAAATAATGACTGTAATTGCTTATAAATTTCAGTTAAGGCAAGACAGAAGAAGAGAAAAGTGGTAGGGTATGGTGATATCCAAGCTTTATGAGAACTCAGCAATTTGAAAATTAATTTGTGAACCTTGTTACAAACTGGAATAATATTTCTCATCTAAACATGTTCTGCTTGCCTTAAATGAAAAGCTAAGCTGGTATAAGTCACCTGTTATGCTACCTAGCTAGTCCAATTAGACAAGTCTTTTGCCTTTGTGGGAATAATTACCCACATGAGTCATTACTTTCAGACTAACTGAATCTGAAAACCCCAGAGTGGTCTTTTCATGCTCACAAAGTCAGCAGGCATCTTGCCTCTCAAAAAGCCTGAAATCTAGCAAGCACATGCAGAATAATTCACATCATTGCCCCTGAAACCCTTTGAAGCAAATAAACAGAAAAGAAAAAGAAAAAGATTAAGATTTGATCTCAATCTAAACATGTTAACAGTAACCCTATATTATTCCAGATTTTACCCAGCTGTTTTGGATCTTTAGTGAATTTGAACAAGAGAGCAAACCTGTTTTAAGGATTAGAGAATATAAAGGTTCAAAAGAAGTTGAACCCTTTTCTGAACTACATATCTCCTACCCTGGCTTCTTGCTTGGCAGACTTTTAGGATTCAGTGCCATTGATTTCTTTCTCACTTTCTTTTGCTGCAATGATCTGGCTCTTATAATTACTTCCCAACCCAGATCTCCCATATTCTTAAAAACTATAAAGATCTTGGGTCACACAGGGTGGGCTCAAAATCATTTGTCTCATGGGCCATTGGGATTTACTTCTGAAGGCACTCATAATCATCTGTCAAGTTCAATGAAAGAGGGCTTCGTTTTACTCCCTTTTTTAGGAAGACATGAGAAAGAAAAAAAAACTAAATATGACCACATTTAGGGTAAAGGGGCAACCACTTATCAAATAATCACTCCCCTAAAAAGAATGAATTTGCCTAGTTTTCCCAAAACTGTATAGAAAAAGACATTCTCGTGAACAAGAAAGCTTAATGATTGATAGAAGCTGATTCTGTAGATTAAGTTCACATGGGAAATATTTAAGCATAAAAGCAGGTAAAGAACTTTGAAAGTGAATGACTAGAAGGGAACTATTTGTATATAGGAGCAATCAGAAGGGGGTTTGCCATTACAATTGAGTTAATCAAGCTCCGTAGAAGGTACTTCAGAAGCTACAGTGAACAGTCATTCTTGAGTGTCCTTAATTTTTGGGTTAGAGATCAAGTGCCTGGAAAGGTACACTTCATTTGTTTGGGAAATAGAGAAAAGGGTTTAGGGATAGAGGTGTACAGTAATATTTATTGAAGAGTCCTACTAGATGGGTATTCGTCACAAGATTTCTCTGTGATCCCCATTTTTACAGATGAGTAAAATGAGTTTGGAAAGTTCAAGTTTCTTGCACAAGAAGGACAGCAACTACTTGGTGAGGCTGAAATTCTGATTCAAGGCTCTCCTAAAATAACATGCTGCCACTCTACTCAAGACTCAGAAGGCACATGTTAAATGTTCATAGGAAGTGGTACACAGAGATGTAGGTATTGAGGCCCCTGTCTTTTTCTATTATCTGTTCTTGCATCATTCATTTCAACAAGTTCAAATATTCATTAAGCATCTTTTACTTTCCACCACTCCCCAAAGATTTTTGGTGAAGGTTATATGCCTTGCGTAAGGCTTCACAGAACCCAGGCAGTCTAGAGTCCGTGCCCTTGAGTAAGCATCGTTCCTGACGGCTACTACTGTAGTCCTGCAAAACAAGTGATCTGGCCAAAGAAGGAGAGGACATTGTATAAAGTTAATCTGGCAAGAGGATGTGTGCTTCCTAACTCAATGGGAAATATGGCATGGAAACAAGATTCTAGAGTAGCAAGAATAAACCATTGACCCCACGTGAAAAAAGCAACAAGGATGGAGACTTCCAAAAAACTGGGACTGATTTCCTACAAAGCAAAGCAACAGCATTAGTACTTCCCTGTTAAGTTAAGAATAAGTGGAAAGCTACGACACATACAAAGGAACAAATAACACTTGGAAAAGTTAGAAAACATTCAAAAATTAAAAACTGAACACAAAAGTAATCCAGTCCCAATACTCAGAGATAGTCACTATTTTCTTTTCTTTCTTTCTTTTTTGTTTTGTAAACATACATATGTAGCTACATATATAGTATACATGTATAGGTATACTTTAAATAGTATATCTTATATGTAATTAAAATTTTTTTTAATGTTTATTTGTGTGTGTGTGTGTGAGTGTGTGTGTGTGTGTGTGAGAGAGAGAGAGAGAGAGAGAGAGAGAGAGAGAGAGCGCTAGCTAGCAGGGAGGGGCAGAGAGAGAGGGAGACACAAAATCCAAAACAGGCTCCAGGCTCTGAGTTGTCAGCACAGAGCCCAATACAGGGCTTGAACTCACCAACCATGAGATCATGACCTGAGCCAAAGTCAGATGCTTAACCCACTTGAGCCACCCAGGTGCTCCTCTTATATGTAATTTTCTTTTTCATCACTAATTTTATGTCAGATGCATTCTCCCATGCCATTAAGAAGTCAGTCTTTGGAAACATTCGTATTAATATTGTATATCATAATTTATTAAACCAATTCCCTATAGTTGAGAACCTAGTAACTCTAGTTTTTGCTACTATAAGTTGCTTCATGTTGTACAAGTATTTTGTATTTTGTGGATATCTCTGATGATTTCATCAACACTTCCAAAATGATTGTGTTCATTTGCCCTCCATGAACAAAATACAAAAAGAATCTTTTTACGACTAAAAAAAAAAAAAAAAAAAAGTCTACCAACTGAATGTAAAGGAGAGAATATATTATTACTTGAAGTTCCTTCATTATTAGGCTGAATATTTTAACTTGTTTCTTGATATTTTTGTCTTTTACGCATAATCTCTAAGTCCTTTGCCTTTTCTGTTATTGGTTTGTTTGACTTGTTGATTTTAAAGAGCTCTTTGCATATTGAGAATATTAAATAATTCCAAAAAAAAAAAAAAAGAATATTAAGTAGTTGCATAAAACTACCCTTTGACCTATTTTTCAAGGCCCAGATCAAATTATGCATCTTTCATTGTGCCTTTCCTGACTCTAACCCTAACTCCAGTCTCCTGCTGCTAAAATCCTGATACAATATTTAACAAGGAATTATACACTTTTGACAAGCCTTTGGAGCTCTTTCTTTTGTCCTCCATAATAACTTTCCAGAAGAGAGTTTATGTCTTTTAACAACTACAAAGATGACCAACTTGACATCTCTGAGTTCTCAGTGTCATTAGCTATGACAGTGTTGTAATTTAACAGATGATGGGACTGGGAATTCAGCCCATACCATCAGCTACTACATGTTCACCCTAAGGACTTGACCAGCTTTCTGACTCTTCCCACAATGCACCTCCCAATTCTCACATTAGGATGTTTAAATTGAGATAAAATCCTAACCTTATTTTCACATTTTCTCTTATATATGAGAGAACATTTTAAATATATGAGACACAATTCGAAGAGCTCACAAAGGAGACTTAGTTGATAAGAAACAGAACAAAGTCTTTTGGATTTTTTGTAAAGAATACTGAATTCTCTTTGTTTTTTTCCTGATCATAATTACTTTATGATACTTTCTTTGCCTTTAAAGAATATAAAATTTCCCCAGAACCTGATTTTATGGGCTGTTTATATATAAAGGACTTACATGAGTCACCCAATGGCTTTCAACATTTGGTTCCTCCCAAATCTTGCTCCAGAAGTCTTTACAAATCATTTAGATGTTCTGAATGAATGGCTTTATCTTTCTTCTTATTAGAATGGGAACCTACTCAGTACTCACTCAGAAAACACTTGCATTTAAAAATCACTCTCTCTGTATTTACAATAGCCAAATTATGGAAGAAGCTCCAGTGTCCATCGACAGATGAATGGATAAAGAAGTCACACACACACACACACACACACACACACACACACACACACACACACACAATGGAATACTACTCAGTCATAAAAAGGAATGAGATCTTGCCATTTGCAACAACACGAATGGAGCTAGAGAGTATAATGCTAAGCGAAGTAAGTCAGTTAGAGAAAGACAAATACCATACGATTTCATTTAAATGTGGGATTTAAAAAACAAAACAAACAAAGGAAAAAAGAGACAAACCAAAAAACAGACTCTTAACTATACAGAACAAACTGATGGTCACCAGAGGGGAGGTGGGTGAGGGGATGAGTGAGATAGGTATAGGGGATTAAGAGTACACTTATGCTGAGCACTGAGTAATGCATGGAATTGTTGAATCACTATATTTTGTACCTGCAACTAATAAAACACTGCATACTAACTACACTGGAATTTAAATTTTAAAAGAATAAAAATTAAAAAACAAAATAAAAATCACTCTTTCTGAAGTGAAGAAGATTCTAGGGATGGCTTAGAATCTGGAAAGGAATCTGAAAAATGACTTTTTATTGGGGATGGAGAAGAAATAGAGAGAGAAAGAAAGGATCATATTTGATTTACACACAATGCATTATTTTTGTACAATCCAATACAACTTAGCTGGAGCGAAGATGAGTAGGGAGGAAATAAAAGGCCATTTGAAAAGGTGAAATTCATGCCTCCCGTCTGGAATTGGGCAGGTATGTGTTTTAAAAAGGCCTTCAACCTTCTTCTAGAGAAAAGGCCTGATTTGAATGTCATTAACATGGCTGGACTTCCAGGCTTTCTAAAATGGTCTTTCATTTCCATGTGAGGATTGGAAAATGCCCTTCGTAGGGGTGGGGAGTGTGGGCAGGGGGACCAGACCTCTTTGCCTACATCTTGGCTAATTTACATGCTCTCCAATGGAGGTCATATCAATATGAGACCCAACCTCTGTCAGTTTTGCGGGTCCCTTAACCTGAGAACCTTGAAGCCCATTGAGAGCCATTCATACTTGGCAGATTGATTTCTTCAGTCATTTTGTCATAGTAACTGACAATTCACTGCCATCCAAGTGTATCTGGGAGCACAATGCCCACATAAATATTGTTGGCAATTCTCAGCATATCCTTTTGTGGAAATTGTAGGCTAATTTACTTCTGCCACTCGGCTTTCTATAGCTATGTGACAGAAGATCATTTCCTCTGCAACCGTACAGCTGACAGACCCAGTAGGGCTTATTTCACAGAAGCACAGACTTCAGAATCCCCCATCAATACAGAATAAAATGAATCAAAACTTCAAACACAGGTTAATCTGGAAGTGGAGACAGGGGGTCAATAAGAACATAAAAACTTCAGAATCAGGTGCAGCCCAAGTCCTAAAGCTATTCTGGAGAGTTTGGAGCATAGGCATAATAAACAGGGAAATAGCTCTACTTAAAAAAAAAAATCACAAGAATGACAAAGGGCAGAGAATCCTCCTTAATCACACCAGCTAATTTGAAAGGTGCATTCTAAGCTGTGCTGACTCACAGAGCAGGTGGGAAAGTTCCTGAGAGCAGTGCAGACAGCTCCAGGGTGGCCTTGGTCTACAGAGGATTTTCTTGTTGCTTCCCCAGCTGTGAAACCAACGATCTCTGGATGGAGAGATGGCTGCAGGTGCGACATGGCAGAAAGAGCAAGGGTTTTGGCAGTAGACATTCCTGGATTTGATACCTGCCCCCACTGCTTAGCCATGGAAACCTAAGCCCCTTAACCTTTCTGAGCACAGTTTCACCACCTACAAAACGGGATTATAAAGGTACCCACTTTATGGGGTGGTCGTAAGGATTAAATGAGATCATTCACTTTCCATAAACTTTGCTAAGTTCCTTCTCGGCATTAGGCACAGGATTTAGGGCTGGGAAATGAAAATATTTGAGGGGGGACGTCTCTATCTTTGATTTTAGTGCATGGAAAATAAAATTGCTTTGACATAAGATGCGACTCTCTGAGTTGGCTTGGAAGAATGAGAGAGAGCTCAGAGAAGATAGTTCTTGAGATTTGAAAGAAGAGGGGTGCCTGGGTGACAGCCGGTTAAGCGTCCAACGCTTGGTTTCCACTCAAGTCATGATCTCACAGCTCATGAGTTTGAGCCCTGCATTAGGCTCTGTGCTGACAACGAGGGCCCTGCTTGGGATTCTCTCTCTCTTCCTCTCTCTCTGCCCATCCCCTGCTCATACGCTCTCTCTCCCTCAAAATAAGTAAAGCAACTTTAAAAAAAAAGAAAGAAGAGAAGTTTGTCAAGCAGATTGGCAGAAAGGAGACAACCCAGGCAGACACGAAGGCAAGAGGGGTAGGTAATAACACTCTTCTTGTTGCTGGAGTATGATGTACAAGAAGCATGTGGCAGAATTCTGACAAGGCTGGGCAGGGAGAGGACCAAGTCGTAAAGAGTTTTGTGCGTGCCCAGTGCAGGAGTTCAGTTTTTATCCTGTAATTGCAAGGGGCCTTGGACACGCGCCTGCTCTGGTTGAGCATTACAATGTACCATGTGCTGTGCTCAATCACTGTGGTACCCTTTGTCTAGTCAGCGGAAATCAAAGCTGATGTCTCCGTGGGAGTTTATTTTCCACTTAGTTCCTTGTGATGAAAACAGTGAATCAAGTTTGTGTCCGGGTGTGGGGGGAGGGGGTTTCAGATAACCCTTTTAAAAAATTCTATCCATGTCTGGGGTCAAGAGGCATGGACCCACCTCCAATTGGTTTCTTTATCTCTCTGAACCTTTCTCTGTCTCTCTGCTCTGTGTGTCAGTGACATCTGCCAAGCTTCAATATAGAACTTTTATGGCGTCAGAGATTGCTAGCACCTTGAAAAACTCTGTGCTATCCAAGGCTACCATCTGCTCCAGTTTCTCCTTCCTGTCTCCCGAGTGTGTGACCAGGACACTTGCATATCTAAAGGAGCCCATGCCCCAAGAGAAGGGGGCTCTAAGCCTCTCAGGCCCAATTAAACAGAATATAAATTTTCTCAGAGGGTTAATACCACCCCTTAGTTCCAAGGCCCATGTAAGGAAAGTCAAGACTTTTTGGGTACTGGGAAAACAAATCCTAGAAATCCAGATGCTTGGGCTTTATCTATCACTCACCAGCTATGTGACCTTGGGGATGTCACTTAACTCCTGTGAGCTTCAGCTCCCTGATCTAAAAAATGGAAATACATGGCGATACTCACACTCTGCTGACTGAATAGTGCAGCAAGGTCTCTGTTCAGGTTATATATTGCTGCGTAACAATTACTCCAAAATATAGTGTCCTTTTTTCTAATTTCTGAGGGAGAGACAGACAGACAGACAGACAGACAGCGTGAGCGGAGGAGGGGCAGAGAGAGAGGGAGACACAGAATCCGAAGCAGGCTCCAAGCTGTCAGCACAGGGTCCAATGGCCTTATGTGGGGCTAGAACTCATGACTCGTGAGACCCGAGCTGAAATTGGACATTCAACTGACTGAGCCACCCAGGCACCCCCAAAATATAGTGTCTTAAAACCACAACATTGCCCTTGACCTTGCTAATGAATCTGCCATCTGGACAGGGCTTGGTAGAGATAGCTTGTCTCTGCTCCACTTGGTTCTATCAGCTAGGGCATTCCATGGCTGGGGCTGGAAACTCAGAAGGCTCATGCACTCACATGCCTGGCAATCAGTGCTGACTGCTGACTATCTCAGTGCTTACTCATGACATGGCAGCAGGTTAAAGGGAAAGTGCCCGAGATAGGCAGAGCACCAGGCCAAAGCCATATTGTTCTGTGACCTAGCCTTGGAAGTCACATAGCATCGCATCCGCCATCTTCCCATTAGTTACAACAGTTGCAACTCCTACTATGATTCCAAAAGAGGGAACATAGACCCCACCTCTCCAGAAGCAGAGTGTCAGTGAACTTGTAACAAGGTGATGTGAGATGGGATATTCATAGTGCCATCTTTGGAAAATACAATCTGCCACTTTGTATAGAGGAAACAGCTTTGTTAAGTATAAAGCAGCAGATAAACGGTGTTGCTAATACCCAGGCCTTCCCCTTAAGTGCTGTTCCACATATTTAAGAAGTACTATTATTATTAAGCTCGTTATTTGTCTAAGATCTATCAATGTCTACTAGACGCAGACACTGTCCAAGATGCTTTCAAGTGCAGGACCTCATTTCACCCATATAACGAGCATGAGAAGTAGGATATATGAGCCTGAGGCTCAGGGCATTTAAGTGACAGCTTATTCACTCACTCAGTAAATATATACTAAACTTCTACTTTCTGTCAGGCAATATGCTCAAAGGGAAACAACAATAAACAAAACAGGCATGATCCCTGTCCCATCTACTGGAGGAGAAAAAAAAAACAAACAAACCAAATAATCATAAAATAAGTTAATTATCATTGTGATCAACATTGTGGTGGTAAGACCCCATGTAGACTGGCAATGAGGGAAGGCTTCCCTAAAAAATAACACTTTATTTTTTAAAAAAATGTTTAGTTATTTTTGAGAGAGAGAATGTGAGCAGGGAAGGGGCAGAAAGAGAGAGGATCCAAGCGGGCTCTCTGTTTCAGCACAGAGCCCAATGTGGGGCTCAAAGCCACAAATCACAAGATCATTTAACCACCTGAGCCACCCAGGTGCCCCCAAAATAACATTTTAAATGACACCTGAAGAATGAGTGGCAATGAGATAGGGGTGGGAGTGCAGGAGAGCATTGCAGGCAGGGGGACAGCCCGTGCAAAGGCCCTGTGGTGGAGGGAAAGGGTTATAGCTGGAGTAAAGTGAGTAAGGATGAGCTTGCTTTGACACGCAGCCAGAGGGGTAAACAGGAAAAACACCAAACCAAACCGAACCAACCAACAAACAAAAAACCACAACAACATGCCAAGCCTTGGCCAGTCATGAGCCAAAATCTGCAGAGTCAGGTCCTGAACTTAGAGCTTCTGGGCACCCACACCGCCCTGTATAGGGCTCTCTCTATACAGGACAACTGCCTGCATTGCATTAGGCAGACAGCCACTTTCCTGCCATCTCCAACAGATTATTACACAGGTTAGGGTAGGCCACATGTTTTCCCACTCAGATGACAGGTTTTGAAGGGCTACACGATCTCCCTCTATGATTAATCTCTGTACAGGATTGAAGTGCGGGGCCTCAGCAGGCACTAAGAGCTTGTTACTCAGCTCACTATTCTCAGCATGACCATGAACAGTGCAAACTCCCTCATATCAAACCCCCAAAATACAGATACCCAGACACTGCTCTAAGAACAAGGAAGCTCCCTGGAATCTGGATGGCACTTTACTGTGTGGAAATGAGAAAGCAGGATGGTTTCAAGCCTCAATTGGCCCTTTTATGAAATGGGGGAAATTCTACTCAATTACTCCCTGTCAATTTATTAAAAATTAATTGCACTAAATCTAAAATTATCAACTCAGTTATGCCCCCCCCCCCCCCCACCACACACAGGGACACTATTCCTTGCTGTTTGTGCAGAAGAATCAGTAAGGTGAGGAGGGTAGCATGGCAGGACTCCAAGGAGAGAGAATCTCAGTGCTGAGTTGGAGAGTCAGAAAAGAATGTTTGCAGATAGAAAAATGTTTTCACAGAGCAGGCTTCACAGCAGCCCTCTGGATCTCTTGCCCAGAGGCTGGAACTCTTTCCAAGGTTCGGTTTAGGCTTTTGAAAGAAAACAGCCTGGTTTCTCTCCTGGCAACTGTTTAGGGTACTGGAGGCTTGGAATTAAAAAATTTTTTCTCTCTCTCTGTAGTAAAAGATTCATTACTGGGCACTCAGACACTGGGACAAAATGGGGGTAATTTTGGAGATGGGCACTAGGTACAAAATATTCTGTTTCACACTGTCATTCACAATGATCAGGTCTGTTTTATTGTGATATCAAGTAATATAATGATCAGATCATGATCCTCTACATAAATCTCTTACCACATGTTTATTCATAATTCTAAAAAACCTCAAAAGACAAGTTTAGAATTACTCACCAAAGCCTGATAAAGCATCACAGAGGTAAAAAGAAAGGCCACCTCTTCCCAGATCCATTTCTGCAAGTGACAGTTTCATAGTAACTCGGTCATTCTTCTGGGAACAAGACCATAACTGTTTTCATCTTAAGCAGCTATTATTGGATGAGCTACACCTGGAACTGCCATGCACTCATAAGGATTATTATAACCTCACTACAATTTAAAAAAAAAATTTTTTTTAATGTTTATTTATTTCTGAGAGAGAGAGACAGACAGACAGAGTATGAGGTGGGGAGGGGCAGAGAGAGAGGGAAACACAGAATCTGAAGCAGGCTCCAGGCTCCGAGCTGTCAGCACAGAGCCTAACGCAGGACCTGAATTCATGAACCTGAATTCAAGATCATGACCTGAGCTGCAGTTGGATGCTTAACGACTGAGCCACCAAGGCACCCCTAACCGCACTACAAATTTCTCAACAGAGATCAAATTTGGTGAAATGATTCTTAGCTCAGAAACCATCCAAATAGCCCCTGAGATGAGAAGAGGCTAGAAATAAGGCGGTGCTCAGGAAAAGAGATACTCTTTGGGGAAAATATCCCCACTGTAGTTTTCTTCTTTATTTACATAGCTCTCTACATAGCTCTCATCATGTCCTTCCAAAACTCTCCCTCAGAATTATAGCACAGCTCTACATAGAGTCCTCTTTTCCACGTTGTCAAATGAATCAGATGATCATTAGCTCTCTGGCTTCTCCTGGGCCATTCCATCCACCTGCTTTTCTCTGTAGCCTCTAGTCCTGCTGCCCCAGACTTCCCTTTGCTTCTCTCCTGGCTTGGATCCCTTATTTCTAGGACCCCAAGTCTTCTTCCTTGGATTAATCCCCTCTTGTGGTAAAGCGTCTCCTTCTGAAGCTTCTTGAGAAAAGGTGGAAGGAAGGTCTTCTCACTGCTAAGAATCTCACTCCTCATTTCTGAGAATCCTGCTCCATTGCAATCTCCTTTAAGGCAGGGGTCATGGGCTATTTTTCTTTTAATCTCCCAGGCCATCCAGCACCTTTCCCCCATTAGTCATTACTCACCACAGAACCCTGACTTATCTTGGTCATTTATCTGTTCATTAATCGCTCATCTTTCTGCCTTGCATACCTTATTCAATCAATGTATCATGGTAGCTTCCCACCTACCCAAACCGCTGAATGAATAAATACATAAATGAATAAAAATGGGCAGAAGGAGCATGAGTTTGAGAGCTAGACAGACTTGTACTCAACCACTGGCTTTGTACTTTAGTTCTGAGACTAAGAAATTTACTTAACGTTGCTGAGATTCCATTTTCCCACATGTCAAATAAAAGTAACTACTTTTCATTTGTCAAATCAATAAGGATGCTGATGTATTTAGGGTTGAAATATGATATCTATAACTTACTTTCAAATGGTTCAGCTTCCTCCTCCCCAAATATATACACACACACACACACACACACACACACACACATATATATATACACAGAGAGAGAATAGATGTGGCAAAATGGTAACACAGGTAAAGGATATACAGGTGTTCACTGTACTTTTCTTTCAACTTTTCTCTGCATTTTACATTTTTCAAAATACAAAGTTGAGAGGGGGGAAAACAGCATAGCTATCTCAGAGGATCTTTGTTAGAATTAAAGAAATCTGATAATGAAGCACTTAGCAGTGTGCCTGTCAGTACCAGATGCTCAATAAATGTTAATGTCCTTCATTGCCTGGAACTAATCCCAACCACCTGCAGTGGGCCTCCTCTGACTTCACAGCCCAGCTTCAGAAACTTCTCACTCAACTTGACTCCCCACGGTAAGCTGAAAAATACACCTGCCCCCACACCAAATATCCATGTCAAACGCTTGGAATCAGTGAATGTTACTTTACTTGGTAAAAGGGTCTCCAGGGATGTAATTAAGTTATGAACCTTGAAATGAGGTCATTTTGAGTTATCTGAGCGAGCCCTAAGTCCAATGACAAGTTTCCTCGTAGGAAACACACTGAGGAAAAAGTCAAGAAGGGAAGGAGGCAGTATGAAGAAAGAGGCAGAGATTGGAGGCATGTGGCCACAAGCCATGAGGCCAAGGAATGCTGACAGCTGCTGGAAGTTGGAAGAAGCAAAGAATGTGTCTTCCCCTTTGAGCTTCTAGAGAGAGCGTAGCTGTCCAGTACTTTGGGTTTGGACTTCTGGGCTCCAGAACTGTGAGGGAAGACATTCTGTCATTTTAAGCCACCACATTTGTGGTTAATTTGTTGTGGCAGCCCTAGGAAATGCATACACTCCCCCTGACCAAGCTCTCAACATGTCTTCCTTCCTGTCTGCCAGTAGCCTTCATTCAGCAACTTGACCCACATTTCTACCTCCAGGGCCCTGCTCCCTGCCATTGGCACTTCTTCGTTTCTCTCCTTACAGTATCTCTGTCATCTCTTACAGCATCTCTGTCATCTTACAGCATCTCTGTCAGCTCTTGGCTGCAAGATCTCTCTGATGCCCACTACCTGCTTGTTTCTCTTTGCATGGGACTTGTGCTTCCTATCTCTCAAGCCTCACTCTTGTGGTCTAGCTCTCTGGCCCCTGGGGTCTAATCATCTCTGATCTAACTATCAACTACCATGCCCCAGATTTGACATCTTAAAAATTGTTTTTAACGTTGACTTATTTTTGAGAGAGAGAGAGAGAGAGAGAGAGAGCGCAAGCGCATGAGTGGGGGAGGGGAAAGAGGGAGACACAGAATCCAAAGCAGGCTCCAGGTTCTGGGCTGTGATCACAAAGGAAAAGAAAATTGGTTACCAGGGATGTGGGCATGATCTGATATTTCTCCGCTTTTCAGTTCTGGTTGTAAAAAGAAAAAGAAGTAGAAAGACACCTATAGAATAAGAATATCCAGAATGGTAGTACAGTACCAGTTATTTTAGTAGTCGTTGTAGGGGTGGTGATATCACACCAATGATGACTGTCATTTATGTATAGTATATATTTTAGGTCCTTTAAAAATTCACTGATTTCCCCCCAACGATATCCCTTTGAGGAAGTTACATATTCATTTCTCTACTTTATGACAAGAAATTTCGTATTTAAAAAAAAAAAAAGTAAAAAGTAAAAAAAAAAAATCTCTCTACTTTATAAAGAAATCAGGAGACAGTAAAACCAACACTACCCTATACGTTAACCAACTTGAATGTAAATAAAAAAATTAAAATTAAAATTAAAAAATCAGGAGGCTAGGGTTAAGTGATTGCCCAAGGTCACAGTGAGTTAAAAGAACAGCTGGAGCCATGACCTAACCCCTGGTCTCCTGGAGGCAGGATACAAATCAGAGAAAACTGCATGTCTGGAAGGAAATCGGTAACCAACCTGGCTCTGCAGACCCAAATTCACCTATGCTAATAATGCATAGTAAGAACTAACGATTTTACTTTCGAAACTACAGTCATTGAAGATTTTCTTCTTCAACATGGTGTGCAGGAGCACACTCTGGGAGGATGTATGTGCCGTTACAGTGACGGTAGTTCCCAGCACAGAGGGAAACTCAGAAACTCCAGGAGAATGTTTCCCTGAAATGTAAAACCCCGTCGTCAGGCCAAGATGCCCCACTTGTCAGAGGCCTGGCTGTGTTGTAATCTCTGTAAAGGCAGAGGCCTCATTGTCTCTTTCTTTATATGCCCCAAGTGTAGTTTTTATGTAATATATGCACAACCTGCTTGTAGTGAATTAAACAGATTTCAGCGATGTAGAATATCTGAAAGTGCTTTTCACAGGATCCTGCACTTCACTCCAGTGTTCATCAGTAACATCCCATTTGCCTGGTAAATTCCCCACCAACTTACCAACTTGCCTGAAACAATGGCTTCACCAAGACTTTTCTACTTAAAAGTTCCCAAGGGTTCTTCACTTCCTACCAGAGTATTTGGTCTGGCTTTGAATACGTCTCACAACTTGACAGTAGTCAATTTATCCAAAGTGATTATCTACTCCCCACAATCTCATTCCTAGGCTCCAGCCATACGAAAACCACCATAAGCCCCTGAATGAGTCAAGCTCTTTCCAAGCCTCTACTTTTGGGACTGTAAGGGGTGGGGATGTTCTCCTTAAAATAGGGGGTTCAGGAAGAGACTCACTAGCTAAATTAAGGTGAGATTGGAGGAGGGAGGTGAGGGATGAGCCATGTGAGTAGCTGGAAGGTGAGCATTCAGAGGGAACATCCAGGCAAAGGCCTTAAATTGAGAATACACCTGTCAAGTTCAAAGAGCCACCAGGATGGCTATTCTATCCCAGGATGGATAGGAATCAGCTAGGATTGAGAATAACCTCCACCCAGGCCTTAAAAGCACAGAAGAGCATGGCTACTTCCAGGGACCTAAAGCCAAAGGAGCTGGAACTTAGTGAACACAGAGGGAACATAGTAAGAGGAGGCTAGTGACATGGGCAGGGGCCATTGAGGCAGAGCACAGGAGTCCACGGGGAGGGGTCTGGACATGGGAAGTCTTGAACAGGATCTGAGCAGGGGCATAACTTGATGCAATTTATTATTTTTTTTTTTGTTATGGGTTTTTTTTTTTTTTTGTAAATCTCTGAACTATTTATTGAGGTATATCATATATACAGAAAAATGCATGTGTAAGTGTACAGCTCATTAAATACTCACAAATTAATCCCAATTATGTAAGTGCCTCCCAAATTAAAAAGCAGAACATTTACCAAGCACATTGGAGCCTTCCTCAATATTATCTTCCAAGCAATTTAGAAGGTTGCTGTCACTGCTAGGTTGAGACTAAATGGATTGGAGAGGGAACTATTCAAATAAAGTCTTATTTATATTCAGCCAAATATGGGTGCCTCCACTAGTCCCAGTTCTATTTGCTTGGGGCCATGTGGAATGGGCCTGATTTCCTTCTCTGAGACTCGCTGCAGTCCTCAGAACCCCTCCGCTTTCTTCAGTGCCTCCCACATGCAGTTACCCAGGACTGAGTGCAGTATCAGAGCTGAGACCCACCCGGGACAAAACGAGATTCCGTGCCTGGAACCTGAGATCTGTTGCTTACCATTAGTAGCAGCCAGGACGAGCCTCCACACGCTGCTCACGAGGCTACATGCCCTGACTGGCCTCAGTGACTTCTCCATATCTGTGATGGGTTGCACAAAGCGAGCACCACAATCATTTTGGCCTTCAGTCCTAATGGCTTCCCACAAATGCTCAACTGGTCAGAATCCACGTATGTAGGAGGGAATGTGTTTGTTTTGTGTCCCTGATATATAAGAAGATGTTGAAGGGAATGAGAATTGGTTAACTTCTCCCTCTCTCTTAGTAGCCAGGCTAATTTTATGTATATAAATCGCTAATTCTCTTTAGGCGTAAGTATACTCTTTGATTTGTAACAGGAAAATGCAAATTAGCAACATTGAGGGGCACCTGGGTGGCTCAGTCGGTTGAGTATCCCACTCGTGATTTTGGCCCGGGTCATGATTCCAGCATTGTGGGATCCAGCCCTGCGTCGGGCTCCGTGCAGAGTGTGTGGATCCTGCTTAAGATTCATCTCTCTCTCTCTCTCTCTCTTCCCCCACCCCCTCTCTCCCCCTCCGCCCCTCTCCCTCACTCGCACTCTCTAAAATAAAAATTAAAACGACAATGAGATACCACCACACACCCATTAGAATGAGCAAAATCTGAAACACTGATAGCACTGAACACTGGCAAGAATCTGGCCCGATAGGAGCTCTCATACATTGCTGGTGGGAATGCCAAATGACACAAGTGCCTAGGAAGGCAATTTGGAGGTTTCTTACAAACTAAACCTACCCTTACTACAAAATCCAGCAATTGTATTCCTTATAATTTACCCCCAAAGGACTGACTTGAAAACTTATGTCCACAAAACCTGCACACAGATGTGTATAGCAGCTCTATTCAAAATTGCATGGACGTGGAAACAACTAAGATGTCCTTCAGTAGGTAAATGGGTAAAGAAACTGTGGCACATCCAAACGATGGAATATTATTCAGTACCAAAAAGAGATGAGCCACCAAAGCCATGAAAAGACATGGAGGAAATTTAAATGCATATTACTAAGTGAAAGAAGCCAGTCTGTATGAATCCAACTACATGACATTCTTGAAAAGGCAAAACTATGGAGACAATAAGAAGATCAGTGGTAGCCAAGGATGTGTGGGGGAGAGAAATAAGTAGGGAGAGGATTTTTAGGGCAGTGAAAATCCTCTGGATGACATTACAATGATGGATTGATGTCATCATACACTTGTCCAGTCCTATAGACTGCAACACCAGCAGGGAACCCTAAGGTAAACTGTGGACTTGGGGTAAATATAACATGTCAATGTGAGTTCATCCCTGGTAAAAAGCGTACAGTTCTGGAGGTTGATAATGGGGGAGGCTATGCACATGTGAAGCAGGGGTATGTGGGAAATCTCTGTACTTTCTTCTCAATTCTGTTGTAAATCTAGAATTGCTCTAATAAAAAAAACAAGTGTCTTTTTTAAAAAGCCGTTAGAGGCTTACCCGTGTTCATAGGAGATGGGGGAGTACAGATTCCAAAGAAAGGGGGGTACGAGGCTGAGTGGAATTGTGTAGAAGAGCCTTCCCCTCTACTTTATTAGGCTCTTGTTCCTTGATATTCCTAAGTAACGAAGGCATTTGCTAATTGTCATCCTGGATGCATTTAAGCAAAGAGAAAGTGAAAGTAACATTAATGGAGCATCTACCATAGGCAATTCTTTGATAGTAGGAAGTTCTCATGATAAAATTTGGAATTAATCATGCAATCAATTAGAAAATAGGATTTGCCCTGCTATTGTTTTTAAAGTATCTCCATCTGGAACTTGTAGAAATAGAACTTGAGCCAACATGGCAGCTTCATTTGAATGGCTTTGGTGCTTTATTTGCCACAACAATGGATGATGAGGGAATAAAAGTAATAAGAATGAGTAAGAAATACTAAAGATAGTATCTGTAGTCCTATGAAAAGAGAGCTCTTTATTCTTGAGCAAAGGCTGGAAGTAATCAAAGCTGGATTTGCTAAGCAATGTTTATAGCAATATTTAAAGTTTCTTTTCTATTTTTGAAATGTATGTAGGAAAAATAACTTTGATATTGAAAATCTGAAACTCATGAATCTTCAGCCCCCTTTCTTCCATTCTGTTTTTGTAATGTAAGTTTCTTTAAAAAAATAACACTGATCCCCCTGGCACACCCACCATCACATACTGAACCAGGCTGTGCTAGGCAAGTACTTATTAAATAAACATGCTGAGTCAAAACAGGTCATGAATGGCATGAAGTTTTGTAAACCAAATTACTTTGTTTCTCTCTGGGATGGCAAACAGACCTGAAAAGCTTTTCAGAAATACCAGTGAAGCTGAGTAAGTCAAAACTGAACCTATCTGATTTCTGAAACTATGGATGTCCTTGGACCAGAACCTGAACCCACGGGATATTTCGCTTGGGCCAGACAGCCTGTCCCTTCTCTGAAGCTGACACTACCATCTGAGCCAAGAGCTAAGTCCCCCAGAGCAAGTACCGAGAAAGGGCCTCAGAAGGAGTTGCTTCATCCCAGGAAGAGTTAAACTTCTTGCACAGAGCAGGCCTTCCTTCAGCTCCAACCGTGCTCACTCCAGAAAACAGCTCTGGGAGCCCCAGAGGGGGCTTTAGCTGCTCTGACTTCTCACACACTCTTCTTTCAAATGAATTTAAACCTTTTCTTGTCCAAATCCCTACAGAAGGAAAAAAAAAAAAAAAAAAAAAAGTAACCACTCTGTAGTTTTTCTACTATTATGCAAATAAATTAATCAGGCAATGCTCCTGTGAGAATTAATTTATATTTGAATCCAATGAGGCCTGGATGCTTGCTAACTGAACCCCCAGGCCAAAGCCTCAGCTAGGTAGCACCTCATATTATTCCTTTGACGAAATGTGAACTGACATAAATACTATGGCCCCCTTTCAATCCGATTACCCCGTAACTTCACATCAATGCTACCCTAGCCATCAGATTCTGGCGTCTTTCCTTTCACCGGCTCCAGGAACAACAGACAACTCCTCCTTGATAAACAAGTGCCCACGCTGCCACCTCGTACCCCCACTCTTAACCCATCATCCTCACTCAATGGGCTCCATTCGACAAGGTATTTTATTTTGTTTGTAGGAATCAAGGACTGAAAAACAGTTCGAAATCAGGCCTGGCTGGGGCTGTTCATTCAAAGCTGCCCTTTTCACACAATCAGTCACTAAGAGCCTCTGGAAATAACACCCCTGAAGTATCCACCCTTTAATGGACGTCATTCCCTTGGGACGCTCCCTACCCCTCCCCTCCCGCCCAAACCCATTTCATCTCCCTCCATTACGTCTTAAGGACTCTTTTTAAAACACACAAAAAACAAACAGCAGCACAGGTCTCCCTTGGCTTGCGTGACCTGAAGCTCAGTCAAAATGAACCTACATTTTAAACCATACCTTTGTACTAAACTCATGTTGACAACCACTAAATTCTTTCCGTTGCTCTGCATAGAAACTTAAAAAAAAAAAAAAAAAAAGATTCATTTCGATCCCCACCCCCCAAACTCTGCCCATTTAAAAAGCTTGGCTAAATAATCCACCAGGTGGGGGGAAAGCTTTTCTATGTGGGCAGCTCAGTTTCTGGAGCCCCTACCTTGGTAATTAGATTAACAGGCAAACGGGAACAGCGGCAACCAAAACAGTCCCCACTCTCTTCATTCTTTACGCCATTTAAGCACGAAACTCATCGCAAAATATCTTGAACGGTGGCAGAAAAAAATATGGATTTGTGAAGTGCTCTATGCTGAACGTGGAAATGAGAGAGGAAGAAAACAAAGCAAGCTTTGTGTTAAAAAAAAAAAAAACTGCAAGTAATCGTAATACTTGTTTTTTGAGAAAAGGGCAGAAGTTATATATGCTCATCAACAACTATGTTTGTTAGCTTTGTAGTTAATTAGTTTAAACATTTCGGTGCCTCCTTTTAGCACAGTCTAAAATAGAGGACAGTGACCCTAGAGGCAATGCTTTTCTCTCTGAATCAATGAAGGCCAAATACCTTCTGTAACCACAGTCCCACAATAGGCTTTGAATTTTGAGAAACCCTTTGAAACATGTTCTAACTAAATATGTACATATTTTTTAATATCTTTTTTTTTAAACATTTTATTTTATTCTTGAGAGACAGAGAGAGAACATGAGCAGGGGAGGGACAGGAAAGAGGGAGAGACACAGGATCCGAAGCAGGCCTTAGGCTCTGAGCTATCAGCACAGAGCCTGACCTGGGGCTCCAACCACGAACCGCAAGATCATGACCTGAGCTCGAAGTCAGATAGCCCAACTGACTGAGCCACCCAGGCGCCCCCCTAAATATGTATATTAAGAAGCTATTCACTTTTTAGAAATAAGAGAAAGAAAAGTAAGTATATGAATTGAAACACATGAACACTCACTCAGCTACCTACAAGGAAAGTTATGGTTTTACCAAATACCTTTCATATTTTTCCAAAGCAACTTGCTTTCTGCTATGCCAGAGGAGAACATCTCTGTTTTCATACAAAGTAAACTTCTGTTTAAAAGAAAAAGAGGCCCTTAGTGAATTTATTAGATTTTGGTGATCAATTATCACTAAAAGTGACACTCTCTTTCCTTTCATCCTAGTACTGGTGCCTTGCCCAAACATTTAAAATTTGTTGCCTGGGATCTGCCAGATGCAGGTTTAGTGGCTGTTCAAGAACATTGTTACATACCACATTTTTAGTCAGAAATAGGCACAACTGCTTTATTCCCTTCCCTTGGCCTGGTTGTTCACTATTCATTCAACAATGAATGGTTCCTAGATGTGCCACAGCAGCAGGCTCTCTTGTACTTAGGATGTACAGTGTGGTTAAAATCCTCACTCCACATCCTTCCTTTACCTTCAATTTGAGGCCACAGGAATCTTCTGCGGCAAGCTCAGCCCTACTCAGTCCTGCCCCCTAATAAGAAACATCGAGGAGACGTAGTTCATGAACTTAGGGGACTGAGCAGTCAGTCACCTTCCATGTTGTTGCCCTCATCAGGTGACAAAGGCTCCCAAGCTGCCCAGATTGACCCCTTGGCCCTTAAGTCCCCGCACTGACCCTTTGTCTTCTTGTTCTTCAGTCCCTTCCCAGATCACCTGCCTGCCCAGAACGAGAATTGCTTCAAATATAGGGCTGGCCTTCCTCTAACCCACTGGTCCTCAACCAGGGGCAATTTGGGCTCCCTCCTATGACTAGGGGGGTACCCCTGGCATCTAATGGGCAGAAGTCAGCAATGCTGCTAAACATCCTACAGTGTACCACATAGCACCCCAAACAAAAACTGAAGTTAAGAAAACTGGCTATAATCAGTCCCCTCCCCAATCTCACAGGCTGCGTAGGCTACCGAGTAGGAACACGGACATTGAGTCAAATCTACCTCTGCCACTGAATTAAGTACAGGGTGCCCTGTAAGCTACTTTATGCTTTTTGAGTCTCAGTTTCTTTGTCTATAAAATGGACTTGTTATGAGACAAGGAAATAATATATCTATGAAGCACCAGCACAGCACTCACTAAATGAAGCCATAATTCTCATTGCAACTATATCATCATCCCTAGAAATGTACCCCAAGATCCAACCCCCCTGAGTTCTGTTACTTCCTATAAGCTTTCTCCCCACTGCTGATAGTTTTCAGAGCACAGAAGCTATATGGAGGCGTGGGTCTACCATTCCTGCCTCCAGAGTCCTGGAGGCATTGTTAATTACCCAGAGTTGGTCTTAGAATCCTTCTCTACATAGTACTTTAGATGCCACTTCCAATCAGTGGGATTCAGCACAGGAACGAAAGTCTATTTGCCATCTATAATCCATTTTATCTCTTATTAACTAGAGGTTATTTCTTCCTAGAAATACTGTGTTCCCTATCGCTGGAAGTGTTTAAGTAAGGCTAACATGAAAGGGATTTTATTTTTTTATTTATTTATTTATTTATTTTTTTTTCAACGTTTATTTATTTTTGGGGGGACAGAGAGAGACAGAGCATGAACGGGGGAGGGGCAGAGAGAGAGGGAGACACAGAATGGGAAACAGGCTCCAGGCTCTGAGCCATCAGCCCAGAGCCCGACGCGGGGCTCGAACTCACGGACCGCGAGATCGTGACCTGGCTGAAGTCGGACGCTTAACCGACTGCGCCACCCAGGCGCCCCGGGATTTTATTTTTAATATGCATAGGACTTCATGCATATTAGGATAACCATCTTGGTGGTACAAGACACGCACACCACATGTGCAACCCATATGCTCACTGGGCATGAGGAAGATGATTTGGGTGGGTCCATTAGTCAAAACGGGATAAATTCTGTGATAACTCCAAAATCTTATAATAGAAGCTTTTTTCTTATCTATGTCACAGACCAATACAAGATGGGTCGCTCACCTCCAAGCCATGACCCAGGGATCTGCGCTCTCATTACGTGCTGTACCTCTTCCACTCCATCATGGGGCCTCCTTGCCCTAATGGAAGGAAAGAGAAAAAGGATTGTGTATAAGAGATTTTACATGCCAAGCCTGGAAATGATGCACATTACTTCTGCCCACATTCTGTTGCCCAGAGCTGAGTGTATGGCTCCATCTAACTGTGAGGAAAGCTAGGAAATGCTGTCTGTGTGTCCATAAGGAGGAGAAAAATGACTACTGGTGGGCATTAGCAATGAATATCTGTGATAATCATTAAATTTTTTTATAAAACAGGAGTCAGATAGTAGTAAAGAACAGCTACTAGGACTCAGCCGTGAGTCTAACTTTGGGTAAGGCACACTTCATGCACTGTGTTTCAAGATGTCATAATAGACCCTGTTTGTTGCATATATAAAACCAGACCCCTTTACCTTTCTTAATAGGGATCCTCTCTGTTCAGAAATCTAATACCTATGTATCTCTAGGAAAGTGACCCTTGATCTATTTAATTAAAAACACTAGGGGCGCCTGGGTGGCGCAGTCGGTTGGGCGTCCGACTTCAGCCAGGTCACGATCTCGCGGTCCGTGAGTTCGAGCCCCGCGTAAGGCTCTGGGCTGATGGCTCAGAGCCTGGAGCCTGTTTCCGATTCTGTGTCTCCCTCTCTCTCTGCCCCTCCCCCGTTCATGCTCTGTCTCTCTCTGTCCCAAAAATAAATAAACGTTGAAAAAAAAATTAAAAAAAAAATAAAAACACTAGATGGGCACTAAGGAGGGCACTTGTTGGGATGAGCACTGGGTGTGTATGCAAGCAATGAACCATGGGAATCTACCCCCCAAACCAAGAGCACACTGTATACGCTGTATGTCAACCAATTTGACAATAAATTGTATTTTAAAAAAATAACAAATAAATAAATACCCCCAAAATGCTAATTCCAGGGATCCTGGGTGGCTCGGTCGTTTAAGCATCCAACTCTTGATTTCTGCTCAAGTCATGGTCTCACAGGTTCATAGTATCGAGCCCTGAGCTGTCAGCCCAGAGACTGGGATTCTCTCTCTCCCTTGCTGCCCCTCCCCTGCTTGCATGTGTGTGTGCATGTGCTCTCTCTTTCTCAAAATAAATAAACATTTGTTTTAAAAACATTAATTCCATTTTCCTTACCAATGACTGGCTTAGATGTGAGCAACTGACACTACTCTGGCCAATGAGACAGGAGGAGGCATCTTCCAGGTGGGCTTTTTTCCTACTGATAAAAGGAAAGAGAAGACAAACTGACTCTCCTGCTGAATGTTGTCACTTGCATGTGATGCTAGAGCTGGGGCAGCCGTCAGAGACCATGAGGGAGCTGGCCAAAGAGGACAAGCCAACATGTGAAGGACAGCAGAGAAGACAGACAGAATGAATCTTGATTTTTAATGTTATCAATGAGACAATGAGTTAATGAACTCTGAACCTGTTGTGCTTCTGGAACTCTTACTTGATGACATAATAACTTTTCTTTACAATTTCTGCTATTTTTGAATAGGTGTTTTGCTAATGCAGCCAGAAGTACCACAGCTGACAGACAGATATGCACTAAGCACTTTAGATAAATGCTCCCCAAAATAGAGCCAACGGAGACCTGTGGTTCATATATATCTACCTCCCTTTATCAGAGCAGGGAACTAAAAGCTCTCCTAACTCTGGGTCCCTTGCCCACACAAAGTTCACTGTTTATAAATCTAATGCTTACTTTTATAAATAAAACAAGTGTTTGAAATACTGCTTCTATTTCTTAAGAAGTTTGTGAAGACTGACTTGATACAGAAGCACTTAGAACAGTACCTGAAGTTCAGTAAATGCTAAATACATACTTATGTCATTACTACTAGTAGAAGTAGAATTTTCGATTTTTATAAACTAAGGTAAATTTTATCAGTTGCGAAATGTCCTCTGATTGTTTGGCCTATGAGTATAAGGACTTCTTAATCCCACTGTACTTAAAAGCAGAAGGAAAGGGCTCCGGACCAAGCCACAAATTAGTTTAAATCCCAAAACTTTCTTCAGAGGTTGGTTCTGAGTCAGTACAGAATAATGGCTATGAACATAGGTCCCCGCGTGAGACCGAGCTCCAAACCTCAGCTCTGGGATGAACTGCGTGTCAGGATTCAATCAGAGAGGCAGAACCAATAGGCAATATACCATCTATATCCTATATGTATCACGAGCAGGCTGAAATCCACAAACATAGGATGGAACTCCATAAGAACGGGCTGGAATCTAGGTCAGTCCCTGCTGCATCTGACCTTGTGGGTGTGGCTGCCCTGCAAAATCCAGAGCCCTTCTCCAGGGAGGTACACATACACACACACACACACCCCTGGCTCAGGAGTCAAACAAGCTGGGGAAGGTGGGACACGTGCTGCCTCGAGGCTGCCTCCTATCAGTGAGGTGAGCCAGCTGATCGCCTACAAGGTGGCTACTGCTCTTTCCACCCTCCCAGTCGCTCAAGACTGTTTTGTGGCCCATCCTAGCTAGGATTCCATGGGAAAGACAACTCTGAAAAATGGACTTTAGCCTAGCCAGGCTGACACAGTGCAAAGCCAACATAGTTACGTTTTTAAATCTAAGTTTTTGTGTCTTCTTCTGTAGATCAGTGAGGATAATAATAGAATCTACCTCACGAGGCTGTTTTGAAGATTATTTTAAATAATATATGGAAAATACTTAATACCTATCATTATCTTTATCATTATGTTGTTGTCAATGTTATTTGGTTAAATGTCCTTCACTGACATTTAAAAGAAAATCAGGCATTAGGATGTTTAGTCTCCTGAGAAGAAAGGGAACTAAGTTTCTTACTGGCCAGTCACTGTTCTAAACAATAAACATTTGTCACAGTCTTTTAAGGTATTATTACACCAATCTTAGATGAAACATTTGAAAAAACTAAGGAACAGAAAGGTTAAGTAACTGGACCCAAGCTAGTAAAGTAGCAATGGATGCTCTCTCTCTCTTTCTCTCTCTGTCCACAGAAGGCCAAGAAGAAAAAATTACAGGGTGATCAAAACTGAGTGATGAAAAAGTAGCATTTAAACTGCAGTTTGGGGGCGCCTGGGTGGCTCAGTGGGTTGAGCATCCTACTCCTGAGTTGGGCTCAGGTCATGATCTCATGGTTTGTAAGATCAAGGCCCAAGTCAGGCTCTGTGATGACAGCGGGAAGCATGCTTGGGATTCTCCCTCTCCCTCTCTCTCTCTGCCCCTGCCCTGCTCACGTGTGCACACATGCTCGCTCACTCCATCTCCCTTTCTCTCAAAATAAATACACATTTATTGATGTAAAGAATTTTAAAAATAAAAAATTAAAAAAAGAAACTGTAATTTGAAGGATGAGCATGAGCTAACCAAATGAATCAAGCAGAGAGAATAATATAGGCAAAGGTATACTGATTAGAAAGAGCCTGGCACCTTAGAGGAGGGAAGAGAATGAGGAGGCAGAACTGTGGTAGAGGATGGGCAGGGACAGCAACTGTGTGGGGCTCATTCCTTCTACTTGGTCCTAAGTGGAATGGGAAGATCCAGGATGGCACAAGCTGTGTCTGGCTTGTTCACTCCAGTATTCCCAGACTTTGAATAGTGCCTGCTGGTACACTGTAGAATCTCAATAAATATTTGTTGGTTGAAGGAAAGGATGGGGTGATAAGATACAATTTATATATCAAAATCTCTAGTTGCTGTAAAGTATACCTCCTCCCTCTCTTTGGTTCCTCCTACTAACACAGAACTGGCGGCTTATTTTCTTTCTCTCGGCAACCCTTCAAATACTTGAATATGGCAGTCATGTCCCCGCAGTCTCCACGTCCCTAGACCGACAGCCTCAGCTTCTTGGCATCAGTTTCCCATATTCAGGAACTCTAGTCAATACTGTCCAAGAAACTTCTGCAATGATGCAAATGTTTTATATCTGTCCCATCCAATATGGTGGCCTTATGTGGCTATTGAGTCATGTGTGGCTCTTGAGTATTTGAATTGTGGCTAATGTGACTGGGGAACTATATTTTAAATTTTATTTACATTTAAATTATTTACATTTTGGGGCGCCTGGGTGGCTTGGTCGGTTGAGTGTCTGACTTCGGCTCAGGTCATGATCTCACAGTCCGTGAGTTCGAGCCCCGCGTTGGGCTCTGTGCTGACAGCTCAGAGCCTGGAGCCTGTTTCAGATTCTGTGTCTCCCTCTCTCTGTGACCTTCCCCCATTCATGCTCTGTCTCTCTCTGTCTCAAAAATAAATAAAAATGTTTAAAAAAAATAATTAAAAAAAATTATTTACATTTTATTTATTTAGTTTGAATTTGAATAGTCCCATGTGTCTATTGGCTACTGAATTGGACAGTATGGCACTAGCTCTCCACTCTGACTCTTTCAGATAATACAATGGACATCTCTGAATCTTCCCATTTTATTTACCCACCTCTGGCTTCCCATTTTATTTACCTTCCTTTCCACCAGAATTAACCAATTTTGCTACTCTGTACCCTGTGCTGGGCTTCTGACTCATGTCAGCTAATTTAGCACCCAGGGCACAAAGATTAGCTGGAACCCCTTTCTTTGGCAAATGCCAGTTATCAGAATAGCAGCTTTTGGCTTTCTGGGTCACATAATTTCTCTCAGAGATGAGTTCATTCACACACATATTTATACACATAGTTTCTGTCTAAGAACCTAAGTGAGGGCTGGTTAAGGATCTGCCAGTACATCCATTAATTACACTATAAAAATTAAGCATTTACTCCATTTAATGCTGTGAGTTAGTATATATGTGTTACCCTGAGTGTGGTTCCTGTGCTATGGGATGTGACTCTTTATTAAACACGTTTTGTCAACTAAGCATATTCACTGATAATGTCCGCTAATGGCCAACAGTATTAACTAAAGTCATCACCTAATCATTCAATCAGCAAAGAGGACTCGCCTAGGGCATACAAATGAAAATTAGACAGCCTTCTGACAAAATCTGAAGCTTCCCAATCTGACTATCATCTAGAGAACCAAACTGTATAAATGAAGAACTGTGAATGACAAGAATTTATAAGAGGCTAGAACAGAGATCAGTGAATGAAATACACTGAACTTTAAGGCAGGAGAGGTCCTTTTAGATGAGACAGGAGAGTGCTCCCAGAACTTAAAGAACTTGTCACTCTGCACACATTTCTCTTAATGCATGCCACATGCCAGGCACCAGGACACAGAGACAAAGGATACGGTGCCTGCCCTCAATGAGTCTATGGTCTACGAGGGAAACAAACATGTAAATTATTCTAACAAAATAGGTGCAGCCGCCAGATTTAGCAAATAAAAATACAGACCATCCCGTTAAATTTAATTTTCTGATAAACAATAAATAACTTTTTTAGTATAGGTATATCCCACATAATATTTGGGACATATTTATACAAAAAATAATATGTTTGAAATTCAAATGTAACTGTGCATTTAGTATTCTATCTGGCAACTCTAAATACAAGGTCAAAAAATGCAATGATCAAAGGGGATATTAGGTACTCCAAGGGAATGCAGACCACAGAGTACATGTCAGAGAAAGGTTACAGAGGAGGCAAGGCTTAAGCCAAATCTTTCCCAACCAGCAGAAGTTCACCAGGCAAAGAGAGTACGGAAGGAGTGATGTGCACAAAGGCACTGGGGTTTGAGAGAGCAGGGCACACTTGAGGAAGAGCAGGTAACTCAACAGGAATAGAGTAACTAATAGGTTATAATCTCAATAAGTAGGAGAAAAGCCCAAGTCAGAATCCAAGATAACACCACAAGCTAAGGGATGAACAGAGAAAAGCGAGTTCATAAAAAGAGTAAGAAGCAGTCCGACAAGGAAAAAAAGAAAACCGTGAGGCCAAGATGGAGGGAGAAATGCGCAGTGATGAAGGCTGCAGGTGGTCCAAGTAAAGTGAGTTCACTGACAATCCTAACGGGGACATCAGTGACACTGACAACAGCCATTTCAATGGAATGTGACGGCAGCAGGTTGAGAAAGGTCATGGAAGTGGCAAAAATCAGAGAACCCGAGGGTAGACATTGTTTTCAAAAAGTATGATTGTTAAAAAAAGCATCATGCTTAGACCTGAACCATCAGGGAACTTGCCTGGGCCCTGAACTTTAAGGAGAGCCCCCAGTCTGGCTCCCCTCCAGCTCCACCCTTGTCCATGTGGCTAAGGGGACATGCTCACCTAGAGCCCGCACACTCCCTTTTAGGCCTTGGAATTCTTTACTCAGTTGGAACCAAGTCTACTTTCCAAGATCACACAAGCCTCTTCCTAGGTCTCTCTTTCCATGAGCTAACTCAGCCCCTTGCATGCTCATTTCTAAACCTGAGGCACAGATCACGGATGACTGTTAGGGGTGGAAAGGTGTGGATGGATCTTGGACATGTGGACCAGGCGTCTGCACTCTTAGATGCATGACCATTCATGATGTAGGATGGAGTCAGCATGGGAAGTGAAGTAGGGTGTGCCACAGGCTTCCACCTACGGTCTTATCTCAGGCCTCAGAAAACTTAGAGGAAATGTGTAAGAAGGAATTATTGGTGATGGAATGAGGCCAAGAGAGGGTGCTTTTGAAAATTAGCACTATCTGATGTTTTGTTTTACTTTTAAGTAAACTTTAAGCCCAGTGTGGGGGGTTGAACTCACAACCCTTAGATCAAGAGTCACATGCTCTACTGACAGAGCCAGCCAGGTGCCCCCAAAATGAGCATCGTTTGGACAAATCTGTGGTAAAGGGGATATTGAAGCTACAGATAGAGAAACTAGGTCCCCATATCGGTGAGGAGTTCAGCAGCAAATATTTCCAAAAAAGAAACCAATTACAGAAATGGGGACAGGGTTAAGGAACTAAAGAAGGGATGTCAATGCGCCAAAGACGAGCAACAGTGAGAAGCCATTATATCCCATTATATCCCTAGGCCTGTAAGTGCAGGAGGTTGTCAAGATAATATTGCCAGAGCCTAGGGAGCTTGGGATCTGCAGCTGCAGTCACTCCCAGAAATTCAACAAATCAAGAAGAAAGCAAGAGGAATAAATACCTCAGCCTTCCTCTCCTCCAGCCCTTGACTTGGTGCAATTGCCTGCCATGGACTGAAACCAACTAGAAGAAACCAGCCAGCAAAGTATCCCGGGGGCAATGCATTCCCTAGAGGCCAGCCTCTTCAGGCAAAAGCAGGGAAAGAAGGGTTGCAAGTAAATTTGGAAGGGCAAACAAAGAATAAATAATACTGTCCCCAAGAAGGCAGAAGATGACTTAACTAAGTGGAAATGTGAATACAATGGAAAGGAAGTTGGCAGGAAGGAAATGGGAGGCATTTATGTCGAATAACCATCTCTTTTGCTCTCTGCAGTTAGAGGGGAAGGTTGATAGTGGATGAGGTAAGCAGGCAAGGGAATGTTTTGGTTTAACGCCTGTAGATGGCGGTTGACTTAAGGCCATTGTACAGTATAGATAATACCCTAAGATAAGGCTATTTTCCACATGCCTTCTCAATGTAAGAGATGTCACATTTCCCAAGTCTCCCTCTCCTTTCCCTACATTAAACAGAACCACATAGCAGGTAAAAGTCTTGGGAGGATTTTTCCTTCCCTCTTTCCTGAAATTACCTCTAGAACCACCTCAGCCTCTGCCAACAAACCTCCAGCAATTTAGAGGCCCACACACTTCAGAATACTTACCTCTGAAATACGGATTCATGATACAAAACAGCCTCTCTAGGGACACCTGGCTGGCTCAGTCATAAGAGCATGCAACTCTTGATCTTGGGGTTGTGAGTTCGAGCCACATGTTGGGTTTAGAACAAACTTTTTTTTTTTTTAAGGCTTTCTATCTGATAGGTTCCTCCTCTAACCAAATCAAGACTCCCTACCTGTTAGAAGAAAAACATTTCTTACAGCTAATTTTCACCACATTATAAAGAACTAGTAGTCTTACCTCTAATCCTCCCATGGGTATCTGCACTGGAAAAATACCTCTTTGTCCCAAAAAAGCAATCTCTAAATTTTAGAGAAAATGAGTTTAAGAATTTGGGATGTTTAGACAAGGATATTTCCCCCGCTACCCCCTCCAACCAACTGACCCTAAATCTAACAATGACTCCTTTTCCTTTATGTTTTAGAACATACCATTCTGTTTTTGTTGTTATTTAACAAACAGAGGGAGAAAAAGGAGAAGGTGAAACAAGATTCTGTTTTGGAAAAGAGTGTCTCAGTGCATAGGCAAACATCTTTTTCCCTTGTGGGCTCTTAAGTGTTGGACACGATTGGGTTTCATATCAAGACAACAAACCCAGAGGTAGTTTTAACATTGGTATGAACCTCACAACACTGACGTCTCACACCCACTCAAAGGAAACAAGACCAGTCTCCTCTGGGGTCCCCTGTTCGTGTGTGGGGGTGGGGGCGGTGGGGAGCGGGCCAGTTCATTTCTCCAGGACCTGTCACCCAACTCACTAGACCGAATTCCCCCCCTGCACCCTAGGGGGCAGCTCTACCCCAACACAAAACCAGACTCGCTAAGAGGCGTCTGCTCCGGATCCGGGGGGGGGGGGGGGGGGGGGGGGGGGGCCTGGGGCCTGGAAAGAAGGCGGAATAGATTCCATACTCTCTCTTCTCCCTCCAGCCGTCGACAAACACGGCCCTTTCAGGCCCAGGGAAAGGTCCTATACCCTTTCCCACCCAGCGCCCCGTCAGGTCAGCCAACTTCACCTTCATCCAAGCCTCTTTATCCAGAAGGACTCTGGGACAGGAAATCAATAGTTGCAGCTCGAGGCGAGGGGAAAGGGCGGGGAGAAAAGGGAAGCTGGGACAGGTTGGTGGGGAGGTGGCGAGGCGGTGAGGAAGCGGTTCATTGTGGGGCCTCTACGGGTAATTAAAGCGGCTGAAAGGCGTTGCCAGGACCAGGGGAGCGTGCGGGGGGGGGGGGGGGGAATCACCTGTTTTACCCCTGGCGTCGGGCCACACTTTGTGGCGGGACCAAGACGGAAGAGGAGAGCGCTCAGAGGGCGATGCATGGTAGGACGCGGGGCTGGACCCGAGGGCCCAGGGGCCCCGGGGCTTTGCTCTCCGCACCGAGGGGATCACGAGACCCGAGGCGCAGGAACCGCGCCGGCGCAGTTCTCCCGGGCTGGCCGCTCTGCCCCGAAGCCCCCAGCGCACTGGGCGCTCGATCTCTCCACGCCCGGCGCGCCCTGGGCACCCGGAAATGCTGTCTTTCCAGGGGCCTGACGGGACGAGGCGCTGGGAGCTGATGGGGCCCGCGGTGGGGCGACAAAGAGCTGAGCGTTTTTTAAACTTTAGAAGGTCAGATCTGGAAGGAAGGGCCTATAGAGAGCTCGCTAGGGGAGTCCCTCCTTTCACACACAGGGACACTGAGGCCCGGGAGACAAGGGCTGTCACTAAGGCCCCCCAGTGAAGTGAAATGGATCCAAATGTGAGTTAAAAGGATATTTAACTCGGCAGTCTGAGGGAGAGCTGGTCAAGCAAGGAAAAGCGAAGGCAATTTATTTTTAAGGCGAGAGAGAGAGAGAGAAACATTAGTTTTGAGAAGAAACAATACGAAAGTGATTTCCCAGACAAGGTGGGGGGGGGGGGGGTGGGGATGGTGTGGTGTGATGGAGAGAAAAAGTAGTCAAGGCCCAATTCATCTAAATTTAATTTTGATCGTTTTGAATGGGCCGAGATCGCCTGTGCCGACCGCCTCGCCGTGTTAATATCGTTGGGCCTCGGCGTCCAAGCCCCGCGTTAAAGTAAACTCCCGCCAGGCAGGCACTGCTCGCCGAGCTGCTCTACACAGATCCTCTTTCTTCGGGTTCAAAAAGAAGAAGAAGAAGAAAAAGAAAACACAAAAAACCCACAAAAAAACACAACACACAGTTAACCACCTGTCAGGGCTGAGGATACAATGAGGCTCCTCGAAAAAGAGCTTTTCATGCATGCGTAATATATTTGTTCAGCTATTCACTTAATGAAGCTGATAAATGTGATGCAAGACAATAGTCAAGTTAATCTATTTAGTAAAATGTTTTGAGACTTTCAGGCTACGTTAAGGAGGGGAGCGTTGGGCGACATTTTCATTTAAATGCGCTCATCTCCCCTCTTAGGCTGCACAGGGGGGTTCAGGCAATCTATGTGAATATAATTTCTTATAAATGTGTCTTTAATGGGTTTAATTCACCCTTGCCAGCTGTTTTGGGGGCTATTTTGTAAGAGCAAAACAAACGTTTCAGGCTTGGAAAGCTAGTTAAAATTAGTTTCGGTCAGCGAGGCCAAGCTATATTTCCTGCAAACCATCTGCTTGATTGGCACAATAGAAGGATTTTCAAGGAAAAGAGGGGGGGAGTGAGTGTGAAAGGAATGAGGGGTGGGGAGAGACGACAGAAAGGGCTGGGGAGGCCGGTAGTTCCTAGTGGCCTATTCTGAAGGTGAACCCCTTAGAGGTGTCTTAATAGAGCGGCTTGCCTAGAGGGTGGGACGGCTGGAAAGCGCTTGCAGCCCGAGCCTCGTCGCCCTCCTCCTTTGCCTAGGGGGTCAGCTCCCTCTTTTCTCCCCCAAGACCGGAGAAACCAGGCAGCGGGGCCCTTTCCCCGTTGCCGCCTTTCCGCGTCCTAACTTCCGAGGCGTGCTCCAACTGTCTGCAGCCCCAGCCCCAGAGAGCCACGGCCAGGGGTTCAAACCCTTGCAAAGTGCTACCTTGAGGTCCCAACCTTCCCTAACTTCCCTAACTGGTTATGTTTTCTGACGGCCGGGAATCTTAAGTCTCTGTACTTTGCAGGCCCTTCTCCCTCTGCGGCCTGCGGTTACCGAGGTGCTCCCGGCTCCGCCCATATTGCAAGGGGCCCCACAACTGCAAGAGCTTGGCGCGTGGGGCTGGGACCCGCCCGCTCTCCACTGCCGGGGAGGAAAGAAATTCCCCATAGCGGGTTCTGAGAGCCCACCCTGCGGTCCCAGGGAGGCTCTGGCAGCTTTGGCTTTGTAGGCCCCAGGAGTCCGGCCAGCTTTGCTGCAGCCTCCCGCAGCAAGCAGTAGCGCCCGCGGCACAGGCAAGGACCTTAAAGGCAGCCAGGGCCTCCGATTCTCTTTGCCTCTCGCGCTTTTTCCTTTGAAAGAGAAATAAACAACGCAGCTCTGGGAGAGAGGACGTGAGCGACTTCTTTGAAATAAACTTGAAGATAACGACATTACAATGAATGGCAGGACGCACAAAACCCCATGGGCTCAGGTCAAACGGCATTAGTCACAGGTCTTAGCCGCAGCCGCCACGCCGCGCAGCCCCCTAGGCTATCGCAGAGTTTGAAAAGACGCGTTCAAGGAGATCACTTAAAGTAAGATCCTTTCGTCCGATTTCTTGCTTCCTTAGGATTTATTCTGCCTTTTCACGGGCGGCCAGCCCTCGCCCCCGCCCTCACTTTTCCTCTTTGCGCCTTAGGAATTCCTTAGAGGACTCTGCAGACGGACCGCTGGAGGCAAGGTCCACGTGGATCTCAGCAAGGGGTTGACCCACCTTCCAAAAATGTCAGGGCCCCTTTTACAAGCGGCGAAGTTAGCAGCAGTTAGTCTATAGTAAGGCAGAATGACCCGGGAGCGGGGGAGGGATGTGTACGCGCGCGCCCGCGCGCCCGCGCGCGCGATAGTAAAGGGCCAATGGAGCGTGTCAATCTACAGGATAATAACTAAAAACTACACCCAGCGAAATGCCCCAGCAGGAGAAGAGGCCTGGGGAAGAGGATGTCACTAGGAAGGCCCCAGACTAGCTTTGAGTTCTGAGCAGTCGCCTCCTCCTCGCCAAAACCCCGGCAAACCGAGGCTCTATTCCGATCTTCCGGAAGACCTGGGCAAGCGCTTCTCTGATGGGTAATTCAACACCTGTAGTTACCGCTCTTCTCCACCCCTGGAACAAGCAACGGCTCCAGGCGGGGGGGGGGGGGGGGGGGGGGGGGGGGGGGGGGGGAAGGAACGAGGGAGGGAGGGAGAAGTGGAGGAAGGTGGAAGGAGGAGGAAGAGAAGGAGGCGTTGGCGATGGAGAATTAGAGATGAGAAGAGTTGGAGGGAGAGAATGCAAAAAACAGAGCCGATCTTCAGCTTCCACAAAGCAGTTGGGGACGGGGGTAGCGGGAAATTGACTGCGATGGAAAACTTCGTCTTGTGGCAAGATGAAAGTGCAGGTGTTCACACAGTTTAGACTTTTCTCCCCTATTTTATTGCAAGACTTCAAAAAGAGAAACTTTGGAAGTTCTTCACACACGTCCCTCGTCCGTTTCCAGAGGTCTCCAATTAACTGGAGCGATGCATTTCCCATAGTTAAATACCCACTTATTTAGAAGTCATTCCTTTCCTTAGAGGTTTTCGACAGCCTGCCTGGCCAGTTCGCCTCCATAAGAGTCTTGGGCTCAGAAACTCCATACTTGCGTCATCGTAAAGCATTATAATTCGGCTCCAGAGCCTGGCCCTAAATAACTTTTTAATTTGAATCAAGGGAGAGCTTTAGCGGGCTCCGTTTCTGGTTTAATGTGATATAAATCGCAGATGCACTTTTATTGAATGGTTAAAGCAGCGACATGGAGATCATCAACACAAAACGCCCTGAACAAAACCATCGAGAGAAATAAAGCTGGTTAATAAGATTTTTGAGAAAGCTTTGTGTTAAAAAGCAAAAAGGAAAACCAGCTGAAGGTGACAGTTAGTTCATGGTTAATAGGATCAGGGCGGCCTGGCTGGGCTGCACACTTCTCTTTGGGGAGGTTCAGCCACACCAGAGAAATGAATGGGACGTTTAACACATCTGTTATCTCGCCGAACAGAGAAACGGGGGGATCGAGGTTCGGTGTTACCCCAGCCCCAACCCCCCAGTGAAGAGAAAGACTGTCTCCGGGAAGACTCTCATTTGAGGTCCCTGATTAAGCATAGGGTCTCCTGACGTGGGACCGGCATTCTTGAGAACTGCGTTCTTCCCAGGCTGTTTTCAGGCGTTTGTATACTGCAGTTAATTAAGAAGCTGCAAAACTTTGGCCAAAGTTAAGCACCCAGCAATGGGTAGGGCTCTCTCGAGGAATCTCAACTTTTGCTGCTATGGCTTCAAAAGTCCAGGCTGTAAGTTTCAAATGAAATTTCTGAGGGCTCCTTGAGGTGGGAAAAGGGCCGGCATAGCACTTCTAGCATTCAGGTCGCCTGGCCTGAGGCTGCTCAAGTGGAATCCAGCAGCCTGGACCCCGTGCGTTGCTCCCCTCTGATCCTCCCCCAGGCAAGCTGCTGAGTGCTCCTTGCTGACACTTCTAAAGAAATCTCGCTGAAATCGTTTTCCAAGTTTCTGGGAGTTTGCAGGAGACACATTTTACTATTCAGGTATCTACCAACTCTCTCAAACTCTTAGTTTCCCGACCCGAAATAACTCAAATCCAGACTTCCCCCTCCATCCTTATGGACTCCACCCAATAACCCCAAAGCATTAATTCCAAATCTCCCTGTGTTGTCAGAATAGCACCCCACAAACACTGATTTTACCCACCCCTCACATCTGCTTTATGCCTCAGCTGGAGTAACCTATACAGCTAGAGACTGAAGAGGGAGTATATTTTCGTGTTCACTGACTTGAAATCTTCCGTTGCCCTCCCCACAAGGGGGAGGGCTATTTTACTGATTGCCTGGAGACGAATTTCTATGAATATTTATTGATTTATTTTCCAGACTCGGCAGGGGAGCTGCAAATAAATTTAGTGCGTTCTTTAAATAATTCCTTTTCTATGAGGCAAGATGTCATCTGAAACTTCTAAATAGGCATTTAATTAGCCCGGGTGTTGCTTCGGAACAAAAACTCCCGGCGAGAGCTTTGGGGGCGCACTGTATTGCAAAGAGGCGGTCGATATGCAGAATTGATGCGCGCCAGCCTTTGTTGCCGGCCCATTGTGCGGGCCATGCTTATGAAGACTAATCCAATCATAAATTGCACCCCTGCGCCAATCAGAGCGCCCAGAGCCTCCGGCGAATGAAGCTCGAGTGGAGAACTTTGTTGAACTTCATTGTCAGAGCTGTCACTTTTCAAAGCGCTTTAACGGGCGGGCCACTATAAAACCATCACCTCGACGGGAGGACCACGGAGGACTCGCAGACGCCCAAGTGGGATCATTACTTGGAGACGTTTGCTAAGCCCAAGAGAGAGGGCATCGCGGGGGCGGGAGGGGCGGGAAGCGAGGCATTTACCCTCAGGCCACTGGAAGAAGGGTTATTCCGCCCGCCCCGCGCCTAACATGATGTTCCCTGGCCTCCTCGCGCCCCCCGCCGGGTACCCGAGCCTCTTGCGCCCCACGCCCACCTTAACGCTGCCCCAGTCCCTGCAGTCGGCATTTTCCGGCCCCTCGAGCTTTCTGGTGGAGGATCTGATCCGCATCAGCCGGCCTCCGGCTTACCTGCCCCGCAGCTTACCCACCGCCAGCATGTCGCCCCCTAGGCAGGGGGCCCCCGCGACTCTCACAGACACCGGGACTTCGGACCTGGGCTCCCCGGGTCCAGGCAGCCGACCGGACGGTTCACCTCAGACGGCCGCCGCCCCTGCCAGCGAGCCAACGTTTCTGAAGTTTGGGGTTAACGCCATCCTCTCCTCTGCTCCCAGAACCGGTAAGTGAGCGCAGGACACTGAGGGCCGGTCCAGGTGCGAGTCCTTCTTGCCCCGGTTTCCTGTTTCCTTGCCCACTCACACATCTGCGCACATACACTTACGCAGGATCCCCGGGACCCCACTCGCGCAATGTGAGACTCAGGTCCAGCCAGTTCCCGGAAGAAAAGCCTCCAGGTTCGCCCCACCCTCAGAACGAACTTGATTACCTGCAGTCGGAGAGAGCGCCCGCCCCTAGGCGTGTTGTGTTTCTGCCCTCAAACTTTTGGAAGCCAGTTTTTATAAACCCAAGACAACATATTTACTAGCTTAGCTAGTATAATGGATCTACAATTCTTTTCCTACCCGCCCTAATACTACATATCTCGTTAGTACCTAGGATGAGAATCGGGACAGGGAGCCAATTCTGAGGTGCGTGGGGGGAGGGGGGGGTGGGTGTGGTGGTGGAAGGATTCCACAGATGACATGATGTTAGGAAAAGGTTTCTTCTACTTTGTCAAAACATTGACAAAGATGCCTTTGAAGCCAGCTGAAGGGTTAATCATATCATATATTCAATGCTCTGTACAATAATCAAGTACCTAATCAAAGTCCCTTTCTGTCTCTCTCCCTCTTTTCCTTTCTCCTTTACTCTCTGCCAGAAACATCCCCTGCCTTACTCCAGAGCGTCCCTCCCAAGACCTTCGCCTTTCCCTACTTTGAAGGCTCCTTCCAGCCTTTCATCAGATCTTCTTATTTCCCAGGTAGGTCTCATTCCCCTTCCTGGGGGGCGGCGCCCCAGCCCCAGCCCGTCGCTCCCTGCTCCGAAAGCCATATTTCTCCGTCCACCCCTCGGGGTTATGCTCTGGTTCAGAGGTTGCGAGGCGTACAACATTCACGAATCCGTCGCGCCAATTTGATGCCCTATTTAGCACAAGCAGTGACTGCTTGACACTTTGCACCAATTCCCTGCTCTACAAATTAGCAGGAATTGTCATGGTCCCAATTTGAGGCGGTTCCCTTCCCGGCGAGGAGCTGTTGGCATCCCTTCACGCCGCCGTTTTCCCACAGAGTCAGTGCACTTGGCCACGATTCCGCCACAAAGGTTTCAGCACCATGACCAATTGGTCAGCTCCTCCGGGCAGCCACACACAGACCGGCCCTCGCCCCTCCACGCCGCCGAGAGACACCTACCAGCCGGGGCTAATTTCTCTTTAAGACTCATTCAGGGTTTCGGGCTTTTCACAAGACCACATGGGGTGCCCTCTTGTGTGGGATGCCTGGGGTCGCCCAGGGGGAGGGGGACTAGATCCTCCCACAACCCCAACCTTCTATTTCCAACCTGATTTCCCAACCTCTTCTCGTACCCTTCCCCCCACCGCCTTATCTTTTTTAAAGACCTTCAACTTCTAAAATAAGTCTGAGGGAAGCCCGTAATGGGGTCCTAGTCTGGAGGAGAAACACCTTCGACAGTTTACACGAGGTTTTTATCCATCCTGGAATCCCAGTGGTGCCTCAAAGTATAGCTGAAAACTCAGCAACCGGTCAAGACTCAGGAGACAGAGGAGAGCCTATAAAGAGAAGGGAGACTGGGCACGGTTGGTGGGGGATGGGTAGAACCACGACAGCACTCCCAAATATCAGAGAAAGAAATAAGCAATTGATTTTTAAAAGGGGGAGAGAGAATTCACCAACAGCCCCCCACCACCATTCATGCTGCTGCTGATAATGGAATTTGCTGCCTTTCTCCCTCATCTCAATGCTCCAACAAAAACAACCCGAGCTTTATAAATAGCTTTTCATGTCCATTTAATGAAAATGATTCCGGGAAGAGAAGCCTCTGCCATCAGTATTCTCCCAATGGTCTTGGCCTGCAGTTGTGTTTAGTTTGAAAGTGTAAATCTCTTTTGTCCCAGTAATATATGGCTTTCGCTGCTTGTCCTCAGTCTTTTTCTGTTAGTTCATTACTACACAATTACCATTCACGCTTCATTAGAGTCTCTGTTTCTTTTTGGGTTTTTTTTTTCCCCTCCCTTAAAGGAAAACTCTCCCCCTTTTTATCATGCCAATACCCATTGGGGAGCGGTCAATGTGCTAATTAGCTGCCACTTTTCATGTATTCGGGCCGAATTCTTTACGTTTTGTGGGGGAGGGGAAGAAAGATTAATATGAAAAAGATGAATGCTGATTGGATTTTTCAAAAAAAAAAAAAAATCCAAAGCGGATTTTCTTCTGTCAAATAAGTAAAGCACCTCATTTTCATCTAAAGAATGCAAAAGCCACCAAGGTGATAAAAGCATAAGGGGGAAACCCAGCGGCCTCAGCTGGATATTTTTATTTTTATTTTTGTAAATTTTTTCTGTTGCTATTTTAGCCGATATACGCAGGTTTGTTCCCTTGACACTGTTCCCCTGAGACTGTTGAATGGAAAAACGAAACAGGCTATTGTGGAGGCTGTTTTCTGTGTTTCCGTGGTTTTACCTAATCCGGGTTTGCCTGGTTGAAAGGGAAAGTTATTTGGGCGGAAAGCGCCTTTCAGTCTCGCAGGTTTGTAGGTTCCTGGCCTATTCTCCAAGGGGAGAAAAAGGAGAGCTTTAAAGAGATGAAGGGATCAGAGAGAAAAACCGAGGGAGGCCACGAGGGAGGGGCAGACGCTACTGCCGCGGCGGGACGCCGCCCACTCACTCGCAACCCCCCACCCCACCCCTCCGCAGCGTCCTCGAGCGTCGTGCCCATCCCGGGGACCTTCTCCTGGCCGCTTGCTGCCCGCGGCAAGCCTCGCCGAGGCATGCTGCGACGAGCCGTGTTCTCCGACGTGCAGCGCAAGGCGCTGGAGAAGATGTTCCAGAAGCAGAAGTACATCAGCAAGCCCGACCGCAAGAAGCTGGCGGCCAAGTTGGGCTTGAAAGACTCACAAGTGAGGGCGGTCTCCCCAAAGCCCCACCCTCCCCGCTTCACCCCTCCCCCACGCATCATGCAATTGGGAGGGTCCTCTGAAACCCGTTAGGTCCCCTCCTACGGATGGGGAAAGTAAAGTCTAGAGAGGGAATGAGCGCACGAGCCAGCTTCCTTGAGGCCACTCGGGACAGCTTGCTTCTCTCCCCGGCTCATTGCCCCCCACCTGCGCCCAGCCGGGTCAGGTGCGTGAGGATGGGGCTAGAGGAGCAAGAAGCTGAGGAGGGGGTGAAGGTAGGGTGAGTCCTTGACCATCTGAACTCACTGGGCAGCGGGCAAGGAGGGGGAGAAGGACAGAGCCTCTTACCTCCCCGACGGTCCTGCCGGAGCCCCTCCCCCACGCCCTTGGTGGGGAGCGCCTGCGATAACCGCTGCTTGTCCCCCGCTCTCTCTCCTCCCCGCTCCAGGTGAAAATCTGGTTCCAGAACCGACGCATGAAGTGGCGGAACTCCAAGGAGCGCGAGCTTCTGTCTAGCGGGGGCTGCCGAGAGCAGACCCTTCCCACGAAACTCAATCCGCACCCGGACCTCAGCGACGTGGGCCAGAAGGGCCCAGGGGATGACGAGGAAGAAGACGACGGCCCGGGCAGCCCCCGCCACCGCCTGGTCTATCACGCGTCCCCCGACCCTCGGCACCTGCGGGACCCGCGGCTGGAAGGGCCGCTGCCTGCCTCACCGGCTCACTCCAGCAGCCCCGGCAAGCCTTCGGACTTCTCCGACTCCGAGGACGACGAGGAGGGCGAAGAGGAGGAGATCACCGTGTCTTAGAAGCCCTCCCGTGCCCTGCGTACTGTTTCAAAGTACTTTGAAATTGAAGAGGTGTGATTCAGTCTGCTTGTCCGCTTAGTCCCCGCTGTCCAGACGCTGCCGCTTCCCTTTGCAGAACCTCAGCCTGGTCAAGGGCGCCGCAGCCCCTTCCATTGCCCAAAATGGCGTTTCCTTGCCCCACACACCTCCCAACAGCTCTCTCCACGTAAGTGAAGTTTAGGTCTTGGTCCCAGCCTTAACTACCCACCGGAGCTCCTATCTTGCTTATTGCAAGCTATTTAAAACACAGTGGGGTGTTCACTCCTATAGCCTGGGTCTTGCTGTGAGCCAGGCCCTGCTGGTCTTTAGAAGCCACAACTCTGTAAGAGAGGAAACTCTTTATGGAGAAGGAAATGGAGTTAGGAGTCACAACATCAAGCATATAACTCTAAGACCTCTGACTTCCTAGATCCACCCCCCTGTCTTAGGTGGAACGGTCTCCTACCCATGTTGGCTCTGGTAACCCAGTCTTTCCATAGCAGCTCCCTTAGATATCTGAATTAAAAAAAACTTTTTTAAAAAATTTTATACACATATACACCTTCTGGTCTAAGGCACAACATAAATACTGAGTCCTTCCTGTTGTATTCCAAATGCTCTCTGGGCAAAGAAGTGAGTTATTGAGGGAAGAGTCAGTCTCTATTTCTGTATGTGTCTTTCAGAGCTTTTTCTTTTTAATTTCTGCCTCCATAGTATATGCACCAAGCACTCTACCTTGTGCCCTTTTATTATTTCTGGGGAGATTACACTGACCTGCAAGACTCGAGCACTGGGCATGACATAAGCAGAGAGAGAACCCACAGCCTCTTTGATTTTTTTTTTTTACAGAACTTTGCTGTCTTTGCACAGCTTTTATGAACTGTACACTATTTTGTACACATGTGTTGTATGATATTTTATACCAATGTTATTGTGAATGACTATAAAGGATTGACTAGACTTTTCTCTCTGTCTCTCTCTGCAATGGCTTTTAAACTTTAAAAAGGTAGCTGTTTAATTGCATAACTTATAAAGAAATACTTATTTTGTATTTTTACCTTGTACAGATTTTTATATATGTATATATGTATCAAATGAACAAATGCCAAATAAAAAGTAGAATGGACATAGTGGTCAAGTATATCATTAATTCATACAATGTCAGAGCTGAAAGGGATGATGAGCTTCCAAGTGCTACTGGGATTTCAGGAAGGGAAGCTGACATTCGAGAGAGAATGGCACATGTCTAAAGCCATCCAGCTGTTAGTGGCCGAGCTGGAACTAGAACCCATCTCTGACTCTCAGGCCAGTGCCTTTTCTGCTTCCCTGTACCATCGATAACCACATTTGCTATGGTTACGAGGAAAGGAGCACCAGTAAAGTGGTACCAACAAGTTGAGTCTGCAGTAATCCTTCCTCTCTAAGGCCTGAAATCATTGAAAGTCAGTTTAAGCTGTTCGAGTTTATGATGGGTTTACTTTCCCTTCTTGAAAGTTTATACAATTTCTATTCCCCAGAGAAGCTCAAAATTGGTCTTATCTTTTGTGTGTAAGCTGATTTTCTCAGGAATGTCATCCATAGCCATGACTTGTGGGCCCAGATACAGACTCTGGGGCTCACAAGTGAAACTAAATTTCTTTAAAGACTAGCTTTCAACAGAAACAATTTAAACAGCAACGTAGGAGCAAAAAACATCAGGTAGAACCCTGGTAAAGGCTTCTGTGGGCTTTCAGAGATTGGTATTTGCTGCCTCAGCCACACAGACGCACACTTAATTATCCTAACCCATACCCCAATAGTCGGGGGGGGGGGAGTTGTTAAACTTAAATTTCAATAGTTTGTATCCTATCTGAAATCCGAATTTTTCTATTCTCAGTTTAATTCTCTTTCCAAATAACACGAGCCCTCTCTCCATGTAAGGTTCTGATATCTTCCTGTGCTGGGCCTGTTCCTGACACTGGCGATCACTATTTTCATTATTATTTAGAAATGATCCTGAGAACTTGAAAAAAAAATCTTATTGTCATAATTATCTTAATCCAAGAAACCCTCCACATTTCCCCCCCTCAACACATGTGAAAGTACCTAGCATGGTGTTCTGCCCATGGTAGGCATATAACCTTTTAGATAAGAAATTCTGCTCTGAGTGATTCAGGCTATTTTTTTCTCCTTCCCTCCACTGTTGCCTGGACATCCATAGATGGGATCCTGACCAGAGTGGCCCACTTTACCCTCCCTGCCAGCTCAAGCCCACAGTTCTTACCGTCAAGAACTATTTTCAGGCATGGGGATAGATTAGTGTCTACATTCAAAGTACTTTGGGGACACCCCAAAGTGGCATTGTTCACAATAGCCAAGAGATATTCACATCTCATCATTCACATCATTCACAATAGCTTCTGCAACCTAAATGTCCACCAATGGATGCATAAATAAAGAAAATGTGGTATATACACACAACGGATTATTATTCAGCTTAAGGAAAGACAAACATGAATGAACCTTGAGGACATTATGCTAAGTGAAATAAGCTGGTAAAAAAAAAAAAAAAGACAAGGACTATACGATTCCACCTATATGAGGTATCCAACACATTCGAACTCAGAAACGGAGAGTAGAATTGTGGTTGCCAAGGGTTGGGGTCAGTTGGGGAAACAGTTGTTCAATGGGTACAGACTTTCAGTTTTACAAGATGAAAAAGTTCTAGAGATTTGTTGTGCAACGATGTGAATACGGTTAACATTACTGAAATGCAATTTAAAAATGATTAAGATGGAAAATGTGTGATTTTTAATTTCAATTAAAACATTAAAAAAAATTTTTTTTTTATTAAATTTTTTTTTTCTCAACGTTTTTATTTATTTTTGGGACAGAGAGAGACAGAGCATGAACGGGGGAGGGGCAGAGAGAGAGGGAGACACAGAATCAGAAACAGGCTCCAGGCTCTGAGCCATCAGCCCAGAGCCCGATGCGGGGCTCGAACCCACGGACCGCGAGATCGTGACCTGGCTGAAGTCGGACGCTTAACCGACTGCGCCACCCAGGCGCCCCAAACATTTAAAAATTTTAAATAAACTGGAAAAATAACTCACATGTTAGAAGAATTAAAAGTCCAGTAATGGTCAAAACTATGACCAAATGAAAAAATTCATGGTAAGCAATATTATCCTAACACAATGTGAATGTATTGCATAATATAATGTAAGAAGCAATATATGGTGTAAAAGTTTTTCTATATTAGGAAAAGTTAACGGGGCACCTGGCTAGCTCAGTCAGTAGAGCATGCAACTCTTGATTTCCAGGTCGTGAGTTCAAGCCCCATGTTGGCAGTAGGGTTTACGTAAGAAAAGAAGAGACAGAATTTCCTCTTTTCCAGATGGACTCATGGAGGGTGCAGAAGAGAAGAAAAAGAAGGTTCCTGCTGTGGCAGAAACCCTTTAAAAATAGCAAAGGAATTTTGCAGAGTTGAAAATCAACCATCTGAGAAAGAAGTTTGCCCAAAAGATGCTTCGAAAGGCAAGGAGGAAGCTTATCTATGAAAAAGCCAAGCAAATTAGCTTAGCCCTTCAAATTAGCTTGGCCCTTCAAATTATCTTCTCCACAAGAAGCAATGAAGAAAAAGACTACCCATTTTGTGGATGCTGGCAACAGAGAAAATCAGATCAATAGGCTTCTTAGAAGGATGAACTAAGGTATCCACCATGATTATTTTTGTAATCTGGTCACTTAATAAAGGACTATGTTCAAATTAGAAAAAAAAAAGAAAAGAAGAAAAGGGAAATGAGAGAGAAACAGAAAGAGAGAGAAAAAGAGAGAAGTTAAGAAAACTCAGAGAAGGAAAGAAAAACCAGCCTAAACTTTTTAAAATGTGTATGCTACTCCCTTATAATCACAAAGGTCTACATCTTCAGAACTACAAATGCCATGTTTTGGCTTTTTAGTGTCTCTTTTAGCTGAACCAAAGGATGAGGACCATGTCCGTTTTGCACACTGTTTCCCTGGTGACATGCATATCCCCTGACACATACTGAGTGTTTGAGTTCTGTTGAGCGAATAAATAAATTACAAGGTGAGACACTCAAGAGCCTAGACCATAAGTCTGGAAGTTATAAATCTTTCAAATGAGTTGAAGGATAACTTAGGTCAATAATTAAGACAATGAGACTAAATAAACTGGTCAAATGTGTTTTTCAAAGTCAAGCCAATTAGCTTAATCCAAAAGATTGAAATAGTTGTATCTCTCTGCTGAAGGGAAAAAAAAAAATACTAAAATTTGTGGCAGGCAGAATCCACTGGGTGCATTCTGCTGAGTGGAGATTTCATCGAAATGTAGATCAGGATTCAGAGCTCTGGGTGTGCAGCATGGCTAACCCCTGTTGGTTTACAGAACACACTTTAAGTAGCAACGACTTGATACATGAGTTTTATCCTCGTGGTACGTCATCTAAGGTGGATACTATTATCCCCATATATAGATGCAAAAAATGAGGCTGGGAGTTTGAGTGATTTCCCATGGGTACCTCAGCCAGAATTCAAACTCAGTTTCATTTAACTCTACGACGCCATCCTGCTCCCTTGACTAAACTGGTAAAACTCCACCTAACCAAACTCCAACCAGTAAGAACTCTCTATTAGAGCTTTATGCATTTTAATATTCTGAAGTTACCAGGAAAAAAATCAATGGTTATTTAAAACCTTTATTATGCTCCTAAATCTCCTACTGTATCACCAGCCTGCCTCTCTGTGGCCTAAATCAGTGATACTCAAACTGGTGTTAAAACTCTTTTATGCTTTTATTTATTTTTATTTTTATTTTTTAACGTTTATTTATTTTTTGAGACAGAGAGAGAGCATGAATGGGGGAGGGTCAGAGAGAGGGAGACACAGAATCTGACACAGGCTCCAGGCTCTGAGCTGTCAGCACAGAGCCCGACGCGGGGCTCGAACTCACAGACTGCGAGATCATGACCTGAGCCGAAGTCGGCCGCTTAACCAACTGAGCCACCCAGGCACCCCGATGCTTTTAAAAACCATTGAATATCTAAAAGATTGTTTGTAACCGTGAGCTTTATCTATCTACATTTTTGGTAGAAGAGATTGAGACCGAGGAAAATAAAATATTTATTCATCGCTTCAAATGTCAATGTAAATACCATATTTTTGAAAAATAAATACATATTATAAAACAAAAAAATAAAGGAGTATTGTTTTTACATTTTTGCAAATCTCTTTCATGGTTGGCTTAAGAGAAGACAACTGGATTCTCTTATCTATTTCTTTTTTTAAAAAATTTTAGAAAATGTTTACTTAGTTTTGAGAGAGAGTGCAAGCAGGAGAGAGGCAGAGAGAGAGGGAGACATAGAATCCGAAGCAGGCTCCAGGCTCTGAGCTGTCAGCACAGAGCCCGATGCGGGGCTCGAACTCGTGAACTGTGAGATCATGACCTGAGCTGAAGTTGGATGCTTAGCCAACTGAGCTACTCAGGCCCCCTCTCTTAATTATTTCTTCACTCTATCATGATATGAAGAAAATTTGTCTTCACACAGATATGTAATTAGAGAGGGAGGCGTATTTGTACAGCTTTCTTAGATAATTGTGGCTATTCTTTGATACAATGGCAAAACTTGACAAGTGGTAGGTGTTTTTTTTAAAGGTTAGTCACAATTTGGAATCTAAAATCCTATCAATGAACTTTCCAACTCTGATACTCTGTCATCTATTGGTCTATCTTGCATGTTGAATGGATATTTTACCCATGCATGGTTTTGTAACATCATGCATCGGTCATTTGGAAAATATTGGTTCATTGAGTCATGCAGCTATGCTAAATGTTGACACTTTCCTGTATTATCAAATAACACATTTGCTCACATCACCACCCATCTCATCATAAAAGTCTTTAAGTACTGAGAAACTGTTAAGTTCATGGTGGTAGATACAAGTTTTCCAAACTTTACATTTGTATTTGAAATCTCAGTTTTTATTATTGAGACAAGTTCTTTTTTGTTTTTCTTTTTTAACGTTTTATTTATTTTTGAGACAGAGAGAGACAGAGCATGAGCAGGGGAGGGTCAGAGAGAGGGAGACACAGAATCTGAAACAGGCCTCAGGCTCTGAGCCGTCAGCCCAGAGCCCGACGCGGGGCTCGAACTCACGGACCGTGAGATCATGACCTGAGCTGAAGTCGGACGCTTAACCAGCCAAGCCACCCAGGCGCCCCTCTTTTTTGTTTTTCAAACAAAAGGCTCACTTCATTCATTTTTGAGAGAATGTTTATGAGATACTATTGTCAGTCATTCTTTCAAGTGAAGATGAAGTACCGAAAAAATGCGTTAGTTCAAACAGCTGCACAAGTTCTAGTCTTTGAAAAAAAAAAAAATCACACTTCAGTGCGTAGCAGAAGTGCTTTATTCACACTTCTCATTTCATTGTGCATACTATCCAAAAATCGTATATTTTAGGGGCACCTGGGTGGCTCAGTTGGTTGAGTGACCGACTCAAGCTCACGCTGTGATCTCACCATTAGGGAGTTCAAGCCCCCATAAGGCTCTCTGCTGTCAGTGAGGAACAAATTTGGATCCTCTGTCACCGTCTCTCTCTGCCCCTCCTCTGCTCACGCTCTCTCTGTCTCAAAAATCAACATACTTTAGAAAAAAGATTATATACTCTATCCTTAAGTGTTGAAATTCAATGACAATAATTGTTACTGGCCCATCAGGCACATTCTTTTTTTTTTTTTTCCTTCAAGTTTTTATTTAAATTCTCTTTAGTTAACTCTTATAGTAAAATTGGTTTCAGGTAGAATTTGATGATTCATCACTTATATACAACACCCAGTGCTCATCACAAGTGTCCTTAATTCCCATCACCCATTTAGCCCACCCCCCACCCACCTCCTGCCATCAGGCACATCCTTAGGGGAAGCTGGCTGTCTGTAAGATGAGACAGTAGAGAATGCAGTGACCACTAGTCACTTGCAACATTTCCTTGATTTGTGCTATGGTGCCAGCAGTCTTACTGACGGTTGCTTTTGCACTACCAATAAAAATGTCAATAGAGTTGTTCCAGGATAGAGCATGAGATTCAAAAAGGCATTCGACACTTTGAATATTTCAGCCACCCTTGCGCTTGTTGTCAAGAATGCATGTAACTTCTTTGATGATTAGGTGTTGCGAATACTAAGCAAACACAAGCAGAAAAGGAAGTCCAGGCACTTCTGTAGATTCGTCCATTTTCTAAGCAAAAGCACAATTTTGCAGATGATTTGTTAACTCGGTCCTTGACAAGTTACCTTCTTATTGGAAAGTGGCACTGTTGTGATTTCTCTTACTGACTTTTCACCCAGCAATGCTAAGTGTACAGGGTTTAATTAGTCTCTATTACTTAATTAGTCTCTACTGTCAGCTATTGAGTGTTCTTCCTTAGATAATGCAATATGCCAACTTACTCTGTAAGATGCTTTAGTGGCCTTTTCATCTCTAGTCTGAAAGGTTGTAACAATTTCTGGTTCTTAAAGAGTGTCTCACATCCAGGTCTTAAAAAGTCAACTCCTTTCTTTAAACTTCAACAGTTGGTTTCGAGGGGCACCTGGGTGGCTCAGTCGGTTAAGCGGCCGACTTCGGCTCAGGTCATGATCTCGGGGTCCGTGAGTTCAAGCCCCGCGTCGGGCTCTGTGCTGACAGCTCAGAGCCTGGAGCCTGTTTCAGATTCTGTGTCTCCCTCTCTCTCTGGCCCTCCCCCGTTCATGCTCTGTCTCTCTCTGTCTCAAAAATAAATAAATGTTTAAAAAAATTGTTTAAAAAAAAACAGTTGGTTTCGAAAGGATAGTGCAATTTCATTAGAACCATGATACTATCCAAAAATTGTCTGTTGTGTAAGACAAGGTAAGTTACTGACATCCTTGAAGCTGATGGGAGAGATAACTTTGGACACATTTTCTTTCTTTAAAAAAATTTTTAAAAATGTTTATTTACTTTTGAGAGAGAGAGAGAGACAGAGCATGAGCGAGGGAGGGGCAGACACACACACACACACACACACACACACACACACACAGAATGCAAACCAGGCTCTGGGCTCTGAACTGTCAGCAGAGTCCAACGTGGGGCTCAGACTCACAAGCAGTGAGATCATGATCTGAGCCAAAGTCGGACGCTTAAATGACTGAGCCACCCAGGTGCCCCAACATATTTTCTTTCTTATTTACAATTGCATCCATTTTTTTTTTGGAGTGGGTATATTCCTCCCTTCTGCAGTCAGAGATCCCTGATGTGTTACTGTCATCTGTTTTGGTATCTGTGGAAGTAGACCGTGCAGTTAAGACCGTGTCATGGGTTAAGAAAAGGAGAGTTCTAGCACCCCTTTCAAAAGCCAACAATTTGTCCTTAAATATAAGAACACATATGACAAACACATTTTCTTTTACTTTACAATAAAATCTAGGACTCTACAATAATACCACTTTTGGGGGAAATCTTACAGTACAGAACATTTTCAAGAAGTTTTAAAATACTTGTTGCTAAACAAGACAATAAAGCGTACTTACGTCTTGTGTTTTGGCGTAGACTCAAGGAAATCTTGGGATTTCAAAACAATAATTTAATGGAAGATTATGAGGTTACTGATGTTATAGCAGATATAACTGAAAAGAGTAAGAGCACAGTAGGAGTACTGAGGGAAGAAACTGAGTTAAACACTAAAAACACGCATCAGTCTAAGTCTACTGTCTTAGAAAATTCTAAGAAACACAGAGTCTGTAATCACATATTCTGATAGTTGTCAGAAGAAGACACCATGACACATGCCACCTCTGGAAAGTCCCACTGGAGGGGTCTTGGGGAGACTCCTGGGGTCCCCCAGGTCACACTTTGAGAACCACTTATTTAAAACCATAAAGAGATTTGCGAGAGGAGAGATGGCAGAAAACGAGCAGGCCAAGTTCCTACTGCCCCATGTACGAAACTTAGCTGCAACCACATGTGTCTTCCACACATCCTTATTTCACCCCCTCCTCTGTCAGCTCTTGTCTTCCCTGGAGTAACCCCTTCTCCATCCACATTCAGCCCATCTTTCTCACCTGGGACCTTCCTATGAGCATTTAAATGCGATCAAGTCTATCCCTTTCCCGGAACACACCCTAAAACATCTCTTTCTGCCGTTTCCCTCTAGTTACTGCCAGATAGATGTCTCTCAGCCCCCAGAGCTGCCTGAGCCTCATTCTGGGTCTCCTCACCCTCTGTATTTCCCTTAACTGTTGATGTTCCTCAAAGGTTCTGTCTATCCTTAACGCTCGCTGCCTCGTCCCGTACAAGCGACGTCAGTGATCTCTCCTCTCTGGTTCCAGCTAACATCTGTCTGATGAGTCCCAATCTCAGAGATCTCTCTCCTGAGTTCCAGACCTAGATAATCAACAGGATTTGGATATTTGGCCTTGAGTGTCCCAAGAACTTGTTAAATTCCACATGCCCAGGACTAAGTGCCGTGTTTTCTAGTTGCAACACTCCATTCAAACAAAGGAAAGCAAAACAAAATACTCTTACCCCTAACTACACAAATGCTTTTATCTCCCTTGCTCAAAAAATTTGCTCCAAAACCCAAGTGCTGTTCCTGACATCGCTTCCCCTCTCATCCACTCCGTACAAGGAATCAACCACTAAGGCCTGTCCCTTATTAAGTCCTTAAGAGATTTTCTATTCTTCTTTTCATTCTTATTGCTACTATCTAAAAGAAAAGCTATTTTATTATTATTTTTATAGGCTAGATGCAGACTGGCATTATATATATATTATTTCCTTTAATCTACACTACAACTTTTTTTTTAAGTTTGTTTAAACTTAAGAGAGAGAGAGAACAGAGGAGGGGCAGAGAGAGAGAGAGAAAAAAAATCTCAAGCAAGCTCTGCTTTGTCAGTGCTTAGCCTGACTTGGGGTTTGAACTCACGAACTGTGAGATTAAAATTGATTGAAATTAAGAGTTGAATGCTTAACCAACTGAGCCACCCAGGCACCCCTACATGATGACTTTTTAATTCCATTTTACAGATGAGGAAACAGACTCAGAGATTTTCCTGATTATCCCCTTTCCCCAGCACTGAGAGCATCAAGGAAAGCTTCATGGAGAAATGGGACCAGGGCCTTGAGGGATGGTATGTTTTTTTCAGGGGGTAGGAAGAGACAACCATATACCAGACCAGTTCAAGAAAGACTTAAAAGAAAGAGAGCAGAGGGCGGAATGTTTTTGGAATGTGTTTGAGGACATTGATGTTATGAGGAGATGTTTCTACTTGGAGGCAATGAGTTAAAACAAGCAACCGCTGAGCAAAACGTTTCCAAAAATGCCTCTTTCCTTTTCTTTAATATAAAAGAATAACAACAATGACTACTCAGACCTGGTGGGCTGGGTAGAATGCTAAAGCTTTCATTTACTTTGCATGGAACCTTTGCTACAACCCTGCTTGGGAGTTCTCATCATCTGCATGTGACAGTATGGGAAACTGAGGCTGAGTTATCCCCCCAGCTATCCAGATGACAGAGATTCAAGCACACTTGCTTTCTGAAAAGGGCAGAGGAGCCACAGGACCCAAACCTCCACCCCTTCCCTACCCCACTACCAACTTCAGCCTCAACCCGGGTTCTTTCGGTGAATATTTACACCCTTTGAAAAGTGTCTTTAGCTGGAGCCTCACCATCTGAATTTGGAAAGACAGTATTAACTAACTGTGGAAATGGTTTTCCTGGCAAAGACCTGCCTAAGTCTGTGACTTTACACTCTTCAGAAAGAAAAACATTTCCCTGATTTTAAGTTGATGGCTTAACTTTAAAAGAAAAAAAGGGGGCTGCCAAAAAAGGGGGTGCCTGGATGACTCAGTCGGTTAAGCCTCTGACTTCAGCTCAGGTCTTGATCTCACAGTTCATTAGTTCAAGCCCCGTGTCAGGCTCTGTGCTCCCTCTCTGCTTCCACTTCTGTGTCTCCCTCTCTCTCTGCCCCTCCCCTGCTCATGCTCTGTCTGTCTGTCTCTCTCTCTCTCAAAAATAAACATTTAAAAAAAGATTTTAAAAGAAAGAAAGAAAGAAAACAGAACTTTCGGTGCTAGTGTAAAACCAAACCTAATTAAATGCAGATTTATTTGGAATCCCAGATGGGATCCCGGAACAGAAAAAGGACATTAGGGAAAAACTGAGACAATCGGAATAAAGCATTGGCTTCAGTTAACAAAAATGTATCATTATTGGCTTATTCATTGTGCCAAGCGTACCATAGAAAGGTAAGATGTCAACACTGGGGAAGATGAGCACCCAACATCTGTACTTTTTGTGCAGCTCTTTCTGTAAGCCTAAAATTATCCCCAAGTAAAACTTGTAAAATTAAAAAAAAAATTTTGAATCCAAATCTGTTTGCATAGATGTGATCAGGAGAAAACGTGACTACATTCTGTCTAGTTTAAATGGCAAAAATACTGCCCGACTGCGGTGCTTACGAGGAGGAAAAGCGAAGTTTCAATGCATTCTTTGGTAATCCAAAGCAACAAAAGTGTGCACTCCACCCCCTGCCCGAACTCCGTGGGGCTGATGATTCTATTATTTAACCCACTCATCCTTACTCCCCACCCCCACCCCCCACCACCAGGATAATGCCTCCTGGAATTCCTTTTGGCACAAACATCTTGTTTTAGGACCATGTGTAGACTGGGATGGAAAGAGGATTATTTACACCACATAGGCATCCCTACGTGAAAGGACAGGCCACCCCCTACACTTTCCTAAACTTTTCTGTCAATACCACACCCCAGCAATCACTAACCAACTAAGCAAAGCAGATCAAGGGGTGAGAGAGCTGAGTTTTTATTGTTCTTAGGGAAAAGTTTCATTTCAACTAACAGCTGTCACTAACCTCCTCATTCTCAAGTCAAAAGGACTTTTTTTTTTTTTCCCCCCACTGGGATTGATGATTAAGTAGTGCTAAGGTTTGTATTCCAAGAAAACTCCCCATTTGGAAGCTGTAGTTATAAGGGGAGATGACCAGGAATGAACACTAATTAATTACTGACAAGTCACTGGACTGACTAGTTTACAGAGACCTATTTTGTGTACAAGTATTTGAGAAAGTAGGCTGTCATATGAAGTTCACCCAAGGGCTCCTTGCTCCAATAGTAAATTACCCCTCATATGTGTTCAGAGTTTTACATTTTTACCTCACATCATCTCCTTTGGTTTTTGCAGCAAACCCTCTTTGATAATCAGGGCAGGATTAATTTTTTCCATGTTCCACACAGGCTCAGAAAGGTTCATTGATTTCCCCAAGTTGGCACAGCTTGTAAATAGTAAAGATGGTGCTTAAACCAAGGTTTCTTAACTGTAAGTCAGGGATCTTTCATTTGACAAGTATATTTATTGAATGCCTCCTCTATGGCTAGATATCTGGTTGTTCCTGGGGTACCTGAAATAAACACAGACCTTGGTTTCAGGGAGCTTATAGTCCAGTGGAAGAGGAAAAGAATAACCAAGTCGGTGAAGGCAATGACAATTACAGATTATCCTAAGGGCCATCAGGGAAACAGGTGGCAAAGCTAGCTGGGAAAGCCTCTTTAAGATGACATTTTAGGGGCACCTGGGTGGCTCAGTCGGTTGAGCGTCTGACTTCAGCTCAGGCCATGATCTCACGGTTTGTGGGTTTGAGCCCCACATCGGGCTCTGTGCTGACAGCTCAGAGCCTGGAGCCTGCTTCGGATTCTGTGTGTGTGTCTCTCTCTGCTCCTCCCCCGCTCATGCTCTGTCTCTATCTCTCTCTCTCAAAAATAAAAAAATAAACATAAAAAATTTTTTTTAAAAAGATGCCATTTTAGCAGCGAGCGATCAGAAGGACCAGTGGGACATGTATTGTGAAAAGGATGTTCCAGACTTATTATGGAGGCTGCAAAGGGCATGATGAGGTGGAAGATGCTTCCAAGGAACTAAGAGATGGGATGTGGTCAAAGAGAAGGCTAGCCTGGACCAAGATGGAGTCAGAGGTGGGCAAAGAGGGAATCCCTCAGAGCTTGGTGGGCCCATTAAGGAGCTTAAGATTCATTTCATGCAGGTCAGGAAAGTACAGAAGGGCTTTAAGTATGGATTGACATGATTTGATATGTGTTTTTAAAAAACTGTCCTGAACATAGATGAAGAATGGATTGAAGACTGATCTAGTTCTATCTCAGGCAAGAGTGGAAGCAGGATAATCAGTTGGCATTAGTTAGGAATTACGGTGGCCTGGACTAGGCGAGTGCAGTGAGGGTGAAAAGAGATCAGGGGCTAAAAGGAGAATCAACAGGTTATAGGAATCGATTAAATGGGGGAGGGGAGGGAGTCAGAGGAATGTATTGCTCAGTAAAGAAATCAGCCACAGACCATATGTGGATTCATTTATGAAAAAGAAGAGGTACATTTATTAATAAATATTCTAAAGAATATATAGTCAGAGCCGGTAAGTCAATTTTGGGTGTAAGAGAGAGAGAAAATCCCAAATGACAACAGTTTACAAAAATATACACATTCTTTTTCTATATACACATATGGGGCTGGAATGGTGGCTCCAAGTTCATCAGCATCTCAGACCTTCTGGAACTTTCTGTTTTCCTCAATACACAGCTCCCATTTTGGGGTCTCTGATATTGTGATTTATAATAAGAAATTTGTATTTGGTTGTCGCCCCTGTTTCTGGCACAGAGCTCCTAAAATCCTTGCGATTTTGTAAGTGATTATTAGGATGATAAAGTCATGTTAATGAGGTGAATTCTGGAAAGCACCTAAGGATGAGGGCTGGTTGCCCATGGAGCCAACCATGTGATTACAGGTTTGGAACTTTTAGTGCCACCCCCGCCTGGGGAGGGGTGAAAGGCTGGAGATTGACTTCAATTCCCAATGGCCAATGATTTAATCAGTTCTGTTTACCTAATGAAGCCTCCATAAAACCCCAAAGGATGGGGTTTGGAGAGCTAGTGGGTTGGTGGACATGTGGAGATTTGGGGAGAGTGGTGAACACAGAGGGAGCACCCCCAATGACTTTGCCTTATGCATCTTCTCCACCTGTCTGTCCCACCTGAGTTCTATCCCTTTGTAATAAACCAGTAATCTAGTAAGTAAACTGGTCTCTTGAGTTCTGTGAGCCCCTCTAGCAAATTAATGGAAGCCAAGGAAGGGACTGTGGGAACCTCCACCTTATAGCCAGTCGATCAGCGGCACAGCTAACAACCGGGTCTGGCAGCTGGTATCTGAAGTGGGCATAGTCTCGTGGGACTGAGTCCTTTACCTGTGGGATCTGACGTTGTCTCTGGGTAGAAAATGCCAGAATTGAGTTGTACTGTAGGACAACCAGCTGGCATCACAGATTGCTTGGTTTGGGGAAAAATTCCATATAGTGGAGGGTCCAGGCGGGCTGCTCTGTCTGTGGCTATCAAACAGTAGAAGGGACAAAAGAGAAGGAGAAGGGCCGGTCCTTTCCTCAGAAGAAGAGTCCCTGCAGTTGTACGTGCTAATTCCACTTTGTTGCCGTGAGCTACAACTCCGTCACAGAAATGAACAGAACTGCAAGGGAGGGAAGTGTAATCTAACTCCTGGGAGCTTCTATGACAGAAGATGAAGGGGAGATTCGATATTGTGGGCAACTCTCATTCTCTGCTCTGTGCACCCAGCTGTCGACAGTGCCTCTGTTAGGGAAGCAGGTGGTAAGCAGTGATGGAAGGACATTTCACATTTCCCCTTATGGTCAGGCTTTGCTTCATTTGTCTACTTTGGGAATGCATGCATGCATTATTTGTGTACTTTTTTTTTTTTTAAGCCAAAGAAGGATTGGAGAAGGAGAAGGAGCTTGTGCCAGGACTGGGTAGAGTAGAAGGCACCACCAAAGGAGATGGAAGGGAGGCAGCCGTAGAGGTGGGAGGAAAACCAGGAAAATATGTTGTCGTAGAGGCAAAGACATTTCAAGAAGTAGGGGCATGTCTTTGTACCCAAAATTTCTAAAACAGCAATAAAGGTGAAAGTAGAAGCTGCTTGACTAGATAGAAATCACCGGGGACCCTGGGAGGATCAGTTTTGCTTGAGACTTGGGGGTGTAAGCCAAAAGGAAGTGAACTGAATAACAGATGCCCCGGAAACAGAGAAAGTGATCTAGGAGGTGAGCTTTCTCAGGGGTCGTGTACCTTGGGGTAGACTCAGGGATAGACGCTGAATAGGGCGAGTAGCAAAGGTGCACTGGGGAATCTGGGTTTCCTGCAGAGGGGGAGTGGGGAGAAAGAAGTGGGTTTTGATAAAGGGGAACAGAGGAGAGACAGGCACAGGGCTTTAAATTCCAGTCCAGAGATGGGGACCGGGGAGGCCAAGCTGGCACTCTCATACTCAAGGCCAAGTTACAGGTAGACAGAGTAATAACATCTAAATACCTCTTACTGTTTCCTGGGTACTAGTCTACAAGTCATACATTTATTTCCTAACTTACTCATCATAACAACCCTAGATGGTTGGTTTTGTTGAATAAACTTGTTTCACGTTTACAGATAGTGAAACCGAGGTACAAAGTGTTAAACTTGCTGGAGGTCACACAACTAGCAAGTGGCAAACAGAGCTTCAAATCTAAGCAATCCTGCCCCCGGAGGCCATGCTCCTAATCATTACTAGTCTATACCACCTCCAATAGTTAGCTACTTTATGGTAGATGGCACACAGTTATTCCAGACATGACTGGATCACAAGAGGGAGGGCATTATTAGGAAAATAACGGAAGAACCCCCTCCCCCACTCTGTGTCTGTCCTCTTGTGCCTCAAACTTGCTATTTGGTCTGAATTACACCCACAAGTCATTTGCTGAGCATGTGCTGTGTGCTAGGCATGCTACTGAAATTGGTTAAGGCACTGCCCATAAAACCTCTGCTAAGCATACTTGTGTTGCCTGACTGAGAAGAGTAGCAAGACTTCTTTGATCTTGAACTAACTTTTAAGGTAAAATGTATCATCAGAGAGGCAATATGATCTATGAGAAGACAGAGATCTTGGCTCACATCTTATCTCTGCCATTTATTGCCGCGTGTATCTTGGCTAAGTCTGCCATGTACTGCTGTCCCTTGGCTAAGACACTCAGGTGTTTAGTGTTTCCATAATTAAAATGGCAGAATATTGGCAGGGGCCAAGGAGAACGAGAAAGGAAACAAAGATCAGCTTGCTGAGTTGGCTCTAAATGGCCATGTTTTGATCTACCAATTAACGTTGAATAAGATCACACATTTATGTTGAAATAAGAAAAGAAATGAATACAGACCAACAAGTCACCGAGCAGCTCACAGAGGGTGTGGAGGTCTGTGATCAAATGCCATGTTTCTTTAGCAGAAAAGAAACTGAAGCTGGAGTTCTCTGGCATGGTTTTCATGTTCTGTAGGTAGAATATTGCATACTAACAATTGTTTTATACTTTCTTACCATTTGGCATCATCAACCGCCCTCATACGTTAAGCTTCTCGTTGGGAAAAAGGAGGTTTTCCTCTTAAATTCTTTCCAGTTTTTGCTTGGTAGTGCATCCACAATAGCCCTCTTGCCACTTAGAGCTTCCCCAAGGGCCATCACTCATTTAGGGGCCCCACTCATGTAGGGGGGTTCTACACCCCCCTACGCAAGCTTCTCGTTGGGAAAAAGGAGGTTTTCCTCTTAAATTCTTTCCAGTTTTTGCTTGGTAGTGCATCCATAATAGCCCTCCTGCCACTTAGAGCTTCCCCAAGGGCCATCACTCATTTCTTGGCTCACCACCATTTAAGACACTCGGACTCCTCTTCTAAGATCCTGCCACCTCTCCATGGGCACTGATGAAGGAGTGAAGGGGACCAAGCCATGCTCCCCTTACTGCTGTGTCCCTAGGTTCTACACCCCCCTATGCATGCTTTCTGAAGGGCAGAATCACTAAAGGGGGAAGGCTTCCAGCTGAACAGCAAACACGATGCTCCCTTAATCCTTGAAAAAAGCAGGTGTACTAGTTAGGAGTGTTTCGGATGCAAATCTCACTAACAGTGGCTTAAATGGTAGGAGCATTTATTATTTCCTTTCATAAGAAAATCAGATGTAGGGCATCCTAGAGTTGAGTCAACATTATCATCGAGGCCCATTTTCTGTTCATCCTTCATCCTCTACTCAACCTTCCTCGGCATGTGGGCTTTTGAGGTGCTTTTTTTAATTGAAAAATAGTCGAAGTATTAGTTTCAGGTGTACAACATAGCGATTCACCAATTGTACACGTTATGCTACGCTCAGCACGGTTAAGTGTAGTTACCATCTGTCGCCATACAAAGTTACTACAATATTGACCATATGCCCATAGCTGGCTCATTTCATCCCTATGACTCATTTATTTTAGAACTTATTTTATAACTGGAAATTTCTACCTTTTAATCCCCTTCCCTATTTCACGCATCCCCCCACCTACTTCCCCTCTGACACCCACTAGCTTGTTCTCTTTGATTCTACTTCTCTTTTGTCGTTGTCTGTTTTATTTTTCAAGTTCTGCATATAAGTGAAAATCATGTGCTATTTGCATTTCTCTGACTTAATGCACTTAGCATAATTCTCTCTGGGTCTATCCGTGTTGTCGTGAATGGCACGAACCCATTCCTTTTATGTCTGAGTAATACTCCATTGTGTATATATACCACATCTTCTTTATCCATTCATCCATCGATGGACATTTGGGCTGCTTCCATATTTGGCTATTGTAAATAATGCAACAATAAATATAGGGATATATCTGAATTAGTGTTTTCATCTGTTTCAGGAAAATATCCAGAAGTGGAATTGCTGGATCATATGGTATTTCACCTTTTAGTTTTTTGAACAACCTGTATACGGTTTCTCACAGTGGCTATACTAATTTACATTTCCACCAAGAGTGTACAAGCGTTCCTTTTTCTGCATCCTTAGTAACGCTTGTTATTTCTCATGTTTTTGGTACTAGCCATTCTGACTGGTGTGAGGTGATAACTCATGATTTTGGCATGCATTTCTGTGATAATTAGTGATGTTGAACATTTTTTTTAGGTTTCTGTTGGCTATCTGTATGTCCTCTTTGAACAAATGTCTGTTCAGGTCCTCTGCCCATTTTTTAATTGGATTATTTGTGGGATTTGTGTGTGTGTGTGTGTGTGTGTGTGTGCGTGTGTGTGTGTTCAGTTGTGTAAATTCTTTATATACTTCGGATACTAACCCTTTATCAGATATATCATTTGCAAGTATTTTCTCCCATTCAGTAGATTGCTTTTTTGTTTTGTTGATGGTTTCCTTCACTGTGCAGAAACTTTTTTATTTTGGCGTGGTCTCAGTTGTTTAATTATGCATGTTTCCCTTGCCTCAGGAGATATATCTGGAAAATGTTGCTATGGTCAATTCTAAGAGATTATTGCCTGTATTTTATTTTAGGAATTTTATTGTTCTGAGTCTTACATTTGGTTTTTAAATCCATGTTGAGTCTACTTTTGGATATGGTGTAAGAAAGTGGTCCAGTTTCATTCTTTTGCATTTTTGAAGAGACTGTCTTTTCCCTATTGTATATTATTTTTTTAAATTAATTAATTAATTAAATAATTAATATATATAGAGAGAGAAAGCGGAGAAGGGGCAGAGAGAGAGGGAGAGAAAGACAATTACAAGCAGGCTCTGCACTGTCAGCATGGAGCCGACGCGGGGCTTGAACTCACCAACTGGGAAATGTGAGATCATGACCTGAGCTGAAATCAAGAGTCAGATGCTTAGCTGACTGAGCCACCCAGGTTGTTGTATATTCTTATCCCCTTTGTCACAGAGTAGCTGACCGTATAAGCGTGGGTTTAAAAATTTTTTTTTTATGGTGGCAAAATGGCTGTTGCAGTTCTAAGCATCACTTCACATGACAGCATTCATAATAGAAAGTAAGAGGGACAATGGCAAAGGGAACTTTTTTTCACACACAAATCTCTTTTACCTTGGAGGAAAATCCTTCCCAGAAGCCTCCAGCCGACATCTGACGTCTCATTGGACAGAACTGGACCCTTGTGCATCATAGGCAAAGCAGCTGTCAGTTTGGCTTTGGCCAATTATGATCAATTTCTGTGTTTGGGCACATTGTTGCCTGAAGAAAATTGGAACTCTGTTAGTCAAAAAGGGTAGGAGAAGGATTGGGCAGACAACCACCAGGGTCTTCTGCAGCAGCTAAGAACTTAAGTCCTGTTCCTAACTTTGCCCTTCAACTCTACCTCATCATTGCATTTGGTCTCTCTTCAAAAAACTTCCTTCTTGGGGCGCCTGGGTGGCGCAGTCGGTTAAGCGTCCGACTTCAGCCAGGTCACGATCTCGCGGTCCGTGAGTTCGAGCCCCGCGTCAGGCTCTGGGCTGATGGCTCAGAGCCTGGAGCCTGTTTCCGATTCTGTGTCTCCCTCTCTCTCTGCCCCTCCCCCGTTCATGCTCTGTCTCTCTCTGTCCCAAAAATAAATAAGCGTTGAAAAAAAAAAAAAAAACTTCCCTCTTCACACACTAATCAGAAAGCTTTCCGTTGACTTTTTGGAAAACTCCTTACCCTTAGGGAAAAGTCTTACGTCAGTTCTAGCCTTTTCTCCTTCTGTTTTACATGACCATCCCTTCCCTCAACCCTGAAGGAGGTAAAGAGGCAACTGTATGACAAATGGGGCAGGTGGGGTGCTTCAGGTCTAGGAAAGAGAACTTTGATGCTCTCATTTTTCTGAAGTCCAGGAAGAATCTTTTCAAATCTAAACTTTATAAGTGGGAGTTCACCTCTTCATTCTCTCAATTGTTCTGTTAAGAAATGTTGGATCAAATACTGTCACGCACACACACTTGTCTCCTAATGACAGACACGACCTCTCAGAGGCAGTCCAGTAGAAACCTGAATTCTAATGCCTCTGGGGGTCAGGCAGGTGACAGAAGTCAGTGCAGAGGGCTCTGGTGGGGACCCTGGTGAGTCGCAGAATGTGGACCACACTGAACAGGTTAAGCCCTGTTTGCTCTAGCTGATTGTTTCCATGTGGGAATGTAGGTCAGCTTGCCTGGTTTTTAAGAGAAGCTGGAAATCTAGAATTTAAGTGCATGTTCCCAATTAAAAAAAAAAACAAAACAAAAAACTGGTGAGGACACATATCTGTGGGTGTTTGCAGGATTTTAAGCCACTGGGTTTGGAGACCTTGTCTACGTCTCTACCTAGAAGTCTCTATGACATCGCGTATACAGGACCATGGACACTTCCTCTACTTTCCCCCAGCTTCTTTAAAATGGTCCCTTTTATGCCCGCCTGGCAAAGAAAGAGGCTCATGGCTGAGTTGTATGTGTCTGAGTAATGACCCTCTCAGCCTTTTGTTATTGAAATGGACTTGCAGATTTTTATTTCTTTCCATTATGTCATAATATATCACCACTAGTATTTCTTTTGATGCGCAGTTTTTTTCTGGACTTAGCCAAAAGGAGCCCCTTGAAGCTGGCTCCTGTGTCCCTTAGATATGTCTCCAACGGTTCTTGAGCACTGGGCTTACCTTGTAATTTTTTTGCGCCATGCCTGAAATCAGCCACTTCTCCAAGAAGCTCAGGTTTATTTTTTCTTAGTGGAGGATGGTATTTAGAAATCAAGATCTGGCTGCTAAGTGTGCTTAGTTGTACGATAATATCAGTGTTTCTATGCCCTTTCCTTAGAGAGTTTTGGCAAGAAAGGTAAGCCAGCCGGACGGAGGATTGGCATTGCCTGGGCTTTGCTGCCCCCTCGTGGTCACTGTGAAGGGTAATAAGCCGCCCATAACCGCAGCCTGCAATGCAGGAGCTGGGAGAGGTCGGTTGTCCCAAGCACATTCTAATTCCCCAGTACCAAGGGGAGGCCACAGTCCGTTTCTGTCCTGCTTCCTGGGCTAGTGGTGATGAGCCACACTAGGAAACCACTGAGCTAGTCTAATCCTTCCATTAGACAAATGAGAAAACCATGGCCCTGAGAGTAGGTGGGACATCTCTAAGGCAGACAGCCAGCGTAGGAGCCAAAGACTCAGGTCTCTCCACCCCGACACTCTTTCCACTGTGTCCTGCCTGAAGCAATCCTGCCAGGCAAGCTAAACCCTGGACTCGCCTGCCAACCAGGGTGGGGATCCCTCTGCTGCTACCGTGTCAGGTGGCCCTCCAGCTCTCGCTTGGACTCCCATGAGGATGGTGCACCCACTGCCTTAAAAAGCAGCCTCTTCCCTGTTTGTGACAGTGGGAAGTCTCCACTTGTCCGGAGCCCCGCACGCCTCTCTGCATCCTCCCCTTTTGCACCCAGTTCCAGGCTCTGAGGCCCCACAGCTCCAGCCTCTGACACTGCAGAGATCGCAAGGCCAGAAAAGGCCGAGCCCGGAGGACAAGGAAAATGGAGGAAGTGCTTCACGGCATTGGCGCGGTCTGCACACATCACCCCGCTGGCTCCTGCAAGACACGTGCGGTTAGTCCCCTTTCACTCAAGGGGGGCTGAGGCCTCGGGAAGTGGCATTCACCTGTCCAAGTTCCCACGTCCGTCAGTGTCAAAGGTGTAGGAAAACCGCGCCCTCGATTTACGGATTCAGGAACCAACTTCTGAGAATTCAAACCATGAGCCAGCGGTGGGACCAGGGTCAAAACCTTCCTCTGTTCATTGTCAAGAGCCGCATTCTGGCTTCCCTGCAGCGCTCACTGAATGTGGTGGCCAGGCAGGCTGCCTGGAGTAGTGTTTACTTCCTCAAAACCTCATTTTGCAGTATAACACTCACAGAAAAGAAGGTCACAAAAAACAAAGACACACAGCCCAGTGAACTCTCACAAAGCAACTGCCTGTGGGATCACCATCCAAGTCAAGGAGTAGGATGATGCCAGCAGCCCCGAGGCCCTTCACCCCTGCCGACCCCTGCCCCTGCTCTCTGTATAGTTTTACCATCTACACACGCACCCACCCCTGAATGGTAGTGTGCACTTTATATAAACTGAATCACACTTTTGGCGTCCTTCTGCGTCTGGCTGCTTTCACTCAACATTCACTCAACATTTATCTACAAATATTTTCACTGCTGTGTGACACAGACCTATCGCGATTTTATTTGTCTTCTGTTGCCAGTGGACGTGTGTGGATTATTCCCATGGTTTGTGATGATAAATATTAGAACTGCTAACAATTGTGTGTATATTTCTTTATACGTAAATATATGTGTGTGCATTTCTGTTCGGCATATAACTATATCGATCAGCGAGAGTTGCCATCATGAAGTACCACAAACTGGCTGAAAGCAACGGAAATATATTCTCTTCTATTTTGGAAAGCTGAAAGTCCAAAACTAAGGTGTCAGCAGGGTCAAGTTCCCTTTGAGACTCCAGGTAGAATCTTGCCTCCATCAGTCCTTAGTGCTCCTCGGCTTACAGCTACACCACTCCTGTCTCTGCCTCCATTTCCGCATGGCATTCTTCCCTCGTATCTTTACACGATCTTCTTATGAGGATGCGAGTCATACTGCCTTAAGGGCTCACCCTACTCCAGTATGACCTCATCTTAATCACATCTACAAAGACGCTAGTTCTAAATAAGGTCACATTTGGAGGTTCTGGGGGTGAGGACTTCAACATATCCTTTCATGGGGCACAATTCGATCCAGAGTAGCAAGTAAGAGTGGAATTGCTGCATTGGCTCATCCGATTCTGAGAAAGGACGGAAGTGTAGATAGCTGAATTGTCCTGTGGTGTCAGGAAGCACAACTGAGGTTAGGGCTGGGACCAAGGTGAGGTAAGTGAGCTGTCCGGGGTACAGAGTTTAAGGCAGACTCACTCTCAAGGGTATGCCCTCGCTCCGTCATCCTCAAGCAGCCCCGAGGGAAGGAGGAGACAGATGTGACAAGGAAGACGGAAAGCCAATAAAGATCTCCTTAACTGCCACTGTGGGCAATTGGGACTCAGTCCCATTGGGAGCTTCAAAACAGCCCTGGAGACCGTGCCTCCCACTTATCCCACAGAAGGATGGGAATGCTGGGTGTTCTTCCACCAACTCCTATACCTTGTTGGTTGCAGGTTGTTCCACAGGGCATTAAATCTCCCGTGGGCTGCTCTGCACTTGGGCTGAAGAAGCTTCAGCGGCACTGGAGAAGGGTCTCAGGGGAGCGGGGACACTTGGGGGCTTGGGGCGGGATGCCGTCAGCATGCCAGTTGTCCACTACAGGTTCGGGTGAACTCAGGGGTATGGATTGAGGCATCAGCAGTGTCTGCTACAGCTCATGCCTTGCAATGTTCTCACATAGAGAACAACGTTCTCGCAAGAGAACGTTGCAATGTTCTCTTGCATGTCTCACTCGGTGCATGGAGACTATTCTGTTGCTGACAGTCCACGGTCATTGCTCGTCACAATCTCTAAAGAGAACACTTCCGGTGGGAGAGTTAGTGGAACATGCTAACAGCTGGTCCTTGGGCCATCACTGATACTCAGCATCTCTTTTCTCAGTCCTGCATTCTGTCCTACCCTCAGCCAGCGCTTCCTTCCTGAAGGGTCTGAGCAACTAACTTGGCCTTGCTGGGCTATGCTGGCTGCAAATGCCCATTCACAGTTATCACCAGGCAGAGACATACTTGCCCCTGCTCCCATTATGCAGCCCTAGCTCTTCGTGATAATCAGGGTTACCCTGCCAGCACAGAACCTCCAGTCACTTAGCACCGGAGGTCCCAAGTGGTCCGGTAGCAGAAGTAGTTTTAAATGCAGTGGTAGAAGAGAACTATCTCTCCTCCCACCTTCCCTTCTGCCCACACACACCAGGGACAGGCACCTCTAATTTTGCAGAGCCTAAAGTTGTCGGACAGGAAGCAAAAAATTCCCTAATCGGGTTGCTGGAGGGGGCCACTCCCACTTCCACTCCTCATTCCCCAAACTCATGTGTTCTATTTTTAAAATTTTTAATGTTTATTATTTTGAGGCAGAGAGACAGAGTGTGAGCAGGGGAGGGGCGGAGAGAGGGGGAGACACAGAATCTGAAGCAGGCTCCAGGCTCTGAGCTGTCAGCACAGGGCCCATTGCGGGGCTCAAACTCGTGAGCGGTGAGATCATGACCTGAGCCGAAGTCGGACGCTTAACCGACTTAACCTGAGCCACCCAGGCGCCACCCCCTCCTCCGCCCCGCAAACTCATGTATTGGGTGCCAGCAACAGATAATGGACAATGGTTGCAAATGTACTGTTTCCTGGAAAACAGTGCTCTAACACAGAATGCCTTTCCCAAGCTAGGGTCCTGAGTCTAAGAGGATAGTTCAACCTCCAGCTTTACAGTAGGGATCAGTAGATCCTACTGTCATGAGTCCTTGGTCAAGTTCCCTTCTCCATGAAATAGGTCCTTTGGTCTGAGATGTTGTTCACAATTCCAAGTAGGAAAGCAAGCATGCGTTGGGCTTATTTGGGGAACGTCTATTCTATCTTCTTGAACTATTGTCAGCTTTATAGTCAGTCTTGATATCTGGTAGAGAGATCTCTCAGTTTTCTTCTTCATTGGCTACGCTTCACCATTTGCATTTCTTTTTTTTTTTTTTTTTTTTTTTTTTTTTTTTTTAACGTTTATTTATTTTTGAGACAGAGAGAGACAGAGCATGAACAGGGGAGGGGCAGAGAGAGAGGGAGACACAGAATCGGAAGCAGGCTCCAGGCTCTGAGCCGTCAGCCCAGAGCCCGACGCGGGGCTCGAACTCACGGACCGCGAGATCGTGACCTGGCTGAAGTCGGACGCTTAACCGACTGCGCCACCCAGGCGTCCCTCACCATTTGCATTTCAAAATACATTTAAAATCATCTTGTCAATTCTGTAAGACTGTGTTGAGCTTTTGAGTGGGATCTCATCAAACTATAGTTCATTTGGGAAAAACTGACCTCTTTACATTAACTCTTCTAATCCGCACACGTAATATGTATCTCCACATTTCTTTGGGTCTTCCTCCATTTCTCCCAACAATGTTTTATATATTTCTGTATAGAAGTCTTTCACATCTTACATTCTTTTCCAAGGTATCAGGTATTTTTGATGCTCTGAAATTGGTACCTTTTCAGTTTTTTTTTTTTTTTTTAATTTTTTTTTTTCAACGTTTATTTATTTTTGGGACAGAGAGAGACAGAGCATGAACGGGGGAGGGGCAGAGAGAGAGAGACACAGAATCGGAAACAGGCTCCAGGCTCTGAGCTATCAGCCCAGAGCCTGACGCGGGGCTCGAACTCACAGGCGGCGAGATCGTGACCTGGCTGAAGTCGGACGCTTAACCGACTGCGCCACCCAGGCGCCCCAATACCTTTTCAGTTTTTAAACTCTGGCTGCATATAGATGTTGATTTAAAAAAAATTTTTTTTCAAGTAGGCTCTACCCTCGATGTGGGGCTTGAACTCACAACCCCAAGATCAAGAGTCACCTGTTCTACTAACTGAGCCAGCCAGGCACCCCTGTTCAGTTGATTTTTGTGTACTGACTTTGTATCCAGCAAATGTAGCCAACTCATTATTTCTAATAATCTGTGAATTCTTTCAGATTATCTAACTGCATAGTGTCATCTGTGAACAAAAAGGGTAATTTTTTCCTTTCTATTCCTTTTGCTTCACTCCGCTGATTACGGTCTCTACTGTGATATTAAGTGGTGACAGGCACTTGATCTGCCTCCTACACAGGAAAACATTTGACATTTTATAATTAAATACGATTTCTGGGGTGCCTGGCTAGCTTAGTGGGTGGAGCATGTGACTCTCAATCTTGGGGGTGTGAGTGCGAGCCCCATGTTGGGAGTACGGATTACTTAAAAATTAAACGATGCTGTCTATAGTTCCTGCTTTTGAATATTCCTTGTAAATATTTAAGACGTGCTGATGGCAGCCTGGTGAGAAACTCCGAATCAGATGACCCAGCCACGCCACATCCAGATTCCTGCTTCACACAAACTGAGAGAAGATGTTCGTTGCCTGAAGCTGCTAAATTCTGAGGGTGATTTGTTACACAGCAATAAGTAACAGGCGCGGAAGGGATGTGTAAACCTCCCCCTCAAAGTCCAACCTAAGAGACTAGCATCATGTGGCACAAAGGGCGGGGGTTTTAGAACCAGACACACCGAGAACTCCATTTCTACAATACGGTAAGTCCTGTGACGTTACTCAGCCTCAGGTTTCTCGCTGTGAAACGGAGTCAAGAGCGCCCACCTCTTGGAGGTGCTATGACTGTGCGTGATGAAGTGAAGTTCTCGGTACGGCGTCCAGCACACAGGAAAGACTTCAATGCACAGCTCCGTTCCTTCTTCCTTTTTGAAGTCCTCCAGCTAATCACGTCCTTTATATATGCCGACCCCATTTCCTAGAGAACATCAGAAACGATTGTGTAGCCACGGGTAGAATATCTGATGTGGAAACGCTTAGAAACCAGGATATCTAGTTGCCAGACCACTGTACCAGCTCCCCTTCGTTTTTTGGGACCGGCATTTAAAACTGCCTCTGCTAAACATCTGGATTCTCTCTCCCTGGCTGGGCCACCGCGGTGCATTATAGGAGCTGTGCCTTAGGAGTTGGACACCTCACATCGCTAGCAGTTGAGCTAGCTGTGCAGAATCGGGTTCAGAGCAAAACCAAAGGCCTCACTTCAAGCCTTTAAAATTTTTGTTGTTGCCATTAAACGTGAATGCTAAGGCGTGATATCATCTCCCACCGCCTGTGCTCTGCAATGCACGCCAGCTGCTGCGTGGAATGGGGCCCCTCAGAGGCGGCCCAGAGAGGCAGGATTTGGATTTGGAAGATGAGGCTGAAACTCCCAACTCCCACACCTCTTAGCCGACAGGATCCTTGGCAAGTTGTTTTCTCTGAGCCTGTTTTTTTTTTTTTTTTTTTTTCATTTGTAAAATGGAAGAATATTTACCTCCTCGGGGTCATTTTGCAGGTTATATTGGGGCGCTTGGGAAAGCAAGTTGACCATTAATAGGTTCTCAATACATTAAAAAAAAAAATCTTTCTTGTGCCAAGGAGTTGACCGGGGGTCCAGCTGGAGACTGATATAGCTTGCTGCTCGAGGTGTGGTGTAGGGCCCACAGCACCGGCACTGCCTAGAAGGAGGTTAGAAATTAAGAACCTGGCCCCACTCTGGACCCACCAGATCAGAATCTTCGTTTCCACAAGATCCTCCATGATTTATAAAGGTGGAGAGGAGTCTGGAGTTTTACATTTCCAAAAAGCGCCACACAAGTAGCAGTCACTTAGATGAGAAACTGAGAAGAGGTAGGGTGTTGATGACAGAGCGGCAAAGATAGGTTTGCAAGTGTTTTGGGCTCTCCCTGTTTGCTGTACCCAAGGAAGAATGGCTTCCTGTTGGAATGAAATTGAACTCTGACAAGGACTTGCTCCAGCACAGAAAAGCCAAACCACGAATCTGAATAAATAAGCATCAATTTTATTGAATCATGAATAATTTAAGACTGGTACAATCATCAGCTTTATTCTCTATGACGTGGGGCATGATCTCCAGTAGATCATTGGCAAATCCAAAAACCTCATGACAAATGAAAATTAAATAGGGAGGGAGGGAGGGAAGGAGGAAGGAAACATACCGTACACAAAATACTCAATTCCTAGTTTTCTCTTTAAAAATGGCTAGAAAAAATTCATCAAAATGCAGCACTTTAATCAATTATTTACAATTTCTATGTTACAATGAAAAAATGTACATCTTATAGGACATATTTCATAAACTGCTCCACTGGAAACTAGATTAAAACAGCAAACCTTCCATTTAATATCCACAAAGTTGGATTATTTTTTCCTTTTGAAGTAGATTCGCCACGATCAAATTTGAATACGCAGAATTTTGAAGTTGAAGCATCAACAGTAAAAATAAAAAATGTCCCCAAGACACAACAAAGGTTTAGGTAAGTCTCGTTCCTTGTCCCACCCCTACCCCACCCCCAAATTTAAATTAAAAGATATTCCCCTCTCATTTATGGCCTGTATAATTCTTGGCAGTTTGGGAAGAAGACTTTTGGCTTCCATTGGTAACTCAACATAAATGTTGCATAGAATTTCATACATTTCAAGATTAGCCTAACTGTAGAAAAAGGCAAAATGGAAGCATTTTGGACAGAGCCCTAAATGAGTACAAAGTCACTTTGTCAAAGGTGAGTGACACTAAAGTAAAATATGGCCAAAATAAGAATTGTGCATATCAGACAACCCTGCTTCCCGAAACTTTAGGAAGGACACGGAGTTGTGAATCACACAAGGGCTACGCTACTTGAAATCACCAGTCACTAGTCAGGCAGCACCAGGGACAGAGATCTTGGTTCTGAGCCTGGACCCAGTGGGAGGGAAGTCTGTAGGAGAGGGGAGAAGAGAAAGAGAAGGTATCACTAAAAAAGAAAAAAAAAAAAAAAAGTTAAAAAGTTTCAAACAATATTGACAGGTGTCTACTCACAAGGTGACTGGGAAAACTGCCCCCAAGGAGAAGTCCATTTTACCTCCTCCCAAATTCACAGTATGAGCGTGTAAGGTCATCGTTGGGAAACAGATTGAGAAGGACCACTCTTCAGGTTTACCAGAAGGCTCAGGGTGTGGCCCGTGGTCACAGGCTAAATTCATGGTTTCAAATTTTTATGGAAAAAAAAAAACAAAAAAAACAACAGAACAAGACACACACACCCAGATGGCTAATGAAGGCTGCGCACAAGAGAGTCTGAGTTTACGGTGAATAAAGCAAGGTCGGCACGGAGAGGTTTTCCGTTCACCAGCTAGTGGGACACGTTCTCCTTTTCCTTTAAGGAGGAAGACAATGGTGTCGTCCAATATCATGTGAGCAGTTTCAGGTCAAGTTCTTGTGATAAGAAAATGAAAGTGTATAGAGATGGACCTTCAGAAATAGGAATGGGAAAGATGGAATAAAAACCCTGATCATTAACAGAGACACCCCCACTGGGGTCCAATAAAGATTCTTTTTATAAAGCAGAAACAAACAACTTAAAGATTTACCACTCTCTGTAAAGAAAATACCAGTATGTTGAAGATGCATACTAGCAGGGTATGTATCAGCAATGTCATGTGAACTTGTAGGAACTTTTGCCTTTTCCTGCACAAGACAGATCATTGTCCAGTCCGAGTGTTAGCTGGAGACTGAGAAGAACCTAAAAAAAAAAAAAAATGCATCTTTTCTTTTTTTTTTTTTCCTTCTTTTTCTCATGGTCATACATCTACACAAATGAGTCTTTTGGATGAGAAAAGTCACAGCAACTTGAGTCCTCCTAATGGGTAGATGACTTTTTAGCCCTGTTTGCTGATGGGGAAAACAAAAAATGGACCCCAGGCAGGCACAACACTTGTAAATGAACACGGTTAGTACAAAACCAGTAAGGCATCGCTTTGGGAAGGTCAGCACCGAAGAGGTCAGGCAAGACTCGTCCGGACAGAGGCCGGGGCTTCTGGAAAGGAGCGGCCGCCGGCCCCTTGCTGAGTTGCGTCACGTTGGTTCTGAGGAAAGTGCAAGTCTTTTGCGAGGTGACCTCAGCACCCCCACCTGAGGCTGGGGCTGGCACGCCTGAGGTGTCAATGTGCGTTCTGAAGCCTCAAGGACGAGAAGGAAAGGCAAGGTCCCGGCTCACCCACGCGTGGAGGATGGGGTCCTGGTCCACCAGGAAGGACACAACCACCCCCCGGCCACAGCAGGAGGCGGCAAGGTGTAAAACCGTGAGGATGGACAACTGAAAAACCAGAACTCAGCAGGACCAAACCGAAACTCAACTCCTGCGGTTCTTTCTTTCACCAAAGGACTGATTCTGACCAAAGGGGGGGCTGGAGTTGGGGGGTAGGGGGAAATCTTCAAAATCAAAGAGTCAGAAAGGGGGAAACTCAACCTCACTGGCAAAGGGGTAACCAGTTCTCCAAAATAGACCAATTCTCACTGTACACAGTGTTTGCAGAAAGAAAAACCTGATTCATTTCTAGAGAAGGAGGAAGTAGACACGTGCTGTCTGCGTCGCGGCCACATCGGCTCGTGCTCGCTCCGCTCACGCGCAGGGATCGACTGGAGGCTGACAGATCTGAAAGGTGTGGTTGAACTGGAACAGGCAAAATACCTCTCGGGTAAGGAGAGCACCATTTAAAAAAGCAAAACAAAACAGCAAGCGCGCTTTGCTTTTCCCTAAGGTTTCCCTGTGTTGTAGCTCTGTAGTGCCCTAGTTAACACAGTTCTCTTCCGGGGTCGGCGGGGTCAAAGGCGGGGAGGCAGATGCGGGGGTGCTGGCGACACCACCCGGTTGCGGTTTCTGGGCTGAGTGGAAGCTAGGGAGTCCACATTTCCAGCTTGGTTCCGGCCTCTTCTGCCCTGGGCAGCTCCTTGGCAGGATGCTGTTTGGTTTCAGAGCTTCTAGTGGGTTCTTGGTTTCCTTTTTTTTTTTTTTTTTTTTTTTCTTTTATAATCTTTTCATTTCAACGGTGACGATCCTTTCCCGAGAAGTGTCTTCAGTGTCTTAGGGAGGTCACAGCAACAAGGCAAACGATAATTAAAATAAACGGAAGATAGTGCAGTTCTCACTGTGGAAGGAAGCGGTCCCAAGGCGACCGGCCCGGGAGGCCTGCACCCGGGGCCAAGGCTGGAGGATGAGGGGTCTGGGTATCCCTGCAGCTCTCACGCTGCGGCCGGGGGCGGGTGGGGGGGCTGGCTCAGGAGGGCATGTTCAGGATGGTGCAGGGGACACAGGTGGAGCAGGGCAAGGACGGGGGGGAGGTGGGCGGGCTCCATGGCTGGCCCCTGTCACAGAGTAGACTCTAGGGACGAGTCCAGGATATCATCGTGATGGCTGTTGCTGTTGGAGTCGCTGTCATAGCTCTGGGGGCTGGAGTAGTTGGCTGCCTCCTGCAGCCTCATCAGCATGTTCATCTGGGGAGAGAGGGAGAGCATGAGCAGCTTTCAGTCTGGCAGCTGCCCACCTCTGGCCTTGTCCAAGCTCACGCTACCCCCTCCACACTCGCTCCGGGTTGCCGCCCATAGTGGGGGCTGTGGACACAGGTGTGGGCTAAGGGCCAGGCTTCCAGGGTTCAAATCCTGTCTTTACCACTTACTAGTTGCATAAGCATGGGTAAGTTACTTAACCTTTTTGTGCCTTAGTTTCTTCACTGGCCACAGGCGAACAATAATCGTACCTGTCCCACAACGTTATGGTGTGGATTGAGTTCACATATGTAGAGCACAGAAAACAAAATAGGAAGTCGTCTATGAATACAGGATTTATTTTTTTATTTGGAAGGGACACGCTTTACTCAAACACGGGCCTCAAACTGGATAAAGATGCCAGTCCAGCGTCTCTGCTGCTGACATATGACGCACACGGCTCCCCATTCAGGGAGCATCCAGCCCATGGGTGCATCTGGCTCTGGCCAGAGGGCAGCCCGGAGCCGGCCGTATGCCTGCTCCTGTCAAGGCCACCACGGGAGAGAAAGGTCAGCACCGGTTACGAGCAGAGCCACGAGGCACACAGAAACCTGGATTCCAAGTCAGAGAACTCCGAACAATTACGTAAGATACCTGAGCCACCAGTTCCTCATCGATAGAGGGGAGAGAACAAAAGCGCCTGTATCTCAGAGGGTTGAAGTAGGGAACAAGATGACGTGATGTGCATCAGACCCTCAGAATAGGGCCTGGCGCCTGGTTAAGTGCTCGATAAACGAGGTCTGCAAGTGCCATCCTTTGCCTTAAAGAGCTTGAAGGGTGTTCCTCCAACCTTCCCTGGTCTATACTCTATCGGTCATTCGTTTAGGAGTGAAGGGGGGAACTGGGAACTTACTTGCAACCATCAATTGGGTATTTTATGTTCTATGTAGCAAGTAAGTTAGAAAGTAGGGTCTCTCTGAGCTAAGGCCAGGACGTGATGCAGCTGGGCAGGAAATCCAGCTGCTTCCTCGCCAGCTGGCCCTCAGGATGCTGTGCGGCGTCCTAGGGTGAGCCAGGGCACGGGAACACCATCTGCTGGTGCCTACCCGCAAAGCCGCGAGGGGGGAAGAGATGGAGCTGTGGCACCATGGACGATCCTTTGCGGCCGTGATTCCTCACTCATCAACCCCCCCACCCCGACCCCCGGCACTTACAGCAGGTGTTCTGGAGCAAAAACCAGTCAGTCCTGTTCTCTTGGAGGTCTCAGTCTCATGAGGGAGACAGACCAGGACACAAGAGAGCTATTCTAACAGAGATCTCTGGCGCTGGGCAGGGAGAAACAGCAACTATAAAGTGGGGGGAACGGAGCTGGCACAACTCCCTTCTGAGGGCCCGGGGTTGGAGGGAGAATTCTGGGTAACTGTTCCAAGAGCTCCAGGTTTTACCTAAATCCCCTCAGGTTTAATCAGGGACACACATATTCCTGGGTAAGAAAAGAGGGTCTGGGGATGAGGGAGCCATTCTTTCCTCTAGATATCTCCTAAGTTCTCTTCTATTCCTGAGGGAAGATCTCATGAGCCTGCAGCCACAAAAAGCTCGCCATGACTCTGGCTTTCAGCCATCGTTAATGTTAGAAACGGCTTCTTCAAGCCGAATCCTTTCTTCTGCAACACTGTTGTTTGTCAACGCTGTAAGTGAGGTTGTGCATATAACAAATAATAACACCATTTAGAACAGAGATCCTGTTTAAAAAGTCTCCACAGGACCACAGCTCCTTGCTGCCAGTCGGGAGGATGGCAGACAAGCCAAAGCAGCTATTGTTATTTTTATCTAGCAAATCAGTTCGTCATCAGGCATAGAACAACACGTTAGCTGCCTTTTAATCCTGCTGCATCCCTTATGAATATGTTCTTTCATTAAGTAATGCAAGTAATATTCTCTGCTGTGTTTTTCCTTTTGCCTTAGCTGCCAAGGTAGCTCAAGGGTAAACTGAAGGCATGATAATGGTCATTTAAGTATGGGAGGCTCTGGGATATGTGCTTCCACCTTCTTTTATGGAGCTTTTGATTTATTAGATGTAATTTCGCAGTAGGACTATGTACAGGTCTCATAGGCAGGGAACACTGTAATTATAGTGTTATCATCTCTGGTCCAGGTTCTTCTCAAAGGACCTTTATTTGCTTTAGCAGTGGTGGGGGTAAATAAGAAACTCAGGCAGTGTTAAAGGCTTAACTCATATCACTGGCCTTGGGACCCGTATTCAGGCCTCCCTGTCCTTTGCGAGTCCTTCCTGCCCTCAAACCTCTCCCTGCCTGTGCTCCTGATCAGTTGGCTTGGCCTTCTGCTCCTTAGGAATCTCCCCGCCTCTGCCCCGTTACTAGGGGGAGAGAGAAATGGAAAAGAACAGTACTTGATAGAGGTGGCACTCAAATCAGAAGGCAAAGAGTGGTACGGGGATGTTTGGGGCGGGGGGGATCAAATTCTTAACCTTTTACCTTATACCAGAACACATTTCAGAGGGTTAAAGGACAGTGAAAAACTGACACCATGGAAGAAAATATTGGCAAAAATGTGACTAATCTTGGGATGGGTCTGGCCTTCCAAAGCAAGACCCGGGCTCGGTCATGTCTGTATTCCCAGCATGCCTTGCATGATGACGGATACACAGTAAGTGCTCTGGGAGCGGAGGACTCACCAGCGGGTCTCCTTCAGCGTCACTGGGGGGCACCTGCTTGCTCGCAGACCCTTCTCGAGGTATGGAGTAGCCATCAAAGCCGACGTCCTCAGGCCGGAGCTGCAGCAGGGGGGGCCACTCGTGTTGCTGTGGGCTGGCTGCCCAGGGGTAGGTCTCCATCACCCACTTGGCAGGATCCTCCCAGGGGGCCCGCCTTCCGTAGAGCTGAAAACAGGCAAAGAAGGAATAGTCTGGGTGTGGCTGGAGACCTCTTCTGCAGGCCTGGTATAGCAGTCATCTGAAAAACTCCTCAAGCCCAGCATTATGCCTTCCCTAATGGCATAATTCCACTTCCAGAATTCTACCTTAAGGAGGGCACCCAAGGCACACACAGCTCGATGTACTAAGACTGAAGGCAACATGACCTGGGTGGGGGGGGGGGGGGGAGGGTCAAAGGCACCGACTTTGGAGTTCGGCTGACCTGGGTTCACCTCTTAGCTCTGCCACTGCCTCACCGTGTCACCCTAAGCTTTAAGCTTTGCTGACCTAATCTGAAAAGTAGCCACCTGGGGTGGGGGAACGACCACCATGTAATTTGAAGCGTTTGCCAATTTCTGTGGTATAAATAGACCTACTACGGCCAATTTCAAACTACCAGTATGGTATCACTGAACCTGGAGTTGGAAGGAGGTGGTGACCATCAGCTCACACAGGCCGGTTCTAGTACCCCATTCGGTACACCCCTCTGCAAAGATGACCTCCCACACAGATCGAGTGCTGGGCATCAACACCACAGGAGGGGTCGCAAACAGCCCTGGTTTGAGAAAACCCTATTTCCTGAAGCAGGTCGGACTCTCCGAGGCCCTCTATAGCAGCGCTGGTCACTTTCAAAACAGCAGACTGTTAACAGAGGTTACACATGGGCGTTGGAATTTTAAATCTCTCTCTCATGTATCCTTCCAAACTAACAACTAATTTGCTCTTAAAACAGAAAACTACATGAGCAATTCAAGGCCTTTTCTTAAGCCTTAAATACTGATACAACTATTCTAGTGATTTTCAAAAATATTTATTTGTTTGTTTATTTCTTTATTTAGGGAGAGTGAGTGGGTGTAGGTGTCAGCAAGCATGCGAGCAGGGGAGGGGCAGAGAATCCCAAGCAGGCCTCGTGCTGTCAGTGCCGAGCCTGACGTGAGGCTCGATCCCACGAACCGTGAGATCATGACCTGAGCCGAAATCGCGTGTTGGACGCTTAACAGGCTGAGCCGCCTAGGCAGGGGCCCCCTCCAGTGACTTCTACGAGCAATGTCAAGAGACACATATACTCTTTCAAGGACAGAAGCCCAGGCTGCAGCACCTCCCAAGGCCGGGCTCTGAATGTGGCACGGCTAGGTGTCATCTCCATCCTTTCTCTGTAATGCCAGCACCGCGGCCACATCTCATAGGTTATGGTGTGCCAGCGGCGCTTTACGAACATCTTGTTTAACTACCATGTGGTTCCCAGGGACGACCCTACGACTCGAGTCTCCCAGATGACGGGACAGGCCCAGGGAGGAAAGACAGCAGAACTGGAGTCCAAGTCTGTCCGCATCCACGCAGCACTGAGTCTAAGGAGATGGGGTAGATGTGCTCGCCCAGCGAGCTCTGGAAGACACCCCCTTCTCCCGGGGACCACGGGTATAAAGACCGAAGACTCCTGAACCACAATGGCGCAGGGGGCACCGGAGTGAAACTGCACCCAGCCCCCAGCCTGTCTGCTCCCTCTGCTCTCCCAGTGGAGAGTGGGGAGAGGACTGGCTAACAGAACAGAGCTGAGCTCTGACAAAACCACATCTACACAAGTCATAGGTTGCCCCGGCTGGAAGGAACTGGGGTCACCTAGCCTCATTGACCGGATGGGGAAGTCGGGGCCTAGACAGAAGCACCAGCTGTGGAAGGTTATGGAGCGGAGCTGGATCAGACCTAGGACCTCAGTTTCCTTGTCTGGGCCTTTCCCCTCTCCAGCCCTCCTGAATGACTCCACTCTGAACCCCTCAGTATCAGCGAGAGCCACGTGACTCAGCCAAACCCGGAGCAGAGAGATGCAGACCAGACTGTCCACCAGACAAGGACGTGTCAACTTGGCTGACTCACCATTGCCTAAGGCACCTGTGACCTTTACGTATGATTTGCCGGGAAGCCGCCCGCCCTGCGTGCAGGGCAGATGTGCTTACCCATCTCTCCCCATCAGCCACTGGCTCCTTCTGCACTCAGCACACACATACACAGCCTCTTATGACCTCACTGCTTTCTCAGACGCTAGCACCCCTCCTGTCTAGCGCTCTGACCCTGTCTGTCACTCAACCTTCCTTAACCCTGGGGCAATGGTGAGTCTCGGGCCTGAGCATTCAGTCTGGTGTCCTAAAGGCAACTCATAGTCTGAGTGAGAAGGGATCACTTGAAGGAAAGTGCGTGTGTACACGTGTGTGCATGCCGGGGAGGGAGGGAACACACCCACATGTGGGGGGTATTCAGAACTGAAGAAGGTTGGTCTCGATTAGAAACATTCCTGCAATGTTTAGAAGCTTCCCCCTCCAAAGGGAGGATTGGACCAGCTTTCCCAAGCCAGACCTCCTGGGTGAGGCTGAACCAGACCCTTACTTCTGGAGCCAGTCTGGAGGAGAAGAGGCTCCGGGCTGCAGAGCAACAGAGGCCGGGATGTGGAGCTCATCAAGCCCTTAGACATAATATGGCCCAGTGGTTTTTCAAATATTTACTCTTCCCCACCACCGAGGAATCTGAGCACCTTCTGGGCTCTACAGAAGACCGCTGGAGAAAATACTAGAAAATACTTCTAGTCTAAGCTTTTCAGATCACAGACAGGGAACCTGAGGCTTACAGACAGGAGACTTGCCCAGGGTCTCAGAGCAGATAGGGCCATCTGATAAATGGCCCAAAGCTCTCCCCCCCGGGGCCACCAGAGGGACGCAGGTCTTCTGAGCTGCTCTGTAGACTCGGGACACTTTGGCAAATGTTAACAGTGACAGCTCCAAAGGGTAACAGGACTGGGAACTGAGTCATAAGACAAATGTACATCAGGCGCATGTGAACATCATCTGCGAGAACAGAAAATATTTTTACAAGCCTCCACACTTGCCACTAGACATGTTCAAGACCAGGTGATGAATGCTTGGGTAAGTACCGTGGCAAGCACAGGAATTATCATAAAAGCTCCTCGGCCCCACTGCAGAGCCCCGAGGCAGCTCTGGGAAGCAGCAGAGACAGATGGAAAGAGAGACAGACAGATGGGCCATGCACTTGCCCCAAGGCAGGGAGGAGCCTGCCGTGCCCACTGGCTCAGGAACTGTGGGCCGAGACACTGGGAACTAAAAGCTGGGCCTCTGTGAGCCTTCTGACTCTGCAGCGCACTCCCCTCCTGGCCATGACACTCACTCTGCAGGGGCAGGTGAGGAGCCGATGACCCCACACGGTGCCCAGCACACAGTAAGCGTGGACTCAAGGTAACACGAAGGACAGTAGGGAATCAAACTTTTTTTAAGATAGAGGAATCCTTGGGGCACCTGGGCAGCTCAGTCGGTTAAGTGTCTGACTTCGGTTCAGGTCAGGATCTTGCAGCCCATGAGTTTGAGCTCCGCATCGGGCTCTGTGTGGACAGCTCAGAGCCTGGAGCCTGCTTTAGATTCTGTGTCGTCTTCTCTCTCTCTGCCCTTCCCCTGCTTGTGCTCTCTCTCAAAAATAAACATTTAAAAAAGTTAAAAAAAAAAAAAAAAAAGATCGAGGAATCCTTTTGTCACATGCCATCTCACGTAGAAAACCATCGTATAAAACACAACACTTTGTTCCCTGAGCCACCTGAGGCTTCTGGGAGTTATGGGGGTCCTCGAGACAGCCTGAAAATCAGAGAAGTAATGGAGGGGTCAGCCAGACCTGGCTCTAATGCTGGTGCATCATACCCCACTGTGTGAACCTGGGTAACAGTCAAAAACTCTTGTGAGCCTGGTCTCATTTATGAGGTATACTCGCTGAGCTGTCAGAACTAAATGAGAGCGTGCACATCAGGCCCCTCGCACGGTGCCCAGCAAGTAGCAAGCCCTCAATAAACGTCAGCAGACTTTTCCTTCAAAACCAGAGGCATGAGGAACACGCCAGGTTTCCTCATGAACCAGCAGATTCTGTGGGTTTTCCTTTGGCTCCTGAGGATGAGGTCACAGGCAAGATGGCTCACTTTTGAGCAATTTGGTAAAATGAAAATGCTAACTCTGGCTGCCTCCCCCTGGTAGCTCCCACACTCTTAAAAGATTGTCTTTTAAATGACCTCACAGGGGTGCTTGGGTGGCTCAGTCGGTTGAGTGTCCGACGTCGGCTCAGGTCATGATCTTGTGGTTCACGAGTTCGAGCCCCGCGTCGGGCTCTGTGCTGACAGCTCGGAGCCTGGAGCCTGCTTCCGATTCTGTGTCTCCCTCTTTCTCTGACCCTCCCCCCATTCATGCTCTGTCTCTGTCTTGAAAATAAATAAACGTTAAAAAAAAATTAAAAAAAAAAATAAATGACCTCACAGCACAGAGAAGCAATGACTTTTCTTGCCTCATACTGAACTGGTGAGTCCCATCAGATGGTGGCATGTCTCTGTTCCCTGCCCCAATGGACTGTTCTATAGCCGTCCCCAAATTCTTTCAACCTGTTGCCTCCTCACTCTCGGTGGGAAAGAGGCCAAGTGCTCCTTCACAGTGAGCTCCAGGAAGGGAAGGGAGTTCAGACTCCACCTTTACAGCCATGCCCAGAAGGCCTTCTCTGAAATTCAGGTCCAAGGGAGCAGCGTCTTGGCATATCCATCCTTGGTGAGGACAAAGGGCCAGCTGATGTGTATGTGGTCCGGGGCTGCACGGCCTTCCCACTGCTGGTTTGTGCCTCCTCGGGCAAAGGAGGCCGTTACCCAACAGAGCCCATGGGTTCTTCCAAGCACACTCTGGAGTTACTCCCCATCCCTCATCACAAGACAGATTTGGAGCAAAGAAGCAGCAAATGGACAACTGACAGGTGAGGCAAGAATAAGAGGAAACGGTACACTTCCTCCGCTTCTAACTCCCCTGCTGCTTTTCAGCAGTGTGGGTCTCCCAGAGGTGCAGGGGACATCACAGCCCCCGGAGGCCCCTGATGGAGAACAGAGAGGGGCTTCTGAAACGAAACAGGCGTCAGGAATCCAGCATGTAGGAAGATGCTTCTACGGGCCCTACAAAATAGGAGTGACTGCGTGGCTGCTTGGGTGTGTGGTGCTAACAGATCATGGGAATAAAGGCGTCGTCCTGAATGCCTCTGAAACCATAGGTGCTGCTGCACGTTACAAAGCAGCCAGGCTCAGCCAAACGTACAGAAGGGACGAGCACAGACCGCAGCCGTTAATGGGCTTTACCCCATACGTGCATGTGGGCGTGCCCCTCCCACACCCTCCACAGGCTCACGACAGCACCTTGTGTCTCCCGTTGCCCAGTATGGAGGACACCGAGGAGCCCCTGGGGACATGGCTGGTTCAGTTGTGCCTGATGCCTGCTGTTAACTCAGCAAGAAAGCTGCAGGGGCCTCCAGGCTCAACAGGGGCACCACCGCAAGCTTCAATTTACTGCTCAGCCCCTGGCATTCAATGCTGGGCTGAATGAGCAGTAAAGGGTGTTGCCTTCCTGCCGCGGCAGGGCCAGGACTTGCAGCCTTGTGGGCCCCAGGGTCACCCAGGAGGGGTCCTGGGACAGGTATAAGTGCACGGGGTCGAGGCCTCAGAACCTGGAATTCGAGCCAGAGGCCTGGACTCCAATCCCAGATTCCTCAAGTTTCACTTTTATATTCTTGGGCAAGTCGTTTATTCCCTTCGAGCCTCGACTGTCCTCTTCTGAAAAATGAAGACCCAAAAACAAATGTTTTCTGCTCAAGTCCCGTGACCAATGCCGGGCTTGAATCAAACAGCAGACAGGAGAATACTTTGCAAACTGTGAAGTGCTACACACAGGGATGCTTCCATTTCTTGTGCAATGTGCTGAGCACTTCCCGGCCGTGACAGCATTTAGCGCTCGCAATAACCCTTCATGGCAGAGGATTATCATTCTCCTCTTCCATCAGCGAGGACACTGTGGCACAGAGGCTGAACAACTTGCCTGGGGTCACACATAACAGTGGCAGGGCCTGGATTTACAGCTCAGTGTGTGTCCCACTCTGTGCTGGACTGATGGCCTCGCCGGTGAGGCGTTGGCACCCCACGTCAGACCCCTAGAGGAGGAGACGGAAACAACTCATCTGGTCACCCGAATGACCCCCGATTTTGAGGAGGCCAGTAGCAAGTGTGTTCCTCACCTGGAGTCCTTCTCTGACGGCTTCGAGGAGATAGGGGATAATTGAGTAGTTCCACAAGTCGGTGAACCACACCCTCGAGCCATCCACATCGATGGGGCAGGACAGGAAGAGCCGGGGGCCTGGGGACCAGAGGGAAAAATCAGAGCTGAAATTGGGGTGTTAAGAGAAGCCACATTCCGAACAAACCCCACAGAGGGCTCCTGTGATCTTTCTGAATGACAGCAGAAATGCCAACTGTCAGGTGGTGGGCACAGGGCATTACACTCGGGATCCCTAACCCCACCCTGGGATCTCTCTCCCCCAGAAAAACCGCGCAGAAGCGAGGACAGGCTTTACAGAGAAAGATGTTCACTGCAGTATTATTAATCCTGACCTTTGAAACAGAAGTGCGTGAAATGTCCAAGAGAAGAGACACGGTTAAGCAAACAGCGGTACACCTGCATTTGCCTATTTTGCAGCCTTCGAAAAGGACTGTAAAAACGGAGACTGCTCTTAGGACAAAGTGAAAAGAGCATCCTGTGTGCACACTAGGATCGTAACTACACGAAGCACGTCTGTGTAGACACAGAAGACAGAAGCTCAAATTAAGATGATCACGTCAGGATGTGGGAATGATCGGTGGCCTTTTTTTCTCTGAACCCTAAGCTTCAGGAATGTTGATAACACTTTGTTGTTAAAGCAAAGCCAGTGTTGCAGGGTGGTTTGCTCCTGCGGGAGCCTTGTCATGGGGGCTCTTTGCTGAGCCAGGAGTTTTGGCAACGGCCAAGGCTGGATGCCCTTCTCTGCTGCTGATCAGCCCTGGAGCACTGGGCCGAGATGGCGGGGCGGTGGAGACATAGCACCGGACGCAGATGACTGCCAGTCTAGGGTCTGCCTTGGGCTGTGACTGACCCTCTGTCCCCTTCTCATCCATATGGACAGTGCAGCGTCCAGCTGACTTGTGCCTGCAAAGTGCTCTCCTGGCCAAGGCCCTGAGGACACTCATCTGAGAACACCAGAGCTCCAGGAGCAGTGCCTGTCCCCCAGCCAGGCCACCCACCTGCCCCTGCCCAGCCTCCCACCTACCTATGGTGACATCCGAGGAGCTGTGAGCCTCCAGGAAGCGGTTGAGGTGATGCCAGACCTTGGGAATCCAGTCAATGATTTTTACCAGCTCCACATTCCGTACCCGCCCACTGATCTCTGTTTCCATGAGCTTCCGCCTTAGGAACCGGCCAAGGAAGCCCTTCACGGGCTCTGTGTGGTTGGCACAAAGCACCCACCTGGAGGAAAGTCAGCGATAATTTTCAATGATGCTGACTGATAAAAACGACACCAGCCTCCCCAGTCAAAGCTCATTAGATCTGGAGAGTGTCTATGTTAATAGGACAGGCCTCACTATACAACAAACACTGCTCTAATGCTGGGCACACATGAACTCCCAATTCATTACAGCAGCCCTATGACTGCCATCCCCATTTCACAGACAGATATGCTGAGGCATAGACAGGTTGCACAACTTGCCCCAGATCAAACAGCTAGTTAATAGAAGGGCTAAGATTAGACCTAGGACAGTCCTGCCCCAGTGTCTGGGCTCTAACCACCAAGGCTGCTGCCTCTTGTGTTGGAAGTCAGGCCCTGTGTCGGCCTCTGGAACTATAATCAAGACTAAGACACAGTCCCTGTTCCCTAGAAGCACACAGCCCAGAGGAGGAAGCAGAGAAGCAAACAGAGGAATGAGACGTAATGAAACCTGGAGAATTAGGAAAGGCTTCTCAGAGGAGGCGATGTCTGAGACCAGAAGGGGGCTGGGGTGCGGGCCGCAGGCCATGCTGCACCATCTGCACACGTACGTGGGGTGTGTGGGAAACTGCCAGAGATTCAGAGCAACCAGTGTAATTCAGTGTTTAGACTTGACCAGCCCACCTAAGGAGTCTGATTCCATTCTGGAGCCAATGGGGAGCCCCTGAAGGACTTTAAAGCACGAGGGCTTTATGGTCAGATTTGAATTCTAGAATGCTCACTTGGATGCCGCTGGCACAGGAGATTGCCTGCAGGGAGCCAAGCTGCAGGCAGGCCCACTGGCCACAAAATGATCGCAGCAGTGTATTGGGAGACGGGGTGGTGCCGGGGGCAGGAGGAGAAAGCGTGGACGGGACAGGACAGCCTAGATGCAGAGGTGGCCATGATGTCAGGCCCAGGGGCATCGCCATTTCTGATGGTTACGATGCAGGTCCACTTCCAACAGATCGCCCTCTAGGATGCATGCAGCGCCGCCAGTGTAAGGGAGCCGGGGGGTCGCCCCAGAGCGGCTTCTCAGCCGCACATAAGGGCCCAGGCAAGCAGCAACACAACCTCGCACGACTGATCTGGACAGCCCCTCCTGCACCCCCGCTGGGACAGCTCCCTACTACAGCGCTGGGGCAGAGGGACTCGCGGGGGACTCACAGGCCCACAGACCCAGCGACGAGGGGACATTCATAAGCAAGAGCTTCCGTTGCTCAAGTTCACTAAGGGATGGAGAGACGTGTCGCAGGAAACGCACAGGGGACGCAAGCCCAGAGCTGCCATCCTGACACTGCCACCCCCGGGGCGGAGAGTCGGGGAGACCTGGGCTCCTGTCTCCGCTCTTCCACGGGCCAGCTGTGTGACCTCACACGAATCAATTCTCTCAGCCCCGGTCTCCCCCACCAGCAAGATAAACTAGTGACGCTGCCATGAGAATTAAATGAGTGAGGCTGGGGAGGATCCCCAGCATGACGCCCAACCCAGTGCTGGCCCTCGAAAAGCGATCCCTTACCTGAAGTTGTGGTGAAGCTGCAGGTTGGGGGTAGAAGAGGTAGCCTGGTTCATTGTGCCAATTATGTAAGGGCTGCAGGGGACAGGAAGGAAAAGAAGGCTCTGTGACTCGAAGCCAAGCCAGAGCAGGTGCTCACAGAAGCCCGTGTTGTCTGAGCGTCCAGGCAGGTGGCTGGTTGCCTCTCCCACCACTCCCACCCCAACCCCCACGTGAGCACGGTGCCCACGCAGCACACATCATGTGGCCGCCGGCTTCCTGGGGGCCAGGAGGCCCGGAACCGGCCTTTACCATTTATGGTCCTTGCAGTTGAGCAGCCCATTGAAGATCTCGCCCAGGGAGCTGACGTGATGCAGGTTGTCCAGGATGATGACGAGGGGCATGTCCGCAGCATTGTTCTCGCTGGTGCATTGGTCAGCAAGGTTGGACAGGTACTGGCGCAATTCCTGTGGAGGCCAGGTAAAGAATAAGTAGGTGAACGCACCCCGGAAAGACGCACATACTCGGAGCCTTCACTTTGCCCGGGTCAACGCAGGTGCAAAGGCCTTTCAGGAGGCCGTGCGGTGAACAAGTGTTGCGTGCCCATCTACTGCACAGCACTGAGCTGGGCAGGGGGTGGGGAAGGCCTGGGTCCAGACTCCTGGAATTCACCAGGTAACAGAATTCCTTCCGCCTGGGGCAGGAGCACAGCACCATGGGGTGCCCAGGCATGGTTTTATGTCTCTGCTCTGACACTTTTCTAGAAGTATTGTCATTCTTCTTGATATTGCTTATCATGCCCACCCTCCAGTAAGCTCGCACTTGCCTGAGAGCTGTTTACACAGAAGCCCTCGATGAATCAATACAACAAAGGAGCCATCCCCACACAGAGGTTAAGCACTGCTGACTGGTGCCATCACAGACAGAAAACCAACAGTGCAGGGGCAGGGGGTCTACATGCACGGGAAGCCCCGGGATATCTGGTGGAAAGGGTAAGCTCTGAACTGAACTGTGGAGAACACAAGGGGGATTGGCTTGATCTGGAGCTGGTATGCAGCCCAGCACGGCTAGGGTTAGGGATGTGTGTCAGGGGAGGAAGAGGAGGAGGAGGAGACTGAGCTGGCACAATTTCCTGGCCAGTTGGTTCCCATTCAACCTACTGAAAGCAATCATCTGGGAATGAGGTCTAGGAATCTACATCTTTGAGCATGCCAGGTGATTCAAGGCAGAAGAGTCATTTCCCAATCACCTTTGACTCAGGGCCAACCAGAGCGAACCATCCATCACCTCCCACTGTGTTGAACCGTGATCAAGTTTGAGAAAACATTTCCCAACCCTCGCCCGGGCCTAGGTCTAAACGTCTCCACTGGTCCCCATGAAGCAGGATTGAGCTCATCTGCTAGCTCTAGAGTCTAAGACTCCGACTTGAGCCCTAGTCCACTGCCCTGTACCATTCAAGGGGTCCTAGGCACATGGCCACCTGCCTCAAGCCTCAGGTTCCTCTTCTGTGATACCAAGGTAACAACAACCTCTCCCGTGAGAATATTGCTGTAAGGCAGTCAGTTTGCTGGTCATGGCAAGCAGTGTGTGATGTGAGCTGTTGTTATTATTAGTGTCATCACTGTTCCTGAAGAGGTTACATTTGGGAGAAACGACAGCACCGAGATGGCACGTGACAAGTTCTTAGTAAACTACAATAGATGCATTGGGGGCGAACCTAAAGACCTACTAACACTGAACTTCATACGCGGCTCATAGCGGACGAGTGAGGAACGAGCCAGCTCGCCTTACAGATGGCGCTTTTCACTGAAGCTGTGGATGAAAGCCTTCCTTTCTGCTCCCCCACCGTGACTTCCTTCACCAGGCTTTCATAACCACCAAGGGAGAACACAGAGGAAATGCTGATTTCCCATCAGGGTGGCAGTGGCATTAACAGTTCTTTTTTTCTTTTTTTTAATGTTTATTTCGTTTTGAGAGAGACAGAGCACAAGCAGGAGAGGAGCAGAGAGAGAGAGAGAGAGAGAGAGACAGAATCAGAAGCAGGCTCCAGGCTCCTGTCAGCACAGAGCCCGATGCGGGGCTCGAACCCATGAACTGCGAGATCACGACCTGAGCCGAAGTCGGACGCCTAACCGACTGAGCCATCTAGGCGCTCTGCATCAACAGTTCTGAAAGGGCCAAACAGCAACCTCTGGATGACCTCCTCACCTTGCTGGACTTGTGGTCCACGTTGAAGGTGGCGATGACGCCGTCTGTCAGCTCCCGTCCCTCCCGAAGCACCAGGTACTCGGACAGCCGGTTGGCCAGGTAGGTTTTCCCGGTGCCGCTGGGGCCGGAGAGGATGATCCGCCGGTGCTCCACCAGCAGGGAGACGTAGCGCTGCAGGATGGGCTTGGGGATCAGGGATTCGAACACCAGCGAGTCCAGGCTGTTCTCCGCGAGCCCTGCGTTGGAGAGGGACGTTGGAAGCGTTGGAAGCGTCTGAAGCCCCGGGGAAGCTCTGCACTTGCCACCTGGGACAGCCTATCTTTCTCTGTGGCGGCCACTCGTCTGGAGACCGCTGCCCACCCAGGTACGTGGCAGGCTGGGCACAAGTGGCCGTTGCTTCCTGATCACGAGTACCACGTGCTCCAGCCCCTGGCTGGACGCAGACTCAGCTTTAACACCCGGGCCCTTGGGCCCCCGTCTGTCCTCTGCAGAGTTCCTAAGACTGGGCTCTGCTTGCCTGTCTGGATTTACCCACTGGGGTTTGCCCAAACCAAACCTGGGTCTCCCGTGTCTGCCAGGACCCCAGGGGTTGCCCTGTCACCCTATTTGCTCCCGCATGCCACTGTTGCCCACACTCACATATGCCACAAAGGCAGCAACGCTTTCATCTTTAAAACAAAGAAATGCAATTTGATTCAGGGATGTGATGATCGGCAGGCAAAGGCTACGATGCTAAGACCTCTGAGTCTCAAAGTCAAGAGGAAATGCATTCTTCCCTTCTCCTACCTGAGACATCTCCACGAATCAGGGCTGTTGGCTTTTTTTTTTTTTTATAAATTTTTTTTTTAATGTTTATTTATTTTTGAGACAGAGAGAGACAGAGCATGAACAGGGGAGGGTCAGAGAGAGGGAGACACAGAATCTGAAACAGGCTCCAGGCTCTGAGCTGTCAGCACAGAGCCCGACGCGGGGCTTGAACTCACGGACCGCGAGATCATGACCTGAGCCGAAGTCAGCCGCTTAACTGACTGAGCCACCCAGGCGCCCCGCTGTTGGCTTTTTAAAAAGAGTTAGTGTCTTGATACCATTCTCAAAAGAAGGTCCATCCAAGTTTACCTGTCTGAAACCTAAGGTAATTCTGTTAAAACTCACCTCAAGAAAACCAGTATACGTATGTGGAAAAAAAAAAAGAAGAGCATTTATTCTTTCTTATTTTTTAAAGATTTTATTTTTAAGTAATCTCTACACTCAGTGTGGGGCTTGAACTCACAACCTGTGACAAGAGTTACATGCTCTACCGACTGAGCCAGGCAGGTTCCCCCATTTACTCGATTTTATAATAGCATCTTCCTTCCACATAATAATTCACTGCAAACAGACCCCTCAAATGCATTTATATGCTTGTCTCTAATCCTCCCCTAGCCGAGAACAGTCCCTAAATGCAAGGGTCATTCCAGAATGACCAAGGTGGAGGTTCCTGAATGACTTGGCTTCTGGGTATAGGCCCGAGACTTTCCTGGTACCGAGTTCAGTGTAATCTATACTGGCTCAAACTTGATGCGAAGTGCAGAGTGTAAGGTTTCTCGTCTAAACTTAATAGTAAGGGAGGAAAAAACCCACAAAAACAACTCTCTCTACATATAGGCTGCTCTTTTGGTCTTTTGCCCTAAAACCCCCTGGGAGTGACTATTCTGCAGATGAACTCACTTCAGGCATGCTCAGTCACATCCCTGATTCTGGTACCACTTAGGTGGACCATCCACAGCCCACGGACCTCTTGGCTCAAACCCTTGCGTGGTTTATCATGCCTTGAAGGCGTAAGTTTCAAGCACCACCAGAAAACAGAAGAGTCAGGTGTCACTTAAAAATAAACCTGAGCTGGGGCACCTGGGTGGCTCAGTCGGGTGAACGTCTGACTCTTGATTTTGGCTCAGGTCATGATCCCAGGGTTGTAGGATTGGGCCCCATATCGGGCTCTGCTCTGAGCATGAAGCCTGCTTGATATTCTCTCTCTCCTTTGTTCATACTCTCTCTCTAAAAAATAAAAGTAAATTAAATAAATAAACCTGAGCTGATGCCTCGAGATGCTGAACAACCTGGTGTGCTGACAGTGGCAGACCGGGCTTCGTGGTGGGGTGGCACGTTCCACTGCAGCAGACCGCCTTGTCACTGTCTGTGCAGAGGTCTGGTCCCTGCAGCAGATCACTTCTTTCGCCCCTCAATGCCTGTAGCTGTCACCTACAAGTGACGATGTGTGCTCACCAGCGTGGATGAGACACGGCTTGAACCGGTGACATAAGAGGCTTTCCTTGAAGCGTTGTTTCGGTGTGCCTGGTCCCCCCTCCTCCTGCCCCTTATAGCAGGACTCGTCTTTCTCATGGGGGGGCTTGTTCAAGGTGGTTCAAGAGGGGCCGACCCAGCACCTTCAGCCACCAAGGGGTGAACGTGGGGCCAGGCTGGGCCAAACCATCTCCCTGGTCATAATAACTGGTTCGGTGATGGCCATTTGACCCAGGTGGGCCAGAATCACCTGTAAGGATTTTCTGTCATACCTTTCCAGAAGGACATTCTCTTTCTTGGTGAATCCCAAGCCAGAAGGATTTATCAGGGCTACCAGGGCCATTTTAGCAGCCACATGCAAAGAACTCAGATAATACGCAAGGCTGAGGCAGGTCTGGTTCTGATGGCACTCTTGGGATACCTGGATCCAGCAGTGTTTGAAGCATATTCCAGGATTTTCCAGGTGCGTTTCCTTTTTTGATAAAGCTAGTTTGGGGTAGGTTTCTGTCACTTATAGCCTGAGACCACGTTTGTGCAATTTCGCTTGCTAGCCAGATAAGAAGGTTGTGGGTGAGGCTCAAGGAGTAGTAACAGACAGCTCGCCATCGTCAGAGCAAGCATATAGATTTTTGCTGATAAGGAATGGTGAGGTGCTTCTGGAAAACCTTGCAACCAGGAAACAAAGCTTGCATCAAACCACCCCAAAAGTGCACTGTTAAAACTCCAGTCAAGAGCTGTGCCTTCCAGGGAATTAAGAAATGGGACAACCTGAATGCTGAGCCTCATATACTGTTTATTAATCTATTCTTTGTGGGTTCATAAAATACAGGGAAAAAAGGGGGTTGCACTCAAATACATTGGTGTCAGACTGGATTAAACAGTCTTTTTAATGGCAAGAGTTAGTGTATTAAATTATAGAGTCAGTGCACCAGCACATTCTTCTCTTTCTGCCCCTACATCCAAATGGGTATAATGATGTAGTATTCCAGACTTACTTGGCCACGACACTGTTTTTTCCCCCACAAGATACTTTGTGGGCCTAGAGTTCCACGGAATACACTTTGGCCTGGGGCTTAACATCCCCAGGTGATGAGGCAATCGGAAGCACCAGCAGCACTGTGTGTGGGCAAGAGCTTCAGAAATTTCATCAGAGTGCTCTGAGCAATGCCTCTAGAGCAGATTGTGGCTCCCATCCATAGAATGGGACCACGTCCAAGGCTAGCTGGCAAGAGGAGTCCACTGGTATTGGTGGAGCCCCACTTCAGCAGGGTTATTAAGATTCCATCATCTTAGAGTCAGAAGGCTAATGGGACGTTTTGTTATATAATTTCGGCAATAAACTAAAATTGTTTGTTTCTGGTGGTGGTTGAAAAAGCTAAAAACCGTTCAACTTGCTTAGGTAAGAATGACTGCGGTTGCAGTGGGGCGGGGGTGGGGGAGGAGAAACCAACCCCCCCCCCCCCAACATGTGCAAACAAAACTGTGGCCATGGTTTCCAACCATGTTTTGCCAAGTCACAAGACAAAAGCTCAATTCTTGAAAACTCCGACCTCCACAACCGGCCGAGTTACCTTTGACAGTCACGGAGATGGTCGTGTTCTCTCCGACCAGATAGCCACAGGGAAGAAGCTCGGGGGTCTCCGAGGTGTGGCTGCGCTTGATTTCCCCAATGCTGTAGCCCAGAACGCTATCTGAATTCAGCCCCAGCTGACTCACGGGGTCGACGTGAATGATGTACTCCTGGGAAGAATAAAATCAAGACCCTATCAAAGATGTGGCTAGAATCTGCCCATGACTCATGTTTTCCTTGGGTGATTTATGGTCATTTTCTTTCTCAGTTGACGCCTGGGTTGAAACCGAGCTGTGGAACGAGGTGAGAAGAGCTGGCTTTCCATGGGGATGATTCCCAAGTATCACAGGCCTCTTAAAGTACAGATTTATTTGGTTAGTGATGTGGGGGGAGCCCTAACACAATCGTGAACGTTTAGTCTGGATGAACCAAGCAAGGAAAACTTAGGCTGCGTTGCGTCAGTTCAGCTGAAGTCCTTAAGGTGCCAGGGCCTGTGAACAGTGCTGGAAAATGCACGAGAAGGTAATTCTGACAAGAAATCCCTCCACTGGCCCCTTTCCTTGGCTCAGAACAAAGACTACACCGATGACAAAGGGAACAAGCCCCGGGGCTGCAAGAAAAAAAAACAGCTCCTGATCTTTAAACAGGAAAAGTTGGGTTTAATTTGGAAGGTGTTCCCTCTGAGGTGAGTGACCAAAAGGTTTTAGGTCAGTGAACTTGGACCAAAGGTCCGTGGGCTAGGTGGTGGCTGGACAATGACTTGATGTGAAATACTGGTAACAGGCCTCTCTACCTTTAATGGTCTCATTTCCTCACATATGATGCCCCAACAGGCTCTTTTCAGCCCAAACTGTTGGTCGTTTTGATCCAAGGATGTCCCGACTGCCCATCAGCAGAATTAAGGTTTTGGCTTTAGGCAGCAGGAGTGGGTTGCCCTCAGCCATTCACATCTCTTGCCCAGTCACATTTCTGCAGCCTGCCAAGATGGCGAATGATCTCTGGTCAGAGAACAGAAGTTCCTGTGTGTGAAACCACCTGAAACCAGATGCTAGAAAAAGACTGGAGTATACTAGTTAAGTCAGGTTTTGAAGTCAGACCAGCTCAATTAGACCAACATGGTTGACTTCTAGGTCCACGACCTTGGGCAAGTGACGTGATCTGAGCCTCACTTTCCTCCTCTTTAAGTGGGAAACTAATAGGACCTTCCTCACAGGCCTGAAAGATAAATTGGGGTTATGTTAGCATGACCTCTAGCACCAAAAATATAGGTTACCATTATTGCTCAGGGGATATGATTAATGAACACATAGGATTGCTGACTCACTTCAGAACGATAGAAAAAACATGTATGAAAAGCTTCTTCCAAAACCCACCTTGTGATTGAAGGTTCACTTCAGGACTCATTAGTTATCTCTCCTGTGACAGACACCCACCCACTCCAGTAGAACAACTACAAAAATAACTATGCTGACATCTTTGACTCTGGCCATTGATGAGATGTTAATGTTACATGAAGCACAGATCACAGACTCTGCAGTGTTGGCAAGGATGCTGGGCAAGTCAGGTCAAATCCTCCCGAAATGAAGAATGGAAATTTGACGTTTTTGCTTTGGCCACAGGGCACTCACTCCAAAGCGTATTCAACAGGACACGCTTCTAAGGTGAAGGGAGAATTTGAACATAAGCAGCTCACCACAAGAGGCTCAAATACTCGATCAAGGCTGGGGAGATGACCCTCGCTGGCTGGCCAATCACTGCCGAGGGTATCTGAGAACAGTGTGGTCAATCGTCAGTCTGTACTTACCATTTTCCTATTACTTGAGTGCCAGGGGACAAGTCCCAGCAACACAAGGATGGGGTGGGGAGCAGGCTCAAGAAGTGGCCAGGTTCGGGACACAAACCGCCCCTTCCCTCCCTGAGCCCAGGCACCCTCTTCAGGCAGACTACTGCAGCTGTCTTCTTAGACACTTACTTTGAAGAGTCGTCTAACCACCCCATCGAGCACATCCCACTTCGTCTTGCCACTAACTCCAATGCAGCCAATAAGAAAGAGGTGTGGTCTGGAATCCTAAGGGTAAGGAAATGTATGCAGGGGAAAAACAGGTGAATCTTTTTTGACACACGTTAGCAAGGACTCAGATTGCTTTAGAACTCCACCAATAGTTTGAGAGGGAAATAAAAGTCCTATTTGTTTTAACACCAGATTACAACTTAGATCGAATGCAATGGTCTTAAATCTTTCCCCGCCCCACTGCAAAAATACCAATCCGTGGGTCAGGAAAAGAGGATCTCCTCTCTGGAATCTAGGACCTTCTACCAAAGGTATACCTTGTGTAGGTGCGTAGATCACATCCCTTGCCTGGAATGCTTTCCCCTCTCCTATCTGCCATCTCTCCCTTTCCAAACCTTGCTTGCAAACTCACCTCTTCTAAGAAGCCTTCAATGATTAATCCACCAGGCTCAGAGCTGACATGCTTCAGTGGTTCCGTACGTAACTTATATATTGATATCTTCTATACTTGTTTATTTTTAGGTATCTATGTCTTACTTGTAAGTCAAGTTTGTCTCCTTGCCAAATCTTAAACTCCCTCAGGATAGAGTATGTTCAATTTTTGTCTTCTTTTTAAGAACATGTATTGCTTTTCTGCTAATTAAAACATACTCGATTCAGAAAACAAAACTCTGGGAAGTTCATAAAAAAATACTCTTTCTCTTTCTTTTGAATTTGTGTGCACAGGGCTCTGCATGGTCAGGGCTAACTAATCACGACAGTAACAAAAACTAATAGAACATTCCGTTTTGTTGGATTTTAAAATCTTAGATCTGACATGCTCATAAGGATACAGAAATATGAGGGTGGCAGCACGGGGTGGGGGGACAGTGGCATATGTGGCAATTAAGCAAAATCATCAGAGAAAAGAGCACCGGCCTTGCGGTGAGAAGATCTGGCCTCCCCAGCTCCCTTGTAATCTTAAGTAAGTGATGCTCAGGCATTATGCTTCTCAGTTGTAAACTGAGGTGACATCATCTGGTCAACCAACTTCATCTGGATGCTGTGGTGATCCAATTTTTAAGAGGGACTCAAACTTTTGTGAAACGTACAATTTACCTGTTCATGTTGAGGACCACGAGAATGATGCAAATCCACAGGTATCCCCTGATTTTTTTTTTTTTACAAGAATGTTCCAAGAATGGATTTTCCCCTGATAGTCCTATCACTAGTCAAGCTCTGAAAATGGAGCTCTTTATATGTATTGGATCTTTTTTAGGCTAGATGATGAGAAAATCACTGGCAGCTCCAAACTCTGGGCCTATCCCCTCCCGTAAGACTCAAGGGCCAGCCACACAGCGGAATCCTCTGGCAAAGAAAGTCTGGCCGCACACGCTTTGTTTCGGTGGGCACTGTGGGTTCCCTAGCACTCCGAGACTACAAATAGTGTGTTGGCGAGAATGCTAAGAAACATCCAACAAAAAACTGAAGAGGACTTGAAATAGCGACTTGTGAAGTCTTTCTCCACTTATATGAGATGGTCATTTGGATTTAATCAGTGACTAAAAATGAACTTTGTCAACCCCCACCCCTACCCCAAAATAGTCCCTAGTGCGGGTGTGGCCTCCTCAAACTCTGGAAGAGAACAGAAACTCCTCAGAAAACTGAGATTCCTCAGCTTCGGGGAGTCCGGACGCCCCGCTGGCTTCACTTTTAGCCACGTGTGTCACCGGGCCACCTCAGTCTCCCACGTTCTCCGCAGTCTCTGAACACCGGGCAAAACGAGTGCTCTCGGGTCAGCTGGGATTGGTCAGTTTGCTTCTGTGCCTTCTGTGCTCACGGTGCTTAGCTGCCTCAGAAGTGCTTTAGGAACACATGACCTCAGAAAGGCCATTTCTGACTGATGGCAGCGTTTAGTTGGTTCCGTGGAAAAGCAGCAGGGGAATATTTTTAGTACCCTTTATTAGACTTTGCAAACAGGAGAGGGAGGGAAGAGCCGTTCACTCCCTTTAATTGTGTCAAGATGCTGCTGGGGATTATGGTTAGTGAAGGAAGGGGTTAGTAGTACTTCCAGATCACCTCAGGTGCTGAGGTGATCCGGTTTGACGATGACATCACTAAGCTAGGTAGTTCTACCTGGGGGAAGGGACAAGCAGAGCAGGGAAAGGGATCCAACTAACCTCCTTCCACTTCATTTCCTCCTGAAAGCTGACAACTATCTTAACATGCCTGCCTCCTTCCTTCCGAGCCGAGCATTCACCAGTGTCATCCAGCAACATGTCTGCGAATGGAAAACATCAACAGCCTTAGGCACATGGGGACAGCAAAGCCGGCTTCCTGACACCCCCGCTGCTTGTCCGCACGGCAGCGGGACAAACTAGGTGTCGGGGTGCGGGGAAGGGGGGAGGGCGGAATGGAGAATGCAACCACAGAAACCAACGGTGGACCGACCGAGGAGCCAGCAGGCTGACGATGTACCTTGCCAAATGGAAGCGCGAGGCAGAGGCTCAACCAAAACGACAGCAACGCAGCATCATGGGTAAGAAATCAAAGCGTCAGCCTCAATATGCTTACAAAGAAAACCTAGATCGTGTTGGCTAGTTACGGTGCCGGCCTGGGATCCATCCTGAAGGCGGGAAGACCGTACGTACACCAAAGCCATTGCCCCAACTGGGACCTGCTACTACGGGGTTTCTATGCAGCATTCGGCTTGCAGGTCACAGCCTCTTCAAATGGATCAAACGGAACTCAACATGGTGGACGAGAGGATCCAAGCGTGTGGCTTGGCGAATTCGGGGCACTGGAGCAAAGCATGACAGCAGTCTAACGGCTGGGCTCATGTTGGTAGCAGACGCACACCCAGACACACACACACACCCCAAGTGCACACACGCCTGTTGCCTCTCCATTTCATCTGTTCACCTGCTTATCTCGGGGCTCTTGCTTGGAGAGTGGAGTGCCAGCTGCAGGCCCCGACCTGCCCCCAGTCCCATGATGCCACTCACCCAGGCTGGTTGACTCGGTGAGGTTCAAGCTGTGCTGGGAGAGGCCCATGGACTGCCTAGGGGAGGCGGAGAGCGACACCTGGGAGGGCGCCCGGCTGCACCCGCTGCCTTGAGACTCCGACTTTAGCCGGTCGTTCTCAGCTTTCAGCTTCTCTATCTCACTCTGCGAAGAGTAAGGGAGAGGTTCACTTACTAGGTGGAGGTAACGCGGACGAGCCTTATTCTGGAGGGGGAATCGGAAGGTTCCCTGCAGGGATCAAGTGGGTATCCCAGCCGAGGCCGTCAGTCACACCGCCAGAGAGATTCGGCTGTGCTTGCTGTTTGCATATATACAAGACCTGTCTGGCAGGGCAAGGGCCATCCTTTCGGAGAGATGGCCTCCGAAAAGAACTCAGAAATGTTTCCCAGAGTCTGCTGCCCGAGTCCTAAGTGAAAAAGAGGCCTACAGTCTAAGAGGTTTGAGTGACCCTGGGCTTGACAGGTGTCTTTCCTGCAGGACTCAGAGGCTTTATGAACTCCTCTGCACTGGGGAGCTCAGAGGGGCACACAATGTGTAGCAACCCTCAACACAGTTGATCAAAGAGTTCTCCTTTCGCTGAGCCTCTCCTGGAACAAGTGTTCCATGGAATCCCCTTTGGAAAATGCTGTCCTCCAGTGAGGTCCCGTTCGGCAGAGCCCACAGGGCTCTTTCATTTTTATGAATATTTAGAGAAAACCCTACTATGTGCAAAGCATGGGTGCTACAGCCTGAGAAAGGGATGCAAAAAAAAAAAAAAAAAAAAAAAAAAAAGCTAAAAGACCCAAATGCCTTCCAATCCATGATGGAAGGCAAGGGGTTGTAAGAACAAATCTATAGGAATTCAGACGAGGGCACTAACGCTTCCAGAATGCAGGGCCTGGGACAACTTTGCAGAGTAAGAGGCTCAACTTTGAGGAAAGGGTCCAATTCAGATGTGCAGAAAGAGATCCTTGTGGAGGGAACTAGATGAAACAGAAATCCCTGGGCAGCCAAAGGGAGCAGGGGCTCCCTCTGGCCATTGAGTTGAGTCTGGAAAGTGGAACTGTGAATAGGTGGGTAGTAGATTATGAGCAAAAAGGGGGGTGCCTGGGTGGCTCAGTAGACTGAGCATCCGGCTCTTGGTTTTGGCTCAGGTCATGATCTCACGGTTTGTGAGTTCGAGCCCCACGTCAGGCTCTGTGCCGGCAGTGCGGAGCCTGCTTGGGATCCTTTCTCTTCCTCTCTCTGCCCCTCCTCAGCTCGCTCGCTCTCAAAAATAAATAAACAAACTTGCAAGAGCCAATGGCAGAGCCACTGAAAGTTACACAAAGGGGAGATGCATGGTTCCTCCTATACCTTGCAAAGACTCGTCTTTGGGCAATATCCGGGAGGACATGAAAAGAGGAGGAGCCTCGCTGCTTTGGAAAAGAAAGAGAAAAGAGAGAAAGAGGCTAGGAAAGCAGAGGGCTGCAACAGTCTGCAGCCCTAGCTTGGCAGAGAGCAGCCTCCTGCCACTCCCTCCCCAGACAGCCTTGGGCCCAGCCCATGCTCCCGGGCTCACCTGCATCCTGTTCATGGCCTCCCGGAGCTGGTCGAGCTGGTGTGCGGAGCTGAGGGCTTCGAGGCGGATGTCTGTCAGCTTCATCTCCTTGTCTCTCAGCTCATTTCGGAGCTGCATGACTGTCTCGGCTTCACTATCCATGCACTCTGAAATTCTAGGGAAGGGGGGTGGGTGTTACTGATGAGAACAGCTCTGAGTTCATCTCCCTCCAGTCCTCCACTGACCACTGGTCCACGTCCATCAGCAGGTCTGTGCAGCAGTGACCCTGTCTAACCATCTTCCCAGTGCTTCCTGGAGGCAATAAGATCAAAGCGCCTGAAATTCACAGATGGTATTACTGTTCCACCATCTTTCCTTGCAGAGCTCTGGCACTCAGAATGGCTTTGCTGGGCCTTTTGACAAAGTTCCAATAATCTGGGATAAGCAGGAGCTGGCCAAAGGGAGTAGTAGCCTTTGGGGCTTGAAACCACCCCCCCCCTCCAATGGGTACCCAGCTGGGCCCCTTTAATGACACCACAGGCTCCTTGAGATCTGAACCCACTCAGAGAAGGAAGGTCAACTGTCTGTTTTAAAGATCAGACACTCTAAGGTCAGAAAGCTGAGGAGTGATTTTTATTTGCCCCAAAATGAAAGTAACCTAAAGATTCCTGTGGAGGGAGTTAGTCTATTTTTGGTCACATTCTGAAACTCAGTCTTTTGAAAGTGTCTTGAGTGAACAACATTCCTTCCTTCCCCCACCCATCCACACTGCTTCATAAGCTCTCAGCAAGGAAGGGAAACATCGTGCAGAGTCAGCAGACAGGGTGATAGGATACAGAAGCCAGTTTTAGGTGAAAATTGAGCAACAGTGTTTTTCAGTGTCGTCCTTTCCACCCATATGCCATTATCACCTTCTAGGCTGGGTTCCCTATGTGATTAGTCAGATTTGCTGTTCAGATACCTGGCAGGTCAGCACTAAGTGGAAGACCAAATCTCCATGTTAGAAAAGGTGGCTCTATGAAAAGAAAAAAAAAAAAAAAAAAAAAAAGACAGTGATTTCAAAGATCATTGGTTCTGGGGTGAGGGGTGATCCAGAATAAGAAGCTTTGACATTTCTTGGACTGAAGACTGGAAAAAAAAAAAAAAAAAAAAAAGGACATGTTCCTAAAGTTACAAAGCTGAAGCTGATTATCTCTGAAAGATATGATGAACATGTGGTCTCTGCAGAAATAACTGTGCAGCCTGCTCTCCAAGACCAAATTCTGGATCTGAGGCCAAAAAAAGCCTGACCTGTAAAACGGGTTGAGGGTGTGGAAGTGTTCATTGCCAGGGGGAAACCATTTATAATCGTTGAAAGAAGTGTAATTGTATTTGGGGGGCAGAAAGGACTAGAAGAAAAATTTAACACCTGAATAGCCAAACTGTTCTGTTGTTATTTTCTTGACCTACACCTGAATGGTTTTCATTTGAGGGATGCAAAGAGAGGAAAACCACCTCCTACTTTTAAAAGTTGTCAGTAGCCGTGCTCGCTTCGGCAGCACATATACTAAAAGTTGTCAGTAGCCAAGGGAGTTTCTTGGCTTTAAGATCTTCTAAAAACTCTGACTCCTGAAAATATTATGATCATTCCCATTCTATACCCATGACAAACCGAGGCCAACAGATCTGGGACTAAGAGGGCTAGAAAATGTCTCTAGAAATCAGATCTTGCCCCTCCCCCAGCCCTCACCCCTCTCTGTGCTGTGAGTAGGCTATAGTTTGTAAGGTTTAACTAAATGGTCAAGCCTTTCCGGTTTGCAAGGTTTGCAGTGGGAGCTTGCAAACACTAGTTTCTTCTTGAGAGAGGAGTACGGGTTCCTGGTTTAAATGGAGAGTAAAGTCTGAGCAAAATTCCATTGTGACACTCCAGGCTTCGCTAAACCACGCCCTGCACAGACTTGGAAGGCTCCAATTCACTGCAGAGAACAGTTAGCCTCCATTCACACCATCAGTCGGGTGCGTCTGGCGCTCCAGGGCAAGGCATTTTGCCCCAGTCTCCTTCACATGATCTGTACATTTTCCCCAGAAGCTTCCTCAACAAGACAGACAAGACTTCCTCAGCATCCACCTCTGTGGGCTTTATCACATGAGCTACTTGGTGAAGCTTGGCCAATGAGAGGGGATGTCCTCCTACTTAGCACAGAGATGTTGAAAATTAAGGTTTTTTTTTTTTTTTTTTTAAAGATTTTGTTTTCAAGCAATCTCTACACCCAACAACGTGGGGCTTGAACCCACAACCCCAAGATCAAGAGTGTCATGCTCCACTGACTGAGTCGGCTATGTGCCCTGAAAATTAAGTTCTTCTGCAGCAGCCCCAGCTAGGTTTTAGTTTCTATCTATCCCTCTTGCCCAGGACCGCACTTTTTCCCTTGGTTCCTTCCATGCTAGACCTTTGTACATCTCTGATAATTTGGTTGCACTCAACAGGTTACCCCCTACATGGCTGGCTGCTCCAGGACTAGGGTTCTCTGCATCATTTCTGGTGTCTGATCACACTGATCAAATGTAACAGGTGCTCAGTAAATTCATATGGAATACACAAACGACTATGACAGGCATGTGAAGCGTATTATTTAATTTACTACATCTACTAAAAACTCCTTGAAGAGGTATTGCCATGATCTCCTTTTAAAAGGGGGGGGGGGAGGAGTCCTAGAGATATTAATAGGCCCATTAAAAATGACAGAATCATGGGCAGCTGGGTGGCTCCGTTGTTTAAGTGCCCGGCTCTTGGTTTTGGCTCAGGTCATGATCTCACAGTTCGTGAGTGTGAGTGCTGCAGTGGGCTCTCTGCTGTCAGCACAGAGGTCGCTTTGGATCCCCTGTCCCCATCTCTCTCTGCCCCTCCCCTGCTCATGATCTTTCTCCCTCAAAAATAAATAAACATTAAAAAACAACAACAAGCCTCCCCGCTCCCCAAAATGACAAAATCAGGATCAAGTCTGGTGGGTCTACGTAACTCTAGAGCCCATGCTCCTGAATTATATCCAGCAGGCACTCAATACATGCTCATCCACTTCATGGACTACTTCCTGAAGCAACCTGATGTAGATTTTCTCCTACTCAGTCCCTAACATGATACTCCCATATTTCCACTGTCTTGGCCCAAAGGCAGGGTTGGTGGCATACCTAATTTTAAATGCCTCCAGTATGGGAAACACTGCCTTCCCACGTTACCATTCCTTTCGCCCACAGGGTAGGAACTTTTTTGAGCCCCCTACCCCACCCTCCACTTCTCTGCCTCGGGTTTCTTCTTTGAACTTCCTCTCACATCTAGATTTGCACATTCTTACAAACCCTTCAAGGTTGGAAAGAAGCATTTGCTCTCTGCCCACCCTTTGGAAAACCAGACCCAAAACAAACATCTCCAGTGTGCATGGATGCTGTGGAATGTCAGAGAAGGTCAGCAGTGCCCAGAGTCTGCTCCACCCGATCCTTCCGGGGAAAGTGGTTTGGAGGGAGCCTTCTCGAAGTGGCCGCTGGGAGCGCTGCACAGCCCAGTGCGGCATCCTCTCTTTCTCTTCCTCATCCTCCCTGGCCGCCCAGCAGCACTTGACCCTGCTACCAGAAGTTTCTTCTCTCTGCTTCTGTTTTCCTCCCACCTCCTCTCATCTCGCTGGCTGCTCTCCTTTCTCTTCAGAGCACCCAAAGTTCAGTCCTTGGCCCTTTGGCTCTTTTCCATCTCCATTCAACCCCGTAGAGAACCCTCCAGATTCCAGCTTTCAATACCACCTATGAGCCCACGTCCACCAGATCTACGCCTCCAGGAGTCCCAGGCTGGTTGGCATGTCCATGTGGATGCCTCCTGAGCAGCTCTGACTTCAAATAGCCAAACCAGAGCTCCTGATGCTCCCCCCACTCTGCCCCATCTGCACCTCTTACCGATTCAAGAAACAATACCTTCACATACCCAGGTACTCAAGTTGCAAATCTAGGAATATTCAGGGATTATTCTTCTCTTTCCCCTCACACTCCACATCACCATGTGCTGTCAACTTTCTTCTTGAACACATCTTAAACTCACCTGTGCTATGAATTACCATTTGTTTCACTTACGATCTGAACGTCTACAAATCCAATGGTATCTACCTCCATGCAGCTTATACTGTAGATTTTTGGGTGGCGGTGTGTGTGTTGGCGGAGGGGGGGGTACAAAAAACAAATAACCTGGGGCAATCTACACGTCAGGTGGTGGTATGTGCCATGGTAAAAAAATAAAACAGGGGAAAGGGAGGTGATGGGGAGTGCTGGCGGTCATGGGGGCGTTATTTTACACAAGGTGCACAGACAAGGCATTACTGAAAAGGTAACACTGAACAGAGACGTGAAGGAAGAGAATATCTAGAGGAAGAGTGTACCAGGCAGAGAACAAAGAAAGGGCAAGGGGGTGGTGTGATTAGAGTGCTCAAAGGACACGAACCAGCCCAGTGTGGAGAGGATGAGGAGGAGAGTGCTACTGGCCTCTTATGTGGTTGCCCTTCCTCTCTATTCCTTATCTACAGAAAGGAGACTGATCTTTGTGAAACATGAATTCAGATGATCTTACATTCCTGCTTAAAACTCTCCAGTGAATGAGCTGTCTGGCTGGCTCGGTCGCTAGAGCAAGTGGCTCTTGAAGTCGGGGTCGTGAGTTCAACCCCCACATTGTGTGTACAGATTACTCAAATAAACTTCAAGAACAAACAAACGAAAGAAACCTCTCCAACGGCTGATAACCCATCACACATAGAAGCAGATGCAAATTTACTTTGACTTCAAAGTCTCCCGTGGTCTGGCCCTGCCTATCTCCATGGCCCCCTTTCTTACAACTTTCCTACTTCCTAACCATGCCGCAGCCACACTGGCCACACACTGGCCATCCCTTGTTCCCAGTCTCCACCTGAGGCTCCTTGCACTATCTGGGGCGAAGGCTGCCCTGCTCCCCACAGTCTATTTCCTTTCCCTCCTGGGTGTGGAGATTTCATTTCTTCCCTTGTGGGTGGGATGACCCTGTTCAGTGGACTGTGGACAGAGAGGACATGTGTCTCCTCTAGGTCTGGCCCATAAAACTCTCTAAGAGAAACCCCTCTTAGAAACCCCTGCACTCTCTCCCCTCCCCCACCTCACCTGCTGGCTGGACACAGAGCACTCAGCGAAAGAGTCAGATCCAGTGGGATGGCTGGATCCAGATGGAAGGAGTCTTCCACGCAGGCTGCCCGACTCAGAACTGGGTTCTGAGCTTTGGGACTCCATGTATTACAGCAGCTAGGGTCACTGACCAGAACTAACCAACGGTCCCTCTTGTCTTGAAGATCTCAGCTGCAATGTCACCTCCTTTCCGGACCATTCTGTCTACAGTTGCTGTAGTACTCCGTATCCCAACACCCTATTTTAATTCCTAGCATTAACCTAACCCTGAGCTGTTTTCTAGTTTATTCAGATTTGCTTTTTAGATGTCTGCTTTTCGCCCTGGTCTACCAGAACTGAACTTTATCCGTCTTGTATGCCCTTGTAACCGGTGACTGGCACAGAGCCAGAGCAGAAACTCAGAAGTAAAACAGCTACACTGGGTGGTGTCCCCGCTGGTCCCTAATCCCTAGGGGTGGGACTCTGGTGAGCATCACCTTAGGCCTCTTCAGAACATCTAGAGTTGTGCCCCGCTTACATGGGTCGTTACATACAATGTTTAAATCCACAAATAAGGAACAGGCAAGTTCCTTTTTCTCCTCGTCAGACAAACTGAGGTGCTCTGGGATGATGGCACGTGTGTCACAGGCAACTGGCCTCTTACTAACTTCTGAGGCACCTAGCGGGTCAAATAGGACTCACACTCTTGGGCATTTACCTAATTCTTTACACAAGAACACGGGCCTAGGGGCGCCTGGGTGGCGCAGTCGGTTAAGCGTCCGACTTCAGCCAGGTCACGATCTCGCGGTCCGTGAGTCCGAGCCCCGCGTCGGGCTCTGGGCTGATGGCTCAGAGCCTGGAGCCTGTTTCCGATTCTGTGTCTCCCTCTCTCTCTGCCCCTCCCCCGTTCATGCTCTGTCTCTCTCTGTCCCAAAAATAAATAAACGTTGAAAAAAAAAAAATTAAAAAAAAAAAAAGAACACGGGCCTAGACGCACTGTGGCCCTGTCCTCAGTGGAGCTGCTAATCTAAGTAAAATGGAGACCCCCCAACAGAGCCATACTTCATGGGTGGGTGGGACTGCTAAAAACTCAAGGCCTTAGGCTGTTTTCCTGTCTTCCACTTTCTGTCTTCCACGGTGACCACGTGGCTGGTGCGCTGCAAAGACCTGGCCGAGCCCCCTGCTCACAGGGCATGCACCCATCTGGTAAGCTAGCCTTCGGACACTTATGCAGGCTGCTGTCATCAGCAGGTGCTGCTGTCTTCAGCTCCGGCGGCTGGATGGCTAAGTGGACTTAGAGTCAGCACCACATACCTGGCTTCCTGAGACTAAAGGAGAAGAGGAAGGAGGCCCTTTTTGCACAGTGTCTGACTAGGCCCTCACGAGGATCCAGGGAAGCAGATGTAATTAATCTCCTTTTTACCAATGAGGAAACTGAGGTGTCTACAACGACCCACTGTTTGGACCCCAGCCACAGCAGCTCTCTTCTCCTGGGTACTGGCTCATCTTGCTAATGGTACCGCAAACCACACGAGCTCCAGGTCTTTCACTCTTGGCCTGGTATACTCATGGTCCCTAAGGGAATGCAGTCCTATGGGACAAGGGTAATCTTTCTCACTATTCCAGGAGCTGACACCTGGGTCCCCACTTGTCCATCCCAAGCCATTCCTGACGCACTTCTGTCTGTGGAGTCTGGGCCTTCTGTGATTAGATGGGGCACAGGACTGTCTCCCTATACCTCTGATGGAGCAATGATCAGTGGGTGCTCAGTGGAAATCACGGGAGGTTGGCGACTCTTCCCTTCTACCTACCTAGTTGCCAAGGGGAATAGCAGAGAAGCCAAGGTCACGTGAGCAAATGCCTATCTCACTTAACAGGAGCAGCGGCGCTCCGGAGGAGCTCTGTACAAACTGACTCATCTAAAATTTACTACCCGTAGATTTCAGTTAATCAGTAAACCACTCAGCCATCAAAAAGAATGAAATCTTGCCATTTGTAATGACGTGGATGGAGCTAGAATGTATTATGCTCAGTGAAATAAATCAATCAGTGAGAGGCAAATACCCTATGATTTCACTCATACGTGGTGGGATTTAAGAAACAAAACAGATGACCATATGGGAAGGGAGGGAGAGAAGAGATGGAAACAAACCACAAGAGACTCTTGACGATAGAGAACAGAGGGTCGACAGGGGTAGGTGGATGGGAGATGGGCTAGATGGGGGATGGGTATTAAGGGGGGCACTTGCTGTGATGAGCACTGGGTGTTGTATGTGAATGATGAATCGCTGAATTCTACTCCTGAAACCAATACTGCACTGTCTGTTAATTCACTAGGGGAGTTCATGGAGATGAATCATTTTACCAAAGATAGAACCCTTTGGTAAAGACAATTGTCACCGAGTCTTCTCCATTTTTTTAACTTCCAAATGCTGAGTGTTGACCTTGGAGAAAAGAGTCAACACCAAATTTTGATCACAGAAGGATGGCATCATCTCTTTACGCTCTGTCACGAAAATGAACTGGAACTTCAGCAAAAACTGTGAACACGCATAACACCATCTTTCCTCCCAGTAAGATGGTTGTAGTTCTTTCCCATCCATTTATCTCGTTCAATCCTTAGGACAGGAGAAGTAGCCAAGAACCATTATCCTACTTTGGCAAATAAAACAACGTAAACAGAGAGGTTAAGCAACTTGCTCATGGCTGCTACAGCAACGCCACTGGGACAACGGAAGATTCCTTTCTCTTTCAACCTCTCCAGTCCTGAAACATTGGTAGAAAATGCCCAGTCCTATGAAACACGACATACAAGACCCCAAGGGGCAGACGTATCCTAACAGGACACCTAGCCCTTCCGGTTTGAGGGAGTTCCTAGAGGCCAAAGGCACCATCAGCCCAGCATGTGTCCCTGACAGACAGACTTACAGGGAGTTGGAGTGAGAGCCCCTCAGCAGTGGAGTGGAACCCGTGGAGCCATTGTGTGGTAACTTTGGCGAGGAAGGCAACGAAGAATCTGTCATCTCCTCGATGTCTGAATGAGAGGATGCAGACTTGGGGGACTTCTTCTTCCCAAAGGCTTGCTTGAAGGAGCTGCGTAACTGAATATCCGAGACTGTCAGCCTGGTGCGGGCTGCCACCCAACACCCAGGCCTCGGCAACACAGAGACATGCAGACAAAAGAGCAATTAATTCTCCCACGACTCCCCCCGCCACCCCCCAACCAATGACAGAGGTTCCCAACAGCTCTCTTGAATCAGTGCAGTAAGGGAAGAAGAGTTATCTGGTGCTGACAGCTCAAAGGACTGGACCTGTGGGTGACATTCCATGCCTACTCCTGCTTCGTGGCTAGATGCCAACAGCAAGACAGAGCCTGGCTCAGCAGATGGATGTCGGGAGGATGAGGTTACACAGCGACAAAGCAGGATGCTCAGACATGGTGGCGGATGCGGGTGAGATTAGTCATATCAATGGATGGGTTAGCTTGGTATCTGATATTAACGGTGGTCTTGCTTACCTCATTGACCTGCCAGGGAAAACGCAAGCAAAAATGGGGGAGGGGAAGGAAAAAAGACAATTTTTAACAGAGAAAGCCAGTGACAGGGAAAGCTTCGGACTTCTCAGACACAACATGGCTAATGATAAACACCACACACACAGGAGGTTTCTGGTAAGAACGTGAATCTTTCAGGGCATTAGGGGCATCTTCCTCCGTGAGGAAAGGCAAGGACTAGTGCTTCTGGAAGGCCCTAGAGTCCGAGTTCTTCCAGCTTCTTTGTCTAGTTGAAATGACGGCCCTCACCTTCCTGTGCTTCTCACCCTGTGTCTTTTATCAGCCATCTCTCTGCGCCTTAACTTGTTTTTGGCATGTCTGTGTCTTCTTCTCTCAGCAAGAAGGGCTTCACTGCTGCACTAGGCCCCAACGCAGCCCTTTGGAAGATCTCCTCAGGAGTTCCCGCTATCCTGGCATACGCGTAAGAACAAGCAGGGAACTAGCCACCTCGCTTACTACTCAAACAGTGGGTATTTGTGAGAAATTCATTAGCCATATTGGGTACAGGGAACTGGTACCTCACAAATTCTCCACATCATGCGACGGATCTGAAAAGTCCAATGAGAGTATTTATTCTAATGAGAATCAAGAGTTAAAGTGCAGGGTCTTCTCTGAAAACCACAAGCACGTATTTTCTAGAGCCGAAAAGTTAAGTTTTGTCTTAAAAAAAAGGTCTTTTAAAAAAGGGATTTCCTTTTTCCTAAAATCCTTCTTTCCTTCTGAAAACATCCTGGAGGTTTTCTTAGCCATTAAAGAATTCAGAAACAGGCCATTCTGAAATAATTAATGGGATTTTTTTTTACCCATCAGGATTTCATCCATAGCGAGTGGCATGTCCAGCGTGTGGTTGATCAAGTTCCCATTTCCTGCTTTTCACCGTATTTCCAGTTATAGAAACAGAAGGATCTAGTACACAAGCCATCAACCTAAATCCTTGCCTCTCCCTGTGGTAAAAGGCCAGGTGGAAGAGGAGATTGCAAAGATCAGACAGAATTAAGCTTTGGGATGATCTGAGAGTGTCAATTATCCATCCTCCCCAATTCTACCGATAACCTGGAACTGTCTTAAAGCAAATAAATATGTTTTATTTTTTGAATTGGAGAAAATGGATATACACTGTTTTTCATAGAAAAGAACTCTCTCTCATCACCTTGACAATCAAGTCAGAACATAGTTACCAACAATATATTAGAAACAGCAACATACGTTAATCCTCTAAAAGGTACGGCGAAGGAGTTGACTGAAAGCCATTAGTAACAAAGAAAAAATTTAATCATTAGGAGAGGGTTGCACTGAACCGGCCTTACAGTCTCCCAGCGCAAGCGATCAATAACCGAAATCACTTAAACCTCAACTCCTCTATTGGTAGACCTCGCCACCCATCCAAGATAACACGAAATGAGGGAGAAGTATGTGGGATGAATGAGGACGTTGAAGCTACTCTGAACACATGATGCGGTCAGCACTGACAGATGGGGCCCTTTGAGCACTAGCCCCCTTCAGATCAATCTGGGGTATCCCTGTGCTGAAGACAGGGGGCAGCAAATGTCTCAGAACTCCACAGCCTCCACACAACCAAAACTGGGTGGGTAGGGGGCTCCTGGCTGGCTCAGTCAGTGGATTGTGCAACTCTTGATCTCAGGATGGTGAGTTCAAGCCCCATGGTGGGGGTAGAGCTTACTTAAAAAAAAAATGGTGGGCGTGTGAAATATTTCCAGGAGAATGGGAAAAAAACTGCTCCAGACACCACAGCAAAGAAATTCAAGCAGTTCATTGGGATTATGGAAACATGGAGAAACAATGTATTGGAAACTGGGTCTATCAAACTCGCTATTTTGAAGTACAACTCTCCAGTTTAAAACCTTGTCCTAACTCCTAACATCTAAATTGTGACACTTTTTTTTTTTTAATGTTTCTTTCTTTCTTGGAGGGAGAGAAAGAGAGAGAGAGAGAGAGAGAGAGAGAGAATATCTCAAGCAGGCTCCTCACTGTCAGTGCAGAGCCTGACACAGGGCTCCAAATCACTAACTGTGAGATCATGACCTGAGCCAAAACCAAGAGTGGATGCTTAACGGACTGAGTCACCAGGGCGCCCCTACACCATGACACTTTTACTTACAGGACGCGGTCAAAAATTGTTTAGAGAAAAGTTGGTTTAACGCGGTCACAGCAGTCAATTGTGTCAGTAAGCAGATAAGGATTATCAATGATGACGGGATAACTGGTAACACACACCCTCCACCCCAGAATAGCTAAGAAGAAACCACTGCAGAGTACCCTTGCTCTAGTGCCTGGAACTCTGTGGCTATAGCATGGGATGATGACGACATAACATGTATATGAAATGGAAGATGAGTGTGCCACGTAAAGTCTCATGAAACAGAAAAACTACAAGGTGGTGGTGGTTTCGTAAGTCCTGGTGTTTGGCTGAGCACAGCACTGAATTTGGTAGAAACCTATCCATAGGCTTCTTTGGACCCACTCTCAAAGGCCTATGCTCTGAAGTTAAGAGCGAGCCTGGGCTCTTTCTGGGGCGGGGGGGGGGGGGGGCACTGGTCTGCTAGGACCCACGGAAGTCTTGGGATGCACACTCACCCAATTCTTCCTCTTCTTCTTCTTCGAGTCACTCTCTATGTTGCTGCCCACACTGGAGTGGCTGGTGGCACTGTTGATGCTGGAGACGCTGTCAGAGGAGTGCTGTCTGCGGATGCGGAGGTCTGCAGACTGGGAGGTACCATTTCCTGGAGACCCAAGGCAGGAGATCAGCAGCTGCTGCCTGGAGCCCAGTCCTTTGTCCCAGGGAATGGCTTTTATACCTGAATCCACACACACCCGAGTATTTCCCATTAGACACCACCTTCTGCTCTCAGCAGCTGGTTTGAAGATCCGTGAGCAGGTGGAAGTTACGCCCCCTTTAGTCAATTCAATGAGGGCCCATTCTATCCGCTTCATCAAACGGAAGTCAGGGGAGGCTTCAAGACAATCCCCCCCTAACACCAGCTCTCTCAAGCTTGAGACAGGCACCCAATCCTGTTTCTGAACCGTGACAAGTCACCTGTATTGTCAGGCCACCCCGAGCCCCATTCTGCTCTGTACGCTCCTGCTTCACGAGCCTTCTTTTGGCTCCTTGGAGATGTCGAGCCCATCTCATCTCGGGCCCCTAACGTGTGCTATTCCCTCTTCCTGGAATGCCCCTTGCGCTTCCTCGGGCTGGCCGGCTCTTGCCAATCCCTCCCATTTCGATCCTGTCATTACTCTTCAGGAGGCCTGACAGCTGAAACAACGGTGATGCCAGAAATCACACTGTCTGAAAGAGCAGTGACACCGAAATAAAATTTGCAGCCAGTTTTCTGCACAAGCACAGAACAAAATCTAAGAGCACTGGTGTCAGAGTCGGAGAGACCTGGGTTCCAGTCCCACTTCTGCATCTTATACTCTGGAAGTGACTCAAGCAGCCCGATGCAGAGAGGACCAGCACTGCACTCATAAAGTTGTTGCGGAAGCAAACGAGATAATAATTGAAAACACTGAGCGGAGGGCCTTAGAACACAGCGCGTGTTCCATAAATGCTAGCTATCATCGTTACTTCTACCATGACCACTAAGGCCACCGTTGTGGGAGGTGGAGGGTAACTCCGCCTCACAACTCCATTTCTCCCCACAAGTAAGACACACGCGGATGAAGCAATTCGCTCGGGAAGATTTTCCTGGACAAACAAGAGATGCCTACTTCAGGGTAGCCCGAGTCAATATGGAAATACCAGATCACGACTGAGGTTAAGGGCTTCAGGCATAAGGACACAGGCAAAGCGAAACACTTCGCCACTTTGCCGATAAAACGTATTTTCTTCCGTTTTTGAGACACAGCAGGGAAGAGGCTGAGCCAGAAGAGCTACCTTCCCGGAGGCCTGGAGTTACTGGATTCAAAGTGTTTGCCTCCCAGGACCTGACTGACTGACGTGGACACACACCCTGGGGCAGGGAGACTGCAGCGCGTGTTGTCAGGGGAGGGCTCCTAAGGGCAGGCAGGTTGTTGGTCTAGAAGGCTGCTCTCCTTCCTTTACCTTTGCAGTTGAGCTCTGGTGTGTTAATTACTCCATTAATGGCAGCCTGAGCAGCTGCGTTCTGTTTCTTTAGCAGCTCGATGGTTTTTCTTAACTCATTCAGCTCTGAATCCTGGGGAACAGAAAAAAATACCGGTCACCCTACCATCATTCTGGACTGAGCTCAAAAGAAGTGTGACTTGGTTTCAGCACAGGCAGGGAGGGAAGGAAGGAGTTCCACAAAACCTCTGTCCCATGTATTTAGGTTGCATCAATCTTCAACGGGCACATAAGCACACAGAAGCCGTAGAAATAGGACTGTGAGATGGGTCACGGGTGCTGGGGCCGCCCCTTCGTTTAGGTCACTTTTGCACTCAACACACCTACTCTTCACGATTCAATTCCCATAGTTCAAGTGCACTAAAATCTCTACTACTCTCTGGAACCAAAGAGAGTATTATTCTTAGGTTTGCTGTTCATCCCAAGCAGGGAGGAGGGAGGCACCCTTTCTTGCCTTACCTTTTGCTCAGCCGTCATGGTCAAACTCTGGAGCCTGATTGTCATGTTTCCAAGACTCTGTTCAAAGGCTGCCACCAGGTGAGCCTGGAGGAGAAAAGACACCACCTCAGTTAGATCACCCTGCAAGGCAAGAGAGCCTATTGGGTGCTGGGTCTTAAGGACTGCAATCCTCACCGGGGCCATGTGAGTTAGCCCCCACCTAATTCTTCAGCCCTTGGAGCCCCAGTCTCCATCTCTCTTTGGGATCCAGTCACTCCAGCTTTTCACATCCTCAAAAATCCCATGCTGCTTCCCACCTCAGGGCCTTCATATGTGCTTTCCCTGCTGTCTCCCTAATTTTTACACAACCTTCTCAAGAGATGTAAGCTCACGCCTTCATGACGGCTCTCTCACGTTCACCCTCAAAAGCACGTGGACTGCTGACCTATGTGCATTATGGTGTCACCGTCAGAGACACATGCACTCCTGTGACTGCTGCTTCATTTCTAGCTCCTCTGCTCTATACGGCACTTTTGTTCACTAAATGCCAAGCTCACAGGAGAGGCTCATATCAAGCATGTTTGTACACATGGAGGAACAAAGGGGCGCCTGGGTGGCTCAGTCGGTTAAGCGTCCGACTTCAGCTCAGGTCACGATCTCGCGGTCTGTGAGTTCGAGCCCCGCGTCGGGCTCTGTGCTGACAGCTCAGAGCCTGGAGCCTGTTTTGGATTCTGTGTCTCCCTCTCTCTCTGACCCTCCCCCGTTCATGCTCTGTCTCTCTCTGTCTCAAAAATAAATAAAACATGGGGCGCCTGGGTGGCGCAGTCGGTTAAGCGTCCGACTTCAGCCAGGTCACGATCTCGCGGTCCGTGAGTTCGAGCCCCGCGTCAGGCTCTGGGCTGATGGCTCAGAGCCTGGAGCCTGTTTCTGATTCTGTGTCTCCCTCTCTCTCTGCCCCTCCCCCGTTCAGGCTCTGTCTCTCTCTGTCCCAAAAATAAATAAACGTTGAAAAAAAAATTTTTTTTTTAAATAAATAAAACGTTAAAAAAAACAAAACAAAAAAAAACAAATGGATGAACAAAGCAGTTGGCATTATTTTGCTTGTTATAATCCTGGTTAATAAAAAGTCACCGAAAGGCCCATCTGCTACCTCCTTGGAGAAACCTTCCCCTGTTCCTCCAAGGAGTAAGGACTTTCCCCCAAGGCCCCTCTCTACTTTTATACGCTTCTGTTAGAACACGACATCAGACACACCACTATTCTCTATAGTGCTAGGACATCTTGAAAAATACGTATCCCACTTTCTGACATGTTAAAAATGTAGGGAAAAAAACATGTATCTTAGAATTGAGAAATGCGATGTTTTTCTGTCTGCCCCTTTCTCTGCAACCTTCTTCAAGGGTAAGATGCAAGCTGTGTCCTAACATGAAGCTTCTTCCTTCCTCTGTACAGCAGCAGGTGAAATATCGGTTGGTTGACTGAGGATCCTGATAATATGGTTAAAACCAAGAATAAAGAATGGACAAGTGAGCTGATCCTACTGACTGCTGTTTCTCCATCTATAAAATGGGGGCGATGTCTGTTTTCCTCCCAGGGTTATCGTAAGCCTTAAGTGAAACAACACAGGTGAAAAATGGTCTGTACTGTTATGGAATTGCAAAACACAGGAATGAATGGACACTTTGGGGGGAAGGAAGAGGTTTGGGGCTGGGAAAACAATAAAAAATAGGATGAGAACACAGGTGGGGAGAGATCAAGAAAGGGCTCTAGGAGAGGGGTGGGAAGATACAGGAGGCAGAGGAAGTGGGAGTCTGGGGAGGAGGGAGAAGTAAGATCTGATCACATATGTAACATTCTAGAGGAACATAGGACCGAGGTGCTCAGTGAAGAATAAAAGTGAGGTAACAACCAGGGGTGGGACACTGTCCTGGGTTGTGGAGAGGGTCAGCAGACATGTCACTTGAAAGAGGAGAGATGGGAGAGAAGTCAGAGCTCTTGGTCACTAGACTTCATCAAGCAGGGACAGGTGAGGAGAAGACATATCCAGCATAAACTGTTGGGTCTTTTCTCTAACAGCTGTAGGAGTTATCAGGGAGCAGGACCGCTTATAATAAAAATATTAAGTGGATTAGTCAGTTTCTTTCTTTTTTTTTTTAATTTTTTTTTAACGTTTATTTATTTTTGAGACAGAGAGAGACAGAGCATGAACGGGGGAGGGTCAGAGAGAGAGGGAGACACAGAATCCGAAACAGGCTCCAGGCTCTGAGCGGTCAGCAGAGCCCGATGTGGGGCTTGAACTCACGGACCATGAGATCATGACCTGAGCCGAAGTCGGACGCTCAACTGACTGAGCCACCCAGGCACCCCTAGTCAGTTTCTTTCTGAATGCATTGCCATCTCATCATTAAAAATTGAGAAAACGTCGATGCAGTTTGAAATCAAGAGATACGCTTCAGCTTGCGGGGAGAATATGGCAAAGCCAATCAATTTAAGACAGTTTACACAGTGGATGAAGGAAACAGGGCCAGGGCAAAGACGGTGAAAAGAAATGGCTGTTAACCTTGCCATTTCAAAGGAACGCCAAGGTTAAATTTAAAGGACTGAATTTCCATTTATCTTAATTCTTTGATTGCTACCCAGGCCTCTACTTGTAGGCACTCGCACTTTCCGTTCAGTTAAAGACAAAAACCTAACCCAAGAAGACTAGCTATTGAGAAGTGTTTTTGCAAACTCAAGAAGAAGCCGTGTTTGCTCTGAAGAGCTAGAGGTTTGCATTTTGCTGTCGAGAGAAAGGACTGACTTTAGGTCACGAGCAACTGTGAAAACACAGGCCGAGAGGCCGTCCCGAGCCTGGTTCAAAGCCACACAACAGCCTTCTTACCAAGTGCCATTCTCACATTCCCAGGAAAACAAACACGAGTGGAATAAAAACACCCAGAGAAGGTGGCTTTGAGTAGTTTGGCCTAGAAAAACAAATACAGCTTGGCCTGTGAGAAAGATGGCAGACAATAAAACACGTTAGGGCTGCCGGTGGTGTGTGGTAAGACTAAATATTTACTTTGAAACAATACTGGATTTCAATGGCTTTTGTGAGGAGCAAAACACACTTTTGGAATAATAACGATGATGTAAGAGACCTCACCCTGAGTCTTCTGGAGCAGAGGGCAGAGTTCCAAATGGCCCAGCGTAAGGCCCTTTGGGCAGCACAAGGCCACTGGAGGAATTAAGTTTTCTGATAAGTCAATTCATCTATTTTTTGATATGTAGGGGGCGCCAATTGAGAGCAGTAATCCTTAACCAGGGGAGTAGCTCCAAAACTCACCTGAGATGGGGCTTGCTATTAAATCTCACATTCGGATTATATCCAGATTGCCTCATTGAGTTTGGGATTTGGTTTTGGATTCGAATGGTACCCACATGAAGACTAACCCACGGACCATCTCTGGGTTGTTTTTTTCTTTTAAATAAGTTCTAAGCTACAAAATTCAGATCTCAATCTTTGATGTTCTTTTGATAGCGTTACTGACGGTGGAAGCAGAAAAGAAAACAAAGGAGGATAACGAAACACACAGTGGCCTGGTACATGAGGGTTTAAAAAAATTCAAACACTCCCAGAAATGTGAGAGAACTCAGGAGAATGAACAATGGTGACAGAAGTTATCAGTTACTGAGCTTTTAATTAAGGTCAAGTACCACATGAAGCATTTCATGTGCAGATTTTAAGAGAAATAGTTTCCTTCAGTTGACTCAGGCTCAAGCCAGGCATTACCTGGGCAAAAACTCCAGGCAAATGATTGCTTGGAGTACTGACTCAGCTTCCTGGTCCAAGGAAGACAACCTTTTGAAGTTGCTTTTCATCTTACCAGCATACTATGGGGTTGTGCAGGCTGCTTTGGGACAGGCTCCCACACATGCATCTGTGGTCTCAGATTGGCCCACGCGCTCCCGCAGGAAGCCTTGCTTCAGGAACATCTCAGTGCCTCCTAAAACTGCAGGCTCTGCCTGCTAAACTTCAGCCCTCCCTGGCTCATAGCTCTTCAGCAGGGCTCCTTTGCAGACCAGAGGTCTCTGCCTCCACTCGGACCCCTTAATTCCATAACCATGCCATAGTCAGGAAGCTTCATGAGGAGCAAATCGAACCACCACACTGCTCTGCTTCAAACACACAGATTCAGTAGGAAACCCAAACTCTCCCCCTAACAGCCGGGAGCCAGTGTGATGTGACCTGCCCCTTGCTTTTCTTTGCTGCCTCTTCCTGACTTCCTTCTCCCCTCCACCCGCACCACTGCCCCATATCCAAGCCATAGATTCTAATTACAATGAGCTTACTTATACTTTCTAAATGCACCAAGACTTCCCCTTGGGCGTTTGCACAAATACATGTATGTGTACATTGGGTAGAACGCTGCCCTCCCCATGCATCCTCCCCTATACAGCATCCCTCAGGTCACCTCCTCCAAGAAGCCCTTCCTGACCTCCCCCCCCGCACCACCAGACTGAGTTCTGTGCGCCTCCTACATGTTCCCACAGCCTTCTGCCTCTCTCTCTTAACAGTTAGCCTATTATAGAAAAGTGTTTTGTCTCTCTGCTGTACCAAAGTACACGAAGATGACAGTGATGGTGTCTGCTCTGCTGTTGAACCCACAGTGCCCGGGGCATAGTTGGCACATAAACAGTTGTTGAATTGAATGCTGGTTGGCAGCCCTTCCTGAACACGTAATTGTGCATATTGTAATTACAGAACAGTCAGCTATTTATCTGGAGCCTTCGCTTTTTTTTTTTTTTTTTAATCCTGAAGATGAACATTTTCAGAAAGAGGAAGAAAAGGGAAATGAACTTTTCTGACCACTTAATAGATTCTAGAACTGATCACCTGACGACCCAGATTGCTAAGTATCACCATCCGCCACTGCACACACAGAGGGGCACGTGCAGGCTCAGAGGTGAAAGAAGCTTCCCGAAGCACAGAGCCAGAAAGTGCCGGAGCGGACGTTTACACTCACGATGCTCAAAGCTCCTGCCCTTCACACTGTACTGCTTCCATGGTGCTCGGGGGCAGGCGGCCGTGAGGAAACGTCGGAAGGGAGCAGTGGCTGCCCCCCCTCCCATGGCTACCACCCTGTATCTGTACTCACATTTGCTGTCAGCTGGGTGGTCAAAGCTGAAACCTTTTCCTGTGAGGCATCCAGCTCCCGCCGCAGCTTGCGAATCTAAAGACGGCAAGGGACAGAGTTACTTGCTCAAAGCGTCCATTCCCAGCTGGAGCTGGGTGAAGCAACAGATAATAGTGACAGAGGAAATCCAGCCGGCAAACTGTTCCTTACCTCTGACTGGCATTTTTCTTCTGGCTGTAAAGAAATCATAAGGGAAATTAGACCAGTTGAGGAACAAAGAACAGCGCAATGCAGCCTGTGGGGAATAGCACATTTGGACGCTTACAGAAGTCCCGAAGTTATGAGTTTTGTTCCTGGTGTTATTTTTCTGGATAAACTGGTTCAGTTAATTTGACCAATCAGAACGGCCAAATACAAACGACATATTATTTTAAGAAATTAGGAAGACTTTTGGTTGTGATTTTGGTTGTGAGGAGCCCCTCTGCTCCCGTGTGGAGATAATAAGTTTGGGTGCTCAGGAGAAGGTGTGATGAGAAGGGGATGAGCCAGGGTAGGGATGCCAGATTTAGCAAATAAAAATAAGTATATCCCATGCTACACTGGGGACAATTTATATTAAAAGGTTATTTGGTTTTTTTTTTTTTTAATGTTTATTTTTGAGAGAGGAGGAGGAAGAGGAGGAGAAGAAGAAAAAGAAGAAGGAGAAGGAGGAGGAAGAGGAAGGAGGGGGGAGGGAGGGAGGGGCAGAGAGAGGGAGACACAGAATCCAAAGCAGGCTCTAGGCTCTGAGCTGTCAGCACAGAGCCCGATGCAGGGCTCCAACTCATGAGTCGTGAGATCATGACCTGAGCTGAAGTTGGACGCTTAACCCACTGAGCCACCCAGGCACCCCCGAAATTATTTGTTGTCAATCTGAATTTCTAATTTAACCGGGCGTTCTGTATTTAATCTGGCAATCCTAGCTGGGGGAAAAGGACTGTTCACGGGGTAACTGCCCATGTCATTCCTCCCTCTCCTGTTTCCGGGGCACTGCCTCCCAAGTGAGGGAAGCTGGGAGCCCCATCAGCCTGTCTGCCGAGTCCCCAGGTTCTGAGGAAGAATGGGCCTTCACCTTCCTGCTGCCCCAACTCAAGTCTCCCAGTTTCCTGCTACTCTGGGAAGTAAAGGTGAAGCCCGTGGGCCCTTGACTGGCAGAATCTTCCATCCAGGGCCCTGTGTCTGCGGTGACACAGCCACCTGCTAGCCAGGGACCATAAGACTACCTCTCTCCTCCTATAGGGGGAACCTGCAGCAGGGGGAACCTTTCTTTCACTCTCCTTGGGTTCTCACAGGGGCCCAGAAAGGAAGACCTCCCCTCCCCACCCATTCTGGGCAATGTTGGAAGTGTTCCCACCTTCTCTCCACCCCTCCATTTGCACTTCCCCAGGGTTGGAGCAGTGACTTGGGAGCCAGGTAGGCGAGTGAAAATCAATAAGAACTGTTTTGTCCTTGGGTGCTAGATGTGTGTCTTAAGCAAATTTCACCAGTGATAAACCCATTATTAAAATATCAGCATCTGACTCTGGTGTCTACTTTTATATTAGTTCAGAATGCAGAACTACCGGTATGATTCATTAGACCCTGGAGACTCTACACCCATCGGCTGGGGCAGGTGGGGGCTGTTTCCTGTCTGGTCTCCCTTCGCCCTGTTCCTCACCCCATTGCCCTGACTCCTGATCCTCTCCAGGAGGGTCCTTCCTCCAGCTGGCTTCGAACAGCAGCAGCTGGGTTTTAGGAACACGGGGGCCAAATCGTTTAATTCTGGCAGTAACCCCACAGAGTAGGTCTGTATTCCTTCTGAGGCACAGAGAGGTTAGGTTATCTTGCCTGAAGTCACACAGCTGGACACTCTCATCTAAGAAACACTTTCAGGAAAATGCTGGGAGGTGTCCTCAGGACTTCCTCTTCCCTCTCTGGGAATATTCACCCGTCCCTCTTTGTTTATCTGTTCATCCATTCATGCCCACTACCAACACCTATCAAATATTTGCTGATATCCTACTATGTGCCAGGCACTGTTTGAAGAACCTGGGATACAGCTGTGAGCATGACCAAGTCCTTCACCGCATGTTGCTTACAGTCTGGTAGTAAGTAGCATTTACGGGATGCTTATCGCGTGCCAGAGACTGTTCTAAGCCCTTTCTACTTTTTAGTCTTCATAACAACCCTTTGGTTAGGTACTAACATTATTCACTTACATTTCACAAATGAGGAAACCGAGGCACAGGGAGGTTGAATAATTTGCCCATGGTCACAGCTATTAAGAGGGAGAGGTGGGACTGGACCCAAGGTAGTCTGGTTCTCGAGTCTAGGATCTTAACAAACACATTCTCCTGCTTTTTTACTACAGCTACATTCTTATGGAGGCCTTCCAGAAATAAGGTCCCTGACTTTTGAGTCTGACCCAAAGGACAAAGTTAACAGTGAGAATGTCACAGCTATCTAACATTTGGGCGGCTGACGGAGGTCGGTCAGCAGGGTGAACCATCCATATAGGATGAGCCCCACTTCTAAACACTCCTATCCACGGGCCTAATACTCCCCCCCTTCCCCGTACCTCTGCCACTGTCACTCTGCCCACTGTCTCAGGGTTGGACCCCTGTTCTTAATCTTACCCCCAGCTGCTGCTCTGGGAGCTCTTAAGTGAAGCTAGGAGCCTCCCTCCATTTAGCAGTTCCTGCCCTCTACCGGCCAAGAAAGCCGGTCTAATGCCAGATGTAGCACCTTCCATTTTCAAGGCAAAGTCTACTCCATGACTTCTTCATGGCAGTTGCTCAGCAACTGTTGCCTTTTCTTTCCTTTATAATTAAAATCACAGGCAATTTTCAGCCAGAATGAGCATTCTTGAATATCCAAGAATTACAGAGATTTCAGGGAAAAACCTATTATCATCCAATAAGAGCCTTCAACAACACTCAGCTCTTAAACAGACTCTTTGGTCTGGGTTGGTGGCAACTTACAAAACTCCAACAATCTCTTTTTAGAACGAGAACTTGTTCGCTTTAACATTTGCCAAGGTGTCTGAGTCTCAGAATTCTATTATTACCAAGTGGCTGATAAGAGATGAGGGACCACATGTCCACGCTTGGTGGCAGCAACGTAGTCAGATACAGTTTGGAATTCGCAGACTACTCTGGCGTGGAAACAGGCAAATGTTAGACTTATTTTTTTTTTTTTTTAAGTCTGCAAAAGTAACCTATATGCTCAGAGAAGGCACATGTAGAGGACAGTATAGGGGAACCTTTGATCAATGACTTGGTGGAATGTCAGAAGTTGTGGGCACCTCCCCTGAGACCACTGGCTTCCTGACAGCAAGGACAAACTGACAACTACCCGGAATAATGACATAATTTGTACAAAGTCATATAATGAGAAAGGTCCTGAGGTAGATTAGGCCTCGGGGCTCTTGTCTAGTTACACATGAAGTTACACACGAAGTTGAAACTTATTATTAGGTCTTTGGTAATGTGTGAATTTTTATCAACTCAGCATAATTTGAAATTTCATGAAAACATCAGCTTCCTGTCCACACACCCAGAGCAAGAGCGACCGAAAGGCCTTGGATGCTAAGAGCCTCCAGCGGGCTGCACGAAAGCAGTGCAGCCAGGAAACGCAAGTGATGGCTTCCTAGGTCCGAATTCTCACAGCGGGGGGAATTCATGCTCTTTCCCTCCAAGGCTGGCCGGTGCAGGCTGGCCCCCATTTCTCACTCTTCTGAGAAGAACCTTCCTGCTCCGCGCTGACGGGAAACCCCGGGCACTCCGCTGGGAAAACAAGGGGCTTGGGGATGGCGATGCCTGTGGTAGCCACTCTGCACCCACCCTATGGAACTAGAGTCCCAGGTCCCAAGGTGTCCTTGGGTGCGTCTGGCTTCCTCCTTCAGCAGCAGGCTCCTCTGCCCACCCGCACCACATCCTTGGGGTGTAGCCCAGAGCCTCACATCCACACAGGGCCAGTAAATCCTGTCAAAGCAGTAAATCTAGGTTTGAAAGTACTATCTTGGCACCCATGGCGCAGAGTTGCCCTCTAGAAGACAGGACTTCATGTATGTACTAGTTGAGATTTAGAAGGTCATGTCTATGGCTTTCTTAGTAGGTAGTGGCTTCGGCAATCCCTCTTCCTAACGAAAGTGAGGACTCTGTGATGAAATTTCGGACAAGGTGACCGGCTGAGGAACGAGGTGTTTGGAGGTGGCAAGGTGGGTCGGAGCAGAAAAGATCCTTTCTAGGTCCTTCAAATGAGAGCATGTCAGCGCTCACTCAAGTCTGTTTGTGCTTGCTGTCGGCCTAAGGAAGAGCAGTTAGGGTCTGGTCTCTTTAACTTGACTCCAGCATGGCCTTTAAACTTACAAGGGGCCATAGACAGTTTGTCCCGCGAGGTCTCTAGCCCAGGAGCCTGGCGTTACCAAAAACTGACTTATTAAAATATCTGTCCTCCATGGAATTAAGGGCTACAGGATTTCCAATTCTTAATTAGTAAAATGATTTTTTTCCTGTAGGAATTCCCAAGTTAAAAATTTTAAGATAAATAGTCATGCACAGAGCTATACAGAAAAAGTCCTTGCCCTCAAGGAATTTATACTGTCGTGAAAGGTCATCTCCCTCACAGTAGGGGCTGCTATTCATTCCACTTCACAGATAAAGAAACTGAGGCAGACAGAAGACTGTTATTTAAGGCCTTTCTTTTCTAAGGCTACCAGCAGGTGGCCAAGGCTTTTCACACATTCTAACTAGTTACCACCCAAAGCACAATGCCACTTTAACAAAGTGAGCTCCTGACTTACTGGTTGATACATTATGATCAACAGCTGTTTGTGAATTTCAAATCTTGTTCCCTATTAAATGATTCCCTTATGATGGAAACGCTTTCTCTAGGAGAAATGACTTTATATTTTATTCTTGATACACTTGATAAAGGAGCCCCAGTTCTCATGATCATAGCAATGCATACAGCATTGATTTATACTCACCGTAGAATAAATTGAAGACGTGCTGGAAACCAAGGAGAGCGAGGATCCGTGAACTGTTTAAAAAGAAAAAAAAAAAAAAAAAGGTGAACTGCACAACCGGCTACTATGGAGTCTAAGAAGGAGAGAGGAAGAGAAACTCAACATTATAGGCAGCTTAATCTCGCCTGGACCCAACTTTTCCTCATTTGGTGACAGAGTCAAATAAAATAATTTGCTAAGGGAGTCTCTTCTCTTTTAGCACATTTTTTTTTTCTACAACCTCTAAATACCTTTCTCCCCTATGAAAATAACACATGATTACTAAATAAAAGTTTTCAAGTACAGAGAAGTGTTTAAAAAAACATACTCACTGCCATTATCTATGTGACTCATAATTCTATTACCCAGAGGCAACCTGGTACCTGTTCCATTCCAGCACATTTTACTCCTTTCTTTTTTTCTAACATATTCCTTCAGGGTTGAGATTGTGTTGCACATCTATTTCGTACCCTGCTAGCAACTCTCACTTGTGTATGCACAAAGATGAGCCGATTATTATCAACACGGGAGGCTGGCTGCTGGCCATAGCAAATTCATTCTAGATCTACTTGTAGTAGAGCACTTGTCTAGAAGATACATCTACTGAAACAGGGATTCTTCTTTCGATTGCTACCATGTGTACAAAATGACAAGCAAGCGGTGTCCTCTTTTTCGTTCCTGACTGGTACCTTTGACTTAGAACCATCTTCACACCCTCTTCGCGCCCCTTCCTGTCCCCAGCCGGGGGAGACATTTTAATTGTTTTCATACAACTTTAAAACATGGTCTTTTCTTGGACTAAGTATCCCAGCTGACTTCTCTTTCTGGGAACTAGATTCTTTAATGACATTTTCTTAGGAATCTCTCGACAACTTTGTGAAAGATGTAAATATGCCCGTGGAGACATCAGAGACCTTTAATTGGGCACAGCTTTCCTGACCACGAGTGGAATGTTCTACCCCCACACTCGCTGTCCCCTGTGGTCTGAGAGTGGGAGGCTGGGGAGTAACTTTCCACGTGCACTAAACGGCTTGCACTTACCACCCAAGAAGCGAGCTCAACTTCGATCAGCAGTCGGCAGAAGCTACCTGCCCACAAGATATCCGACCAACAGTTCAGCCCGCCACCCAGGTGTCTCCACACTGTGTTCCCATAAACCTCCCGACCTCCAGCTCTTCCTTTATGCGCTCCTATCACATTCTGAATCCCGCACTTCTCTCTCGAGCATGCCCTTCATTGCACTCATCTGCCTCAGAGTCTCTGCCCACGCAGTTCCCTTTGTTTAGGACGCTTCTCATTTCTGCCTACCCACATCGCCAGGATCAGCTCAGACAATGTCTCTCCATGGACCTTTTCCTCGTTTCCCTGCCCGCCGCCACTGGATGCCCCTCCTCCCTCCTCTGAACCCACACAGTTCCTTGCTTGCCTGTCCAGCCCTCTTCTCTCTTAGAAGGCTCCTGCTTTTCTGAGGCTATCCTTATACCATCACTCACATCCACCTTCCTTAGCAATGCTTAGGGTTACAGATCTTCTCCACCCACGACTTCTCTGGCCCATGGCCCATAAGAAATCAGTTTATGGTGTTCATGGCCAATAACGGCTTTCATTGTTAATACGTTCAGATGTTAGCAGACACCTCTCATGCTCCAACCTAGTGGCCTAATGTTCTAAAGGGGTAAGTAACTTTAGTCCCATGACACGGGTAGTAGGGGCAAATTATACTGGAGGCCAAGTTGGGGGAACTTTTTTTCTTCTCTCTAGCTTGTACACACAGACTTACTGACACTGCCTTCAGCAATATCCTAGTGCAAGCTTAGGGCCGCAGGCGGAGAACAGCATATCTGGCAGGCTTCAGTGGAGGTAATTATTTTTCTCTGCAATTAACTCCTCTCACTTGGTAAATAGCAATAGCAAGGCCAAAAGAATAGCAATCCAAAAGAAGATTTCTTGACTTCCAGAGTCAACCCCAAACTGAATGTGGCTTGCCTGAACCATTACAGTTGGCCTTGTTTCAAGTGAACTGAACCAAATCAGAGCCTGGGTTATGTGGCTTGGATACTTTTGGACAGCAAAATGCACACAAGACCTACAAAGCCAGAACAGTAAAAGCACGCCATGCATTTCCCACCCTATACCCATAGCTCTAAAACTCTGAAGCTACGAGGCCCAGCAGAGGCTTGTGTGGGCCATCTCTGCCCCTGAGTAATCTGAAATCCAGACAGGTTAAATGGTCTGCTTAAGGTCACACAGCATTCAGGAACGGGATTGCTGATCAGAAGTCTGGAGATACTTTTGCCCTTGATTTACTGGTTCTACTGGATTTACTGGTTTCTGAAAGGCTTTTTTTGTTAAAGCCTTCTGGTATGTTTTAGAATGGTTTCCCCAGCCCCTCATCCAATGTACACAGACACAAGCTGCAACCAAACAAGCGAAAAATGCATATTTGAGAAAAACATGGTTTCACCCCCTCTTTAAGCACAGGTGTGTGTGTGTGTGTGTGTGTGTGTGTGTAGACAGTGAAACAACAGGGCATATTCTAGCCAATAAAGCAATCAAATGCCCCTGCTGCTACACCTGGCATCTCATGTCTACGTACATATATATATATTCAGCTTCATATTAATCAAAGCGCTTTCTCATTTACACTATTGTTTGAAGTGATCCCCATCACCACAGAGAATTTGTAGGTAATATTCCCAGACAGCGCAGGAGTGGCTACCACTAAGAGACAAAAGAGTCATTTAAGGCCCAGAGAAGCTAAGTGACGTGGCCAAGCACACACAGCTAGTCAGGAGCAGAGAATGTGCATCTAGGCATTGCATTCTATTTCTTGCTCCACTGCCGGTATGATCAGATGACAAGGAGACACCGTTCAGATGGCAAATGGACCACCCTCTGGAAGGTGAGCACAAGTGAAAACAGAGAACACACTGATGAAGGATCAGGTAAAAAAAAAAAAAAAAAAAAAAAAAAAAAAGCAAGCCCAGTTGTGACCAAGGCAGAGCCAAATGTCAAGGTAGGAATGAATAGAGAAACAGAAGGCTGAGAATCGAGAGCTTAGGACCTTAGCCCCCAGGCTACTTCTTCTGCCTGGATTTTGCCATAAATAAAACAGCAATGAAATGGCCCTTGGGGAGGAGGATATAAAACCAAACATGACAATTTTAACAATAGCCACCGCTGACTGAATACTTGCTATAAACCTCTTTCGAAGTCATTTTGCATTAAATGCTTTCCGGGATTTATCTCACCTAATCTTCCCTTCAATCCTCTGAAGCAGGTACAATTATTTTCTACCTTTTAGTGAACAGGAAATAGGCTGAGCGGGGCCAAGTCCCTTACCCAAGGTCTCATTCATGGCTAACAACAGACATGACAGGATTTAAATCACAAATACGACTCAGGGGCTAGAAACACAAGTAAATTGCAAAAAAAAAAAAAAAAAAGGATTTATTAACAAGCTGTTCTGTTCCTATGGATTCCATAAGAACCGATTTAGATTGCACTAGCAATTAGGGATGATTGGTAAAGTCCCTGGATTTTTTTTTATCCAAAGACATACATTTTAAAAATGCCTCAAGCATCTCCCTAAATGTGCGCTATTAAAGTTGACTCTGAGTGCATAATGCATCTGATGGAAATTAATTTACCTGAAATAACTTTGAAAGGTTGCATCTGGGCCATGCCTGCACCTAATCTACATATTTATGATTCCAACTTCCTTCAAAATGGAAAGTGCTAATTAAATCCCACAAAAACCTCACACAAGTACTTGTGCTAATTCTTTTTAAATTTCTATCCTGTTTTCTGGCAGATGATATACCTAATGGACTCTTGTAAGGAGGTTCTATTTGGCCCAAACAGGAGATGTAAAAATCTCCCCCAACTGTTTCCACAACACGGGGATTTAAAAATTCAAAAGTGGGGCGGGACTCTTTACCCAGCGGAATTGAAAACACCTAATTGCACAAGCTCTATTTTGTTTTTGTAATGTAATATCCCTGAAAGAAAGAAAATCAATTTGATGCAAAATTTCCCAAAAGATGAAATTGTTACGTGTTCATAGTATATCCACAGCAGTCCCTACCTTCTACCTCTCAAATTTGAGTTTTACCTCTGCCCTTCAGTTCCACATCACCATGAATCATTAGGGTTTACAAAAGTCTAGACACTGCTTGTGGGCAAGCATTTTTTATCAATGTCACTTTGACATCTCAGATATTCAACGGTTGTGCTGCCTGACAGCTTGATTCCAGATGGAATAAATAAAAGCTCTCTGATGATGATACTGTAATGGTTCTGGATCTTTATGAGGCGAAGTCTGCTTGTTTGGACAAGTTTCAGTTCTGAACACGGTGCACTCAGGTACACACACGACAGGGAAGATGAATAGAGCACAGGACCCACTCCCTATGGGAATCGTCACCGGGAGGGCTGGGGGATGCTCTGTGGCCATGCTTTGGCCAGCACGTTGACTAGAAAAAAGTTCACGACAAACTGCCTACTCCTTCACCTTAGGGTCAACATATCCACTATTACTACTGCCCTGAGTGGTTAGAGAGCTCATTTCTAACTCTTCAATCCAGCAAAACACTCTTCGGGAACTCAGGCTCCACCCTTCCTTAATCCTCTGTCCCAGCAGGCTCCCAAATATGGATTTACAGACTTGCTCCCTGTCACTCACTGGATGTCACTGGACACAAGTGACACATAAATCAGGGTGAAGGAAGGGACTGAAGTCTCTAGGAAGATGAACCAGGGGGCTACTGCCCTGTAACTAAACTCTTCCAATTTTTGTAAACAAGTATACACTGGGCAAAAGCAGAAGCTTTTATTCGGTTTCTTTCCTTCTTGATTTGTTCAGGGATTTCTTAAGACAAGTTTGTTTGTTCTCTCCTCCCAGAAGGATGCTGGGCATATACTTTCCCACTTTTACAGGGGCTGGGAGTAGAGGGAAGCACCCATAACACCCTCCCCTCCTCCACATTCTCTTCTGCCACACACACACACACACACACACACACAAAAGGTACAACCAGAGCTATGGCCTTAGCCTGGGCTTCAATTGCTCTGGGAGTCCCCATCCCCTAGCTAGGGACTCCTAGTTGCCTAGCTGCCAAGACATCTCGGCTGACACTGAGTCTAGAGCCTAGGACGTATAATAACGTTACTGGGTTAACATTTGTATATGTTATTGAATTCTCATAATTTCATGAGCTGGTTTCTATTACCACTCTCAAAAACAAAAAACAAAAAACAAAAAAAGGAAGTACAGAGGCACGAAGCAACCCGTCCAAGATCATATATCCAAGTTGGAGTGCTAGATTCAGACCTTTGAAGTCTTCCTCTATCTTTTTAACCACTAGTCAAATGAGGACTGATTCTAATGTCCTGTCATTCCCACCTTCAGGAAGCTTTTCAGGGGTGGGGCTGATGCCCCTCCACAGCATTTTGACTGCTTGCTTCCCTAGCTCCCACCTTAAGTGAAAGAACAAAGGGACAGAGAGATGAACCGAGTTAGGAAGACAGCTGGCAAAGATGCCCACAGCTATGTTCTCCCAAAATTCTGATTAAAATGAACAACACGTAAAGATCCGACCCAACGTATTCACAATTTGTGAGCAAAGAAGAAAAAGGGCATACCTGAAGGGAAAGGGTTTAACCGAATAAACTTAATAAACTGAGAGATAGAAACTTCTGGAGCTGCCCACAGGCCCCCAGAGCCACAAGGGTGCGTCAGCACAGGGAAATGCACTAACTCTCCAGAAACTCACTCTGCCAACATGGTGAGCCAGCAGCGGAACCTCAAGATGGAGGCGCATGCCAAGAAGCTGTGGCCCGAGTCCAAGAGGGAGAAGCCCAGAGTGGAACTTGGTCAGCTCCAAGTTCACTCATGTTTCTTCAGAAGCCTCTTCCGTGAAGTCTGCGAGGTCAATGAAGAGCCAGACCCTGCTATTCAGAGCTCCCCAGCCCCAACCCCCAGAGTGAGTGAGATAGCTGGCTGGAAACCCTTAGAGGTGGGCTCTCAGGTCATGAACTTGGTGTGGAGGGCCAATTAACCACACTGCATAACCTCAGATGGTAAACCTCCTTGCTTACCTTCTTCAAACCCATCCCGGAATGAACCCGAGCGGCTCATGGTTCTGCTCTTCTCATCCAGGGACATGGAGCTATTCCGGAATCGGCTGTCAGTGTACGGGTCATACTGCCCATCGGCATTGGAGAGGCTGTGGGTCCTCAGCATGGTTGGGTTGGACAAGCTCATCTGGGTAACAGTGGTGGGACTTGCTGGAATAAAAGGAAAGGAACTGAAAGGTTGGAAGTTCACGTCTCCGTGCAAATCCTGGATGGGGACGGCGAGGGGACTGATTGGTATCAGCCACATCTGTCCATGCCAACTTCCCTCCCTTGTCTGTTTTCTAGAAGGTAGTCACACCAGCATTTGAATAATAAACTGAGAGCTAAAAATAAGGGAGGAAAGGTGGGTCAGTTCCAAAGCAAGGCTCTGGGCTTCAGCTTTCCAATTTGGCACGTTCGGACAAGCTGGTGTCACCTTCCAGGCATGAGCTAATTACTCCCTGGGCTCATCTGGAACAACTCCCTCTAAAGCCAAAGCCCAAAATAGTCCAACCAGGCTTTTGATCAGACGGGAAGCATTTGTGCATGACAAGAAACTCTTGCCTCAAAGAGTTACTCCGGGAAGGAACAATATGAACACAGGTCTCACTGCCTCCAATGGGGCCCACTTGGTAAGGGTGCCTAAAAGAGCTTCAGTGCGAAGGGGTACATCCACCTTGGCTCAAACGAGCTTTTAAAATTAAAGTCCTTTCCATTTCAGTAAAGTACAGTATTTCCAAAGTATCCATTCACAGTTAATTAAAAATGAAAAGTCAAGCCTCACTTGATTATAAGCTACACCTGTCCTTTAAAGATTCTGTGTTTTGGGGCACCTGGGTGGCTCAGTCAGGTGAGCATCTGACTTTGGCTCAGGTCATGATCTCGCATTTCAGGAGTTCAAGCTCCACACAGGACTCGCTGCTGTCAGCCTGTCAACGCAGAGTCTGCTTCGGATCCTCTGTCCCCCTCTCTTCCTGCCCCTCCCCCACTTTTGTTCTCCCCAAAATAAATAAATATTAAAAAAAAGATTCCGTGTTTATTATTCACAATATTCAGAAAAGGCTGCCCTCTGAAGAGTGAGATGAGATTGAGCAAGATGATTCCCCCCCATCAGTCTTTGAAGAGTGAGCTCCCATCCTTCCAATCATTTTTTAAGGAATGTTTACTGATTTATTTTGGGTGGGGGAGGGGCAGAGAGAGAGGGGGAGAGAGAAAATCCGAAGCAGACTCCATGCTGTCATCGCAGAGCCTGACACAGGACTTAATCCCGTGAACCACGAGATCATAACCTGAACCGAAAGCAACAGTTGGACGCTTAACCAACTGAGCCACCCAGGTGCCCCCCCTTCCCAGTGATTCTAGCCAGGACTGATCTTCTCTTTTTCTAATACTTGCTACCTGATCATATTCAGTTTTTATTACATGGTTTCTTTTTTTTTTTTTTTTAATATATTTTTTTAACGTTTTATTTATTTTTGAGACAGGGAGAGACAGAGCATGAACAAGGGAGGGTCAGAGAGAGGGAGACACAGAATCTGAAACAGGCTCCAGGCTCTGAGCTGTCAGCACAGAGCCCGACGCGGGGCTCGAACTCACGGACTGCGAGATCATGACCTGAGCCGAAGTCGGCCACTTAACTGGCTGAGCCACCCAGGCGCCCCTATTACATGGTTTCACATATAAAGCTTTGGGTTGTTCTCTTTTACCCTATTTATGAGTCTGTGTGGGTGTGTTTGTTCCCCTAAAAAAGAATCCATTAACATGTCATCAGGGACTGTGTTACAAGTTCTTTTCCTCTCCCCACTGTGCCAGTCAAAGCATTATGTCAGTAGTAGGCATTTCCAAGAATAGTTGTTCACTCAAAACCTGATCTTTATTTTCTAGCTTAACAGAGCAATACAGATGACCAAACATGGGGTATGCTACTGCTTCTTCAGATAGAAACTTACATCTTCAGAGGTCTTAGAAATGGAATACGGGGCACCTGGGTGGCGCAGTCGGTTAAGCGTCCGACTTCAGCCAGGTCACGATCTCGCGGTCCGTGAGTTCGAGCCCCGCGTCGGGCTCTGGGCTGATGGCTCAGAGCCTGGAGCCTGTTTCCGATTCTGTGTCTCCCTCTCTCTCTGCCCCTCCCCCGTTCATGTTCTGTCTCTCTCTATCCCAAAAATAAATAAACGTTGGAAAAAAAAAAAAAATGGAATACATTCTTCTCAAAAACGGAACGATTTGCTCTTTGCTACTACCCTACTTACATCAAACACGTAAATAATTACTGACTAGAGTACCAAAATCTCTTCTATTTTTTCCTCTTTCTTTTGCCACCAATCTCCTATAATCAAACCACACTGCCGAGGGCTGATCAGACACGGAGAAAGATGTGACCACATGCCTCTTTCACAACAGAAGAGTAACCTCTGCCCCATGGAACTGATCAACGCAGCTAATGATCAGAGGCTACTCACCAAGCTGGGAGAAGTTGAATCTTGTTCCGGAGGGAGAAGTCACACTGGAGCCAGAGGAAAAAGGGGAACTGGCAGCGGTGTCCTGTAGGCCTCCTGCAGAGTGGGACCGTAACCATTCTTTTGCGTCTTCTTGTGTGCGAAGCTGGGAGGTGGGAGTATACCTGGACAGACCGAAATTAGGCTGGGATTAACTATGAACAGCGCTTATGAAAATGAACACTGTGGAGCTGATGATAAACATACAAAAAAGAAATACAGATCCAAAGATGATGTTTAAAAAAAAAAAAAAAAAAACCCACATCACTCCACATCCTGAAACTTATGAAGTTTCTCCAAACCCTTTTTGCTACTTGGCTGCCTTTGGGGAAAACTGTAATTCCTTTCAGTTTGGAGGGAACACATCAAGAAAGCAAGACCGGTAAATGCTCAAAGGAGCCGTCACTGGGCGTATCTGCAGCATGTTGATTCATGATAGTGTCATTTCAAAGCCCCCACCTTGACAGGACTGAAGCAACAAAATGAGCTGCCGTCAGAGCTTCGAGGACGTTTTAATTAGATAGCTCATGGCATCTGCATTCTAGAGCGCAAGCAAGTAGCCATGAATCCCCATGTATCAGAAACCAGACACGTAATGGAAGGCGTGAGGACACCAATGCTTACGGTCCTTGCTGCAATCGATTATCAGAGAAGTCTCCATAAAAGGAACCCCAAATCACTGGGTTCCACGGAAGTCACGGGCCCACGTCCTCCTTTATTAGGAAATGTATCTGGTCATGGCCTACTGAAAGCCTCTGATGTGCTGGGGGCCCTCACAGACATTATCTTGCCAACGCCTCCAACCCAGCCGGCAAGGCAGATGCTGTCATTCCCATTTTATATTCATTGAAGGGGAGGGCCTGCCTCGAATCACGTGCTGAGATTCCAATCCATCGTAAGTCTGATTCCAAAATCCATGCTGTTCGCATTATGCCCGCGGGCAGCATCTCAAATTTCTGAAATGCACAGTGACCAGTGTGCCTTTGGACTTATATACAGATTACCATGGGGTCACTACTGATTAGGTCAACAGAGGGGTTTCACTTGACTCAAGAAAAAGAGCTGTTGGTGTTTTGGCATCGGACATGAATGTGTGGGGAGGGAGGGAGCTAGGAAGGGGAGGCAGAGTGGGAGGGGACAAAAAAAAAGTTTCTCCCTTAATGTTTTGGCTATGGTTGACAGACATTCAACTTTCTAGGTCACATCGACTGCATGAAGATAGCCTAGCACGTGGCCCTATTCTGAAAATTTTTTAAATAATTAAAAAAAACCCAGAGCTGCATCACTTTGATAGATTAGATCTGCTGCAGAAACATATATACACATACATCATTTCAAAATATTCATATTTAGAGGGGTTAGCTTCCTCTTAGGGCAACAGTGGGGCATCAGTGTCAGACTCCTATGAAGAGTGGCCATCATGGAAGCACTCACAAGCAGCCCTCATAGGCAGGAAGAAAACTGCTAAGCACAAAAGGCCTTGCCAACTCCCCCGCTCTATGGCCACGGTGCTGAACTTCCTCCCACAGGACGTCCTTTGGGAAATTTTCAATACTTTTATTCTTAAGATTCTCAGAATTGGCTTTCCTTGAGCTCCTACTGAAAGGCAGCATTGATACCTACCTCGCATTACTGTTCAAAAAGCTCTCGGCCTTAAGAGCGGCAGGTTATTAACTACAGACATACATGACAGCAATGAAACATTTCATTCCAAGTTCCATTTTTTTTTTTGCGAAAGCACTTAAATGCTTAGTGCAGGGTGCAGCAAATGCTACAAGGAACAAGATGTTTAAGGAGCAGGAGAAGTGACAGCTGCGACCATAAGACCATGGGACAGGCGTTAGAACTGGGGTCCCGCTGGTCGGCACAGTGAAGGAGATGGTGTGAGCAATGGGGAACTTACAGCATCTTGTTTAACCAGGACACCCACCCAAAAGTGAGCCATGACTTAGAAAGAATGGAAGGACATTCCTTCCCGGCAGTCTTTTCTTTCTTTACACCAAAGCCAATCACAGCCATGTTTTCTTGTTGGGCACTGAAAACTGACACACCTTTCGATCAGAACATTTAGGAAGCGCAAAGGCTCTGTCTTTGGCAATCTTCTGTGGGCCGAAAAGTGAAGTATTTTCAAATTCGAGGGAAATCGTTCTCTCCTCTGCCCTTGTCCTGGCTAACAAACCAACATGCTGTAAGTCATGTCCTTTCTTTTGGAAGACAGCCGTGAACAGAATGATCATGGTGAAGAGCTCATCGATTAAACCCACTGGCCCCAGAAGTAGCAGTAACTGCTCTCTGGGCTTGCCCAGGGATGTCCTTCGTGAGATGGTTTTTTACCACAGGAAGCCTGAAAAAGCACAGCCTCTGCTCAAGCAAAAAAAAAAAAAAAAAAAAAAAGCCAACAAATGGAGAGAGGGGAATGAGAGGTGCCAGGGGAGCCATCGTTCAGAAGGCCCCACCTCGGTGGCCAAAGCAGGGACCCCAGCCCAGCCCGAACCCCCGCCAGCCATGAGAGTCACACAGCCAAGCCCCAAAGCCACACCGGATGGCATGGATGCAAGGAGGAAACACAGATACCTGAGTCCTTTTTTAGGCAAAGTGTTCCTATCAAGGTGCGGGTCACTGTAGGAGAGTTAAAACAAAAATGAGAACTTCAGAGAAGCGCAGGGAAAAGCAGGCAAGGTGAGGAGGGGCCGAAGATACAGAGCAAGAGACTCACGTCACCAGGGAGTTTTCCCTTATCCAGCTGCACATGCAACACATCCACAGGAAACAAGAGAAGCCTAATCCTGGGGCTGGCTGACCCTAGTCCGTACCTTCCCCCAAGTCACCAGGAGGCCCGAGGCATCCACTCAACTCCAACTCCTCCTCCTTTTCCACAGGCTCACAGCACAACTCAGGGGCCGCCCCACATCGAAGCAGAACCCACACCTCCTGCTGCCCAGTCACCCACCTTTGTCCTACCACCACTGCTTCTCGGGGAGAGAGAGATGGCAGCTTCCCTGCACCCCTAACCCTGGCCCAGCCTTAAATGCCACTGACAATGATTCCAAGCGAGAGAAGGGACTTGCTGGAGGCTTTCAAGAGGCCAGCGGTCTGCATATTTGGAATTCATCTGTAACAGAGTGAATTCCAGGTCCCTCTTAGCTTGGCGTATCTGGGAGCTGAGCCCCCCCTGGCCGAGCTGGGGCAGGTTACAACTTGCTGGCTGATGAAGTCAAGGCATTTGCATTTCCAAAGAACAAGGGTGTAAAAGCTTGGTCTGTGAGTCCAACCAAAAGCAAAGTTTTTGCCGTTGACGGGGTAAAGAGGGTTTTCGTTATTTTTTTTTCCCCCTAGCATAAAACAACATCTGGTTATTATGCTTGGCCAAGCTGTGGCTCCCCCACAAATTGAAGGTCCGTATCCATCTCTGAGGCCCACCCACAGGGCAGCTGGGGGCACACAAGCCGCTTAGTTTGTAAAGCCTCAACACTCCACGGATTCTTTTTCGTTGTCATTACGGGAAACGGGCACACAGAACACAACAGCCTGCAAGACGCCACAGCCAAAGGGCAGCAAAGGACTTTTCCAGGGAAAAGGGCCAGCCGTGTGGGGAGTAGGGGTGGGGGAGACAAAGGTGAGGGTCCAGGGGCACGCACGGTGGGTGGTAGATCGGTTCTGGGCTGGGAGGGAGAGGGGAGAGATGAGGGAGAAAGGGTGGGAAGCCGGGAAGCAGGAACATGCCAGGGGAAGGCTGAGATGCAGGTGAGAGCTTCTGCCGTCCCGGTCCCAAGGTCCCAAGCTGGGTAGGGAGAGGGGCCAGCCCGACCCCACTGCCTCCGGGGCTTTAGCGGACAGCGGAACAGGCCCTCACTGGCATGTCTGGGGTCACAGAGTGCACCAGAGCCACGAACACAAGCGGAAGCCTCAGGCCAACAGCCTCACACAAGACGTCTGGCTCGACACAGACGGGCAGAGGGACCCGGAGGCTCAGTGCGGTCCCCGGCCTACAATGTCATTACCTGTCCTGTTTCCTGGGCAGAGTACTTCTGCAGAACTTAGGGCTAGCGGCAGGGGAAGAGAGAGGGCTAGAAGTCCAGGCAGGTGGAAAATAAGAGAAGGAACGTTAGACGGGAAGAAAGGGGAGGTGTGGTCACACACAACGATTAGAACATTCTTCTCATTCCCAGTGCTGTTCCCGGCGTTCTTGCCTATGTGGAGAGACTAACACACACCACACTGCAGCAGAACCCAGAGCGCTGAGGATGCTTTTAGCCTCTTGATGCCCTGCCGCTCGGGCTGGCAACCCTTCGGTAGGAGGGTGTCTGCCGTGATGACCACCGAATCCACCCAGCCGCCTCGAGTTTCCTGCCACCCACGCCACGGCCAGCCGGCCACCTACTCTGCCTGCACGATCACGGGGGGAGGTGGGGGTGCAAACAAGCAGCTGATGAGCGAACAGAATAAAAAGGAAGGACCTCAAAGGCGGAATGCCGTTTCAAACGGAAGCGTGAAACCTGCCCCCAAGAGACTTCCAGCACCTCCAAGCACGGAGGATAATCACGCGGGAAAAGATGACAGGAAGCAGAGCCGAGCTTATTTCCATCCCAAACGGGCTTCCCCATGGAAAGACAGCAGCGGTTAGAAAGAGCGCAGCCTTCCAGGCAAAGGGGAATGAACGCTCGGGACTCCTAACATAACCCGTGGACTGCTGGAAGGGTGTCCTTCTGAGAGACACAGGTGCACGGCACTCACCTTTCCGACAGTGTGGTCTTTACACTGTTGGTTCTGACGAAGGGGGTCAGGGAGTCGTCTTTAGAGGGGGCGATGAGGCCCGTGGAGGAATTGTGACTCAGGCCCCCTCCGCTGCCCAGGGAGACGTCAATGGACTCGCAGCTGGTGTGGAGGCTGCTGACGGACTGGAAGCCCGGGCCGTCCTTGCTGACCGCCGAGGAGCTGCTGGCATTGGTGCCCCAGGTGAGGCTGTTGGAGGGGCCCGAGTGGCCTGAGCTGGGGCTGGAGGCTAGAGGAGACTGGTTGCTATCCACATTCTTACTGTAGAGAGGGCTGCTGCTCCCGCTGCTCAGGGCGCCGCTGCCTGAGGGGGACTCTAAGTTACCTTGCTGGGTGGAGGGGGCATGAGGATTGGAGATCACCACCGAGTTTTTCATGGTTTCAGCTGTGGCAATGGGCACTTGCTTGGTCGGCTTCCCACCAAAGAGTCTGTGAAGAGACAAAGGGTTGTGCGGGTCGGACACCCAGCACCAAGGGGCGCTGAGCAGTTAAAGGAGGGTGGGGCACAGGTACGGGAGCAGTGGGAATCCTGGGGAGGGGCACGGTCATCGCCACTGAAATGATGCTCCGTTGGGAAAGGCCGCCATGCAGCGGGCCTGGACACCGGCCATCACAAGGCTCCAGCTTCAAGTGCTAAGCTGCAGCCGAGACCCCAAGGGCAATGCAGAATAATTTCTAATAGGCCTAGCCATGGTGGCCCCGGATCTTACTTCCCTCTATTTCCATAAACGGAGTAGCTGGGAAACTGCCTGGCTCAGGAAACATCTAGAGGGAAAAGAGCTACGAAAATCATCTTTGTATCCGAGACCCCAGGGACAAAGCAGGTGCTCAGTTTATGACAGCTCTGTTCCAAGGGACTTGGGTGCTTTGGTGTCTAAGGACAACATGAACAGTCAAGAACACGAGTCTAGGTCTGGATGGGGCCTTCAGAGATTTACGCTCACGTGAACACCCGGTCTGAAAGCTGGGTGGCTAGTCCCACCCAGGGATCTAGAGAGAGATCTTGCTGGGGTCACAAGATGTTAGACCAGACACATTGGGTCTTTGTGACAGAAATGTCATTCCAAGTCATCCCCCCGCCCGTGACCAAAAACGTGCTGTCCAAAAACAGGAAACGGGCACGTATGTCTCTCCCTTTGGCAACAGGGCTCTCCAGTAAGAGTGGAAGAACTGTCTTCAAGTCAAAGGGCGGGTATGTGCTCTGGTAACACAAATAATTCCGTCCACCGAAATCCTTGCGGAATGTGCATCTCTGCAAAGGGATGAAACTACTATGTGTTATGACGGGCAGGTTGCCTTTCAGCCAGCTACTCAATGGTATGATCCCGATCTCTGTTCTCTCCAGAAGAGTCCTTAGAAATCCCAGTTATTGTAAAAACAAACATCCACACACATAATCAATCCTCACTTGGGTATCTGGTGACAGATTAGAAAACACTTTTGCCTGATGACAATCAGAGAATGAAATAGCCTCTTGCTCAAGGAATCTTGGCTTTAGAATGCTTACATACTTCCAGTAACAGGAACCTCACTACTTAAAACGGTAACACCCTCCATTGTCAAGCACTTCCCAACCACTAGAAAACTGAAATCTGATCTACCTTTTTTGCTTTTACTCATTGCCCCTAATTCTCCACTACACAGAGGAAGCCCAACTTTTTGTCTGCTAGTCCTTCAAATCATTTGAAGAGAGCTTATCGCTTCATCTAAGATTTCTCCTCTCCATACTAATGCACAAAGAGAGAATTGAGAACACTTCTTAATGATTTAGGAAAAATGTAATTAACAGGCATTGGCTGAAAGTTAGTCGATCTAGAGCCTAAGAATCTGCATGCATTTTCCAGTATTCTATTACAGTAGCCTAAGGGTCTAGTAAAATACCTTTGTAGTTACTAAAGGAAATCTATAATACCAAAGAGTGAATATTACATATAATACTTGAGGCAAGAAACAGAGAAAACTTTCATTTACAAGGCAATCTGCTAAAACAACAAAGAGCAGCTCAAGAGGACCTTCCCCTGAAAAATTAATCATTACTGAAATTCTAATAATCAAGTCCAGACAAAGACCAGTCAACTGCTTCATTATACCTTTCACATGGCAGGCTTCTTCTGAAGTCTTTTCAAACATTCCTATTCGCCCCCAAATACATACATGTGCACATAGTTTTTATTTTTCGCGACTTAATTTTTATTCTTGGGACTTCTACTCTTTCCTGTGATAAGACATTTCCAGGGAAGATGAGTTCTGCCCTGTGCGGCTGCAGTTTGAGGACGGTCCAGTAGCCATTATAACGAGGCAATATAAACAAATAGAATTTGTCTAAATTTAAAAGGACCTGTTTAAAAAATCATAGTATTTTCACATGAGAATTTCCATTCGGTGTGGAAATTAGGGAGAATGTCTTTTTGAGGTAATAAGAAATTAATTTCTCTTTTTCAGAAACACTTCTGCTTTAAAAGGTTTTTTTTTTCTTTCTTTTTTTTTTTTTAAAGGAAGCTCAAATTTCAGAGACAAATTTGGAATTAAGCATGCAGTATGAAAAAAAGTAGGTGGGGGATATACCGGGCTATTTGAGAGAAGGATCTGGCTGAGATCACAGTCTGGCATAATGATGAAGAATCTCACCCAGAGAACTAGTAAGACAAGGGGGTAAAAAAGCCCTCTGCCTTCCCCTCTGTACCCACCCGGGTCTAGGGGTATATTAAGATCTCATCTCGGACAGTAGCCAGCTTTGATTGCGTACTTCCCATGGGCCAGATATGGCTACACAGGTTAATCCTCGCAAGCACTCTCGGGTAGGTGTTCCATTTTACAGATGAGCAAACTGAAGCAAATGGTTAAGAAAGGATACATGGTGGCTACTTAAGGTGGACCCAGGATTCAAACCCAGGATGCTGACTCAGGTTTTTCATCCCAATATGGGAAAATATAAATAACCAGCTGACTGCAAAACCGCTGGCAGGATCCAACCAAACAGAAGTGGAGAAAAACAGAAGCTCTTTTCACCAAGGCACAAAAAAATTATTCATTCGGGAGGCCATTCCACATACTCCAGTTCTGCTCAGTGCCATCTACCCCCTTACCTGCGGAGCGTGGGAGAGGCCACATCGGGGTACTTGGCCCCTGGCTGGAGAGCAGCCTGAGCCGCACTGGACATAGGCTGGGATGCTGGGTTCACTTTCACAGAGTTACAGGAAGCCACACTCTCGTTGTCAGACGAGATGCCTTTCTCCTTATCCGTCTGGTTGACCAGACCCGGCAGAGAACTGCCCAGGGCCGTTTTGGAAGGCTCCCTCAGCTTGGGCACAGGCAGGCCTGCGGATTTGCTGCTGATGTTGGAATCTATGCTGCTGGTGCTAGACCTGTTCCCAGCCCCGTTCCGGCTGGCGGACTTACTGGGCCTGGGCAAACTCCGGTACTGCAAGTTCGTCCGGGAGCTGAGAGCCAGATACCCATCGTCCTGATTCTGAGCCCCATCCATGCTCGTCTTCCGGCCGGTAGACCGGCCGACGAGCGCAGACGACTTTGGGATCTTGCCCAGCGTGGCCGACCTGCTGGTGACGGTAGCACCACTGGCTGTGATCATGGCCAGACCAGCAGCCGAGCCGCTCTGCTTCTTGAACCCAAAGCTGTTGGCATTGGCAGTGGGCGTCCTGGAGCTGCCCGAGAGGGACTTCTTGGACTCATCACCACTGCTGCGGCCTGCGTCGGACGGGGACCGCTTCACCTGGGAGGCTTTGGGAGACAGCCTTCCTTTCTCAGACACCTTTGCATCGTCTGTCTTTCCTAAGAGAGAGAGCAGCAAGGTTAGCTTGCAAACCGAGAAGCCAGCTTGCACGACTCCTTTTGTTAAAAACCCTCCCCTCCTCCAAAGAACTGGTTCACTTTTTCCTTGGGGAAAGCAGTAGCCTTGGGAGGCAAAGGAAAGAGCTTTTTATAAAGATAATCGAGCCTACCACTGTCACCGTGAGCCTTCTCGGAGATGTCAATGGTTTCGTTCCTTTGCAAAAGCAGTCTAAATTTACCCAGAACAAAGCAAAGCCAGCCAATCACTGATGCGTCTGGGAAAGAGATCCTGCCCTTTCCTGACCTCTCCTTCTCTGTCCATTAAGATGCTGTCCCTAACAGCACCCTCTGCCTTCCTGCAAAAACACCAGCTTTGTTTACACACATCCCTAAATCACGGACAACATTAACTCGACATGGAGACAGCTCGTCAACACGTGCCCTCGAAAAGCCTGCACTGGGGCATGTTGGCTCTTCCCTAGCACATGGTGAAACCAAATCAACACATCTCAGCAGCAGGACCACCTTTGGAGTTTGAGGCTTGCACGCTTACGTATTTCCGCTTAGAAAAAGGTAGAGATGTGAACCTTTCTGAAAGCTGGTTAATAGCAGAGTCTAAACTCTAAGAAGAAATACCTGAGCATTTATGGGGACTTACAAACAAGGTCAAGTTCTCGCTAGAGAAACCGCGGTTTTGGTTTTCAGACCGACAAGTGCAGAGGTGAGACGGCACAACCTCTTACTCACCAGTGCCTGGGGTCTTGAGCGTGCCTGCCGGGGCAGCCGCCTTCGTCCTGGGCATGGTGATGCCCACCTGAGCCGTCATGCCTCGTCGCCACGAGCCCGTCTGGGAGATGACAGAATTCTTCTTGCCCGACGTGCTTTTGTCAGACTCGTCAGACACGTCCGAGGGATTCCGCCTCCACTTAGACCCTGGCTCCATCTTTATGCCGCTGTCTGACCCTCCGTCTGACCTCTTGACATCATCGCCCGACCACAGGGAACCCCTCTCCACCTGTGAGTGCTTCTCAGCGTCGGTCTGTGGAGGAGACTCTGAATCAGTCCTTCCCAAATGCCAGGCCAGGAGCCCCTCGGCCCAGAGTAAAAATGCCAATACGATGAGAGGTAAATACTTGAAAATGTTGGGGCCTCTGCAGTCTGGTTATCTCGCTAGAAAGCCTGTTTTGGTTCAAGGAAAGCAGAGGCTATAACTATGTCCGAGAAGGGAGTACGGAGGGAGAGTAGGAGGGGGATTAAGGGGGCCAGAGCCCCACGGAGGAGAACCATGAGCAGATGGAGACGTGGGGAGAATTCAGCCAACTCTCTGCCACCTGGCTTCTAACTCCGGAGACCAATCTTCCTCCAGCATCCAGCCTCCTGGCCTGTTTCCCTTTGTTCTGCCGTCTTCCTATCACTCCACTGGCAGCGGTCTTTGAATACAGCACAGCACCACAGTCTAACACACAGCCCGAGCAAGCGAGGGTGGCTGCAAGTTCCACTCGGATCAGGGAGAGAGAGAGAGGGGCTGGGAGGAAACAAATCCTCAAAAGCCACTCCCCCCACCCCCCTGCCCGTGCTAGTCAGAGGTGCCCGCTCCCACCCGGCTCCATTTATATGCCACCGCTTTGCTCCTCTTGCGGCATTTTGTTCAGACAAGGGATATAATTAGCCAGCTTTCTTTGGAAGAGCCCTGACCTGCTGGCCACGGAACCCAGGAGGGGACAGAAGTGTGATGTTAATGATTCACTGCGGTGAAAAAAGCACAAAGCTAACCAGAATGCTTTGGGGGCCTCCCTAGGGGGCTGGGGCCAGGTGGGGGGGATGCCAGGGGGGAGAAACAGTGCAGAGAATGGGGATGGGAGTTAGCAACACTTTAAGGTGGCCACCCTGAGTTACACGTCCTGTGTGTGCTATGCTCAAATACCAACGGTGGGCAATGCCAGCAGGGTAGGAAATGAGAATGATTACCTGGCAAGAATCTGGCCTAATGCCTTTCCTCCCAGAGTAGTACCCGTGCCTTCCTCTGCAGACACACTGCCGAATGAGACAAAGCTAACTACTGACAAGCAGCCCCAGTTAAATCGCCTGTCAGCACCGTGGCCCCCCCGCCAACCCCGCACCCCTTATAAATTCCTCTCATCCATCACAGCCACCCTGTGTGTGGCTTCGCTTGTTTCGCCATCCTCAAACACATACTGAGTTCCTTCTGGGTACTAGGCACCAGAAATAGGAGGGGGACAGGACGCTCGCTCCCTGACTGTGGGAAGCTCCCCATTCACCTGTGGCGAGGGACACAAGACAGGGTGTTCCCACATCCGAACACAGAGCAGGAGCTCAACCAGGGAACCAAGGAACACAAGCGTTTCAAGCTACTGCACACTTCAACAGAATGATCTCTGATCCTGACCACTCTCTGGTCAAGGAAGGTAAGGACAGCACCCCTCAGTTTTACAGACGAGCAGAGACCAAAGCTACCCACTCCCGGTCCTATTCCCACTACCACAGCCCGTGTTCCTTCCTGTCAACACTTCAGTTTGTTAATTCAACCAGAATATCCTCAGCTGTCTGCTGTTTGCCAGGCACCATGGACGGTCTGAGGATCTGTGGGTAAGACTAATCTCTAGCCCTTCTGGCATTTGCAATCCAGTGAAAGAGGTGAAGGTTGGATAAATACAAATAAATGAGTTGTCGTGAACTATGAAGAATCTTACATGAAAAAGGACACGGAGTATGAGAGTGAAGTACGTTGACGTAATTTAGACGATGATGATGAGGGTGGGGGATGGCAGTCAGGTAAGGCCTTTTGGAAGAAGTGCCCTCAAGAGTGACAAGAAACTTACTGAGAAGAGTTTAGGGAGGAGGATGCCAGGCAGAGGAAAGAGTACATGCAAAGGCCCCGAGGCAGGAAAGAGACTGGCTCTGGAAGGATTCAATCCACAAATATTTACCGGGTGCCACTAGATGCCAGGCAAACTTACAGGGACTAGGAATACTACAATGAATAAGAACAAGTCCAAGTCCTTGATTTCCTGGAGTTTACGTTCAAGTACATTCTGACCCATTATTTATTTATTTATTTATTTTTTAACATTTATTTATCTCTTAGAGACAGAGAGAGACACAGCATCAGTAGGGGAGGAGCAGAGAGAAAGGGAGACACAGAATCCGAAGGAGGCTCCAGGCTCCGAGCTGTCAGCACAGAGCCCAACATGGGGCTCGAACCCATGGACCGCGAGATCATGACCTGAGCCGAAGTCGGACGCCCAATCGACTGAGCCACCCAGACGCCCCCGGACCCATTCTAATGCACTCTAGGAAGTACCGAGAATGTAGCACATACCACAGTCTGGGTTACTGTATTATTGTTTTCATGTTCTCGTACCTTATTTTCCCTAATCAAATTGTAGCAATGCCAAAAGCAGTAGCAGTAACAACTAACATTTATTAAGTACTTACTATGCGCTGGGCACTGGGCTAAAAAAAAAAAAAATCTCTGAGGAAGTTACAGTTCATGTTCTCAATTTTACATAAGAAAACTGAGGCACAGAGTAGAAAAGAAAATTGCCCAAGACCGCACAGTGAAAAAGCGGAGACACGAGGATTCTAGGGAATCTGAAACGCAGAGCCCATCTCTTAACCACTATGCCACACGGCCTTCCCGGAAAAGAGGTCCGAGGACATGAGACATTTCTGCATGCCTAGCAACACCTAACACAATACCTACACCCAGTAGATTCTCCTTCCATACTGGCTGGTTGGCTGTTCCCCAACTCCAGCCGTGGGGCAGCTCCAGCCTAGCCTTGGGTGCGACCCCCCAGAATGCTGACGTAACCAGAGGCAGAGAGCGCGTGCGTGGTCTTGACCCAGGACTGTGGTGTGAATCCCCCTCTAGAAAGAACAATCGTCCAACCATCACAGCCCCAACTCGGTCCAGGGCGGGTAGCCTTCCCAGCTCTACTTTGCATAGCGGGCATCTGTCCTGGGACACTCTCTTGGCTCGTATGGGGGCACCACTAGGGATACAACGAAGAAGGCCCAGTGTCTCTGTTCCCAAAGCAAAGGGCGGCAGGCCAGCTGCAGGGGGACGTACAAAGAGCCACTCCCTTCTCTTGGCTCTCAATGCCCTCATCAGTTGTTCTCATTTCAAGTGGCGCCTAATTTTGAGAAGATTTCCCTACTGCCCCTACCTGGAAGTCCACTCACTCCTTCAACATCCCAGAGGGAAGGTGGGGAAACAACCATACATAGGTGGGGAGGAGGCCCGAAATTCTGGAGGGCTCACCCCTGAGGGCCCAGGTCGCTCCGGGATCACAGTGGGGAAAGTGAGAGGGTGGAAGCCAGGTGGGCCTGAGAAGCGAGGTGGGGGCCACATGGCCCGATGTGGGGGGGAGAACACGGGCATGGCATGAGTTCACATACTGGGTGCTGCCAGTCCTTTGTTGTGTGTGACCCTGAGAGCATGGCTTACCTCCTCTGGGGCTCTGACCTGTGTATAAAATGGAGATAGGACAGACGGGAGTCTTAGAGACCTGATGAGCTAAGTGTGGAGGAACTCAAACAGTGGCTCTTTTGTCAGCAACTCTCCCACCTCTGAAAATCCCTAGCACTTGGTTGTCCTTCTTTAGCATTTCTCCCGTTTCTGTGTTGCATTAGGGTGAACAGGGTACTCGTCTTCCTGGCTTTGGGGCCACAAGCCTCTAGAAGCCAGGACCCTGCCCTCTTCATGCCTACATCCCCTGCAGATCAAGAAACTCAGAGCTTCAACTATCATAATTACAGAAAACATCAGCAACGTCAGCATTATCCCTGGCCACTTCTCTTGCCAGGTAGGCACCGCGTCCCTCTGCATACGTTATTAGTTCATCTAATCCTCTGACCTTGTACTATTATCACATTTCACAGACCAGGAAAGTACAGGGGTGAAGAAGGAAACTAACCTGCCTAAAGTCACAAACAGTAGCACCTAGCAGGTGAGCAGAAGGGGCGCCCCTCCTCCTTGCCAAACCCTATCCCCGAATCCAGTCTAACATCCAGAGAACATCCAGAGAGCTCCAGGCTCATTTGAGGCCACACAGGACAGGAATCCCTGCCACGGAATTCAGAACTTTATTTCCTGGAGCAGCAAAAACTAAACTCACACGGAATTATCTGCCCCGCCTTGCATATTTTATTAAAAACTTCACAGGAAGTGAAAATGTAAGGTGGTGCCATAGGCCTCTTTGGACCTTGGCACCTGGAATGGAACCTTCCACAGACCGAGAAGAAACACTGAATGACCAAGGGCGTGAATGGATAGACGATTACGTGGGGGAGAGATGCGTGGGTGTTTGTTAAAGCCATCTGCCACCAACACACCGTCCTAAAAATAAAACGCGGCACAACAGAAGATGAATTGCAAAATGTATTAAGAACACAGTCAAATTCTGGTTACGGACATGAATGGAGGAGGGAGGCAGAGGGACAGGTAACCCAGAGGAAGGAAGAAAGGAAAGAAAGAAGAAAGAGAAAAAGGAAGAAGAAACTTGAGTACCTACCAAGAATTAGACACCGAGAGAGCATGCTGAGATAAGTATTTCCATGCCACCACCACACTCATCCTTCAAGACAAGTCTAATTACCGTGATGCTATGGACCAGGAGGCAGAGGCTTGAAGAGTCTGATCAGCTTATCCAAGGATGCCACAGAAGCAGGAGCTCGACCCTGACTTCAGAGTCTTCTCCTCCTCCCTGACACCGCAATTGGTTTGGCTGCTTAACCAGACTCACCAGTGCAAATGGGGAACGTCTACCAAGAGGCTGTCAAACCTCAAGCAGGGAGATCCTCTGCCCAGCCGCGCAGCAGTGACTGGAAGCCCAGTGCTGGACACCTGGGCATACGTGTCCCGCTGAGGGCACCCTCAGTGCCCCTCAACATCCTCGAGGAGAACAGTCACTCAGAGACAAAGGGGACTTCCACCTCCCAGGGACGGCTCCTCTGTTATCCGCTCCGCTAACAAGGCTGCTCCTTAGGCTTCCGAACAACCTTCCCGTTCCTTGGATGTATTTCCTTTTAGCTGTTCCTCAGAGGCTTTCCAAATTCGAAAACCCGGCCGGGCAACCTGTCCTCAGCCTGCTTTCCCACTGGACGCACTGACCCGCTGCTGCTTCCCGCCTCTCCATGCCTTGCCTGGGACACTGTGTGCTCCCTGTTCGATCGGGGGAAACCAGTCTGCGACAGAAACCTGAACGAGCCCTGGGGAATGATGGCAGTGCGCATCTTCCCGTTGCCTGATGCTGCTCAGAGAGGAGTAATGGCCCTTAGCTTTCCTCAGAGCGGTAAGAGGGGAGGAGTGGGGGAGGCTGCAATTTACGCTGATTCAAATATTTGGAGATGCTCCCTGGACAGGAACAAAGAGATGCCAGAGAAACCATCTCTGCAGGAATCCTAGTAACCATGGGTGCAAGTCTGCCTTTATTTTATTCCAAGACCTACTTGCTTAATTTTTCTTTAAATATTTTAAACTCAGGTAGTTTTATAGCAAAGAAAAGAAAACGACGAATATAACCCCTTGCGTCCCTTGAAATGAACTTTCTAAGCCTGATCAAAAGACATGTTTGTGTAATATTTGAACCTTTTTTGAGGTGACATTTTCTAGATCAAAGCCAAAGATGGTCAAAGAGGAGGAGGTCCTGGCATTAACCAGACCTGAGTATATCAAATAGGAAATCATTTGCAGATCCCAGAGGCTTACTCTGTATCAACGTGGGAAACAGATGCCAATTTTAGCTTTGCGGGAGGGAAACAAAGGACAAGGAGATTCTTCCAACACAGGGTTTTGTTGGTTCAACGTCATCTTTTTTTTTTTTTTTTTCAACGTTTATTTATTTTTGGGAGAGAGAGAGACAGAGCATGAATGGGGGAGGGGCAGAGAGAGAGGGAGACACAGAATCGGAAACAGGCTCCAGGCTCTGAGCCATCAGCCCAGAGCCTGATGCGGGGCTCGAACTCACGGACCGCGAGATCGTGACCTGGCTGAAGTCGGACGCTTAACCGACTGCGCCACCCAGGCGCCCCTGTTCAACGTCATCTTAAAAGCAAGACTCATCCTACCTCAAAAGTAAACAAAAGAGAAACCTACTGATTTACTCATCTCTCCCTCCCTCCCCCCTTTCCCTCTCTTTCTCCACCCCCGGCCGTCCCTCTCTATCTGTCTCTCTCTCTCTCTCTCTCCTCTCTTGGTTCCCCACCTCAGTATCTAAGGAGAGTCTAAAAGCTTGGTTGTTATTGTTACCCTGAAATTAGAAAGAGTCTCAGGAAAAAAAAAGCGTCCATGAGGAAAGGAAAACAGGTAGATACTGTGACAGTTGGCAAGGGGTAGGCGGCAGGGACACAGGCTGGCTGGGTGTTCCTAACTTGTGTCTAATCACTGATCAGCGATGCTTCTTAGGCAGTGATTTAAATCTCAGGTGATTTAGATCACCTTTTTAAATAGAAGTATAACATCCATATACTAAACGCACAATCTTAAGTACACGGCTTGAACGCATTTTATAAAATTAACATACTTCTATAACTACCACTGAGATCAAGATCTAGAATATTATCAGCACCTCCAACATCTCTGTGCCTACCCACGTTTTTTTCCCCTTAATAACCGCCACAATTCACCTCTCACTCAACAATAATTAGAAATTCTGGCAAAAGTGCAAATTCAAAAAGTCACAGGCAATCCCAGAGCTAACACCTAATATATTTCCTCAGGCAGTCAGTGTCCACATTTCTGTGGGACAGAAGTACTCCTACACTCTGACATGTTCTTTATTTAGCCCTGTCCTCAAAAAAAAAAAAAAAAAAAAAGATACCTTTGAAAGCACAGACATTTCCAAAGCAGGTCCTATCTTGCAGAGAAAGAGCTGAGAAAGGAGACGAGTGTGGAAGGGAGTGAAGGCAGGGGGGCAGGGTCATTTTTGCCCTCCCCGAGAGCCTTCTGGGAGACTGGCCCAATCAGACCTTCACGTGGCTTCACTGGAGATAGTGGCCCCCACTGGTGGGAGGGACCCACCATGAAAGTTCCCAGTCCCAGTGCCACCACAGTCGACCAGTCCTTGTGCTGGTCAGTCCCAACTTGGAGGCTGGTCATGAGGAGGGCCCCTCAGTTTTCCACTAGTAAAACAGGCTTGCTAGAACCAGTCCCCCTGACCACCAAGGAGCGCTGTGAAGGAAGTGAACGTGCCCACATGAAGCTACTTTGGAAGCAAATATAAGGTGGTACAGTATCCGGGGAATACAATCTCAGAGTTTCCAAGGAGGGGTTGAAAACTAACCACCTGGGCGTCTGGCAGGTACACTGAAGGGCGCAGCTGGCCAGTGGCAACTGTGGCACACAGGGACATGTGTCTGAAGGGTGGGGACACTTGGACACCTGTTGACTGTTGCCATGCGGAGAACACAGGTTCAAGAGAGCAAGAGCTTCCGATTTTTGAGGAGAAGCCAAGATCTCATTTTTCAGGTGAAATGATGCAATTTTAAAAAGAGAATGATACCATAAAGCAAAGAAAACCCACCAGCAGGAGGGTGTGACCTACAGATTGACGGTTGCCAGCCTCTGGGCAGGACAGGCTGGTCTTCCAGCCCAGGACTGTCAGTGTCTGCTCCCACCTCATTACTCTACAGAGACCAGCATGTGCCCTGGACGGCAGTGGCTCCTGGGGCCCAGGAGGGGACACACTCCAGGTTCAGAATGACCAACTGAGTCCACCATCCTCTTTAAAACAACAACAACAACAACAACAACAACAACAAAACGATTCTGAAACTAAGGTTCAGGAAGGAAATATGGTTTTATCAAGGCCTTCAGAGACAACGGTGAGGCGTCTCCACTCCTGTTTCCACTCCCCCTTTCTTTTGCAGGTGGAGAAATGAGTGCACGGGCACTGAGCAGATCAGGCCTCATCTCACGGACCTGGGGATTCTGCTCACCCCACATGGCCCCCTTGGTCCACAAGCGCGAGGCTCCCTGCTGGCAGGGGCCTTTGGGGGAGCCTGTTCCTTACCTGCACATCGAGGTTTTTGCGAGAAGAGGCAGGTGTGTTGGCATAGGAACTGATGGAGGAGCTGGTGTTGATGTCATCGGTGCTGAGGTTGTCTATAGTGTCGCTGATGCCGCTGCTGACGGAGCTGCTGTCATCCCAGCTGCCGAGACAAACACATCCTGAGCACAAAAACCTCACGTTGCGTCAGCTCAAGCCAACAATGTGGCCAAGTGCATACCGTCCCCGAAGGGTCCCTGTGTCCTAAGACCCCAGGCAAAGTTCTTGTGCCCCTAATGTGACTCATCTCAAGGGCACCACCTTTTTTATCCTTGCTCTTCTGGATGGGCAGATGGGTGAAATGGCTGAAACAAACCTTCCTGCCAATGGAGAACAATCTCCAGAGCAGAGGTGGCTGACCCACCCACCTCCCACCCCCCTCAACTTTATCTCGGGAACTCTGTAGAAGCCGATGGTTACTTCCCAGACCCGGCAGCGGAGGAAGAGTGATGGGTGTGGGGACTATTGCTGGAAGCAGGACAGGGAGAGTCCAGAGCAGCATGCTCCCTGGGGTGACAGTGGGAAGACAGGCTGCAGTCCGAATTCTCTGGACTCCACTCCCGAAGCGAAATGCCAAGGGAAGGAAAGCCACGGCAGTCGGCAGAAGCCTGTCAACTCCATTAGCAGCTATACCTCTAAAAGCATCCCAGGACATACCTGAAAGAGTTCACTTCCCAACCCACAAATCCATTGAGACCACGCCTACCGCTCAAATCAAGTCTCCAAGCAACTGTTCTTCCTCCTCCTCATCACCGTCTCCCACCACCAGCAAGACTTTCAACCCATCACCCGGTCCTGCCACGTCTCCCTGCAAAATGTATCCCCGTGCACACAGCCCTCCGCCTCTCCTGTCGCTGTGCCCTTCCGGCGGCTCTCAGCACCCCCTGGGTTACTGCAAAGGGGCCGCCAGGCCCGCTTCTCCCTAACAATCTGTTTTCCTCACAGCAGGCAGGACGATCCTTCCGAAACAGGAACATATTCTATGGCTCCACTGCCTAATAATACTTGAGCAGGGGCTTCTCAGGCACTGAAAGCCCCAAATCCTTACTCTGCTGCTCAAGACCCTCTGATCCGGCCTCCCTCTCCAGTCCAGCCTCGTGCCCACCTCTCCATCGCCTGCTGGCTCTGGCCGCGTGGGTTCCTGTTCCTTCTAGGCCAACAGGGTTCTTGTGTTCAAGACCCTACATTTGTTTTCCCTCTTTGTGGACACTGGCTCCTGCCTCCTTCTCATCTCGCGTGTTACCTCCTCAGAAAGGCCTCCCCTAGTGCTTGCATCTACAAGGCCCACCTCCCTCCCAACCAAGCCTGCTGCACCTTCTCTGTTTGCTTGCAGGGTGGCAGGCACACAGCAGGTGCTCGGTAAACACTTGTGGATTTAAACTCACGGGAGTGAGAAGTCGAGTGCTCCGCCAAGTAAACTTCCGACAGAAATGAAACCCCATCTACTTGATCTAGTGGAACAAGGTAAGTATTACTGTTTTTCTATCGCACAGGTGGAGAGACCGAGGCTTAGAAAGGTTAAGAAAGGCAACGCTGTCCTAGACCGACCAGCCAGCCAGTAAAAGGAGGAACAGAACCTGGATCCAGACGTTTGTGCCTCCAGAGCTACCTCTTTACTGGGACGCCAAATGGCTTTCCATTACGTCAACTTTCAGTGCACGTCGGAGTGTGGCGCGGCTCACTTTCTCAGGAGGAAGCCCGGGCTTGGAGGGCCTCACCGCAAAGGCCTCCTCACTCCCTGCCTCCGCCTGCAGGGTGAGTCTGTCCCCTCCACCTCCGGGCACACGGTACACGCTTATTAACCCCTCTAGACTGAACTCATGTTCAGCGAGACAGGACAAGCTCTGACGAAAAGTTGCCACCAGCTAGGGACTCTGAGTTCAGCCCCCTCCCCCAGCTCATTCTTAGACAAGTCACAACTCCTGTGTCTCAGTTTCCTTATGGGTGACACGTGGATGATACCACTAGGCTGGCTACCTATGTGAAGCTCTGTGGCAGAAAGCGTGACCTAACAGATGGAAAAGGACCCAAATCTACTCTCACGAGTGTGTGTGTGTGTGTTGGGGGGGTGGTGAAAAATCACATGAGTCTTTAATTGCATCTGTTCTCTGGAGTTACCAATGTAGTATATCTAAGATTTCCTATAATCCAGGGAAGAAGGAGGATTGAGGAGGGTAGGGTGGCTGGCAAGGAGGAAGGAGGGAAGTTAGGAACAGACGCCCATAAATCCAAGCCCCAGAGATTCTGCTCTGAATTTGTACCCGCTCCTCACGTATGGCCTTTCAACGCCAAACTGTTATTCTGGAGGCAAGTGTGGCGCTGACCGTACACGAGATTGTTCTCACGCTGGTGCCCGGAGCATCATGGGGTTACCCTGGCTGAGCCGGCCCAGATGGGGAGAAGCCAGGGTAGGTGGGAGTGGGGAAACCAGTGACAAGGATGAAGGGGCAGGGACACCGAGGGAAGCCCCGGCTGAGCAAGAGCATTCTTTCTGCCAGAAACCAGCTGTCCCTGCGCCTGGAGAACCAGTCACGCCTCCTTCACTTCTGGATCCTTCGGGATACTGGCAACGCTAGCTAGATGTAAAATCGGCTACTTGGAACTTGCCCTTTCCCCCAAATTCAGGGTGTAAGTGGCCATGAGCCACCAAGATCAGAGTTGGTGAGTTCCAAGACGGACTCCAAATACTTCCAGGAGACGCCCTGTGATAACAATGCCACCCTCACAAGGGAATGTGGGCTACATGCTGGCTCTTCTGGGCCCCTCTTAGACATTCACGCTCTCTGTACACGTCTTAACAGCTGTGAAGTGCTGGGATGATCTCTTTCACTTGGCCTAAAACACAGTCCCCCAACTTGCGTGACCACACAGGAGATGCTGAGACGAACAAAGCACAACTCGGGAGGCGAGGAAGGTAGAGCCTGAACTGCCAGAGGCCACTCCATCGTCACCTGCCCAAGAAGGCAGCAGAGTCAGGGGGAGTGATGTCGTGTGAGCGCCCGTATGGAGCCATATCTGAGGCTCCGAAGAGACAGAAGCACCCCTGGGAGACCGAATGTGAGGATAAATCCATTCTTCTGCTCAAAACGAGTTTGCTCAGGTTTGTGTCAGTTGGTATCCTCGCGCTACCGAATGGGGAACTGCGATGTGTTTGCCAAAGGACTCCAGGCATGTGGCTGAGAGTCTGACAGGAAAAGCGCAGAAAAGCGTTCGGAATTCATTCACGCAGTTAACAAGAGGAGCCGCGTCCAAGCGAGTGGCAGAGGAAACTGTGTACGACCTGCACCAGGGGTACGAAAGTCCACTGACCCAGGTCGGGGGAGAGATGGTGAAAGGGACTACAGAAACCGATTACAACAGAAATGTGAAAGAAACACAGAGGATCTGTGTTTGCTATGTGGCGAGACGAAATTTCAGCTACGAGGCTCAAGGGACCCGGGTGACACAGCAGAAAGAACTACCGTGTATTCAGCAACGGCTCTGGAACAATCACTCTGGAATATGGTGTGGCCATCCCTGCATTCTTTCTGCTCTTGAACCTGACTGTGAAACACCATACAATGGCCCCGGAGCCTGCCGGAGATGATGAAGGTTTCAAAAGATGAAGGCAGATATGAAGTAAATCATAATGTTAATGCTTAAATATAGGATGAAATCTTTGTCATCACTGGGATAATCTCTGTATACCACTTAAAAGAACAGGGGGGCATATTAAACAATCTAAAGAAAAAGGGTCTTGTGATTTCAATTTTGAATGAGTACTGATTTCTGACTTGAGATTTTTAAGATGAAAGGTTTAAGGACTGGGAGTCAGGCTGTAAAAAGAGTTACAGTACTTGAGAAAACTTAATTTATGACACGTATAACTTTAGTTTATTTGACTTGCAAGAGTTATGTGCTTAGAAAGATTTTGCTTGTTAGGCCGGTAAGTCCCCACTGTCAGACATTTGAAGAGCTCGAGGAAACCATGCGTGTTAAACTTATGAATGCCATCTAAAATGTTTAAGGAAGCTTAATTATCCAAGTTTCCAAACAGTACTAATCATTAAAATTCAATCTGTTCAGTCTAAATTTATAAAGTACTAACCAAATAACAAATGGAAATCAGCTTAATTTATACAAAAATACTTGTTGTATAGATGAGATCTATAAGAAAACCTAGGTTTAAAAATTAAAGCTTTTGGGGCGCCTGGGTGGCTCAGTTGATTAGGCATCCAACTTGGGCTCAGGTCATAATCTCACTGTTCATGAGTTCGAGCACCGCATCAGACTCTCCGCTGTCAGCACAAAGCCTGCTTCAGATCCTGTCTCCCTCTCTCTCTGCCCCTACCCTGCTCGTGCTCTATATTCTTTCTCCAAAAAAAAAAAAAAAAAAAAAAAAAAGTTAAAAAACTTAAATCTTTAATAAACTGAATAGTAAAACCAAATAAATTCTAAGACGTTCTTTTTGGGCACAAAAGCACTCCTTAAACATTAGCAAACTATTAAGGCAGATTTTGTTCTGTGAATGAACGAATGATTTCTATATGAATGACCAGAAGAACAAATGAACTCAAGAGAGCACCCCTCCTCTCCAGTTTTTTTCCCGCTCCAGTTCATCTTTGCTCTACGTTGCAAGACTTCCAAAGCCATTCCAAAACCGCTCCCCAAATCTCGGTGGAAACGACACTGTGTTTGACATCCTTGGGAAGAGAGCTGAATCCCAGGGCCTCCTCCTGCCTCACAGCCTGTATTATATAGGAAATTCAGAGGAATGTGGGACGCAGAGCTTGGCTGGTTTCCCTGTCTTTTTCAAAAAATTTCAAGACAGCATATCATGTTTATGCCCTATAAATTCTTTGGCAGAGACACAGACAAATGGCAGGAAGATGCTTCCACTGATTCCTCAAGAACCATTAATGCCAACACATCGTTTCCCAGCCAGATCACAGGCATGTACCTTTTTCACTACTCAGTGAAGTGTCCCCCATTGGTGCAGTCATACAATGGCGCCTGGGAGTGATCAGTGATCCGATTTGAAAACAACCTTCCACCATTTGGAGCCAATAGGTGGGTGGAAGGAACTCCATCAAACATTTGCTATTGTTCTTTAAGACTCCTAAACTCAACACTTTTGGACCCTGATACAAGGGCTTTGAATTCATCTGTTCATCTTACCCAGTCCAGTCAGCACCCTCTCTGTGCCAGACACCGTACAAGGCAGTGGAGACACAGTGATGACTCCTAGTTGTCCTTACCCCCGACAGCAAGGCCAGTGGATGTGACAGACAAGAATACATAGCCCAGACACAAACGAAAATGTAAATCGGGAAGGTGAGCAAAGGGTACCAAGTAGAAACTGCACTGGTTCCAGACATTTCTACAGCCTTTGATGTCTCAAGCCACCAGCCGGGTACCAGCACACGGTAATAGGAATAGCCTGCAGCGTGCCCGATCCCAGGTCCACCGACACTCGTTGCTATACGGCAGTCTCCTTCAAGGCATGGAAGTGGCAAAGGGGCCGGGAGAGCCAGGCCCTGTCCTCAGCCATCCCTAGAACTACTCCTTGTTACTCATTTTGTCTCTACGCCCCAGACTTCCAAATCAGGAGGGAGCTGACTGCAGCCATCCCAAAGGCTGCTTTCTTTTCTTTTCTTTTTTAAATTTTTTTAATGTTTATTCATTTTTGAAAGACAGAGACAGAGCACAGGTAAGGGTGGGTGGAGACAGGGGGGCGGGACACAGAATGTGAAGCAGGCTCCAGGCTCTGAGCTGTCAGCACAGAGCCCGACACGGGGCTTGAACTCAGACACGGGGCTTGAACTCATGAACCGAGAGATCATGACCTGAGCCAAAGTCGGCCGCTCGACCGACGGAGTCACACAGGCGCCCCTCAAAGGCTGCTTTCTAACTGACATCCTAGGAGTTTAAGCTCAGAGAAAAGTTGGTACAGAGACAAATGGGCACATGGAAGGTCCCCACAGATCTCAGAGCATCTCCTCTCCTTCAGTAAAAACTGCCCAACAGGTAACTGCACCTTTTAGTCTTTGGGTTTGTTACTTCATCGCTAATTTCACCCCTCAGCTTATTTTTTTTTAAGCCCACACAATCTTTTTTCTTTTTTTAGTTTATTTTTATTTACTTATTTACATTCAAGTTAGTTAACATACAATGTAATCTTGGCTTCAGGAGTAGGACGCAGTGATTCACCTCCTATATATGATGCCCAGTGCTCATCCTGAAATGTGCCCTCCTTAATGCCCATCACCCATTTACCCCACACCCCCACCCACCTCTCCTCCAGCAACCCTCAGTTTGTTTACTGTATTTAAGAGTCTCTTATGGTTTGCTTTCCTCTGTTATCACCTGAGTTTTGAGAGGGAGATAGCAAGCAGGGGAGGGGCAGAGACAGAGGGAGAGAGAGAACCCCAAGCAGGAGTTACACTGTCAGCACGCGGGGCTGGAACTCATGAACCGTGAGACCATGACCTGAAGTCAAGAGTATGATGCTTAACTGACTGAGCCACCCAGGCGCCCCTAAGCCCACACAATCTTTTAAATACTTGGAAAAGGTGCCAATATCTTGTACATAGGAGACAATTAGCTAGCCCTGAGTAGTAACTGCCCTTTTTAGACAGAGACACACTTTCCCATTTGACACAACCCCTAGCTAAGCCTCTTCACTCACCCTGCAATTTGAGTTTGCAAACTTTCCTAGAGAGGCAACAACCCAAGTCATAACAGAATCTGCGTTAGACCACACTATTTATCCACAAAGGAACAGAATGCAATCTTAACTAATATTTATAGGCACCACTGAAGATGTTTACCAAATGCCAGGTACCCCACTAGGCACATTATATATATTATTCCATTCCCATTTTCCACTGGATGAAACAGAGGCTTAGGGCCCTGAGCTCATCAGAAGAATGGGATTCAAACCAGACTCCATGCACCCTTCCAGCTCGTCTGAAATCAAGCACATACAGATCAGCTTGGAAATCTGTCTGCTAACCAGCCTAATCACAAAAGAACCTCCACCAGCTGACAGCAAGCAAGTGTATCAAAAAGGGACCTCATTTTGGACAAGACACAGCATTTTGACCAGAACCATGGCCTCAACTGTTTGTCTACTATCTCTTGAAATACAGATGGGAAATGATTCGCCAAAAGTGATCAGAAAATCCACTCAAAAATGGAAAGACCCATAAAGCCAGGAGGATCCTATTTCAGTCTTATAAGAGATGCTGACATCACTGTGTCAGGAATTCAAATGCCACTCAGAAGGCTTAAAGCACAATTTTAACAGCCAAACAAGCTATCTGCTATGAAGAACGCAGGTGAAAGCATCATAAATTATTTTAGCTCCTCACATTCCCTGTTTTCCTCCCTGTTGTGGGGAGTGAGCATTCCACACAACCGAGGAGAGAAACCTGCCTTCACCAGTGTACCCCCTCCCCCCTTCCCTGAAGAACCACCTTTAATCTGGACACATTTTTAATATCAAGCTCTTCCGGGGAGTTTCCAAATGCAGCAGGAATTGGTAATGGTCCTGAATTAATGTGATTTTATATTTGTAACTTCATCTCCCATAAAGCAAAAAAGCAAAGAGGAATGATTAAACAGATTTTTCCACTAGGATTTACACACCCATGTGTGAGGAATCCTGGGTTTCAGCTAAAGACTCCAACTCTGAGGAGTTATTGAAGGGTCCAGAGGGTCATTACACTCTTCAAATGGACTCCCTGTGAGATAATGTTGTTTACTCAAGGGAAAGACATGCTAACCCAAGTTGTAAAAAAAAAAAAAAAAAAAAAAAAAAATCAATCAGATTGCAGATACATATTTGTTGTCTGTTCACTGATAAATCACCATGCAGAGAAGAAGGACTCTAACTATGGTTCTCGAAAGCAGTCTTCACAAAGCAGCAGCTCCTCACACCCAACCCCCCAAACCCCAAAGACTGGGTCCACTTCCAGAAGGCCCTTAGCGCGTCCTCAGGAGCAGTCGGGGGCAGCCCCTGCCCCACTTTCTGTCTCTCTCCTGGTGGCTGAGTGCTCGATTCAGAGACACCAAGGGCTGGGCCCAGGCCTTACCTGCTTACTTTTCCAGTTCTGCCCTAGAATCACAGCAGAGCTCATTTTCACGGCCCTGTGCCCCCCGCCAGACAGCTGTATTCAGTTGCAAAAGCCCAGACTGGTGGAACTTGTTTTCTGGCTATTGTTCAAGGCAATTGTTCCTGTGAAACCCCAGGGGCGGGCGGAATGAGATCTTTTGGTGTGGATGAGTGAGCAAGCCCAACTGTAGGCTGAGTAGTAACCCCTGGGGAAGGGAAAGGGTTTGGCTACCTTCACTTCCCACCAGACAGGTATGTTAACTATTTCCTTCCCAGGAGGTATTCTCCAGGGCATCGCCTCCTCCACCCACTGCTGGCAGTCTATTTAGAAAACCTACCTTCACAGAAAGCAAGAGCACGTCCTCAGAATCCCACCTTTCGTTGTCTATCTGGGAATGATAATAGTGTAATAGCCAACTTTAAATGAAGTTCAAAGTTGTGCCAGACCTCATGCTAATTACACGCATTATTTCCTTTCATCCCCACGACTCCACGGTACAAATAACAACTCTTACTGGGGGCTTGCTTCCGTGCCAGGTCCTGTCACTTACATTTTCTCTGGGTACTCACACTATACCCATTTTAGAGATGAGACAATTGAGGCTTGGAAAGAAAGGCCCAAAGGTCATACAGCTAAGAAATCCTGAAGCTGGGATTCAAACACAGATCCAAGAGTGTTCAACCACCCCCGTTTATTTATTCATTTGGCATCCTTTATTCCATGCCTATCATGTAAACAACAAGGACTTCAAAATTTTCCACACCAAAAAAAGAGACAGTTACTTGAAAAAAAGCCATAAGCAAGCCTCTTGTCTCTAGAGTTCACCTTCTGAGATCAGCCTACATGGTTTGCAAAATGTCCTAGAACTTGAGCTCGAATGAAAGTAAGGGCAGACACGAACCCCAGTGAATTTAGTCTCCTCTAGCAGTGGGCCAGGGGACCACTAAGCCCTGGAGGCTCCAGATGGAGGCAGCACACAGCTCCAGAGAGAAAAGTAAAGTAGATTTATTTGAAGCCTGGCTCCACCATTTACTTGTCAGAGGCACCTCCTCCCACTCCCCGCTAGCCCCCTACCCCTGCACAGGAGACCCAGGCTTCCCTTTGTGTGATACGGTGCTAACACCAGGCCCCATGAGCCTCTTGTGGGGACCAGATCAGACCTGCAGGCACTCAGGAGATAACCAGCTCACGTCAGCTGCAGTACAGAATCCGGGAAGCCTGAAAGGACCGCAGGAAGGAAATGCAGGCCCACGCTACAAAAGAGATGATAAAGTACCAGGGCAAGAACTTGCTTCTTGCGGCTTCGGTGTCCCAGGGGAGAAGCAGCCTCTACAGACGGTGCCAGGTGCAAGGCCAATCACTCGGGGTGGAGAGAAACAAGAGCCCCATAAAGAGGGCTCCAAGGGGATTTAGCAGCATTCAGAATGCCAGGGGTTGAGTTTCACCCCACAGCACCTTTGTCCCATTTTGGTAACTCATTCCTTTAACAAGTAGGTGGTCCCCTGAGTAAGCGTGAAATTCCTCCCTTTGGCTCCAGGGCCTTGGTGGGGCTAGAAACCCCAGAGGGATGCCTTCTGGCCTCATTGTTACAATAGGCACCAGCGTGTCTGCTGACCTCAGCTACACAAAGCCGTCTCTCGTCCAAGGCTCCTCCAGAGAGGGCTGCTGACACTTGGTCCACTGCCGGTCAGCTTTTGCCAAAGATCTCAACAAACTCATCCTGGTGTTCTGTTTACCAGAAGATACGTGTACCCTAAACATCAACGGGATTCAGCACATTATACACAGCTAAGGCAAATAATAGCAAACGCCTACAACGAGGTGACAAACTTTAAAGGTGGGATCTAGGCCCGCTGGTAGGTACTTTACACACATTATTCCACACACTCCTTTCTGTTACCCTATGAGACAGACTATTAACGTTTCCTTTACATAAATGTGGAAACTGAGGCTTCCAGAGCCCAGGCCATCTGCCCAAGACGCCAGACCTAATAAACGGAGCTGGACTGGAACCTAGATCTGCCGATGCTAAACCCAAGCTCTTAACCACATTCATTCAACTTAGGAGCAGAAGGAAGGATTCTTTTAACTAGATCCCAGTCATATAAGAACTTACAACTCCCACATGTTATCCAAAAAGCCCAGGACACTTTTTCATGCAATCAAGTTATTCTTAAAACATCTCCAAGGAGGTAAATGAAAGGGGGGAGGGGCAAATCCCACACAGAGCCTTGGCTGGCTGCCTTAGGTCTAGAGTAGGTGAAGGGGGATGCGGAGTCCCAACATTTCTATCACCTACCCTGCCACACCCATGCACTCCACTCACTTTCAATTCCCAATACCTCTTTAGAGGTCTGGGACCTCTAATTCCCAACCTGAACGCACAAAACAGAACCACGACTGCCTCAGGGAAGCTGAGAGAGGGGAGTGTCCCTCCAAACCAATCCGTCCGGCCTCGTTTTGCAGTGTTGTCTTGTCGGGGGCCTGACCTTACAAGTTATCCCTTCTGGGGCAACAGGGAAGGGAAGAGAACTCAGGTCCAGAAACAACCGCTCAAAATCAGCTCTGTGGCCCCAAAACACTTCAGCTCTAGCTAATTAGCCAAGCCTAGCACACATGTGAGCAGCTAGTGCCAAGCTTGGGTCAGCATTAACATGCCGGGCGTACAACCTCTCCTTCCAGGACTCAATAAATCCAGCTTCCCAGGAGGCAGCCCCAGAGTTCCAGGGCACAGTCCCAGGAGCCCAAGGCCAGCTCCAAGGCCACTGGCTGTCCCAGATTTGACTTCCACTTGGGCTCCTGCCCCGCTGAACCTGGTACAAGCACAAACCCAGTCACCGGCCCAGAAGCCTCAAAGGGATGAGAGAATTCCCAGGCAGGTCCTGCTGCAAAGCAGAGTTGCTTTTTAATATCCCACCCCTGCCCTCTCTGAAATAAGCAGAATCTGAGAAGCCCAGGCAGGCCACGCTTGCCCGTCTCCTGTACGCTTTGGTGAGTCCTCTGCAACAAAAAGTGCCCTTCGTCCAGCTGAATCCACATTTAAACCTGTAGCTAAAACCATCCCGAGCCATCTGCCAAGCCCAACAAGGAAGGCAGAGTGGTGTCTAGACCCAGGTTCCCATGCCAGCTTGGCCTCTTACTAGCTGTGTGACCTTGAGCAATTCCTTAACCTCTCTTGGTTCCCATTGCCGCACCTCGAAACTGAGGATAATATTGCTGGCTCTGCAAAGAAAATTACATGAGACTGTGTCTGTTAGATGCTTGGAGAGCAGTAGGTGATAATGAACATCTTTTTTTCTCTTCCCCCTTGTCTGGCTTAAAATAGAAACGCTTCTCTTCGGGGCAGCGTTATAGCAGCCCCAGCGAATAAGAAAAGTACTCATATTTAAATCTCCCATGCTATCTCTCTTGGAGCCCAGTTTCCAGAAAAAAAAAAAAAAAAAAAAAGCCACCCAGTAATTTGCAGTATTAGTAAACATAACCGCAAACTCACCCGGCTTCTTAGATTCTAAACAAAACCTCCAACTGCAAGTCATTTTCATCAGGGCCCTCCAAACCACTAGCAACCGTTGCTGGGGCCCACATGGCCTCTCTCGAGCTCTCTCCTCCCCCCAAACTGGAAGGTCCCCCCCTCAAAAAAAACAAAAAACAAAAAACAAAAGTGGAATAAGGATCTAAGACAGTTGGGAGGTCAACACCCAGTTTTTCAGTTTTAAGAGCCTCCTTTGCTAAGTTGGTCTGTGAAAGCCTGACATTCCCCAAACGTCCAGGTGGACCAAGGACATTTGGGGAAGGCTCCGGCTTCCTCCAGGATTATCAAGGCTGGCACGAAAGGAGTTGGGGGTGGCAGGGAAAAGGATGCTGAATTCCGGACCAGCCGCTTCCCCCCATCGCAGAGCCCACGGGGATTTTGGCAGCTGTACCACTGGCTGCTCTGCAGGGCTTTCCAATATCACCCAAGGAACGACAAGGCAGGACATGCGGCACACCCCGCCCCAGGCCCCAGAAATTTGAGGAAATCATCCTACCTGGTAAGGTTCCCGGGCCAGAGCATTTCACTACATTGTGGTCCTTAGAGAAAGCGGACAAAGAAGCCGAATGAGTCTCACGATGGCAACTCAGCCAGCCAGCCAGCCAGCCAGCCAGCCGAGCTGGCCCACGTTGGGCCAGGGAATCCCGGGCACCCAGCAACTCTCCTACTGAAGGACCAGTCAGACGGGGATCACTATGCCCCAGCCCAGAAAAGAAATCTGATCCACCAACAAAATTAACCCCTTAAGTGCTGAAGGAGCGAGAGGTCAGGCCTGAGTGCTAGCATCAAGTCAGCTGTGAAAAGTTTCAGCCAGGCAAAAGCTAACACCAAACTCTGAAACCATTACCGTAAAGCACCTAGTGGGAGGGCCCTCGCTATGGTCCCGGGGGAATCTGCAACAGTGGGTCAAGCTGAATAAAACCTAAACGTGAAAAAATATTTTTAGTCCCCCTGGACTGTGCCAAAATGTTGGGAAAAGTCCTTTCAGCCAAAAGTGCTACTATTAACAACGACACACAAAAAAAAACACCCGTGATAACATTTCTTAGCTCACTCCATAGACCACTGAAAACAAAGTATTTGATTGAAATGATTGGCCTACACAAGTAACTTCTGAACCTAAAGGGGAAGATACCTATTTGTATAGTGAACAATGATGTACATAATTTCCGGTGATGTCAGTTTTGATGCGGTGCCAACAAAAATAGGCATTAATTCCTGATGCTATTTTTTTTTTAAAGGAGGCTCAGTCTATGCATGGCTACTTTAAACATTACGGTACAAAGGCTGGGAGGGGAGGTGGGATGGGAGAGAGTCCCAGTTCTGGGATGGGAAGGGGTTGCACCGGCTAATCCCTATTAAAACCTGTAATCAAGGAATTCAGAAGGAACTATGTAAACAGATGCTGTGAACAATGAACAACTGTTTTACTATTGAAAATTCAAAAGCAAAATTGTTATAGCCACAAGCTTTTATTTTAAAACGAAGAAGGATTAAGATGCTCTCCAAAACTCCAACTCCCTCTCCAAAAAATCCTAACAGTTGGCTCCTGGCAGCTTTCAAAGACTTTCTCTGAGAAAAGCTACCCGCTGCCCGCCCCCCGCACCCCCCCCCCCCCCCCGCCTTGGTTGGGCCGCCTCTCTAGAAGGATGGGGGAGTAGGGGTGTGTGTGTGTGTGTGTGTGTGTGTGTGTGTGTGTATGTGTGTGTGTTGGGGGTGGGGTGGGGTCAGGGAGAAGTACAGGGTCTTGTGTGGTCAGCCTTTGCTCAGCAAACAGAAGCCTTTCAAAGGCGAATGAAGAGCCATTCCTCCCCCAACCAAGAGGGAGGGAATAAAAGGTCAGCTCAAAAGGGAAACAGGGTCTAGTAGGGCTTCCCAGGTGAATGCAAAAGGCAAACGTGTCCAGGAGCAGAGATTGTAATCTTGAAGGAGTCCCAACCGAGGTTAATCATTCGCATCTCATCCCTCGGGCCCTCCCCCACTAGAAAAAAAATGCTGCCATCATCTGTAGCAGGGGGGTGGGGTGGGGGGAAGACAGAGGCCAAGGGGTGGGAGAGGGGTGGATTTGGGGAGACGTGTGGCTCAGATTTGAGACAAAAAGTCAGGATGGATCCAAGCTCTGACTTGACAGACAGCTCTTTGGCTGACAAAGAGGCTGTAAACCATTCTGTGTACTTTCTACACCGTCCTGGGAACTGAATTCATCTTTATAACAAGACTTGATAAATCTGGTTGACTTCTGTGTTAATTTGGGTAGAATGAGGCAGTGACTATATATGCATGGACACATACAGACATATGTATACACACGCACATACACATGCAAAAAATTTCCACTGTTTGCTATACTGTTCCTTGTTTTAGGCAAATGTGTAAAAATCCAGATTAACTGCCAACAGAAATTAAGGGCTGTCTATCCATGCATTTAGTCATTCATTCAACTAACTGCTATTTATTGAGCACTTGGTATATGCCAAATCACATTGTTCTAACTGTGAGGACACAAAATAGACCGAAAATTCCCTATGCTCATGGAACCTACCTTTTTAAGGTGGAACTATAAAATCAATGACATAAAATGTAAATTATATAGTATATCAGTGATAAATGTTAAGGAAGAAAAGTAACACAGGGAAGAGGATGTGATGTGATTTTTGGGGGAGCGTGGTGTCTGAAATTTTTTCATAAGGTGGTTAGGGAAGGCCTGCTGAGGGGATGATTGTTACTATAGACCTGAATGAATTGCAGAATATGGTTATGTGAATATCTGGGGGTAAAGAGCCTTCCAAGAGAGGAAATGGTCAGTGCAAAGGTCCTGCGGCAGGATACAACTTACACATTCATTCCAAGAACCACTGTGGCTAGAGCAGAGAGAACAGTGAAGCAAGGGAAACCCAGGAGTAGGTCAGGTCCAAGGGGCAAGGGAGAAAGGGAGGAGGGAAGATACTTAAGGAGAGCCTGGCAAATTGCTGTATCTTGGCTTTTCCTCTCACAGAGGGTGCACGGGAAGGTGAATCAATGGAATTTCTCCTTGAATAAAAATTTGTTTAAATCTCCTACAACACTAAATATATTTTAATTATTCAAAAATTTTACAAGGGCAAATTTATTGCACAAGACAATGTGCGTGAAGGGGGGGGTCTCAGTCCTTTTTCTGTGGTTAAAACAATCACATCCTTAGGGGCACCTGGGTGGCTCAGTCAGTTAAGCACCTGACTTCGGCTCAGGTCATAGTGTCATGGTTCGTGAGTTTGAGCCCTGCATCAGGCTGTCAGCTGTCTGCACAGAGCCCACTGCGGTTCCTCTGTCCCCCCACCTCTGCCTCTCACCGCCCCCCAAAATAAATAAACATTAAAAAAAAAAGAATCACATCTTTAACATGAAATACTGAATTTGCAGCTAGAGGTTCAAATTTAGGCAGGGCGTTTTCATGCTATGAAAGATAACCATCAATGTGGCTAAGAGTTCTAACCGGGGGTGGGGGGGTGGGGTGGGGAGGGGAAGCCAGGTAGGTCAACCAACTCTATCAGAACTGATGACCTTTGGCTCTTTTCAAAGAGCCAATCTTCCCCTGTCATTTCTGAACCTGACTTCTAAACAGGCCAAATTTCAAAGACCTTCTAGAACTCAGAGCATTCTTCTCCATAGAAACAGTGTTATCAATCATGTTAAGGCTCCCAGGTGAATTCACAGAGCCATTTTGTAAACCAAAAAGGAGCTAATAAACTCTGCCCAGGTACCAAAGAGTAGCAGGAAAGAAACATTATTCTTGGGCTACAGTATGTAATTAGAGAAAACAAAAAACCACTGAAGTGAATCTAAAAAGATGTTCACTTATGTCTAATGAGTGCTTTATTAAAACAATAGTAATAACGATACTTTGCTGCTTCCTCCAACGTCATTAGTTTCTCCCTTTTTACGGACTCTTTCCCACTGGCCATTCCACCAAAATAAAACCAATTTTCTTTAACCCCCATGTCTGTATTCTCCTCTGCAACCACGCCAGTCTTTGTTCCATGTTACAGCAAAACACCTTGAGGGGCACCTGGGCGGCTCAGTCGGTTAAGTGTCTGACTTGGGCTCAGGTCATGATCTCAGGTTTTGTGAGTTCGAGCCCCGCACCAGGCTCACTGTTGTCAGCATAGAGCCCACTTCAGGATCCTCTGTCCTTCTCATGCTCTCTGTCCCTCCCCCACTCATGCTTTCTCTCCCAAAAATAAAAAAATTAAAAAACAAAAAAACCCAAAAACACCTTGAAGTTGCTGACAGCATTCCAACTCCTCTGGCCTGTTCTCTCTTCATTCCAACTTGAGTGCCCACCACTTCAAGGAAAAAATGCTTTGTTTCTCCCAAGCGCATCCATAGCTGAGTTTCTGCTACAGCCAATGGCCTTTATCCTACCTGGGTTTTTAGAAGCTTGTAGCATGATGAGAGTGGCCCTCCTTCTTGACTGGGTCTCCTGTCTGGCTTCCATGCCTGGTTTCTTCCTCCCTCACTGCCTGTGCCTAAGTCTCTTTAGCTGGCCCTCCTCCCCTCCCTCTCTAGACCTCGAGGGTTCCAGACCTCATCCTCTATCTTCTCTACCTCGTCTTTTCCTTGGGGATCTTACCCAGGGCTTCAAACATGAGACACAGACAGACAATCCTATTTGGGTGCTTGATGCATCTCAAACCTATTGCACCTTATATGAAACTCTTGCTTCCAACTTCCAGCTTGTCTGCACTCTCCTCTCCCAGTCTTCAGTCTCAGCCAATGTACGACCATCCTTATCCGCCCTTGGTTCTGTCTTCCTTTACTGCCTCCTATATTAACAAGTCCTTTTGGCTACATCTCCCCAGTATACTGTGAACTGGTCATTACTCAGTGTCTACGGTAAGACAGCCTTGGTCTAAGCCACCACCATCTCTCCTTCAACAGCCACCTCCCTGGTCATTCAGCTTCCCTCTTGCCCCGCGGGGCTCCATCCTCCACACGGCAATGACAGTTCTCGTTTTCAAATGCACAGCAGGTCGAGTTACCTTCTGCCCCAAACTCTCTAAGAGCTTACCAGGGACTTGGAATAAAATCCAAATTCACCTAAAAGGTTCTATATCATCTGGCTCCTGCCCACTCTCTCTGCCACTCCGCCCCTCTCCTTCATTATGTTCAAATACAGGGCCTGGGCCCTCCAATGTACCAGCCTCTCCCCATTTCATAGGCTCTTTGCTAGGGTTCCTTCTGGAATGCCCATCCCCACCTCTGACTGTGGCTGCCTTCCTTCTCATGGTTCAGGTCTTGGTTGGGATGTCACCTCCTCAGGGATAGCTCCCTAGACTCTGGCCCAGTTACTTTCTACCCCATGATACTTCCTGGCACTTGCCAGTCAGCACATTACCCCTTTTTGTTGGGGAGGGGTGTTTGTATTTTCCAAAAAATAAGTAAGCTCCTTGAGGATAGGTGTGATACCTTCTCTTGTTCTGAGTGATCTCCTCCCAGTGCCAATGGTACCACTGATGTGGTCCTGAACCAAATGGGCACAGGAATACAAAACAGGGAACTGAACATTCCATGTAGTCTCTGGGACTCTTGGTACTTCCAAGAACTCTAGCTCAATGGTTTTTAATCGTATATTTGGTCAAAGACCCATTTAAGAATCTGATGGAGGGATGCCTCAGTTGGTCAGCTCAGTCGGTTAAGCCTCCAACTTCGGCTCAGGTCATGATCTCGCGGTCCATGGGTTTGAGCCCCATGTTGGGCTCTGTGCTGACAACTCAGAGCCTGGAGCCTGCTTCAGATTCTGTGTCTCCCTCTCTCTGCTCCTCCCCTGCTCATGCTCTGTCTCTCAAAAATAAATAAAAGTTAAAAAAAAAAAAAAAAAAAAGAATCTGATGGAAGCTCAGGTCTGCTTGCCCATAAGGAAAATGCATACAGACAACATTTTGCACACAATTTCAGGGATTAGCTGACCGCCTGAAGCCTGTCCATCAACCCCAGGTTAAGGGCAGTTGCTTCTGAGTTTTATGGCACTGACTTCATACAAGGTCTAGTCCCACTTTTATATTACGATTGTTTCCTTCATTCACAAGCCAGTCTTAGATTCATTTGCCTTCGTCGGACTTGCTAACAACACCCACCCACACACACACACAAGAGAAGGAAGGCAGGCTTTCCTGGATGGACAAAAAAGAATGGGAAGAGGTTCAAAGATCTGTGCAAACAAGAAGCATTGCTCTTCTGCTGTGGAATTTTACTGAATGTGATCTGCACTAGATGGTGGAAAGCAGAGAAATACTCCAGAGGGCTTTAGCAAAGCTTTCAAAGTACAGGAGTCAACACTAGGGACTTTGTGATTGTAAAAGAAATCATAAGAAACTAGGTAGATTAGGCCTAGAAAATGAACGTTCAACAAATAGCCACGGAGTGTCTAACCTGTGCCAGACCAGACACTGGGAAACAGAGGGCGAGTAAGAGAAAATGCCCCAGCTCTGATGGGACTACTTACTTGAAAGAGACAAAGAAGGAAAGGAAAATCATTCTGCGTGTTATGGCAAAAGTGATGAAGGAAACAAATAGGGTGCCGGGGGACAGAGTCACAGGAGGCACCTTTTGAAATAAAGTGGTCGGGAAGGGCATCTCAGGAAGTGATATTGAAGCTAGATGTGAAAGGTGAGGGGGAGTTAGCTGGCCATCCAAAGGAGGGAAGTCAGGTGTTCCAGGAGGAGGGGATGTCAAGTGCAAAGGCCAAAGAGAGGGAAGAGCCGTGTGTTTGAAAAACCCAAGGGTGGCTACCATACTTAGAGCATGGGTGGGGAGGTGTTAATGGAAAAGGAAGTTCGTCCCCTGGAGAACTCCAAACCTATTAGTAACAAGTGATCCCAGGGAGGCGTCAATAAGGAACTCCGGAGATACAGTCAGTGCCTCTGCCCCTCCAGCCTTCTTTCTCCGTTTCCTCAATTCTTTTCGGGGCCACAGGATCTGTAGCATAAATGAGAACTCCCCCTTTCCTGTTGAGGTGCTTGTGCAGAATCTCTGCTTGCACCTGTCCTGGCCCAGCTTATTCTTTGCATTTACACACATTGTGGATCCTGCCCTACTTCTCCAGTGAGGGGGAGAGGTCCTGTCCTCCAATTTTCTTACAAAGACGACAGGCTGCATTGCGGCTTCAAATCTCTTATCTTGTGGACTTGCAGGTTTCTGTTCCCTTCAACTGGTTGTGTCAGGATCGTCTGGAGCCCACACTTGTGGGTCTTCAGACCTAAAAGCAAACATATTCCTCCTCTGTCTCTAAACAAAAGGCTTTCTTCGTCAGGAAGAGGATCTTCGATCTGTGATCCATGTTTACTCCCTTCCCATTCCGAATCTGAAACTTGACGCTCGTTAAGAAACATTGGACGGAGACGCCTGGAAAAGCGACCATTGAGTGCCAGCATCTTCTGCCTCAATCAAATCAAAACGCAGACATTCCATCCTTAATCCAACATCAGAGATGCCTTTTTTAACAGGGTGCCGGTCAACTACAAATCCATTCCTAAACAGCCTCTTTTCCACCAAAGGACGCGTGAGGCCCGAGTTCTTCTCAATGACAAAAATAATTCAGATTTAGACTTTACGCCTATAAATCTCATCTAATTGCCACAACTATGCTAACATGCATTATTAGAGAAAAACAAACTTGAACTCAGAAAATTTACCCATCGTCCTACAACTGCTAAGAGACAGACTGAAGACCACACCGGCAAATGCTATAAATCCCGTTTGGTTTCTGCGACACCACACTGAACAGAGCAGCGAACACCTCCAACGTATGCCCACAGATGCCACGAACACATTTAGTGGGGCATTAACAGGTCATCCCCAAATCCTTTAGCCGCTTCTCACACTTCTGGGCTTGGTCCAGTCTAGGTCTACTCTTTTACCAAATTCCATGGCATCGTGGCTGCTGCTATGCTTCCAGTTGACTGTTCTCTTGAAGGTACTGGCTGGATGTTGACTTTTATGTGCCAGACATTGTGCTGGGGCACCAGTGGTATGCAAAAGGCTTTATCCTCATGAAGCTTATAGTCTGATGTACGGGAGTAAAAAACATACATTTCATTGCAAACCATTAGACGTGCCATGAAAGAAGAGCGAGCTGTGAGAGCATATTATAGGGGAAAAGAGAAGATTACTGTCCATAAGCATCAGAAAAAGGTGTTGCTAGGCTGCCTAAGAATGCTGCGTAATGCTGAAAGTTGGCAATTTGGTGAAAATGTCCAAATTTGGGCCTAGCTTATCCCACAAAATCCCATCCAAACACCCTTGGCTAACAATGGCAGCCACAGAGATTCTGGTGCCATTGTGTCCAAGGCCAACAGGAGTAAGAACACATCACAAGTCAGTTCATCTGGGGGTGCCTGGGTGGCTCAGTCGGTTAAGTGGCCAACTTTGGCTGAAATCATGATCTCGTGGTTTGTGGGTTCAAGCTCCATGTTGGGCTCTGTGCTGACAGCTCAGAGCCTGGAGCCTGCTTCGGATTCTGTGTCTCCCTCTCTCCCTGCCCTTCCCCTGCTCAGGCTCTGTCTCTCTCTCAAAAATAAACATTTAGAAAGGGGGGCAGCGCCTGGGTGGCTCAGCCGGTTAATCGGCCGACTTCAGCGCAGGTCATGATCTCATGGTTTGTGGGTTCGAGCCTCATGTGGGGCTCTGTGCTCAGAGCCTGGGGCCTGCTTCGGATTCTGTGTCTCCCTCTCTCTCTTCCCCTCCCCTGCTTGTACTCTGTCTCTCTCTCCCTCAAAAATGAATAAACATTAAAAAAATTAAAAAAAAAAAAAAAAAAGAAAGTTCCTCTGGTATTTACGAAACAATTTAGAGCTAAGTTCTTCCTGCATCTTTGGTAATAAATGTGATTATTTAGAAGTAAATATGAAAAAAAAAAAAAAAAAAAGCCCCAAAGTGGCAAATCCATGTGGCCATCTGCTCTTTTAATAAACAGAAAAATTAAAGGAAATTTAAAATCATACCCCTGACTATAAGGAATTGTACTTATATCATGGTGGTACAGGTGCACAGGGCAAGTCCTAAAGAGTTCAAGTGCTTATTTTTGCAGCTGCAAGATGATCTCTATTAGAATGGATGGGTCATGAATAAGATATTTCAAAGCGACCCTTTGGCTTTTTCTAACGTGGCTCCAGCTACAAGGACATCTTTAAGCGTGCCCCACAGCAGGGTGAGATAACGAGGGAGGGGGAGGGCCGAACTGGGAAGGAAGCCTGGAAGGTACTAGTCAGGGTCCGCCTTGAGCCGACTGTGATGTAAGCCAGCAGCTCTCACACTGTGGAGGCCACTGCGGAGCAGTGGAGAAGCCACCCAATGGGAGCTGAGTTTGGCCAGATCGTGTCCTGGCTGGAGCTCTCAGATCGCTCGCCTGTTCGAGGCGCCGACGGCCTCCCCGAGTCCACTCCGAGGTTCTTGAAGACGCCTCCATCTCCCCCTGAAATCCCTTTTCGAGAGAAAACTGATTTGCCCTGTGAATCTGACTGATGTTCCATCCGTCCCCTGCTGGGGACGACAGCCCTAAACTTACTGCAGACCTTCTAGGTGTCAGGTGTTGTATCAAATGAGGTAAATATCTCATCCCACAGAACCCTTCTGGCAACACCATGAGATAGCAGTCTCTTGTAAGAAAACCTGTTCTGTACTTTAGCTTTGGTATTTCATTGTTTCCTTTGTGAGTTTATAGGGGCTATAAAATAGGTTCACAAAACCTTCCACAATCTCTAAACCACAATCTTGTCTCAGTCAAAAGAAAAAAAGTTAGGTTGGCAAAGAGCCCAACTCATTCTAGGTATTTGCCTAGTCGTGAGGCTAGCTGAAAAGTTACAGACTGGCTGAGAATTAAACTCCTTTTTCTTTTTTTCCAAAAAAAAATTTTTTTAACGTTTATTTATTCTTGAGAGATAGAGAGAGACAGGGCACGAGCGGGGGAGGGGGACAGAGAGAGAGGGAGACACAGAATCCGAAGCAGGCTCCAGGCTCTGAGCTGTCAGCACAGAGCCCGACGCGGGGCTCAAACCCAGAGAACCGCGAGATCACAGCCTGAGCCGAAGTCAGACACCCAACCGAGCCACCCCGGCGCCCTAGAAGAACTACACTCCTTCTATTTGACCACTATTCTCTAAGAGAAAAACTGCTCTGAATGAGGGAAGGGAAGTAAAACACAGTAGCACATAATAACTGCTTACAAATTTTGCTACGGGTATTGAAAACCACATGTGTGCCAGGGAGGTACAGTGTTGATATTAAAACTCACAATACCCTAGAGTAAGATAGATTTTATTATCTCCAACTCACAGATAATCTACTCTGAGAGGTTAGGTAAATTGTTCAAGGTCACACAGTTAATAAAGGCTAAAGCACACGTCTGCCTGATTCATAAATCAGTATCCTTGGATTTTTTTTTTAAGCTTTCATTTTCACTGAGGTCTCATCATGGAGGTTACTACGCTAAATTCTCTGGTTTTATTTAATCCTTCTGCCATTCCCTATGGAGTAGGTATTATCATCCCCAGCAACATAAAGATATTAAGAAGCAGTGAGCTAAATGACTTGCCCAAGGCCACATCACTGATAAGAACCCACTAGGCAGAGTCCATGATTGAGATCACCTTAATTATCTCTGAATTTTGCCTTGAGCCAAGTATCTGGCACATGGGGGGACAATTTTCATGGTGTCACCAAAAGCCACTACACTGGTGGCACATTAAGAATGTATTGACAACTTTTATCCATGGGGCCCGTTTTCTCCTTCCCTTCCTCTTTCCATCTTGACAGGAGTAGGTGACCCCACGGCTAGGTAACAACGCAGTTATTCCTAGTTCTGTGCTTTCATTTAAGTTCAGCGAGAAAGATAAAAACTCTCATTCAATTCAGAGCACAGTGTAAACCAATGTTGCATTTGTAGGTTCAGCTGCAGGCAGCTAGCTGGACTTCCACAGAAACGCCATTCTTTGGCCAACCTTCTCCCAAACGCGGCAGCGGGGACAATGGAGTATGGATACACAAAGGGTGTGAATGGTTCACGGCAGCCCCATCACCATGGCCACAACATACTTGAGACTATGTTCTTCCACGGGGCCTCAAGAGCATCATCTGGCCACACAAATGTCAGAATTATTAGGAAAATATAGAATACGGCCTTTATTCACAGCCCAAGCTAGTGTGCCTACATTCAGCTCCAAGCATGGGCTTTGCGCTGTTGTCTCTTGAGAACAAAAGGAGTGGAACGTCGGGAACATCCATCAGTAGGGAAAGAGTTAAGCAAACTGTAGCTCCTATATAGAATAGAATACTGTGTGGCCATTAAAAATGATGCTGATAAGTCTGGATACAAAACGGTGCCCACGCTGCAGTATCGAATTACAAAAGTAGACTATAAAACACGTCTTATTTTTTAGAGCCTGTAGAGTGTAGCAGTTACAATCAAGGGCTGGGGAGTCATGCTCCCTGGGTCTGCCACTTCTGGCTGTCTGACTTTGGACATGTGGCTTAAGCAGTGTGATCTGTTTCATCCTCCATACAGTGGGTTCTTATACTTAGAGTTACTGAAAAAGTGGAATCAGTATATGTAAAGAGCTTAGAACGGTGCCCGGCTCACAGCAAGTACTCAAGGAATTTTGACCCTTTAGAAAATAAAATGTGTAAGTGCTTACATGAATAGAAAATTGTCTGCAAGGGGTGCCTGGGTGGCTCAGTCGGTTAACCGTCCGACTTCAGCTCAGGTCACGATCTCACGGTCCGTGAGTTCGAGCCCCGCGTCGGGCTCTGGGCTGATGGCTCAGAGCCTGGAGCCTGCTTCCGATTCTGTGTCTCCCTCTCTCTCTGCCCCTCCCCTGTTAATGCTCTGTCTCTGTCTCAAAAATAAAATAAATGTTAAAAAAAAAATTAAAAAAAAAAAAAAAAGAAAAAAGAAAATTGTCTGCAAGGCACCAAGGTGCTACCAGTGGTCACAGCATATCACTGCATCATATGATCTTAAGACCTTTTACCGTTTCCCATTTGCTTATCTGTATTTTCTACTTTTCCATAATAAAACATAAGCTTTTTTTTTCTTTAATACGAAAGATCACTTTTTTTTTTTTAAATCCTAAACTTTTAATGAGAAACAGAAACTTCACCAAAACTTGTGTTTTAAAAAAACTGTGGGTCAGGCCAGGCAATACAAACCGTGGAGTCTGGAGAAACTGCGTGGTGTTTCCCGGTCCTTTCTAGTTTGGTGCCCTAAGAGCAAGAAAGAATTTGCACCCTAGCACCTTGGCTCTAAATATGCATAGGCAGGACTGTGGAGAGGAAGAGAGCAGAGAGCTGGGAAAGCCTGATTTCATTTGTAGCAATCCACTTAGTTAAAAATGTCAGGAAGTTTAGTGGATTAAGGGTATTACGGCCGCTATTCATAAAGGTGTTTTGTTAGAACTTCCAAATAGCAATCTGGTGAAATAAGCCTTGCACAGCCTTAAATGAAAGCCTGTTACAGTACTTAAAGTTTCCTAGAGAAGGAAAAAGACCCCCAGGTATTAATTTACCTAAAGAGCAGCTGTCTCGAAGATACTGTAATGGATCCTATGTAGCCAAGCTATAAAATAGGTTACCCGTCACAGAGCGAGGAGGTTTGAGCCCAGATCACCCAGTGGTAGAGCTGCAATTAACGGTAATGAGAGGCATGTCTGCATTCTGATAAGAGCCACAGCTGTACACATATTATAGACTTGGGTCCCTTCTTACAAAATCCAAGGACACTTAAGGCTGCTGGAATCCAAGAGGCGGAAAGCGTGTTCAGATTTCAAAATTCACAATTTTTTTTTTTTTTTGAAAAAGGGGCCAATACACTTATCTCACAAATGCGTCTGGCATGGGAATGTTGTGACAAACGCTAGGAAGAAAATAAAGAGAGATTCGCTTACTGAGCCCCCATCAGCAAGGCACTCCCTCTTAAGCCAGTAGATGTAAGGCCTCAGTCTTACATCTGTGGAGCAGTCTTGTCGATGAGGCTCTGAATCCCATGTCCCAGAGAAATTCCATTTTCCCTCACCATTTCTTACCAGATCATAGGAGGTAGCAAGAGAGAGAAGACTCCATCACAATTAGAAGAAGGTCAGGTGAAGGTGAGAAGTTTTACAGAGTAGAAAAGGGGTGGGGCTTGGAAACGTGAATTCTTTTTTTTTTTTTATCTTTTTTTTTTCAATGTATGAAATTTATTGTCAAATTGGTTTCCATACAACACCCAGTGCTCATCCCAAAAGGTGCCCTCCTCAATACCCATTGGAAACGTGAATTCTGAGGGGTGAATTCTGGCTCCGCGAACAAGCTGAGCTATGTGAACGCGAGCTCACCCATCTGTCTGAGCAGGCTCCTCATTTGGCCTGAGTACTGACAATACAATGGTGATAAGACAGGTCCTTGCTCTCAAGATGCTTAGCGTAGAGATGAAGTGGCAGGAGAGCAACAGACATTTAAAATATGATGTGTTTGGTGCTACGGTAAGGAAAAGTTCGGGAGACTACGTAAGCAAACAGGAGGGTCAACCCAATCTGGTCTTGGGGATTGGGGTGGTTAGGGAAGGCTTCCCGGAGGAGGTAACATGTAATGTGAGCTCTGAAGAGTAAGAGCCAAGCTGTGGGTGCGATGGGGTAAAGGTGGAGAAAACACTGCCTTTGCAAAGGCTATGAAATGAGACAAAAGGCACTTTTCGGGGAATGGCAAATAGTTCAGTGTGGTTGGAGAGAGGGGAGATGGGCCAAGAAATAATGGGGCCAGATCTCACAGTAAAGCCTAGTAACAGAGTTTGAACTCCCCCCCGAGGGAGACTGGGGAGCTCTGATGCATTCACTGCTTCTGGAAAAGCCTCGGGAAGCAGGGATGCAGACCTACCAAAGGAAAATTATCCCAGGTTTGTTTCCCAGTTCAGAAATCTCCCTCTACTGTGTTCATTTTACCTCATTCCTTTGACAACCTCAGCATTTTTCAAATTATGCGGTCTACCCCATGGAAACCTCTGAACCACACCACTATCTCAGAGCTCATCTGTGGACGGTCCCACAGTCTCCGTGCAGACACTACCGATCTCAACAAGCACCTACCTCCATGTCATTTACTTTCAATCATCAACCCCCACATCTTAAGCAGGGTTGGCTATCTGGTAAACTGAGGTCACCCCAGACGCGCAGATCTGAAAAGAAAGCTTAGGAGCCACTTGCCTCCGTTCCCTCATTTCAAGGCTGAGTTGAGGAGGAGAGCAGGTACTTTGCATGACGTCTTGGGTTTTAGTGGTAGATTCAAAGTTAGACCTCAGATCTCAACCCCTGACTCATGCTTTTGTTCTACCTCCTGCCCCACCCCCACCCCCGCCATCTCTCTCCACTGAGACCGGGGACACCAAATTCCCATCCCAAAGTCAGAGAGGTCTCTCACACACCTGTGCAGCCATGCGGGCACATGAAGTCTCATTTGCCAGGAAACACCCGGGAAGGAACGGAAAAGATGGTTGAACAGGATGGAAATGATAAGAAGGGAAGCTAGTTAGAGCGATCTTATCCACTAGAAAAAAAGCAGTAACATCACAGCAGTTGAGGAAAAGAATCAATTCCATTTACACCAAGCGCTTTAAGGTAATGAAAAGTGCTTCCAGCATTACCCTATTTCAAAACATTTATCAGATGCCAGGGAAATTAAGCATGTGCAGGCATACACTTTATTCTGTGCAAATGGTTTATCTAGCAAAATAACCAGGGGGAAGAACACATCTGAGGAACTTCAATTTTCAAAGGCCAAGTGGATCAAAGACAAGCAACAGAAAAAGAAATACTAAATTTAGTCGTCCCCCACACTGGATAATTTCTTTTCCAGGTCTGTTGGCTGTTGCATGGACATGGCCACGGTGTGAATGAACTTCAACTGAGCCTCTCTCTATCTTTGCCTGAGCCGAGTCCAAAGGGTCAAGCTGAAGGTGCTGATTGCAAGCATGCTTTGCTTGCGTCCCTGAAATATCTGTTGGCTGTTGGCGGGGGGGGGGGGGGGGGGGGTGCGGCAGAGAAAGCTCTGGAAGTTTTTGGACCTCAAGAAGTAGCTGAGGAAAGGATAAGAAAGGTGAGAGAGAAAGAGAGAGAGAAAAGACAGATACAGATGAAGACAGACATTTTAGTGAAAATGAAACTTCACCCAAAGAACATTTCAATATAAATTTAAATAAAAAGGTCTAGTAGGGGAAAAGCAGAGTGATTGACTTAAGCTTAATATACAGGAGCTGAGAATTCTGAAACCCTTGCGTTCTGCTCCCTTGCCTCCACAAAACAGGGCTCCTGCGTTCAACAGTCTCATAAGACGTGCACAAGGTGTTAAGCATAATGATGTTCTTCTCCCATTTTGAGGACATAAAGTATTTTGACAAATTCTAAACAGCACCATGAAACAAACGAACCAAGGTGCGGGGCTGGGTGTAGTCGCCGGTTACAGCTGATGCCGGCTGATCTGGGGAGACGGCCCCAGCACAAGTGCCCGCTAGTGACAGTTCCGCCTCCTGGTGCCCACCACTCTGTGCTCCTGTTGCAGCTGCTGGACGTTGGGCTCCCACTCCAGGCTCAATGGAAATACGGACTCTGCCCTACCTTTCAAAGGAGAACTGATTTCTTCAAGGGCTGGCTTTTGTCCTCTAGCCAACCTGTCAAACCTATCTTTCTCCCGACGACCATGGATACACTGCCGGCTAAATTTAGATGATGTGAGCATTTTCGAACCTCTCATTTCACTCCAGACAAGGGCAGATCAACGTGCCCTTCCGAGATCATGTTTCTCCCATGAAAATAATACTGCCACCCCAAGCAATGGGGGGAGATGAAGCCAGATCCCAGGGGAACTCCCGGATTCTCTCTTCTTGGCCCTACACCTCCAGGAACAATTCCTGCCACACACCCTGGGTACACGGACAGGGCGGTGAGCCTCATTTTAAAGACTTGTAGGACAGGAAGTGCCACCCTTTTACGTAGGAGCCTAATTCTTCTGTTTCAGAAAGCTCATCGCTACAGAGTCCTTACTGATGCTTTCTGGGAGACGAGAAGAAAATGATCTTCGGAGACCAAGCCTCCAGCCTCAGCCGCACCTCCAAATTATCAAACCTCTTTGTACCTCAGTCCTCTCATCTGTAAAATGAGAGTACCTCATTGGTTATCAAGAGGGCCAAGTGAGCAGATTTCCGTGAAGTGCCTGGCTTGTCCTAAGTACTCCATACATGTCAGCTGCTGTTACTACTGCTAGGACCACTGCTTCTGGTGTGGCTGTTCCTCAGTTTCCCCAGCTGTCTGACCTCAGGCAAGCTCACCTCTCTGAGCCTCACTGTAGTTTCCTGACCTGAACAGTAAAGGTCACACTGACTTTGCAGGAGGAAGTCTTACAGGATGAAATGAGGTCAAATCCTTGGAGCATCTCGCCCACTGCCAGGCACACAGGAAGAGCTCAAAAATGTCAGAAAACCTTCTCTTGTTCCAGATGGGAACCATTTCCCCTTGTTCTGTTGTTCGAGAATGACTTAAAAATAGGCGGAACCACTTGGGATTGAAATCCTCCACAAACATTTATTCAATTTCTGGTAGGTGATGAGGACTTCCCAGGTCCTGGCTTTTAAGGTTATGCCAGGACAGACAGAGAGGGTCTCTATTGTCAGAGAGCTCAGAGAGTCTAGTGAGAATAAATCAGTAGACATTTCTGTTCCTGCCCTGCCCTGGAGCTGAATCTTCCTTCGGAATAATAGCTACCATTTATTGGGCTTATCACAGGCGGGCCTCAACACCAACTCCACCAAGAAGGGCCTTTATTATCTGCATTAACTGACTCTTCAGTCATTTGGTTTGTAAGCGGCTGAGCTGAGATTTTGTTATCCCCCCCAAATTATTTAGGTAAGAGGCTATTCCAGGGCCTCTGTTCTTAACCACTGCATTATATTGCCTCAGGTTCAAGGTCTTGCATCAAAAGCAGCATGAAAAGAAAAAGAAAGGCAGACGAGAAACTCTGACTCCCCAGAAGCCCATTTGGTGGTTTCTGGAACAAGGGCCATGGCCAGTGCCGGCCAGGATGGGGGCTAGCGCTTGTAATCTGAAAAGCAACCCGGCGGATCTAGATGGATCTTCTTTCAGTACTGCCTTATGTTACACAAAGGCACAGGCAGGGAGAGGGAATTTGTGAGAAAAGCAAGGTCTAGACTCTCAGGGAGGGCGGTTCTGAAAGAATTAACTGTAACCTGATTAGGACATCAAAAGGGCCCAGCATTCAAGCCCAAAGCTTTATGTTCCATTATGCTCCACCATTTCCTCGGTGGCAGCAGGGAGAGTCCCGGCTGCTCTAGCCAGGGCCCCGCCATTTGCAATATGGCCAAGCTCCTAGGGAGGCAGCAAACTCCACAGGAAGGGAAAGGCCAGAACTTCTGTGCCCATTTCACAGAAGGAGAAGCCGAAACACAAAGGTGGCGTGGATTACACTAGAAACGTGGATCCTAAAACTCAAGGTTCTTCTTCAGAACATTTCAGCTGGGTAGGCTCACTCTTTGACACGCAATACAGACGGAACAAGTTCAGCCTTTCCAGATGCCATGGAGGGGAATGTAGGGCCAGTGTAGGTACAACAGCTGCTGGGAATACCAGGCGAGCTTCTGGATGGCCTACAGGTGTCTCTGCCACCGCAGTTCCAAGAGCTCGGGTGTTTCCGAACCAATTCTCAACGATTGCTGGGGTTTGCCAACAAGCAAGTTTTTTCAGCTCACTCAGACTAGATGGAATTCTAGATGTTCTTTTCTCAAAATTTCCTTAATGCCACACAAGCCCTCCATGCTCTCCAGTGGCCACCAGATATTATTATTAACAATATGCCCAAACCAGAAGCTAATGGAATGGCTGTCTTCCTCACCGAAGAATGGGAGCCCTGGATCCTAGTAATTCAAGATGGCCGGTGGCAAGTGAGGGCTTTGCTCTCATTCCTGGCTCTCAGAGGCTAGTGAGGGTCGGCTTCCCATCCACAGCCCGGGTCTAGCCCTTCTACACCACCAGGAAGAGAGTATGTGCAGGTAGGTGGGCGTGAACCTTTCCTACCAGTAGGGCCTGGTGGCCTCCTTCTTGGAGGCAACAGACAGGGGCAGGTGTGTTTCTTTCACCTGTTGGACTCAAGTGCAGTTAACATAAAGATGGTGACAGTGGGTACAGACAGAATAGGAGAGACAATGTCCTGCATCTTGTACTTGGAGTCACCTTACCCCGGGAATGGCTGGGGGCAAAGTGTAATCACATTTGAGATAATGGAGAAGCTTATATTAGAGAGTCAGACAACTGGGTTCTAGTCCTGCTTGCTCTGTGACTCCAGACAAATGACCTAGTCTCTCTGAGTCAGTGACATCATCTAACTAGAGGATGGTAGTGATAGTTTTCCCTTCATAGATGGGCATGCAGATGAAATGGAATATCAATGCAGATCTTGTTTGAGTGCAGGCCCATCAATTACTACCTCTATTCCCACAACTGCCATATCGAATCTGCCAGGCCGTAAGGCATACTAACACACAGCCCATTTAGAGCACCTAGCACAGGGGAGAGGAGGAGGGCAGTTGTTATTTTCCACTCTCAGTGACCTCAGAACCCTAGCTCTCTCCTCTCTGACCTCCCTCCTGGTTGCATAAATGGATCTGTTGCTTAGGGCAGAAAGCATTTCTCCAGCCTCACTTCCTCCCAGCTCAGAGGACAGCTGCTCCCCCCCCCCCCCCCGGTTTGCAATCCATTGACAGTGGGACACCCGGGTGTTTGTATAGTGTTTAATCATTAGGAGGTGACCAGCTCTAACACCATGAGCCCCAGCACATCTGCAAATAAGTCAGCTATTTGCCTCAGTCCATAAGTGTCTGTTTTCAGGAGGCTTCTCTTGAAGGACACGGGGATAACCTGGGAAGTAGCTTAGAGGTGGGGAGGTTACTTCCGAAGGGCACGGTGGGACGTGGCTACCAGAGGCGAGGCTTTAAGTGCCAGACTGAAGCACCCACCAGCCCGGAAAGTACAGTCAGCTTTCGGAGAAGGGACTTCCTCTCCCAGAGATGGAATCCCTAGGCTTTCCTCTTTCCTTCTGTCCCATTTCCCTCCCTGCCAAAACTGGATTGCTCTTTTTCCTCCTCACCACTTACAAATCCCAGTCTTACAAAGACCCACCTAAAAGTCTCCTCTTCCAGGAATCCTTCTCACTCTACCCAGGCTACAGTGCTCTCATTTTGACCTCTGAACTGGAAAGCAGTGACATTCCCCTGTCTGCACTGCCCTTCCCCTCAGTTGCCCATGACCAGGTCTTTGAGATAAGGGAGAGGGCTTTGGGCTTTGGTATCTGTAAAGAAGGCTCCACTCCACATCCCTGTGTCCCCACAGCACTAGCACAACACCTCATACACGGTAAGCTTCTGGCAAGTGCCGTGCCTGATGGGTGGGCCGGCCACACCCAAGTCATCTCCATCAGACTTGCATCTGATCCTCACTGAAGACCTACTCTGTGCCAGCCACTCTGCTAAGGGCTGAATCGGTGCTGAGAGTGAGAAAAACAAGGGTGTTCATAATGAAAAACCTGGGGAGACAGGACTCATCTGGCTAAAATTGGAGTTCAGTTCAACAAGTATTGACTGAGGACCTACTATGTGTCAGACACTATATTATTAGGTCCTAAAAACCCTGTGATAAATAAGATAATCCCTGCTTTTAAGCTTCAGAGAAAATGGTGGGGGGGAAGGACAAGATTTTGTTAGAAGTTAAAGGATCGCATGGGGTCCTTTGGGAGTGCAAGGAGGGAAACTTACTAAGTCTGAGATGCCCAGCAAGGTGCCACTGGAACTGAATGTTGACAGAAGCATACGTGTCAGCCTGGCAAAGCAGGCTCAGGAGAGGGGATTCTATGGGCAAGGGGCACAGCGACTCAGAACACCGTGCAGTATGCTGGAGACAGCTAAGCGTTTGGTGCTGTGGATTAGGACATGGACAGTGAGGCTGGTGTGGCAGCAAAGGCCAAGGCTGGGGGACCTCTGGAAGCTGGCACTCTATCTTGTCTGTGATGTGGGGGCCACAAAGGATTTTAAGCAGGCGAGGGATGCACACAGTCAGATCGCTGTGTCTGTGCTGGGGACGGTGTTATGAGTAAGAGGACAGTGGCAATACAGCAGAGGGACTGTGCCAGGAACCACAGAACATGCCAGGAAGGGGGGTGGGGTGGGGAGGAGAGACAGAGAGACAGAGACAGAGAGGCAGCTCTCTGGCTCCAGCTTTAGCAGAGCTCAAATCTGAAATCTGGGAGCTGACCTCAGTGGCACCAGAGTGGCTGAGTCATTAACATGACAAGTGCTGCTTGTGGACAGAGCAGCTCCCCTACAGACTTCCTGCAGGGCCATTCAAGGCCAGGGCTGTATTAGCCACACAGGCTTGCTGGCTTTGCTCTCTACCCCTTTATTCCAGATCATTAAGAGCGCAGCCCTCTGGGAGACTACCTCGGGCCTCTGTTTAAAGTGAGAAGCAAGGACATTTAATTGCCTCAGCTAGACACCCTGCTTGACTCTCCTCTCCCCTCCCCGCCATACCCCCTGCCCGTTCAGCACCCCAGACCCTCCCACGGCAGCTTCACCGTCCCACAGCGTGTATCTTGAAACATAATCAGAGCACGATCCAAGGCCCTCTTCAAATTATGGCTCTGATCTCTACTTCCAAAAGCGAGCGGGAATTATAGCTTGGCGCAGAGAGACGTTCAAATCCACAGGGTCATAAACCCTTTCAAGTTCTGTTTTAAGACCTTTGCTAGGGATTTTCACAGGTTTGCACCTCTGATGTTGTTACATGGCGGTTAGTCTGCTGGTTCCAAAGAGCAGGACCTCCTGCCGGGACATGGAGTGTGTAATGCTTTGGCTTTTGCCAGTTACCCACTGGGGTCTCAGGCCTTCAATGGCGTCATCTGCCTTTCTCCCGACAGAGTGCCCCAAGGCCAGGAGAAGCAGGGGGACCAGAGCTGGGTGAGCAGAATCAAAGAGAAGGGTATGTTGAGGGATGGAGGGGCTGCCGGCAGGTGGCCACAGTGCCTGGACCTGAGGCTGAAAGGACCCATGTCTCATTCCTTGTTCCCCAGTTTAGCTACTGGAACTTTTCTGTGCCTACCTTTCCTCATCTATGCCATTGGCATGCCAGTCCTTTGCTACGTGAAACCTGCTGCCAGGTGCTGAGGGTGCGGGCTGGGCTCAGCCACCGTGCTGACACCACCCCTCCACGACCCTCACTCGTCCTTCAGCAGCTCTATGAAGTGGGCTCATTAATTTTATTTTTCAGATGAGGACACAGGAGCTCAGGATGGTTAAATTAACTGACGTCTTATATAGCTGAGAAATCACGTAGCTGAAAAGCGGCACAGTCGGGGTCTGAACACGTCGGAGGGTCAAAGGTTTGAAATCACTTTTCCAAATAAGATAGTAGACTGACTCAAACCATTCAGTCTTCCATAGGAGAAGCTCCTGGACACCAACAAACCCATTTTTTTGAAGGCAGGTTGGGGCCATGGTTAACTTATTGCAAAGACTGGATAAGGACTTAGTGGGTTGGTTGGTTCACTATAAGCCTGAGCATCAGATTAATTTTGTGAGGCCATGAGTTGTTTATAGCTGCTAATGCCTGATTGGCCAGTGCCTTGTTCTGTTTGGTCAGTGTCATGTTCTGATTGGCCAGTGCCTTGATCTGGTTGGGTGGTGCCTGTATCACATGGTTTTAAATATTTTGCACATTAGCCCTGCATCACAGAGCTGCACAGTCATTCGTCCATTCATGGTCCAGGTAATGAACACCCCTCTGAGCCAGGCACTGTGCTAGGAAGGAGAATAAGCTGCAGACAGAAGTGACCTAGTTACTGTTTTACTGACGCTTACAGTTAAATGGAGAGACATAACATACAAATAAAAAAATCAAGGATGTGATATAGACTGGATCCTCTAAAAGACACTAACAGCTGAGACCTTTGTTAGATCGAATGGTCAGGGGCAGTGTCTCTGAGAGGACGTTGATATGTGAGTTGAGACCTGAAGGACAGGGTGAGTCAGCCTTGTAAATGGAAGAGGGGTAGGAAGAGGGGGAGGGGTAGGAAGCACATGCCAGGCAGAGGGAAGAGAAAGCTCAAGGGACTGGATGAAGGCATGAGTCACGGAGGGGAAAGGGGGATGAGGTGAGGCCAGAGAGATGGGCAGGGGCTAGAACATGTCCTTGAAGGCCATAGTAAGGAGTCTGGGTTTTATTCTATGTGTAGTGGGAAGCCAGTAAGGTAAAGTTCTAGGCAGGGGGCAGAGGGGATGTGATGTGTTCAGAAGATCACAGTGGCTAGACAATGTACATGAAGCTTTCAGAGAACACAATGAGCCCAGGCAGGAGGCCACAGTAGGAGCTGGTGAGAGATGAGGGCAGCCTGGATCCATGTGATGGCAGATATGGGGAGGGGAGAGAGAGAGAAAAAAAGAGAGAACGAAAGAGAGAGAAGGGAGTAGAGCAATTTGAGAGATCATTTGGAGGGGTGTGCCCAACACTTGCCAATGGATGAGATGGAAAAGGAGAAGGAATCTAAATTTTCAGTTAAGTCTTACTAATCATTCTTAGGATAATAGTAATTAACTAAATATACAGCAAACACCTGCTACGATATATGGAGGCTCTGCAAAGCCTGGGAATGCCAAGGAGAGTAACATAGTCTTCTGGTTCCTCTCTCTTAGTTTAGCAGGAGGCACCACAATCCACATACCATATAAGTATTTTTAAGTAGGCTCTATGCCTAACATGGGGCTCGAACTCATGACCCCAGGATCTAGAGTCGCATGCTGTACTGACTGAGCCAGCCAGGCACCCCAAAGGAGACCATGTTCCAAATGCATGTTACTACCAGAGAGCAAAGCATAGGTGACAGGGAGACCCTGGGTGGATGAGAGATGCCTAGAGGACCCTGTCTGGGTTTATGGGATAATGGGGAGAGGGCAGGGAGGCTTCCCAGGGAAGGCTGGAGCCAGTCCTGAAGCATGAGCGGAAGGTTACTTGGTAGGAAGCCGGGAGGTCATTCTTGATTATTCAAAGAGAGAGCTGGATACATGGACCAACTGTCATTGGCACACCCCACACCCACCCACCCTTTCGGAGACAGGCATCATGATGTCCTGAAGAGAATATTAGCTTTGAAGTCAGATAGACGGGGGCCACTCACTGGCTGTGTGCCCCTGGGCCAGTCACTTCGACTCACTGACCCAGGACTCCTCATCTGTGAAACGGGGATGACGCCTGTCCTGTGGGGTCCTTTGGCACATTCAAGCAAATATGCACACCATCTAAGAGAATACCTGGAACACGCTGGGTGCTCAAGAAGGGAGAGCTGTTGCTGCTAATGAGACTCAGAGCACAGACTGCAAACTGCTGAGCCCTGTGCGTGCATTTAGGCAGCCTCCCAAGGAACCTCTGCCCCTAGCGCTCCCAGAGCCTGAGTTGCTTCCATCCTGACAGCGGAGAAATGGATCCCTTCTCCCCACAGGAACTCCTGTGGTCCGAGGCAGAAGGTCCCAGAGTCCACCCTCCTCTGTCCACACGGTACTCAGCCAACGAAGCAAGCTCTGGCTGACTGGGGGACACCCCAAGTGGCTCCTGTTCTCGCCTCCAGTCTACCTGAGCACCCTGCAAAAGGTGACACGGCAGATTCATCCCATGCCCTGTGGGTCCGCTGCACATCTGCATCTACTATGTGGTCGTGGGTTACCCCCAATGCACGTCACGACAGCCCAAAGCAGCGGCCAGCAAGTTTTTTTCAAGCCTCATGTTGCCCCTGGTAGTGTTGTGAGTCCCTGTCCCCAAATCTCAGGGTTAAGCTGAGGGAGAGGTGCGGCTTTGAGCCCACCGAGCCATGAAACCACCTCATTTCCCTCAGTCCCCGTTTAATCTCCTCCACACAAGCCAGCGACATCCCTCAACGTGTCAGAGTCTCTCTTCAGCTCTCATTTCAGGCAATGTGACAGGGCCGAGCATCACAGATTAATGAGGGAGATAAATCAAGGTGCGCCGTGGACAAGGGGAAACAACAGGGCCGCGGGGGAGCAGACGCAGCCGGCCCCCTCTCCCTGTAGCACTGAGACCCGGGGGTCTGTGCCTGGCAGTAGCCTTCTCCCTGGGAGAAGGCGGTGGACGGCAGACCCAAAGGTCCAGGGGTCCACTATGACAAAGGCAACTCTGAAGACGGCTGGAGGTTCAGACACCGGAGTCGTTCAATGTTCTTCAGAGGAAAACGATATGCTCAGGGCTTCAGGCGTCCCTAAAATCCTCCCAAGTAAGGGACAGAGTTCCCTCAGCAAGAGCAGAGGCTGGCATGACGCCGAGCTACCCCCTGGGCTCTCCTTTCACGGAGCCGCCAGATGGGCACAACGAGACCTGGGGAAAGGACCGTCTTAAAGGTCAGCAGTCCAGAGGCTGTCCCCTTTGCGAGTCTCTAAATCAGTGCTAGGCACCAGGAAGACGCCCAGCAAGTACCCGTGCAGCCCCACGTAAATTTCACCTTCAGGAGGGCTGGAAACTGAGCTGCTGAACAAAGGAAGAGGTAAACACAATGGTTTTGTGCCCAGAGAGTCCCGAGTTCGAATCCCGACTTGGCCCTGCACAGCACTGTGGCTTTGGCGAAGGAATGTCACCTTTCGGAGCCTGATGGCTCATACGGAAAACCCACGGTCTTCTTGTGTGAACCCACTCCACGTGCTGTTCTGCCCTTCAGGACTCCGGTGTATCTTGCAAAGCCTGACAACTGGATGAAAGGTCACAGCATAGGGAAGTCCTTCCAAATTCCTGACAACGCCTGTTCCCAAGGCGGGCTGTCCCCTCTCTGCATAGGCAGCTCCCACTCTTTGTGCTGATTTAGGGAGCAATGTACATCCAAGTCTAACTAAATCCTGAGTCAAAACACCCACCCAAATAAACACAATTCGCTGCTTATCAGTCACTTGGAATTTTATCTCGATGAAAATAAGACTACAGTCCCATGAGCTGCAACTCCTAATGTAATTTTGGTGAAGCTCCAAGTTAGAGCAAAATCCACTGCAATGTATGACTGCAGAATCCCTCCAAAGCATCAGGAAGGTCCACGGTGCCATGACTCATCCACAGCTCTGTCCATCCCACCGTTCCCCTTTGCACGATTTCACCCTGGGCCTTCTATTTGGGGGCCTTCCCCTGCATTCACCACCAGCAGTAGCTTAGAACAGGCTTGGCTTTGAAGAGCAGTGAGGACAGAGGCTGTCTCTCTTCTGGAAGGGGTCTGCTAGCAGAAGGGGGCGGTGCTCAGCCCACTGGATCTGCATACACCAGAGGCCTTGGGAAAGAACCACACTCTTAACTGACACACCATCACACAATGACACCTGTCATCATGACTATCGGAGATGAAAAGGCCCTGGGGTCCCCGCCCTGTGCGGATGAGCTACACTCATGAGTCATTCTGCGAACTCGGCCCTTAAGTGACAAACACGAACAATGACTCAGGAGCTTGGGGACCTTAGAATCAGCCGGTCTGAGTGCACATGAAAAACTGGAGGACACAAGGTGCCTGGGTGGCTCAGTCGGTTAACCAACTGACTCTTTGACTTTGGCTTAGATCATGATCTCACCGTTTGTGAATTTGAGACCCGCATTGGGCTCTGCACAGTCACAATGTGGGACTGGGATCCCCTCTCTCTCCCTCTCCCTGCCCCTCCTGTGCGTTCTCTCAATTTTTAATATTTATTTCTGAGAGAGAGCAAGCAAGTGAGCAGGGGAGGGCAGAGAAAGAGAGGGAGACACAGAATCTGAAGCAGGCTCTAGGCTGCCAGCTGTTAGCATGGGCCCGACACAGGGCTTGAACTCATGAATGGCGAGATCATGACCTGAGCCGAAGTCGGACACTTAGCCGACTGAGCCACCCGGGCGCCCCAAGAGTTACTCTTGAGTTCATCCTTTCCAAATTCACACTGAGATATCACCCTGTTTGCTAAAGCCTGGAAGACAGACTGGTCACTGGGCCACTAACAGTCTCCCTGGGCCTCAGTTTCCCTTGCCAAAGGGAGAGGGCTGCAACTGGTGACTCCAAAGGTCTCCTTCCCCACCAGCTTTGCTCTGTAACCTTCTATTCCCTATGGACTGGCCTGGGAGAGGCAGTCTGGGGAAAACGCATTTACGTGCAAGGTAACCTTGAATAAAAACCCTGGGCTGGCACAGCTGTCCAGCATGACACAAGTCTAAAGGTTACACTGTAACCAGGGACATTTCACAGGCTGGTGTAAGGGCTGCCTCATCCACAGGGCTTATTTCAATCAGCTCTTTCATTTCAGTAACAGAAGTCAAGGCTAGGGTGCTCTTAAAAAATGACCAAGGACATTAAAGGAAATAAAAAGAAAATCTCAAACAGATGAGATAGGCAGGCCTATTTTGACACTTGGGTAATGTTTCTGCAGGATCTTTCAAATCATCACCGTCAGGAAAAGAGCCTTCCCCTACGTTTTACTATGATAACAAGTTTAGAACGACATTTAACCCCCAGGGATACTCCTGGTCCTTTCTGCTCCCGTGCCACATGGTGGAAGTCTCTATGGCCCTGGGCAAAGTGCATTATGATGGCTTATTTGGCTTCTAACCCCTCTATTTGATTGCAAGCTTTTTTTTAAAAAAAATGTTTATTTATTTTCGAGAGAGAGAGAGAGAGACAGAGCATGAGCAGGGGAGGGGCAGAGACAGAGGGAGACACAAAATCCGAAACAGGATCCAGGCTGAGCTGTCAGCACAGAGCCCAACGCGGGGCTCGAACTCATGAGGCAGGAGACCATGACCTGAGCCGAAGTTGGACACCCAACAGACTGAGCCACCCAGGCGCCCCTGACTGCAAGCTTCCTGACAGCAGGGAGCAGGGACTATGTCCTACTCATCCCTGGATCCCCAGGGCCTAGTACATAGTAGGTACTCAGTAAATATTAAATAACCCCATAAGCATTTCCCATAAGCTGTCACATATCAAAACACAGTCCAAATACTTTGTTGAAACGCAGCTGACCCATAGCATTGGTTACAATGCCTTTTCTAACTCAGTTATCGTACTCCTCAGCCATTTCCTCCCTCTTCCCAGCCCAGAGGAGCTACCAAAGACCATCAGTCAGACTGGTGGCACCGTGCCTGACGATGCAGAGGTACCAAATAAATACGTGACAGACTGCATGATACAGAATTGGTTCAAAAATGGGGAGGGGGTGGTAGGAAGCCAGGGCAGTCACCTGCAGGTAATAAAACAATGACAGTCACTAGTATGGTTCACGATATATTTTCCATCCTCACAGGCATGTGGTAGAATTGCACTCGCATTCACGTTTGAAGTGTAGCCACGTGACTTCCTTCAGCCAACAACCAATCAGTGGAAGCCATATGGGCCATGTCTGGGCAGAAGTTTAAGAGACAGCACATGGCTCACCACACTCTCCTCCTCCTGGCCATGGTCTGCCAGTGCTTTAAATGGTCAGGACTCTGGCACCCTGGGTCCTGAGTGAAAATGATGTACAACACAGCCTCTTACTGAGCTGCAGTGAACTGGGTGTTTTGGAGTTGTTTGTCACACAGCACAGACGATCCCATCCTGACTGATGCAAAGACTTGCCCAGGTACCCGCATTAAAACACACGATGCCATTTTCTGCTGCAGGGCACAGATGTAGTCAGATTTTCGACTTGGGGTTGGGGGCTAAGCTTTGGGTTGCTAAGGGAGTAAGCACAGAAAAAGGTGCCCCATTTTGGCTTCTCTCTTTGACCTCGCGTGCCTGCTTTCATATTGCTAGATGTCTTCTCAAACTCTGAACCACCATCAAGTCTAAAAACTACCCGTACACAACTACTGAAAAGGCACTAGCTTTGGGAAATGTACTTTGGAGGAGTGGTTGTGCGCCCCACCCCCACGCGCACACACACTCAGCTGTGCTTCTGCTCGCGTGTGACCTGGGACACAGTTACGAAGTCGGGCAGCAGTGACGACTGAAAGATTCTCCTGGGGCCACGATGCTTTCTTATTCTTTTTTTTTTTTTAAGTGAAAACACGGCACGCACATGCAATGATACTCCACAGACTATTCATTCTCTTCTCTGCACAACCCCTCTGGGAGAATTCCTTTGTGGCTTAAAGTGCAGATGGTTTGCTTCCTGTCAGCACCACCCTCCTGTTCAGCACAGGTGGCCCCTGCCCACCCATTCCACAAGAAGCAGCGCTTCCTTGAAAAGGAAGCCAGTGGTACCAGCAGCAAAGAGGCCCTTGGGAAAAGCCAATGCAGTAATTACTACCCTGTTACCACGGAAATAGAGATTTGCCTCTAAGGCTCCTTTTATGAGCTTGAAGATGAATGCGACTCTCACTCTCTCCCACTTTGTCTCCCTTGCTGTCCACAAGCAGGAGAGAAGGGGGAGAGGGACTGAAAGGATCATGGATGCTGGGTGCTGTGCTAGAGGCATCTTCTTGTCCCAAAATAGGAGCATAAGCCTTGAATGCAGAACTAAGAAAATGCCCAGGGGCACTAGTAGGTGTTAACAGGCAGTCAAAAGGGGAAAGCAAGAAGAATGAAAGAGGGAAGAAAGGGGGTGGGAGATGGAGAAGGGGAGAGGGAGAAAGAGAGAGAGAGAGAGAGAGAGAGAGAGAGAGATCGATCAGCTGATGGACCCAAGCAAGGAGAGATGAAGGCAGACTAGGATGGGCAAAGTCACAAGGGAGGAGAAAGCAAGTTGAAGTTCACTTCACTTAAGCTGGTAGGAAGCTCAATGCTGAGGTACCGCTAAAATGTGCCACCACGTAGGATCTTCTGGTGAGTTTATCTGTATTCTCAATTCTCTCCCTCTTCTACGTGTCCTACTCTAACTTACATCCCCAGCCCACGGTCCTCATGCTTCACTGCCTTAATTTACAACCCTTCTATTTCATGTAGTTATTCTAAGCTGTTGTGGAAAGAAGAGGGCTTAATTATGTTAATTAATATAAAGAAAAGAGAATCACAAAGAGGCAGAGCCCAGAGTGCTCCGAACGGCTTGTAGACTCAGGAGTATCCGAGTATTTATCTCTGCTCAGTACTTTACAAAACGCTTTTACCACCTCCATCTCGTGTACTCAGGACAACGGTCCTGGGAGACACGTATGAGCGCTGTCCTCATGTTAGAGACAAACCCCCAAAACACAGAGAGTTAAGGAACTTGCCTGAAAGTGAAGACTGGAACCTGGGTCTCCTTACAGCCAACCCTGCCTCTTCCCTTCACTCCACAGCTGCCTTTTTAAAAAAATGTTTATTTATTTGAGAGAGAGAGTATGTGTGCGCACATGAGCGGGCAGGCGAAGAGAGAGAGGGAGAGGGAGAATCCCAAGCAGGCTCCACGCTGTCAGTGAGAAGTCCGACATGGGGCTTGAACCCACAAACCATGAGACCCTGACCTGAGCCAAAATCAAGAGTCGGACGCTCAACCAACCGAGCCACCCAGACGCCCCCATGGCTGCCTTCTGAAATATGACTAGGTGGCTTATCTGAGTGCTGTCCAAAAATACCTTCTACAATGATGGAAATGTTCCGTCTACATTGTCCTGTAGGGAAGCCAGGAACCACATGGGACTTGCGAGCACCTGAAATGCGTGGCTAGTGCGACTAAGAAACCCACCTTTCAATTTCTGTTAATTTTACGTTCCGATGGCCACATTTCATTAGTGGCTCTTCTACTGGGCAGTGCCGATCTATATTCTCTCACTCCCACCACATGACTGTAAGGGAAATGGGGTTCAGCTACTGACACCTAGAGATGGCATGAGGTGGGATTAACAGTAAGAGAAGGAAAACTCCCCTGTGCCTTTCCTGGTGTTGGCGAGGAACTCGCAGCGCAGGGCAGACCCAGAAGGGGGCAGTGAGTGAGGAGGGAGGAAGGGTTGGGGGAGCTCCTTAAATCATGGCCCGGCCACGGAGGCCCACTGCCCTCTACGCTCTGGGCAGAGAGACTCCAGCAGTGGTTCAGGGACCACTGAGTAGTTAGTCAGAACCGGGAAAGAGAATTTTTCAGATGACTGCAGGCTCTCTGCAGACTCGGGGGGGGGGGGGGGGGGGGGGGAGGGGGGTCCTGGATGTCCTGGATCACGAAAGGGAAGCACCAGCCCTCACTTGGGGAGGTTCCTCCCCTAGCCAACCATACAAGTATGCAAGAGGTCAGATTTAAAAAATGAGCACCACTAGTCTAAACCCACAGGAGGCCACAGAGTCACCGGCTCATTCTGTGTGAGAAAGGGCCTTTTCCTTGAGGTCTGAGAGCAGTGATGGAAAAGGGGGTGAGGGCAAGCCCACCTGCAGTCTCCAGGTGCCAATAGTCTGGGATGGGGGGAGGGGAGAGGAGTCATAAAACATCCCCTTGTCCCTCTTAAGGCAAATTGTTTTGCACTCTTCCTCGAGGAGGTCCAGGTGCTTGCATTTTCAGTGACTAGGGGCTCATTTAAAGATATGATACCAGGGGGCGCCGGGGAGGCTCAGTCGGTTAACTGTCAAGACTCTTCGTTTCCGCTCAGGTCATGATCCTGTTTCATGAGTTCGAGCCCCGTGCTGGGCTCTGTGCTGACAGCGCAGAGCCTGCTTGGGATTCATTCCCTCTCTCTCTCTCTCTCTCTCTCTCTCTCTTCCCCCCCCACCCCTCCCCCTCCCTTTCAACATAAACAAACGTGAAAAATAAATAAATAAATAAATAAATAAATAAATAAATAAAGAGAGGACACCAGGATAAAGGCCCGGAACAAGGGAATCCAAGAATCTCTGCACCAAGGGCTCCTTGAAGAGGCAGTAATGTTAAGTGGTTAGAGCACCTGGGAGGGTCTGGAGGGCCTGGCTTTCCATCCAGCCTGGACACCTGTTAGGGGTGTATGTGACCTTCAGCACATTTGCTGACGCTCTCAGGGCACCACTGCTGCAAGTCTATGAAACCGGGATCATACCGCCCCTCAAAGGCTGAGTTAGGAGGAAATGACATCATGCATGTCAGGTGCTTGATATAGGGATCCATCGGGAAATGGCGACTATTACTGTTTTTACTGTCACCTGGTAAGGGACTGTATTAGTTTTGTATTGCTGCCATAAAAAATTATTATAAACATGGTGTCAAAAACAACAAAAATGGGGGCACCTGAGTGGCTCAGTTGGTTAAGCGTCTGACTCTCGGTTTCGGCTCAGGTCATGACCTCATGCTTTCATGGGTTCAAGTCGTGCAGACCCTGCTTGAGATTCTCTTTCTCTCTCCCTCTTTCCCTGCCCCTCCCCTGCTTGTGCTGTCTCTATCTCTCTCAAAATAAATAAACTTTAAAAACAATTTAAAAAAACCACACAACAAAAACGTACTATCTTACAATTTTGTAAGGCAGGAGTCCAAGTGGAGTCCTGTGGACCGAAAGCAATGGGTGTTGGTAGGGCTGCACTCACTTGAGAGGCTCTGGGAGAATGTCTGTTCCTTGCCTTTGCCCCTTGAGAGACGCCACGGGTACTCCTTGGCTGTGGCCCCTTCGGCGGTCTTCAGAGCCAGCAAGACAAGTGGGGTCCCTCTTACATCTCCTTGTTCTGCCTCCTCTCCCGCCCACCTCTTCCACTTTTAAGGACCTGTGATCACGCTGGGCCTGCTAGGATAATTCAGAGTAATCCCTCTATCTAAACATCTGCTGATAAACAACTGTAACTCCTCCTGGCCATGCGGTGTAACATATCCACAGGTTCTGGGGACGAGGCTGTGGACGCCATGGGACCATTACCCGGTCTACGTGGGCTTGGAAGGGAGGGCAAGGGAGTGGTTCCCACTGGGCTTCCTCTCATCTGCATACCCCAGCAGGGGCTGTAACTAAGAAATACCTGAGTTGGGGACCTACCACCTGATAAGGGGTCTCACCGATTCCATCGGCTGGCTGGGGACCTTTGGCCTGGGTTAAACTCCTCTCTGCAGGTCAGGCCTGAATCTGTGAATACATGATTTGGTGCCAGGAGGCCGCCCTGTTCTACACAAATCACAAAGCTCAGCGGTGCCCTAGGGCTCTTGGAGATCTTGTGACATAACCGGTGAGAAGGAAGGCTCGGCTTGGCAGGCTGGTCAAATACCAGGTTGCATAGTTACGTCCTCACACCATGGGACTCTCAATTCAAGCTGAAACTGGGACAGCTCTGAGCACCAAGGTCAGGGCCCTAAATGCAGACGGTCAAGTCTGTACGATGACTGTGACTCCTAACGGAAAGTGCAATCTCAATAGCGAAAACATTCACAATTTGGAGGGGAATGAAAACCTTGTAAAGGAGGAATAAAAATGGCTTTTTCTTCCTGCTCGGTTTCTTGGCGTGACATCAGAGGGCAATTGTCATTTTGTGCAAGTCTCAGGCGGACATGTTACCACGCAAGCATTCGTGTTTTGCTATTTTTATTACTCGTTAATAAAAACCAGTGGAGTTCAATAAACATTCTAATGGTTTAGAAGAAAGTTACCAAGTAATTCTGTAGCCCCCCCCCCCCCACCGCCGATCTAAATGTGCACAAAGAGCCTGGTTCCTCAGTGACACTTGTATGACTGGGGGATGCCATTTAGAAGCCTCTGTGTCAGCCCACTGCACACAACAGCATGACAGTGATGACAGAAAAGGCCACGAGCATAGCGATTGTTTCGGAGGGACGAAGAAATGTTCTTGGGGATGGAAACTTTCCAGAGCTGAGCTTTAAGCTATGAAAGCACCCAACTTGCGGGAGTGTAAGAACTTTTGATGGGTTCTGAGGGGACAGCATGCAGGAACCCGCGGGAGTTCAACAAACCATCTGACTGTCTGCGAGACTGGTCTCTGGGCTCTCCGTGTTGTATTTCTTCTTCCTCCCAGGCTGCCAACCCAGGGGCCTCCATGCCCAACTTTTCTTTATTTGTCTGCTATCTGGGGCCCGTGACTTGTAACAAGCTGCCTCCATTTGTCCCTTTTGATCCTGCTCCCTCAGCCGGCTGGCTCTAGTTTGCTGGAAGTCGCTACTGATGACTATCAGGTAAAAGCTGCAGCCCAGGGGTGGTAACCCCAAAGAGTGACAGGAGATCAAGGGCAGACGTGGCACTGTGGATTTATTATCATCATTTATTATTACTCAGAAGCCGGCTGCTGACATACAAGACTCACAGACCGACATGGCCCCTATCTCCCAGGCTCCGAAGGTACACATTCCTATCGGTTACTTTTAATAGCCCTGAAGATACCCAAGCCACATCCTGTTGCAAACAGCCACGGTCTGGTAGGTCAGCATCTTTTGGGGCCTTACCCTGGAATAGCTGTTCTCTACAGCCGAGCTGCTGTGGTTAATGATTTTCCTACTGGTGCGGTGAGGTGATCTGTCCGTCTTGGGCACTTCTTCCCTTGGCTGAGGTCTGATCACTCAGTACTTTCCTATTTCCTTGTGGAACTCGTGTAGTCTACTGCCTATGCACGAATCCTTAAGAAGTGGGCTTCTTTTTTCCTTTTTTTTTTTTTTAGTAGGCTTCATGCCCAGCATGGAGCCCAAAGTGGGGCTTGAACCCACAACCCTGAGATCAAGACCTGAGCTGAGATCAAGAGTTGGATGCTTGGGGCGCCTGGGTGGCTCAGTCGGTTAAGCATCCGACTTCAGCTCAGGTCACGATCTCGCGGTCCGTGAGTTCGAGCCCTGCGTTGGGCTCTGGGCTGACAGCTCAGAGCCTGGAGCCTGTTTCAGATTCTGTGTCTCCCTCTCTCGGCCCCTCCCCCGTTCATGCTCTGTCTCTGTCTCAAAAATAAATAAACGTTAAAAAAAAAAAATTAAAAAAAAAAAGAGTTGGATGCTTAACTGACTGAGCCACCCAGGTGCCCCTGAGCTGTCTCTTTTAAAAAGAATTTCCTGGGAATACCTCTGCTCTGGGAACTTCTTTTTTCAGGTTAAAAGGGAAGAATTCTGGAAAGGTATTGCCTTTTTTGTCTACATTTTTTCACTTGTCTCATTTAAATAATGTAAAGAACATATTTCTTATTTATTTATTTATTTATTTTTTTTTTTCAACGTTTATTTATTTTTGGGACAGAGAGAGACAGAGCATGAACGGGGGAGGGGCAGAGAGAGAGGGAGACACAGAATCGGAAACAGGCTCCAGGCTCTGAGCCATCAGCCCAGAGCCTGATGCGGGGCTCGGACTCACGGACCGCGAGATCGTGACCTGGCTGAAGTCGGACGCTTAACCGACTGCGCCACCCAGGCGCCCCCATATTTCTTATTTAAAGGACTACCTAGTCTGCAGTCATCTGCACACTACTTTAAAAAAAAAATCTGCACACCATCTGTGATATCTTCCTTGATATTTCACATTCAGTTGTCTCACACCTACACTATTCTTTACCCTAAACAATATTTGTAAAATCTTGGGTTTGATGCACTAGTTATAATTTTTTTAAACATTACAATTAAAGTGTAATTGTTGAAAATAAATATCTCCCTGTCTACTATCTAAAATTATTTCCTATAACACTAATGTTAGCCTCCCACTTTGGGAAACACTCAGGTAGGATATAGTTTTTGGAAGAGATGTACATGAAGAACTTTAGAGCAACAAATCTATTATTTCAACTTAGCCAAACTGAAGCATTTACGTGGTCAACTTTAGAATCAAAGAAATTTAACATATTTGAGAACAACCTAAAATATCTCACTGCCTCCAGGTCCAAACTTACATGAAATAGGAAATTTATAAGCATTATTAAGTCCTACTTTTTTTTTTTAAAAGTTTTTTTTTTTTAACGTTTATTTACTTTTGAGACAGAGACAGAGAGAGACAGAACATGAATGAGGGAGGGTCAGAGAGAGAGGGAGACACAGAATCTGAAACAGGCTCCAGGCTCTGAGCTGTCAGCACAGAGCCCGACGTGGGGCTCGAACTCACGGACCGTGAGATCATGACCTGAGCCGAAGTCGGACGCTTAACCTACTGAGCCACCCAGGCGCCCCTATTAAATCCTACTTTAAAAAAAATCCATCTGAATTAATTCTTTCTTTCTTTCTTTCTTTCTTTCTTTCTTTCTTTCTTTCTTTCTTTCTTTCTTTCTTTCTTTCTTTCTTTCTTTCTTTCTCTCTCTCTCTCTCTCTCTCTCTCTCTCTCTCTTTCTTTTTTACTGAGCCACCCAGGCGCCCCTGAAAACTTTCTTTAAAAGTTCGTCAGTTATCCATTTGGTTTTAAGTGATCACATCTGAGCAGTCCAGTCTGGGGAGAACCAGAAGACACTGTGGTCCAACTGGTCCCATCACACAGGCTAAACTAGAACGACATGACAAACACCATCCAGCTCTCTAGCCCCCACTGCAATCCTCTACCTCCAAAAGCAGAAAAGAGCTCAGCTGTGATCTATAATAATTCCATTAACCCCGCAATGAAGCATTAAATTAAACTGCCTAGGCACAGAGTCTTCTTTTGCTACAAGGGACAATGTACCTTGTAAAGCCTGAATTTCACTCTCATGGATTTACTAACCAGATACATGTTTACAGGAAAAGACCAATCACCAAAATAACTGGGTAAATTGTGAAATCTCCAGTGGGGGTGTTACAGCAGCTGATTTTCTCCCTGATAGTATTTCCTCCAAAGATTTTAGTTACAGAGCATTTTAGCCTTAGAAAGAGCAGTTCTCAAAAGGTCCACCTTTCTATGGAATTTTCAAACCAATACTTTTAAATGAATTAATTACAGGAACAAAGCTGACCTGAACTGGCACTGTGGTGAAAAGCCTTTGTCATGTGGGTATAAATCACCAGCCCGGACACCGGGGAGGACTCTGAGAAGGACATATTCAAGTTAGTGGCAGAGCCTGGGCCAGATCCCAAGTTCCTGACAAGGATTTCAGTGTTCTCTACCGCAGCCCAGGCTTCTGAGCCTTCCCGGAGAGAAGATGAAGATTCCTCTTGAGCAAATGCCATTCCTGGGGGTAACTTCAGCCTCTCTTTCCTTACTGTGCTGCCCTATTTCTCTGAAGCCAGAGAATCACAGACGTCACTTAGCTCTTTGTAAAAAGTATGTCCGGCAAAGAGAACAGCAAGAAACCAGGTCTGTGCTACGAATATGTGGCTTTCTGGCACGTGAGGATTAACACCCAAAAGTGTAAGGTGACTCCAAGCCCACACATCTAAATTCCATGTTCTGTCTCCTCACCCCACATGAAAGATGTCAAGCAAGCCAGTAAAATCCGTCAACAGTCAGATCACCAAAAGGTATTGAAATCAAATACAGCACATCAGAGCTGCAAGGGATTTTGGAAATCATAAGGTCCAAACCCCTACTTTAATCGATTGCTCAAGGCCATAGAATCCATCTGTGTCAGACTAAGGATTACCAAATAGTCCTCTATATTGTAATGGTCTCTGAAGCTCTTTTCATCTCGGATGGTGGCTGCAGCGAAGACTGGCCAAGCCCTATAATGTCAACTACTCACCATAAACTACATCCTTAGGCCTTGCTTCCTGTCGCCAGGCCACAGGAGACCTACAGTGAAGCCTGATCAGCCACGGCCAAGAGCACTCCCTTCTGCACACAGACCTTCTGTGTATCATTAGGGACTCTGTTCTAAGACATAATACCTAGAAAGCTTGCTAACAGAAGAAGTAAAGCAGATCCCCGGGGCCTGCTGAATTAAAGATGCAGTAGCAACGGTCAAAACAAAACAAAAAGTATCCGAGCCTGAACTCCCTCTATTATTGCTATCAGGAGCACTACCCTAGCCAGAAGCATGACTCAAGAACCCCTTTCAGCAGCCGCCTCCTACCTGCTGTGCCAGCTCCTGACCCCAGGCACGGCTTCAAGGCCTCCCAACCCCCCATGTGGATTAAAGCAGTGCCCATCGGCTCGCTCTCAATATCACACCCTCGTTCCTCAGCCCACTCTGGAAGGATCTCTGCACCTGGTCAGTCCCAAGTGGAGCAAACTTACCTGTCGGCATCTCCAAGGCCCAGGGAGGTATTTCTCTGTAGGGTCTCCCGCACCACAGCCATCCCATCAGGGAGCCGGTTCAGGCGACGAGTATAGAGGCCAAGTCCACCATCGGTCATGTACCTTTAATAGGAGCACAGGATGATGCAAACGTATGGTCAAAAGCAATTTGTGTACAGTCCCGTTGTTCACATCCAGAAGCTCTCCATGGCCACCCTGTGCTCTAAGGGGGGAAGGAACTGAGGCTTTCCCGAGGCTCTGTCACTAATCACAGCCCAGGGATAACTCAGCTGTTGATTCAACACAAAAGATCACCCACTTGATAGCAAAAATAGAACACAGCTTAATTAACCCAAACTCAACAGGAATCTATAGAGCAGAAGGGAACTAGTGAATAAAATTAACTGTCAGATGTATTCGTGACATTCTTTTTAATGTCAGCATTTATACAAGCAGGTGTTTTATCTAAGTAACGCGAATGGGAATGACAATCATCAGCGAATCATAGGGGGGAAAAATTACAGAGTAGCGCAGTGGAGAAAGTAGGCAAGCTTTTAAGAGTGGAAAGAAAAGACCGAGGACAGATGAGCCACCTTTGTCATCGTGGGCAAGTTACTTCTCTGGGCTCTGAGCCTTTCATCTAAACTATGGGAACACCACAGCTTTCCTGCTTCCCAAGGCAGACATGAGAATTAGCCAGATAAGGCATATGAAAGTGCTCTGCAATGTGTATAAGACCATACATGTGGGAGACATTATTACGGTTGTCATCATCTTGGAGTATCTACCTACAATGGTGAATTTCACCTTTGTCTTAAGAGGGCTGTCATAAAACTCCCTGAATAACACTCACACTAACTTACCCCTTTCCAGATCTCTTGGTGAGGCCACAAAGCTATCTTCCGAGGAAGTCAGTGTTATCGGGGGGAAAGGGTAGCCCTGGAACTTCTGCATAGATGGCTGTCTGCCAACCAGACCAGTTCCCGAGAGCTTAGCCACCAGTAGGAGGTAGTTCAGGTACAAAGCAGCTTTAGCACTCCTACACTGCCTCCTTCACAATACCCCATAAGGGAGGCTGCTTGCATCTTCAGAGGAGAACAGGACGGCAAACCAAAGAGCAAGAAACCAAACTCAGATCCCTTTAATTCCTACACGGCCCCCAGCAGATAAACCTGCATGGTGTGTGAAAATGCAGATGCCTTACGTTTCAAGTAAAATGACATGTACGAAGAAGACCAACGAGTGGCGATTTTCCTGAAACAGTCAGCTGAGCTACATCACGGAAAGTTTTACTGCCTTTGGAATTTGAACTTTAGAATATATGGGGTAGATCCTGAGGGCTGTCAATTCCTGACTTTCTTCTACTTCTCGTTTGGGACCCTCTTGGGATATACTCTCAGAAAAATGGAATTAGAGGATACTATGGGAGGCAGCCCAGAACAAGTTAAGTTCAAGTTGGGGGCAGAGAAGAAAGTTCTCACTGGAGCATCTGGGGTAAGAAGAAGCTTCCACGTGTGTCAAAAGAATTCTTCGTTAGAGCAGCTTCGAAGACACCATGTCTAACTTGAACTTCTCCCATGTCCCCTCCCGCCCCTCCTTTATGACGTTAAAGATCACAGACAATGCAATGCCCACATAATGTAAAGTCTGTTGGAGCAGTCAAACCAACTATTTGTGGTTGTGACAACAAAACAACAACAGATTAGAATCCATTTTTCACTCAATTGTATCATTTTAATTTTTTTTTTTTTTTAGCATTTATTTATTTTTGAGAGACAGAGACAGACAGAGCATGAGTTGAGGCAGGCAGAGAGAGAGGGAGACACAGAATCTGAAGGAGGTGCCAGGCTCCAAGCTGTCAGCACAGAGCCTGACGTGGGGCTCGAACCCATGAACCGTGAGATCATGACCTGAGCTGAAGTTGGACGTTTAACTGACTGAGCCTCCCAGGCACCCCTCAACCGTATCGTTTTAAAAGCAAAAAAACATTTTGTAAATACACCAAAGACCACTAAATTATATGCCTTCATAGGGTGAATTTTATGAATTGTATCTCAATAAAACAAAAAAAAACATAGTGACGACAGCTATAGTTAAACAATTATTTGTGTAATCACCTTTCACGCTTATCTCCTACATTACACAGTGAGCTCCCTGAAGACAGGGACTGTTATAATGTTGTTCAAATCTGTATCCCATGTACCTAACACGTGTTAAGTGCTTAAGACAAACGGGTTTTGTTGAATGAAGACCAGAATGGGGTCTAGCAAAAACTTTTTGGGAGGACACCAATTACAGGTTTTCTTTCCTCTTTTTATTTTATTTATTTTTTAAGATTTTATTTTTTAAGTAGTCCGTACACCCAACATGGGGCTCAAACCCCGACATCAAGAGTCACATGCTCTTCCAACTGAGCCAGCCAGCAGCCCTTCCTTTTTTTTTTTTTTAATAATTTTTTTTTCCTTTGGAAAGTTTACTTTTTTTAGTAATCTCTACCCCCAACACGGGTCTCAAACTCATAACCCCGAGATCAAGAGTCGCATGTTCCGCCGATGAAGCCCAGGTTTTCTTTCCTCTTAAATGTCAGGGAACATGACATCTAAGACACATAGAAATGCAAATTAAACCATTTACCTGTCTGTGTACCCATCCATCAGTCCATCCATCCACCCATCCATTCAATGTGACCCAGGGTCCAGTGGTAGGCTCTCTGCACACATTCTACACTAGCACAACGAGAAAAAACCCACCTACGTCAAAATGCAGCGACTTTGCCAGAAGCTAGACTTCCCAGATCAAATGTCCTTTCAAGGAGAATTCAGGGGAAGCTCTTCAGAACACAATCTGTTGCACCATAAAGCAAGGCAGTTAATTTTGATTTTAGCAAAGCCCACTCAGCCATGGAAATGAAAACTTTTTAACTGCAGGGATCTTATCAAAGGACAAACAAACTAATTTTAGCGTTCATTTCCCTGCTGGATTTTCATCCCTGGTGAAACAACACATACGGATGGGCAATGACACGCACCCAGGCGTGCAGACGAGGCCCACACGTACACACCCCTGGCTTTCCGTGGAGGTGCAGAGCAGGGCCCAGAGAGCATTCCAGAGACCATGCTGAGACGTGCCATGGCCCTCAACCCAGTAACACCCCAGCAGAGCAGCGTGGTTTTGTTGAAAATGACAACCTAGAAAGGTGGAAGGACCCTGGAGAGATGGCGACCTTGGCCTGTCCACTGCTGCGGGGAATTCTGATTTTGTTTAGGCAGAGAGGAGGGGAAAGGCAAGGATCCATCAGATCCTCTGACTTCTCAAATGCACAGGGAACTAAAGTGCTTTGAATGCAAGTAACCTGACCATGATCCGGCTTTGCCGCAAATCTATTTCATTCACTGCATGCGGAAGTTGGGTGGTGGAAATGAGGAACTGGGGAGTTTACCTCTTTTCCCAGGCGTTTGTGAAAACATGTATTCAACCATGTATCTTTTAAGATATTCTTAAAAATTAATTCTGTTATATGTCCTCTCACTAGGAGACAGCATAGCATTGGAGACAGCTGTCACTACAACAAGGCTCACATTCAAGAATCTAACTTAAAATATTTCTTGGGGCACTTGGGTGGCTGTGTCGGTTGAGTGTCTGACTTCAGCTCAGGTCATGATCTCAAGGTTCATGAATAGGAGCCCTGTATTGGGCTTGCTGCTGTCAGTGCAGAGCCCCCTTTGGATCCTCTGCCCTTCTGTCTCCCTCTCTCCCTGCCCCTCCCCAGCTCGTGCTCCCTCTCAAAAATAAACATTAAAAAAATATATAATAAAACATTTATTTCTAAAATATTACACGCCGATTCCAATAGTTTCATTTACAAAGAGCTCCATATAGATATTTAAATAACTCTTCTACTCTCAATGAAAAATATAATTTTGGCTTGACCCAAATTTGTGTAGGAATTGGCTACTGAACGTATTAATATAAACTGCCTTCATCAGGTTAATCCCTTAAGAAAGCATAGTTTGCAGGTGAAGCAATCGCTGCTGTACCCATCTGAATCAGCAGCCCTTGTTCAGGAGGGCTTGAAGGCTGAGGGGTAGGGGGGCAGGAAAGGATAGCCATGCCCCGTCTTTGGAAGCCTTAGCAAGGCTCACCCTGGGTACAGATGAAAGGGCTTGCCTGAGGTCACAAGGAAAGGAAGCAGTTGATCTAGGGACTGAATCTCCCAGCACCAACCCTGTAACGTTCCTTCTCTTTGGGGAAATAAATAATTAGTGCTGGAGCCTAATGATGCGCTGGTAACATCCTAATGTTTGCTTGGTGAGGTCCTAGGTCACCAAGCAACTCAACAATTTACTCATTATCCTCTCGAGTTCTGCAGTGATGGGTGCAGGGGCTCTGCCTCCACCTTCCACAGCTTCCCCAGAGGCCCCCGAATGGAGCCCCTGCTAAAGACACAAGGTGTGTGGTAGGTATCTTCTATTCAAGGCTGGGGCACCCTGGACTGGCCCATGAGCATAAGAGTTAGGAACAAGTCTCTGTTGTCAGAAAGATCTGGGTTCAAATGTCTCCTCTGTCCCTTGCCAGCTGGGAGACGTTGTATGCATCATTACTGATAAAAAGTCATGGATATGGAGGCTGCTTGGGTACTGTGCTAAGTGCTTCCCATAAGCCATGACACTGTACCTTCAAGACTCTCGTCAAGTGTATTATCTGTTTTTCAGACGAGAAAAATGAAATTGTGGTCAGGATCACAGTGCAAGTAGGGGAGTTCAAATCCCAGCTTTGTCACCCTTTTTGGTTGTAATTCTTAGGAGTTTCATTTCCTCAGCTACAAGATGGGTAGAACTACAGATTAATCTCACAAGGCTGCGGTGGGTTAAATACGCCAGCGCGTGCAAAGCCCAGGGCCTGGTGTGTTAGGGGCACTTGAAACTTATTAGCTGCTGTGACTATCAACGGCAGCGACTGCCCATACCACAGGGTAGTGACTGTGTACCCTCTTCTCATTTTTCGATACCACAATTGTTAGGTACCAGGCTCTGTACCAGGCTGGGGTTACAGAGGAGGAAAAACCTAGTTCCTGTCCTGGTAAAGCTCAAAAGCTACAGGGGACCCAGACATTGAACACATGAAGAGCAGTATTACAGACGGGTGCAGGACAGGCTCAGAGCACATGGGGAGGAGTCAAAGAGGAGCTATTTAAGCTGGCCCTTGAAGGGTGCATAGGAGTTTGCCAGCCAAAGGAGGAGGATCCATCTAGGCACATTGGTATCACATACAAAAGCAGAGAGAAACAGAGAAGAGGGTAAGTTAGGAGAATGGCAAGTAGTTCACTGTTGCTGGAGCATCAAGAATAGATAGGAGCCGGGCAGCGTGGGGACGGGGGCTCAGTCAGGGAGGGTGTGGGAGCCAGGTGGTTTGAGACCACTGGCTGTGAGCCAGGAGAGCTATGAAGGTACAAAGCAAATGACTAGCAGGCTCTGGCTTTCGTGCCAAAGAGAGCACTGACTTGTCAAAACTTCCATCATTCAATACTCCAGTTTGGGGGAGCATCTTCTCATCAATAATTCCTTCTACAGACTTTTCAGAATACACATTGTCTGAATCCCACCTGAGTTGTCTCAGACCTTTGCAGGATGACCAGACTTGTAGGGTGGCCTCACCATCGCTCAGGCCAGGAGAGACATGTGAGGGCCAAATGCCTCTTAAGAGGAACATTCTAGACAAGAAGAGTGCATCCTATGTAACTGACACCGGTTACAAAATACTTATGGAATCTAATAGGACCTGTTAGAACAGATACACCAGATTTTGAATCCAGTGCTTAGTTAAGAGATTCCTTCTTTAAACACGAGACAACAACGTGGAATAAATGAAACTGGCTTTGTGACTCGCCTTCGGAAGGAGGGGGAAGGTGGCTCCCCATTCCCAAAGTTCACAGTTCAATGTGACCTGCGTAAGTAACACAAACTGACTTCCACTGGGTGCAGAAGAAATCACCTTCTGTCAAGGGCTGGGGGAGGAGGGGTGGACGGGAAGGGGAAGAAATCTGTACTGACCTGATCTGGCTCAGTGCGTTTCTAATGGAGCATGACATTAAAAGACAAAACAAAAGAACAACAAAAATACTCCAAGAAATTAAAGTAGTACAAAACAGAAGGGGGAAAAAAAAAATCAAGCTGAGGTGATTATTTTTTCTTCAAAGACGTGTCAACCTGTCTATATGTTCTGGATGCACTTTTGATTTAAATGTGAAGAGAGCAAAGAAAATGGAATAAAAGAAATAAATACACACACACATACACAATTCCTTGCCAATATCAATATAACTATATAAGCATATATGTCAACACATACTTTGTCATCTACCGTTAAAGAAAACGACGTGGGCTGATGAAAAGTCCCTGCAGTGAAGCATTTCACCAGCGTCCAAGACCCTAAACAACATGTGCTTTCATAGTGCCCGCTGCTCTCCTGCAATGTGGCAGGACACATGTACGCTCTAGGTTTATGAGGATGTTAACGGAGTTTCTGGACAAACCTGGAAAAGGATGCCTTTAGTTTCGGGCCTCTTAGAAGTCAGACGAATAAACTTCACTCCGGGTCACAGAAGGACAATCGGACAATCCAGTCCAACAAAACTGCCTACGACCTTTTGAAGAGAGCTGATCTCTAGGACAGAAAGGAAGTTGTTCCCCTTGACTTAATTAAGGGGAGAGGAAAAGGCACTGGCAATGCAAAAATAGGGTCGGGGGAAAAAGAGGGTTTAATTTTTCCATGCTAATTTTAAAACTGTAGCACTAAAATTTAAGCAAAGACTTGAGTTTCTACTAAGGAGGCATTTGGAAACCACTTTGTTCTCAAAGTTTTTCGGCACCAAAGCTGAGGCAAATGCAGTAAGTTTCTTTTATCTAAGGCCAACCCACTCCCATCCTTCACCCCAAATGACAACTACACAGATACGTCACTGAGTGACTCTAATACCCTCGTCGTGGCATATCTTTAATGGTTTTTTTTGTTTGTTTTTAAGATTTTTAATTTTTTAAAATTATTTATTTATTTTTGTTTTAGAGAGAAAGACTGTGAGCAGGGGACAGAGAGAATGTTAAGCAGGCTCCATTGCTCAGGGCAAAGCCCACCATGGGGCTCAATCCCACAACTGTGGGATCATGACCCGAGCTGAAATCAAGAGTTGGACGTTCAACTGACTAAACCACCCAGGCTCTTCAAAATGAGTTTTTAATTTTTAGGTCATCTCTACACCCAACCTGGGGCTCGAACTTTGAGCTCTAATCGAACACCCTGGTGCTGCTGCTTCCCTATTACGGGTCATCTGAAACGGACACCAACGACACAGAATCAGCAGCTGCCTTTGGGGAAAGTCTCAGGTCTGAACGTCCTTCTCAGTAGGTTTCCCTGTGACAATAGGACTCTAACCTGGACTAGAAGACACAGGTCATCAAGAAGCATTTCTTTGGTTTCCATGTCTTTGGGGGGCCCTTCCAAAGACTCTGCTGGCAAAGGCAGAGGGGAGACATGGACCCAGAGATCCAAGCAGTTTCCTACCTTTCTCCTTGAGGCAGAGCTGGGGTACCTTTGAGCCCTGTTTCCCACTGTGCTGTATAACTGCCAGCTCTTCAGGACATCACTAGGATGGTATACGGCTCTTTTTAGGAGGATGTGGGAGTTCACTTCTCATCTCCAGCAAAATCTTCCCTTCTTCTTTCATTCAAGTCTGGAGCAGCCACCCGAGGCCACGCGATGAGCCACCTCAGCTCAGAGTACAGAACACGACCATGAGCCACCAGGTGGGAATACCCACAGCTCAACGGGCACCAGCCCCTTCCCTGGCTTGTCCGCATTTCCCTTCCATCTCACCGAGTCCTGGCTGCAAGGTAGGCCAGATGACCAGGCAAACCTGGCCCAGTTCTCTGATCCTGCTTGTGGCAGGAGGTAAAGCCTCTGCAGAAGTGAGCAGGGAGCAGGAGGCCTGGAGGCTGCTCTGGCTAGCCTCGTCACCAGAGCATGCCTCTCTGGGGAGCACTACAAAGACGTTGCTAAGCTAGTCAGACACGAGCTCAGCTTCAGGAGGCCACAGGGACAGAGGGTGTGGCAGGAAAAGGCAGGCCTGGATAGAGGAGGAGTCAAAGGGTCCCAGGGGCCCCCTTTAAGCCTCAATGGGGCAAACTGGTGCCACAGACTTCATCTCCTAAAGCTAGGTGCTGCAAAGCTGCTTGAAGTGAACTGAAGGCACACCGTAGAGGTTCTCGCAACAGAACTCAACACGTACGTGCCTCACCCTACCTGCCGCTCATAATGGGGGCCACGCGCTAGCAGCTTTAGTGTCACTGGCAATATTGCAGACCTCCCGAATCAGACTCCGGTTCAGGAAGACCCCCCATGCGGTTCTAATGCACATTAAAGAGTGGGAAGCACGGGTTTCAGGCAGCGGTCTCTGCGATGAGGAAGATGAGACGACCCATATGAGCAAAAACTAAAGTATTTCTATTTGCATGTATTTCTTAACACGTCCCACTTCCTTCCTAAGTTTTGTGCAGGTTTTATACTGTGCGCCATATTTGCGTAACGTGGTACACATACTGTATTTGAAAACACAGTGTCTAAAGCAGCAACGGATTTAACACAATCAAAACGTTCAGAGACCATTATCTAAAGCAGAAATTGCTAAATTTTCTTAAGTTATGGACCCCATCTCACATATGTGTAAAATGTGCACCCAGTTGGAGTCAGCCCAAACGCCCCTGCCAGGGCCCAGGTGAGCCGTCCCTCTGAGTTTGGGCAGAAGTGAATCCCGGCTGAGTGGGTCCCTTCAGCATATTCTGCAAATTTCCGCGCAGGATTTTTGCCTCTGTTTGCTATAAACTGACTCAGCAGTGGCACATAGCATGGCTGTAATTCACACGTCACCCTGAGTTTTAGCACACAGACTCGATCTCACCACGGCCTTGGGCTTGCTTTTGCTTTTTCCTCAAACTCCTAGCTGGAGTGACTTGATCAAGCGGGAAAATTCTTGTTGCGAAGGTCCTTGTGTATTTGCAACATGCAATGTGAATATTCACAGGTTCAACCAAATTCCACTTGGCATGACTATCCAGAGTGTTCTGGTTTAGCTTAGTACCTAGGATCTAGACACACAGAAACTCGAACGAGCATCTGAATGCAAAAAACTCCAGAATACGTTCAATCACACAGCCAGCCAGGGATTATAATGACAGTGGATTAGTCCCCCCTATTTAAATAAATACACATATGTAAAATTTTCATGATACTCCATAACTCTGCTTGTTTAAAATGGGGGCTGGTGGGGCATCTTTCTGAAGAAGGGCTGCATACTTTGGAGCTCTGACAGTCCCCGTGTCTGGAATCTGGTCTGGCCTGAATTCTCTCTACTGTGGTTCAACTGTCAGTGTGATGTTATAGTATTTCTAGCACTGGCAGGAAGCTTTCTGTCCACCTACTGAAAGATGAAACACACTCTCACACGCAGGAGACAATTCTCCAGACAAAGCCCCTTTAAGCTCTTTCTTGGAATGAAACAGATGGTGAGAGCAGACTGACTTATCTCCAGGAATCCTCAAACCTTAAAATGCACCTGAGTCAGTGGGAGAACCGAAGAAAATGCAGATTCCGTGGCCCCGGCTTTGCAGATGCAGAACATCACTGGTGGGGCCCAAACTGTGCATTAAAACCACAACAACAAAAAAATTTTTTTAAAAGAACGGTTTGAGGTTTACAGAGAATTTGCACAGAAAGCAGACTTCCCACATAGCCCCTCTCCCCTTCCACCAGCTTCCCTGTTGTTAATACTTGGTATCACTGTGCTGCACTCTGATGCAACCAATGCTGACACAGTTGCATTAACCAAACTCCATAGTACACCTTAGGGTCCACTCTGTGTGGTCCAGCTGTTTTTGTGTGGCACAAGTTTTGACAAATGCATAATGTCACGTATCCTCCATTATAGTGTCATACAGAGTAGTTTTACTGCCCCCCCCCCAATGCCCTGTGTTCCCCCCTATTCATCCCTTCCCCCCAAACCCACATTTTTGACAGATACGTAAGTGATTCTCCTGCAAGCGGTCAGGGCCAGACTCTGAGAAATGCTGCCTTAAATCTTGAGGCTTGGATGGAGGAACTGGGAGCTAGACTGGCCTCAGTTTCCCTAAGAGGTAAATATTCGCCACAATGGGACTACAATATAATGGTAATTTAAATCTCAAATCCTCATAGTAACTAGTCTTGGACCTCGATATTATGAGTACCTGATCCCTGATGGCCGCTCCATCTCAGATCAAAGGTCAGTAAGAGTTGTTAGAACTCCAAGGCTTTACTAAAATACCAATTAATTCATAACCTTGGACTTACAGACCTGCAGATCTCAGAATCATGTCAGTGTGGAAGCCCAGGCCGAGAGGGAATGTGAGGAGGCAACACCAGGCATGCTGAATAGCAAGGATCATGGGCAACATGTGGGTGGTTCAGTGAGGGTGCCATAAGTTGATGCCCCCCTACCCTGGAAAAGCCTTCCGCTTTGCCTGAAGAATCCTTCCTCCCAGGCACTTCTACACGGAGGCATGCCTGCCAATCCTCTGGATGCCGCTACATCTGATAATTCTTGCGAATGTTTTTTTAGTTTTTTAAGTATATTTAGAGAGAGAGAGAGAGCACACATGAGTAAGGGAGGGGCAGAGAGAGAGGGAAGGAGAGAGAATCTCAAGCAGGCTCTGCACTGTCAGCACAGAGCCCGACGCGTGGCTCAAACCCATGAAACTGTGAGATCGTGACCTGATCTGAAATCAAGAGTCGGACACTGACCCGACTGAGCTACCCAGGCGCCCCTCATTCCTGTGACTTCTGATACATTTCACAGGGGGTCAGAGGACTTTTATGTTGGCATTCAGGACTGTGAGATCTCTTCCGGAGATGACTAGAACCTCAGGGTGGAATCAGACTTCCAGTGCCTCTTTCTCTTCGGATTTCACGGAGACACCCCCAGGTAATAACCACACTCGCTACCGGACTGGGGAGAGTCCAGATGGTGCTCTGGTTCAGGTTCATGCAAGTTTCGCCCTGTCTTCTCTAGACTGCAGCTGAAAGCAATGTCAGTATGCACTGAGGATAGACAGAGACAGACTGTAACTAACTTTTCGGTGCAAGAAAGACCCCTTCTGTAGATCGAAGCAGGAAAGCAGGCCTGGGGAACATCATCCAACGCCCACAAACAACCTGGTTTCTGGAAGCACCTAAGGGTTGCAGGAAGCAGGGCACTAGAGTCTAGGCTGTTGCTCTAGAGGTGGCTCCCATTTTGAGGTGCTGTCATTTGCAAGACACATTTGTGCAGCCCCTACTATAAGGCAGGCACCGGCCTGGGTGCTGGGCAGAGGAGAATCAGACTTAGTCCTAGGCCCTGAGGGGCTTAAGGTAGACATGCAGATGTTTGCATGGGATTCAGCAAAGGCCAGACCAGAGAGAGGGGCTGAAAAGCCTTCTTACAGCAAAAAAAAACGTGCAAGCAGCATCCTGAAGGGTGAGACGGTATTTGCCAGGCAGCCTTAGGGAGGGGCAGGAAAATTAGGTACTTCACGGAGATACAGATGTGCAAATCCAAAGGACCTAAAGATGTACAATGAATTCACTGTGTGGCCTTAGATGTTAACGTTCCACCAGGTAGCATTTTCATCAAAAAAAAAAAAAAAAAAAAATCATCATTCTGAGCGCTCATTCTAAATGGGATTCAGTAAATGTATTCCAATTCAAAGAAACAGATACACAGGGCCTCTGGCCTTCAAGGGTAGGGATTAAGCCAAAACTGGGTGACTGCAGGATGCTCAAATTACCTGCCACTAAACCCAGCAAGGCCCGTAGACACAACAGCTGACACACAGATGCCTGACCCCATTCATTTTTCCATGCGTCCAAGTGCACTGGGTCACCTTCAGAAAAAGCACCCAGGCAGCCAGGCACACTGGTCATGGGTGGAAGCGGACCCACCTGGGGGTGGGGCAGGAGTCTGAACATACCAGATTTACCATTTTATTTTTTTTGTTACTTTTTTTTTTTTTTAACGTTTATTTAGTTTTGAGAGGAACAATGAGACAGAGTGCGAGTGGCGGAGGGACAGAGAGGGAGGGAGACACAGAATCTGAAGCAGGCTCCAAGCTGCGGGCTGTCAGAACAGAGCCCGATGTGGGGCTCGAACTCACGAACTATGAGATCACAACCTGAGCCGAAGTCAGACACCGAACCGACTGAGCCACCCAGGTGCCCCCCCCCCCAGATTTACCATTTTCAACAAACAAAAACACCCAGTGTTTTTTGTAATCTACTCTGTAGATAAAAGTTTGACACAATCTTGGTTGGTGTGGAACTGCTGAAGACACAATGGTTCTCCAAAGTCACACCTATTCTTACCCTTGCCACAGCCTGCTCTCCAAAAATCAGAGTGTGATCTCGTTATGCTCATCAGGAAGGGATGAAAAGAAAAAAGTTGGAAAAACAGTGAGTTAACAAGTGTGAGCATGAGAGTCAGCCATTTTTCCTTCAAGAGTCAGATTCTGAACTACTGAAGCGGCAGGCCTCCATATTAAGACACTGTCTAAAAATTATGTCCGTTGTCCACAAATGGGCAGAGGCTCTATTCCCGTGGACATGAGAAGGCTGTGGCTGTAAGTGCAGAAAGGCTCACTCGTGCCTCAGCCAGCTCCAGCTGATCTCACAGCTGCCTCTTTGGGGTCCCAACACCCCCCCCCCGACCCCCCCAAAAAAAAGCTGCACTGCATAATCCTGGTAAGATAAGCCATAGTCAAAATTTTGAAAATATTTTTTTTTGTTAATATTTATTTATTTGAGAGAGAGCACGAGCACACAAGCAGGGGAGGGGCAGAGATAGAGAGGGAAAGAGAGAATCTCAAGTAGGTTCTGCGCCATCAATGAAGAGCCCAACGTGAGGCTCCAACTCACAAACCATGAGATCTGAGCAGAAATCAAGAGCTGGATGCTGGGGTGCCTGGGTGGTGCAGTTGGTTAAGCTTCCGACTCTTGATCTTGGCTCAGGTCATGATCTCGCGGTTTGTGAGTTCGAGCCCCATATTGGGCCGTGTGCTGCTGCTAATGGTGTGGGGCCTGCTTGAGATTCTATTTCTCCTTCTCTCTGCCCTTCCCTAGCTGGGCTCTCTCTCTCTCTCTCAAAATAAATTAAAAAAAAATAAAATAAAATAAAAAGAGTTAGAGGCTTAACTGACTGAGCCATCCAGGCACCCCCAACTGAAATTCCGAAAATCTTAAAACTACAACAAAATCCTAAAGTGAAAAGCGAAAACTGAGCCCAGCCTCCAGCTGGGCACATCTGGTGTAACGTCTGAGTCCTCAGGTGAACCAGAGAAAAATGCCCTTTTCTACCACAGCCGGTAAAAGCGTGTCCTACTCCAAGAAGTGCCTGTGGGGACTGACACGGTACAAACCCCAAGATGATGCGCTCCTTAGTGACTAAACACGGTGCTCCTCTCCCCTGACGTGGGGTGGTCTCAGTCCACACACTCTGCCTCATCCAGCTCCTCAGAGCTGAACTACAGAAGGCCTTTGCAGGCCACGCCCCCATCTCCCACTTAGGACGAGGTCCTACCTCTCAAACTTCACCTTAAATGCAACTGAACATTATGTAAAACACCAATAATACGCAGTTTCACAGAACTACAGAATATCAGATCTGGGGGAAGGGCAGGTGGTTCTCAAGGATTAATGACTTGATCTAATGAGTTTTCTGATGCAGAATTGAGAGTCACGGAGTTTAAGTGATGTGCTCAGGGACTCATAACTAGAGAACAGGCATTGATATGGTTTCATTTTAACACGTTGTTGTGTTCAATAAATTCACTGTGTTTTTTAACGTTTAACATTTATTAATTTTTGAGAGAGAGGGAGAGACAGAGTGTGAGTGGGGGAGGGGCTGAGAGAGAAGAGAGGGAGACACAGAATCCGAAGCAGGCTCCAGGCTCTGAGCCAACAGCACAGAGCCCATAGCGAGGCTCAAACTCATGAACCATGAGACCACGGAGCCGAAGTCGGACGCTTAACTGACTGAGCCACTGAGGCGCCCCAACAAATCTGTCTTTTATAATAAAAGAGAAGCTTGGCTCCTTTATTCTACATTTTGGGATAACCGCTTATCTATCTTCTTGTGCTCCAGCTTCTGACCCACCAAATTCAGTAAAGGCAGGACTGTTGTTGTCACTATTATTATTTTAGGACCTGTGTTTTTGTTTCACTATCCCCTCCCCCTAGAACTCTTGAGATAGGTACCTAAAAACATTTTTGGTGTACTGAATGCAAGAATAAATAGCAACCATGGATTTAATTGCTTTTATGTCTCATGTATGTAAAGCATTTGGGGAATAGGAAGAAAAATCAGACATCCTTGCATCTGTTTAGATAAGCCAGACCCTACTAATAGTCGGCTACGGAACCCTAAAGACTCCAAGGAAGACTCCGAGGAAGAAGGGGCCTTCCGGGTAGAGGAGGCTACGGATGGAGGAGGGAGGAGTCACGGGTCCCATTCAAGGGACAGCATGGCTTGAGCAGAGTCCACAGGGTAGTGAACACTGTCAGTGCTGTACCGGGCGGCATCCCAGATCTGAGCTGACTGCCGTCTCCTTGCCCACGGCTAAATTCCCCACTGTCCGTGATTTTTAAAAAAGAAGTAAAAAGCAAAACCAGTAGAGCAGGGAGTTCAGTCTGAAAGGCAAAAACAGTTTCCCCCTAGAATCTTGACATGTATGGGCCTGGATGGTGCCACAGGCGTGTTCAGAGGAGGGACAGGTGTAGCACACGCCGCTGACAAGCACGTCTCTCTGTGTAGCAAGGCGGCTGCCAGGGCTCCCGGGGGGAGCTCAGGCACGAGCCACGGGCAGCCCAGCGGCCAAGCACGCAGGCAAACGGGCCAGCCTGCGGACAAAGAGCAGCCCAGGGCGGTATGAACTGGGGGTGGCGGGGGCACCTCCGCGGCAGCTGGAGCACTCTGGCAGGAAGGGCAGGCTAAGAGGGAGCCGAAATACAGGCCAGTGACCTCCAGAGCAGGAATCAAGCAGGAGTTGTTGCCCACAGGATGCTCAAATTACCTTCCATCGGTGCAGGAGGACAGCTGTCTGGTGTCACAAAGACGAAAGAACAAGGCCCCTGACTTTTTCTCACTCTCCAATTTGTCCCAGTGCTTCCACTTTCACAAGGATGGGAGACAGACCAGCTCGAGTAGTTACTCAAGTGGGGCAGGGGCAAATTCCCTAGAGCCTGCCTAGTTAGAGTGAGCATATCCGATATTATAACATGTGTACGCTTTTAAGCCTATCATTTTCATTATACAAACTATAGACGGCAACGTTCACTAACATCTCCCTGCTGTGCAGACCCTGAGCTCACAGTGATTCTCAACAGCCACAGTCCACTCTGCCTCCAAACCCCTACATCATCCGGATCACAGCTGGGGGCCAGGGAAGGAGGCAACACACTTTTTGTGTTTATTAGGGGAGAAAACGGGGGAGAAGATTTTCAGAAGAAACGACTTGAGTACTGTTATCCCCAGGCTGGCATATGTAAACCTGGCTAGTCAAAGAGACATCTTCCTCCGGAACACCCAGTTCTGCTCCCTCTGTAACGGAACCTTGGTGATTCCTATGGGAACCTGGGCACCTTGACCTTACACCTGGGAGAATTTTTGAAGGTCTTCTCTCTCAGCTTCTCACCTCATGCAGGAATCCCTTCTGCAACATGTGGACCCAGTTTCCCACATTCTGCTTGATTACTCTCAGGAACAGGAGGCTCATGCCTTTGCAAGAGGACCCACCCACTCTTTTGCAGATCTAATCTTCAGCATATTTTTTCCCTAACGCTGATTAACGGTCACCTTGGGGTGTAGGAAATGAAAACTGTAAGTGTAACTTCCATCTACAGTTCAAGTTTGGTCCTCTGGAAACTACTGCTTCCCTAAGTATTTTCCATGCCAAGAATATCTAGTTTCTACAAACATTTCTATTATGCTTTGGGTTTTGAACCCTTGGCCTTCCTGGTTCCCCTTCCCTAAACAAACCTCTGCCTGATTCTGAACTCCTTAAAACATGACACTGAGAACAAAGCAGGCATTGTCTAACTAACAGATTATCTGTTGCCTCCCACATCACTGTTCTGTTCATCCAGTTGAAGGTTAGGATGGCAGAGCTCTCTAAAACCTACAGAAACCTTTGGGTCTCAGAGCGTAAGGCCCAGCAGGTGGCAGCACCAAAAGGGAAGAGGCTAGAATCTCAACAGCAGAGTGAGTCCTCAAGCTTCCCCCAAACTTTATGGCCTGGACAGGTGACTTCTCTCATTTCCACTGGGAAAACCAGCCTTGCCAAAGGCCGTACTCCCACTGACTTCTCTGTTTGCACATCCATAAAACGGGGATAATAACATGTTATATAGGCCTTCTAGGATTTCTCTAAGAATTCAAAGAGATGATATCTGGAAAGTGCCCGCACTATGTGAAAGCACCCCACAATCACTGGCTGCCATTATTACTATTAACGGTAGCAGAGGTGACAGTGCTGCTGTCACCACCTTCTTCCTTTCTCCCTTTACTCCATGCACATCGCTAAGCATATACGGAAGGTCTGGCAGAAGTTGGTAAGAGATGCAGGAGTAAAAAGACATAATCCCTCTGCTCAAGGATATCCTGGTCCAGGAGACAGACAGTCACACAGACAAACCAGAGGAAGTGAGAGGAAGGTGTCACCAGGGGCTCGGGTGGCCAGGGAAGGCTGCCTAGCTTCAGCAGATTCTTAGAGGACTATGGCAGGCAGGTGGGAATGGAGGGGGGAGGAATCCGTAGAGAGAACGGACACAGGCAAAGGCACAGAGGTACAAGAGTGTGGGACCTACATCAAGGACAATGTCAGTGGTCCAGAGTGGCAGAACCAGCAGGCGAGACGGGCAGTGAGGAGAAGGAGGAGATGGTAAGAAATGAGGCTGGGCAAGCAGAACACTCATTAGCTGCCCAAATGTAAAGAGTGCCTCCTGTGGACCATGCTCTGTGCTAGGCATAAGAGCTAGCTAGTAAGACAGACAAGGTCTAGGGCTCCACAAAGCTGACTCTTCAGCGTGGGGGCCATGCAGGGCCTTTTATGCCGTGCTGGGCAAAATAGGGTGTATGACGTGGCAGATTGTATCTTCCAGAGACGACCATAGCAGTATCTCCCATCCCACAGGCTCTTCTTCAAGGTGACCTTGCCACCTTCCCCCCTGAGAGAGGACATCTGTGTTCCCTTCCCTCCTCTTAATCTGGAGGGCTGACTGCTTTGACCAATACAGTATGGTATGAGTGACACTCTGTGACTCCCAAGGGTAGCTCATAAAAGGCGACACAGCTCTGCTTTGCTTCACGGTAACGCTTGCCCTCGGAGCCCTAAGCATCCAGGTAAAAAGTCTGCCAATCCCGGGGCCTCACGCTGTGAGGTAGCTAAGCCACATGGAAAAGCCACGTTCATCCTAACCCTGAAGTCACCTCAGCCCAAGCGTCAGACACGTGAGTGAACAGCTTTGGAATGGTGTGGATCCCCGCTGTCCAGCTGGCTCCAGACATGGTGGGGCAGAGACAAGCCATCCCCATTGCACCTCACCCCAGCTCTTGACACAGAGACCCCGGAAGCATGATACAGTGGTGGTTTCAAGCTGCTAGACTTTGAAGGCATCGTTCATACAGCAACAGGAACCAACACACAGGGTCTCCTCAGCAGGCAACGTGGAGCCATTGTAAGCAGGTGACAATGTAGTCAAATATGTGCTCTGGACAGATTTTTCTAGCTGAAGTGTCGCGTGGACTTGTTGGATGGGCCTTGAGATCAGAGGTAAGGAACGCGACAGAGGGATGCCTAGGGAGAGACAAGAGCGGCGAGGCCAGAGAGAACCACAGCGTGAGATACTAAAGAGCGACCCCATCACACTTAGTGACTGGTGTTCCAGGAACAATGAACTGAAGAGTCTGAGATTCTTTCCAGGTTCTGGCTGTGGCAGGGAAATGGATATGGAAACACAGGAGGAGACACAGGGCTGGCGGGGGGTGGGGGCGAGGGGAAGAAGAGGAGTTATATTTCCATCATGTTTACCTGGCTCCAGTGAGAAAAGCCTGAACCACCACGGCTGAGCTCCAGCTCTGAGTCCGGGCTCCCTAACTCACCAGCTCTGTGACCTTGGGTGTATTACTGATGATCCCCACCGGGGATGGGAAAAAGAGCACGTGGCTTCAAGCGAGGGTGAAATGAGATAATGCATACAAAGCGGGGCACACAGCCCCTGGCATTCAGAAACGCTCCGTAAGTGGTAGCTGCTATTGTTACAGCCACGATCATTATTATTAACTCGTAGGCATACTTGGTCAGAGGCGAGGCAGGCTTTTTGTCCCCAGAGCCCGGCTGCAGGGCAGCACATGAAAGTTGTTCCCAAGGAACCGCACACACGTCTCTGGTGAATGGTTCATTCAACCGTAAAGTCCGTGTCAACTTAACTAGGTACGCAGGCTGCAAAGGAGGAAAGCCAGTGTGTGAGCTGTCCCCCATCCTTGCCTCCCTCCCTCCCTCCCAACTCAATGGTTCAGTGGTTTTAATTAACAACTCCCACAGAGTAAGGCAAAAGTCCCTCGATTAATAAAGCTCCGCCTTGTTCTGCGCCGTTCTGAGGCCTTGGGGGTGGCGTGGAGTTGGTAATTGTGTGTTTTGTTTGGGTTCACAGCTGGTGGGGGCTACAGGAGGGAGGAGAATTCCCTTGGATGAGTTCATGTATCACACTGAAGAAGACTGGAAACTGTGGGTCACTGAAATGCCTACTTGCATGAGATCTGACAGCAGGAAGCCATACAGCGGCGAGGCGCTTCGGTAAATCACTGTGTAGACGACTCTAGATCTGAACCTTCCCTTTCCACTGCCCCCGAGCACCTCCTCAGTTCTCCTTTCCACTGTTGCCCCCATCCACTTTCTACACAGGCGCCTAGGGGATGGCGCCACAAGCGATTCCAATGCTTCAGTAGAGGCCTGTGACATTTAATAGAAATGAAACCCGTAATCATGCTCTGGAGGCAAAAGTATCTGCCTTCATCCCTGCTCCAGCTGGCCCCAAGGTTCTTGCTCAAGCAGTCACCAAGTATTTGCAAGTTCCCATGCAACTCAACTCAGCCCTCTGAGCCTGACCCTTTTGAACACCACCTTCCGTCTCTCTTTTTCTCCTTCCCAAAATGGCACAGGGCCTCCAATGCCCCAGAGGGTATCCACTCTTCTTTTTTGGTCTTGCTTTCTCCATCTACTCAGAGCGCGGGATCTGGCAACAGCGGGAGCCACGCTGCAAAGTTCTTGGAACACAGGCTTTGAATTCAGCCCGATCAAATAGACTTGGTTCCAGTAGTCACCACCCACGTGATCTGTTCAAGAAACGTATCCTCTCTGAGCCTGGTCTCCCCCACTCTAAAAAGGGGACGAAAAACAGCCTCTCTCCCTCAAAGAGCTGATGTAAAGAATTGGCAATGTGCAGAAAGAGCTCGATACAGTGCCCAGCATACGAAAGAGCCACAAAAACGGTGTGGCCTCACGAATTCCTGTACCGCTGCCACAGGATGGGTGAAAAGACCCGTGCCGGCAGGCACTGCGAGGCCACTTCCCCAGCCTACCCCTCCTCTGCAAGAGCCAACACTACATTTATTCTGTCCCACGTTTCTGGCAACTTGAGTTGACTTCACCCTTTAAACTTCACTGCTCAAGTATGTGAGCTTTCTCATTTCAAAACAGATGACTGAGCGATTACAAGCTCAAAGCTCTGGGAACTAGGACCTGGACTCCGCGACGCAGCAGAGAACCACAGACGCCTTTCTCCCACTTGTCGCAAGATCAAGGAGTTGAACGCGGGCTTGATTTACAGCTGGAAGACGCTTAGAGACAGACTTGAGCTTCCCTTTAGACTTGGAATCTTATTTTACTTTGGGGTCTCAAAAATCATGAGCCCTCCAGAAGAGTCCCTGCCAGGGTAGCTGTCTCATTCCACATTTATTTCAGGATTAAGAGAAGAGGTCAAAACTTCCATTTCTCAGGGAGATTTCTTATCAGGACCCTGGGGATTCTGGAAGGGATGTGCTGATTCTTCCAAGGCATGCACAGACCCTTGATTTGTGATCGTACCCCAGGCAGGACGCACGAGCCGGATCCTCATAGATGTTTCCACAAGCGGATGCGTTGCTCTTTGTCTCTGAGCCACAGGTAGCTGCCTCCTGCCCCCAGATGACTCATTCCCACTGATCGCACGTAAGGCCTGCTTGCAGACTGTGATGGTTAATTTGTGCATCAACCTGCCTAGGCTGTGATACCAGATATTGGGGCAAACATTAGACTAGCCATTGGGGGAAGCCAGTAGACTTTGAGTAAAGCAGATTACCTTCCAAAATGGCAGTGTGCCTCATCTAAGCAGTTGAAAAAAGAAGAGAAAAAAGGCTGCCATTCCCCAAGAAGCAGGGAATTTCTGCCTCCAGGTTGCCTTTGGACTTGAACTGACACATCCACTTTTCTTCTGGAAGCCACTAATACACAGATGCACTCTGATGCAGCCAGTAGAAATGTGAACACTGCACTCAAGAGTAAGAAATGGCAGGAGATCATCTCAGCGCATATTCTAAGGATAGAAAACAAGGAAGGCAGGGGCGCCTGGGTGGCGCAGTCGGTTAAGCGTCCGACTTCAGCCAGGTCACGATCTCGCGGTCCGTGAGTTTGAGCCCCGCGTCAGGCTCTGGGCTGATGGCTCAGAGCCTGGAGCCCGTTTCCAATTCTGTGTCTCCCTCTCTCTCTCTCTGTCCCTCCCCCATTCATGCTCTGTCTCTCTCTGTCCCCAAAAAAATAAATAAACGTTGAAAAAAAAAATTTAAAAGAAAACAAGGAAGGCAAATAAATGCAGCTAGTCTGAGAAGGCGAAAGGGAACTACCATTCTGTGTGTCAAACGCTTTACAAACGCTGTTTCCCACCACACACCTAAGTAGGCTACCATCTAACAGATGGGAAGAGGCTCAGAAAAGGAAGCAACCTCCCTGAGGTCATACAGCTGGCAAGCAAATATGAAGTCAGGTCCTCTGAGGGCAGAGTCCGAAGTTTCTGCCATTATACCATGCCTCCAGAGCAGCCGAATGAGAGGGTCATGAGTTCCCATGAAAACTACAGTTTCTTATCTTGATCTGAGTAAAGGCACATACAGCCTATTTTTCCTCCTTCCTCCCTCCCACCCTCCCTCCCTCTCCCCCTCTCCTTCTCTCTTTCTTTCTTGAGTCTTTCAACGTGGACTGACTGTCTCAGGGCCAAAATACTCCTAACCTCATCCAAATGTTTCTTTTCATGTTCACCTCAACTCGAACTTAGTATTCTCCAACCTCACCATCATAAATCTATTGAGCCATTCTGTAGCTGCTGACCCTTGAGAACTAATGGAGAAGGGTATTTTCAGTGATCTATATGCTTAAGATAAAAATAAATCTGGACTGGGTTTTCTAGATGAGAGCTACACCAAAACTTAATAGCCACACTAGGGGGCCTTGGGGTCTATCAGTGACACCTCAGTTCTCTCCATTTGAGGTACATTAGGAGCCTGCAGACATTAGGAGCACTTCAGCAAGGAAGGGGGCTGTGAAGGATACACGACTGAGTATCTGACTATAGCAAAGCAGCAAAGGTGCCACAGTCACACTGAAATTCCAGCCCACAAAGGGAAGAAACACTAAAATGTTAGACCATCTTTATCATCTCTTCTACTGGTTGACAACATTATAATCTTGGGTCTTCGTTTTCCTTAATGAGAAAATGGAAATACCATATAAGGCCCGAGTTTGGGAGCTGTGTAGGATACTCAGCCCTCAGAAGGGGTGCGACGTTAGCCCCTGTTCCCGGTCATCTCATGAGAGCTACAGGGTTGGAATGTGTTTTTCCTGTATGTGTAAGTACCTCTTGGTTCATGTGAGCTCATGGGTCCCAGGTTTGCCCTGAGAAGGACCTGCAATGATCAAAAGTGAGTCCCCAGAATAAAGAGTACCAAATGGTCCAGCCCCGAGAATAAATTCTGTCAGTCATACCCCAGAGCACAGCCCGGGAAGGAGGAGATACTTGATGGGGCACCTGGGTAGCTCAGTCTATTAAGTGTCTGACTCTTGACCTCAGTTTGGGTCACGATCTCGTGGTTCATGTGATGGAGCCCCGTGTCGGACTCTGCACTGACAGCGTGGACCCTGCGTGGGATTCTCTTCCTCTCTCTCCCTGACCCTCCCCTGCCTGTGCACCTGCACTCTCCCTCTAAATAAGTACATAAACTTAAGTTTAAAAAACGTTTGTCAACTTGAGAGAACTTGAATACAGTCTCCCTGTAGCGCTGATGAATGGACCCAAGATGGAAGCTCCCCTGGCTGAACACCTGGGGCCAACCTGAGTGATGCCCAAAGGCTGCCATGTGCTTTGTGGGCGCCACTTACCGACAAAGAGCCCCGTGAGGGGCGGGGAGTCTGTTCCAACAGGACAGCGGACAGTCCAGATGATGGGAAGGGGTATTCACGCTTCCCACGTGAGTATCAGTTATGGCCTCACCTCAAACCCCACGCCTCACGAGATGTCTCACTGGGGTCTGAGGACGTGTAAGGGTGGAAGAGAAGGAAACACAGTGAGCACCTTCACCCCTCACCAGGCACTGAACTAGGTAATGTACAGACATCACATCCCACTGAGCCTGGGCAATGCCATCACCATTAAGAGGATGATCCGGGGGTGCCTGGGGGGCTCGGCTGCTTAAGTGTCCAACTTCGGCTCAGGTCATCTCATCTCATGGCTGAGTTCAAGCCCCGCGTCGGGCTCTGTGCTGACAGCGCGGAGCCTGGCGCCTGCCGCGGAGTCTGTGTCTCCCTCCCTCGCTGCCCCTCCCCCCGCTCATGCTCTCGCTCTCTCTCTTAAAATTAAATAAACATTAAAAAAAATTTTTAAAAGAAGGTATGCTCTGGAAGGATCCACGATGCCCAGGCACCGTACCGGCACTCTGCATGCATGATCTCATCCAATCCACAGCAACTCTAGGCATGGTTTTTCTCATTTGCAGAGGAGAAAAGCTGGTTTCCCATAAAGACAAAGTATAGAAGATCGCCCCCCACCCCCCTCCCAGGGCCCACTCTATTCTCAGACCCAACTTGGAGCCCACACATTTTGCTTCTCAATGCTAACATTGATCACCACCTGCCCTGTGTTAGAATTAAATGCTGACCAACAGGGCACTCTTTGCCACTGGGCCCGGAGCTATTTCAGGGCAAGGACTGAAAGTTGTGGGACTGGAGTTTCCCTCAAGCCCCCAGAGGGACATTCTGTAGGCTGCCGAGTACTCTGCTTAAACATTCAGCCAGCCCTGGTCTGGAGATTCCTTGGAGGCTGACGCAACCTGTGGGCCCTGGGGGGGTGCCCACGCGCAAGAGGGAAATCTGGAAAAGGATGGAGGGTGCTGAGGACAACTGCCAACTATTTCCCAGCCACTTACGGCACAGGCCAAAACCCGGGAGCCGTCCTGGAGCCTTCATGCCCTTCATCCATCCGGCCCCCACATCAGGCTGTGTTCAATGTGACATCTCTCTGACCCTTGTGCGCGTCTGTTCCCACAGCCTTGGCCTTCCCAGAGCCTGATCACTGCTGTCTGGCTCTCACAGCTTCTGTGCCCATCCCCCTCCAGTCTTCAGTCTCCAACCCGCCATAAAAACATGCCCATGCCCGTATGTCTTCGTGCCCTTGCTCTTGACCTTGGTGTGGCTGCTTGTTTATCCTTCAAGGCCCAGCTCATAGGCCCTGAAGGTGTTGCAGTTGCTGGATGCTATGGCAGTCAGCATCCTCTGGGTGCTGTGCCCGTGTGCCACCTCAGGGAAGCCACATGAGAACGCCGTGGGAAGGGATGGAGAAACTTGCTTAAGGACACACATCTAAGGGTAGGGGAGCCAGCTCCGGAATCCCGGAGGGACTCCACAGCCCACACTCTGCCTGCTGCCCCTAGCTTGCAGCCCACTCTGTGTTCGCCATCAGTGGTGCCCACAGAACTCAGTGCGTCTCCACTGGTCTCCCGGGCACACCATCCATATTGACTTATGCACTTGCCTGTGGCATAAGCTTCTCTCCATGACGGCAGGATGTAGAGGACTGGTCTTGTTCATTTCTCTTGACCTCAGTGCCTTTAGCATAGTCTCTAACTTAATAAACATGTCTCAATGGAATTTTACTGGGGCGCCAATGGGGCTCAGTTGGTTAAGCATCTGACTCTTGATTTTGGCTCAGGTCGTGATCTTGTGGCTCGTGAGTTCGAGCCCTGCATCAGGCCTCTTTCCTGTCAGCACGGAGCCCGCTTTGAATCCTCTGTCCCCCTCTCTCTCTGCCCCTCCCCGGCTCACACATTCCCCCCTGCCCCAAAAAAAATAAAACATTTGAAAAAAATATATATGGAATTTTACTGCCTTTTACCTGGAGCCTCCCCAGAAGGCAGGCCAAAGAGGCTTTCCAGATTCCAAATCCATGAGAGCCCATGCTTTGGGAAGCTCTGGAACCCGTACTGGTAAGGGTGGAGAGCAGGCAGTCAGGCCCCTCTAAGGACCATTCAAGGCAGCGTGAGGTATGGCTTTCTCTTCTCAAAGCACCCACTTTTGTTCCCTTTCCCTCCCCTTTCCTGCAGGATGCTGGGGGAAAGAGGGAGGTAGGAAGGGATTCAAATCCCAAAGCAAGCTAGGAAATTCTCAAGAAGTCAGGGCCTGGTTTCCTGAGAAGACAAGACACCCCCTTTTTTCTCTCTTCCCCATAAATTACGAGGCCAACATTTGCTATTAGTTATGAGCGGCAGTCTAGCCTGCCCATGCCGAAAGCGGACCACACGTCATGTCATGGAGCTGTTCCCAGTAAATCTTTCTTTAATCCTGGTCTCTGCCCACTCAATCTATCGTCACCCACGGTGGCTGGAGTCAGCTCGGGAATGCTGGGGAATTTCTCTACTTTCAGCCCGTTGTCAGCTCGACTGTTCTTTCTTCTCTGATAAAACTGCCTACCCAGCTGCCGATAAGGGCTGATAGATTTCCCACACTCAGTAAATCAAGGGGGTCGACTGCGGGTTGAAGAAGTGTGCAACCCATACCTCTGCGGGCATCAGGGACCATGGACACTGGTAGCCAGAGTCATCGATCAGCCAAACCACCCACGTCCCATGACACCACAACCACGCAGGGAAAGCGGTCCCTGGTTCTGCAACGTTTGGGGAAACGAATCGTGCCCCCCGCACGACGCCCTGTGCTTGCTTGCTCTAAAGCGAGCTTTTTAGGAAAACAGGGGTCACTGTACTTGCCTGGGATACTTAACACTGAGGAAAATATTAGATAGGGAAAAGCATTTATGGTTTCTGTGAATTCATACACCATTAAGAACTGTCAGTGAGGAAACACTGAGGGAAGCAGAGAGGAACGGACAGGCTGTGCACTGGGGCCTGGCCCAGGCCCATCACTGGCCTGTGGAGCTATTCTGGGCCTGTGACTTCATGCTGGAGCTCCACTGTACTTTTTATTTTTTTCAGTTTTTACTTCATTTTTTTAATGTCGTTTTTGAGAGACAGAAAGTGAGTGAGGGAGGGGCAGAGAGCAAGGGGGACAGAGGATCCGAGGCAGGCTCTGCACTGTCAGCATAGAGCCCGACGTGGGGCTGGAACTCACCAACTGTGAGATCACGACGTGAGCCCAAGTCGGATGCTCAGCTGACTCAGCCACCCAGACACCCGTACATTATACTTTTTACGTGTGTGTGTGTGTGTGTGTATTGTGTGTGCATGCACACGTGCATGTGAAGAGGGTGCAGTGCATTAGGGACAAGGGACTTACCCAAGGCCTTACACATCAGTCTGCCTACAGGGCTGAGTCTTTACCTTTCCACGACAACGAAACCTTTCTAACTCCACCAGGACCTGCCCAATGGCTGACCGGTGACTTGGTCTTCCCAAGCCTCCTAAGAGCCCTAACAAAGCAAGAGGGACCACCCTGGAGAAAGAGCCCTAACAAAGCAAGAGGGACCAACCTGGAAAAACAAGAACCCATCCTTCCCAAATGCCAGGGGTGTCTGCCGTGCCCTGCCATGACCCAGGGCCTTTCAGGACAGTCTCACCTAAAATCATTTATGTTGGCTTCCTCTCTTACCAATCTGCCAGGAACAACAGCCTGTCAAGGTCACTGCGGGTCTGGCCTGGAAAGACCATGAGAAACATTCACCAGATAAGAAACAGCCTTTCATGCCATTGGTGCCCTCTTTTCGACTCTCGGTGTTGTCTGCCGTGATCTATGCTGACTTGGTGAGAAATATCTCACACATCTGACCATGATGGTCAATGCAGGAAGGGAGAGAACAGCGGCATCCCATCTCCGCTACCCCCAGGGCACACGGCCCTAATGTTCTGGGCTGTCTCCCTTTTCCTGTACTGTCCATGTCCAGCTTACTGTGATAGGGGTGGTCAAAGCTCTGGAATAATCCAACAGAAGACAGGGCCAAGCAGAGGGCAGACAACGCACCTGGGCCTGAATTAAATTCAAGGGGTTTCTAACTTAGCTACACATTCATTCAGGGCCGTGTGATTGGTCTTGCTTTGCTCACGGTCAGTAGCAGCATTCATTCAACAAATATTTATTGGCTATTTACTATGCAACAGGAACTGCGCCAACCAATGAAGACACGGGAACGTCCAAGACAGATGTGACTTTCACCTTTAAGAGGCTGCAACAGGTGTGGGCTTTGTACCTTCTTCAGAATTAACACACTGAAATAGTCTAAAAGTTATTTTGTGGGGGTCCCTTGTTTGAATTTACACACACACACATATTTATTTTTTTTAAATGTTTGCTTATTTTTGAGAGAGAGTATGAGAAGGACAGAGAGAGAGAGAGGGAGGGAGGATCCGAAGAGGGCTGTGTGCTCACAGCAGAGAGGCCAATGCAGGGCTCAAACTCACGAACTGTGAGATCGTAACTTGAGCCCAAGTCGGACACTCAACTGACTGAGCCACCCCGGGCACCCCCATACGCATTTTTATAATAATTCTGATGTAGTGCTACTATTATGGGCAAGTCAAATACCACGGGTGCCCAGAGTCCCCACCTCCACTCGGAAAGAATCACGGAAGGCTTCTGCGAGGAGGTGACCTGGCAGCAATGATGGAAAAAGCAATCTAGGCACAGGTGGTGCACATGCAAATGATACACAGAAGCATCAAACACCCTGTGTTATAGATTAAATGCTTGTCTCCGTCACCCCCACCAATTCGTATGTTTGTATGTTGTTCACATGTTGAATTAGCTGTGGGAGGTAACTGGGTTCAATGAGGTCATAAAGAGGGTGGGGCCCCCATGATGGGATTAGTGCCCTCCTAAGAAAAGGGAGACACATCAAAACACTTCTCTCTGCCATGTGAGGACACAGCAAGCCAGGAAGGGGGCACTCACCAGAACCTGACCACGCTGGCACTCTGATGTTGGATTTCAGCCTCCAGAACCGTAGAAGTAAGTGTCTGCTATTTAAGGCCCCCAGTCCAAGGTATTTTGCTAGAGCTGCCTCAGCTAAGACACGCCCCGACATAATTACGGAGCTATAGGAAATTCAGGGGGCATGGGTTGCTCTACTTCCGAAGATCAGAGTCCCCCGGCAGGGACCAGCACAGATGTACTATCTGTTGATGGAGAAATCCCTGACACCTAACGGGGAAGACTGCAGCTATCACAGAGCCAGCCCGGAAGACCAGCTTGCTCCCAACCCTGCTTTCCCTCCCACACCACACTCCTGGTCAGGCCACATGTGAAAGACAAACCAGCTACTAGACTTATCACTTCCTGAGCCCTGAGTCCCAAAGCAACAGAAGGCAGAATCAAAAGCAATCAAAACCACAGCATCACATCCCATACTGGCCACTAGATGGAGCTATGCATCGCACCAAAAAGACAAAGCAGCTGAAGTTGATTTTCTCCCAGGTCTGTAGATAGCATCATTGGGTTTTATAGCTGATGGTGGCAAGTTACAGAAGCTCAAGGTCCTGGGAGGGTACGCATGGAGAACAGGTCATGCACAGATATTCATTAAATACCCACTTGTAGTCTCTGAGTTTAGAAAAATACTGAGCACTGCCTGCCTTCCAGGAGCTCCACCTTTGGTGGAGGATGTTTATTTTTTAGAATCAGTCAGATGGGCCTGAGGGAAAGGAACGCCATGGAGAAATAGCCATGTCGTGAGGCACCAAGCTTTACACATACAGGACACATAGTCTTTGGTAATGAATAGCAGGTAACCCAGAGCAGTGGGGACCGTGGGGTATGTGAGGTGGGCTGTGGCCAGGGCTAAGGAAGGGAGGGCGGCTGACGAAAAGACCATAAAGAGCTTCCCACATTCAGTTGAGATCTGTTCCTACAAGAAATGGGAAGTCATCAAAGGTTCTTGCAAAAGGAACATGATACAACTGAGTGCCTCCTCTGAAAGGAAAAAAAAAAAATCATCTTTCCAAACATATGGACGCTAAGCCGGTCCCTTTAATTTTATTCTATACCATATGGCACTTTGAATTTTTAGAAGATCAGTAAATGGATTGACTTCACAGATCAAAACTTAGTAAGAAACATCTTCGTCTGTTATTTTAATTTCTCTTCCATGAAGTACAGCCAAAGCCCAATTTATCAATCTAATAAAAGGAAGTGGTGAGGTCAGGTGACAACCATAAAGTTCTTTGTCACGCCTGGTGCATACTAAGTGCGATAGAAGAGTTTAATAAATACACACTCATAAAGACAAAAGGCATTTGCTATTAGGTTCTTAGCAAAACTCAATGGAAACAGAGTAATTTCAGCCCCACCTTAGGGAGAATTGAATGATACACACAGGTGCATGTGCATACATATCCAGTGGAGACAATGAACTAGAGACAGCAAAAAACAGCTGCTAGACCAAGCTGGGGGGTACAGTGTGTCATTTTAAACCCCAAGGTCATGGGTTTTCAGAAACCAAGCTTAGTTCCACATCAGGCATTCTAAATAAACTTGGTGTAAACTTTTACAAAAACTTTAAGAGCCTCCACACGGATTTATATATTACTCACACATCAAGGCCGCTCCCACTAAGCCAAACAAACATCTGGATGAACACTTTAATCATCTCACTGTTTTCAAGTGTCTGGATGTTTGAGGTTGATAAGACATCTAGATCCTGTCTGAAACCCTGTGTCTTCATCGGATATTTGCCATGAACCAGATACAACCTCAAAGAGAACTATCTAATTGTAGAGGGGTAAAGACCATATTAATTGTAGTGCTGCAAGGCTTAGGGACGTTAAATGTACTAACGTCACAGAGCTTGCAAGGGGGCCGAGCAGGGTTCCAGCTCAGGCTCACGACTCAGTCTGTTTTCTTTCCACTACATCCACTGCTTCAGCAAGGACTTATTTAGCAGATTCCAAAGCACGGAAGAATAGCTCAGTCCTTCAACACCTACACATAGTCATGTGTATAAGGGGAAAAAGAAAAGAGTACAAAGAACCTTAAACCTGCCTTGAACTCAGCATATGAAGGCAAACAGGTAATTTGGCCTCAAAACAGAAAACTCAACACGTGTCTCCATAGAGCGGAGTCTTCCTTAACTCGTGTTCCAGAGCATTAGATGCCATCTGGGCTTCCCTCTCCTCATTTTGAAGGTAAAGTTCTGCATTAAAAGAAATGGGGAAGGAAACCAGACCAGAGTTCTCCAGTGTCAATAATTGGGTGGTTTGCTTACATTTCCGCACTTTTATCTGCACTTGCTCTGAGCGTATCTCACTTGCTAAAAATGTAAGCTTTCCCGAAGCAGGAACTGAAATGTAAACATTTGTGCTACTTAGCAGGGATAAAGGTTATGGTTGAAGAGCTAAAAATCTAGGACCATCTCACTGGGACAGCACTCAGGTTCAGTGGAGAGTGTTCCAATGACGCCACCTTGTGGAAACTGTAAACACTACCTCAAAACCAGACACTGACCGTCTACTGAGGATTAAAAGACTAGCTTGACAATAAAATTAACTATTAGAGGACACACGCACAAAAAACCTCAGAATCACTAAAAAATATTTTCGTAGCATATTCCAGTGGGAATTGGTAATGATAATCTTGAGGCCACACTGGACACCAAAAGTCTTCTAAATAATAATAAAAAGGTTAAATTACAGGCAATTTTAGTCATAGGTATATGTGATTGTTTTTCGTGCTTATGGAAAACTAGCAACATATGATTATGCTCTCGGTTAACCAGATTTTACTAGTCCATTAGTGTTCCCAGCCATTCTGGAAAGCAGAAATTTGTCCCACTGTAAGGGTTTGGTGGCTCCTGTCTTCCAAGATTTTGCTCACCAAGATGGTTCTAAAAGGGACGGGCAGAAAGCCAAAGCATGTCTATAGCTGAGGTTTTCATGAAATGAAAGAACATTTCTACTAAGACAAGTAAAACTGAGCAAAAGTAAATTAATTTTGAAATAAACTCCAGTAGTTGTGCTATTTTAGTGTAGTGATAAAATGTTGCACAAGATGGTTTAATAACAGGCTCAGGTTCTGAAGCCACGAACCCTGGGCTCTGTCTCCTCATCACTTTGAGACCTTAGGCAAGTTCTTTAACCTTCCTACTCATTCATAAAAATGGGGATTATGATATCACCTACTTGCCGTGACACAGAACAAGATAACGTATGTGAAGCACAGTGCTCGGCACGTAGTGGGAACATTAGCTATTATTAAAATTATTTAAATACTGACTCACCCATGGGGGTCTTGATCACTCTGTTCATGGAAATGAGCAGGATGATTATTATGACTGTTTTTTTTTTGTTTGTTTGTTTTAATGAGAAAGCAAGCAAGAGACAGAGAGAGAGAGACAGGGTGAGAACAGGGGAGGGGCAGAGAGAAAGAGAGGGAGACATAGAATCTGAAGCAGGCTCCAGGCTCTGAGCTGTCAGCACAGAGCCCGAGGCAGGACTCGAACCCACGGGGTGCAAGATCATGACCTGAGCCAAAGTCGGATGCTTAACCGGCTGAGCCATCCAGGTGCCCCACGCCTGATTTCTATTAGCTGCAATTCTGACTGCTAATTTTGGGAGAGGAGGAAAAGATCTTGGAGAGTTTGTGCACAAGTTCTCAAATGAAGAAGTCCCAGGCAAGTGAAATAAACAGGGGCTCCTTCAGTTTTCACAGAGATCTGGGAGTGAAGTTAATATCAGGAAGCCTTGCCTCGTGCCATACGTGGCCACACGGCAACTTAGACATCATCCCACCGCTCACTTTAAGTTCCCATGTGAACAAATGGAGAAACAGGGTGGCTGGGTTTTTTCCTTCATCTCTCAATCCACACATTCATGAAGTCAGCCATATTTATGATATAAGCTGCTGTATGTACCACGTATGGGGGATAAGGCGGCGAATAGGCCAGACGATGTCCCTCCTTCATGGTGCTTTATTGTGGCAAGCAGGAGGGGGCAGGGGGACAAGAAAATATAAACATGTCATCAGGATAATTTCCAATAGGGACAAGCTTTCGGGGGAGCATAAGACGGCGATGGAGATGATCAGGGCACGGGGCAGGCCACATAACTACTTCAAGCTGAGTAGTCGAGGAGGGTTCCTCCAAAGAGCTGCTGGCCGAGGATCACAGGAACCGAATCCAGGTGGAGAGCCCACAGCCCATGAGGCAGGAAGAAGCTTGATGAGAATGAGGAAGAGAAGGAAGCCAGGAAGCAGAGGAAGCAAGACGGATGGAGAAGGAGGACCTTTAAGAAGGCGACGGCCGAACTAAGGAGTCTGGATTCCATCTTAGGCGCGAGTCTTGGTTTAAAGGACCAACACGATCAGTCTGTTGCCAAGTGTCACTCCGGCTACTGGTGGAACCTTGCTAGACCTCCCCTAGCAAGTTACTGGCTAAGTCTGGACTGGGGGCTCAGGTCTGGTGACTGTCAGCCCAGAAAGTTCCCCTCACACCACACCACCTTTGACAGGGACAGCAGAGTCAAGTAGACAGTCTGATCTCAGAGAACTTACACGAAGCCCCGCCAGAGAGAAACCAGCTGCCAAGCCTTCTCCCGCTCTGTGGAGAGAGAGAAGCCCCAGGGACTCACCCGCTTGTGATGTCATCAGTCCGGATGTTCTTGCTCAGAACGTCCCCGTCACTCATGTAGCCGGGGGCGTCCATGCTGATGCCTTCCAGGTCCATCTCGTCTCCTGCCTTGTCTGAGACGTCCACGTGGCAGACACTGCTTCCCCTGGAGGCCAGCTGCCTCCTCAGAGGGGCAGAGTACACGTAGCGGCCCGACTCGGTGTTGATGAACCGGCTGGCGTTGGCTCGAGGCGGGTACCCGTTGCCCATAGAGGGGGCATCTCCCGCTTGGAGCCGGGGGCTGGACTGGCCGAGTCTCCAGGACAGAGGAGTGGGTCTGCCGGTCAGGCTGAGGATACTGCGCCCACTTATCTCCGTGGTGACGTTGGTGTCAAATGTGGTTTCCAATGTGCTGAAAACATAAAAGCGGCCTTGGCTTAGAACCTCATTAACTCAGGATCCTTTGTAGCTTTTTTTTTTTTTTTTTTTTTACAATTATGTAATTTTTTTTTTAAACTATGAAATACTTCCCATACACGAAACAGGATCAAGCAATAGCCACCCATGCACTACCCACCGTATTTCCTGTTAAAAATGAGAAGACGAAGCTGTACATGAATAGAACGCTCTGAGAAGCCCAGCAGAGACCTTCCCCCTAAAACATGGTACCAGATCCCCACTACCCCTGACTTCAATGAAATGATCTTAACTACTGGACTCTTCTTTCCAACCCAAGAAAGGAAAAATGCCAAAATGACAGGGAGGGGGCATAACATATCCTCTGACCCACACATTCCAGGATGCTGTGTGACCGCTCCCCTTTTCCACTCCCGAGCTCCCAGTGTCACCTGTCACGTGCTCAGCTCCCTCTACACCAAGCAGGTGGGGAGAGCCCTGATTTTGTAACTCTAAGCTCTATTTCCCCCACACTTTTGCTTCTCCCACATCTTGTCCAAAAGGACAACTAAATTTCAGGGGCAAGAGGCTGGGAGAGTGGTAATTACCCAGGTTTAAGGTCCATAATAAATTAAGTTACAAGGATCTGAATCTGCCAGGAGACTGAGTGCATCCCTGGCCATTAGACAGACTCTTACATCACTCTTTCCAGCCCTGCAGATCTTGTGGCACAAGCTGGAAGGCTGGTTAATGTACCTCTGCAGAGCGCACTGGGGTCTCCCAACTGAGCTGAGAGAGCCTTCCCTGAAGAAAAGCCATCAAAGGTCTCCCCGCTGTCATCATGACTGTCCTAGCCCAAACCAAGAAAGCCACCAAACTGCCACAACCCCCAGCAAGTCAGTTTCGGTGATTAAGGTGGAAAGAGGGATGTTTCATACTTGATCACGGCGTCACGGGGTCTAGCAGCTGGCTCCATGCCATCAAATATGTAAAGGTTTGGCAAGGGGGCACCACACTACAACCCGTCAAGTTTACTGTCCTCGGGAAGAACCAATTTGGTGCCTCAACTATTTCTGTTTCCCTTTCATCCTAGAAGTGGCCTTACTACCCTCATACTGGGGACCCCTAAGGTTCAGGCTCCTGTCTCATTTAAGATAGAACCCACAGCGCTCAGCCCCGTTCTGCCAAAGCTGCCGGGAGTTGGGGAAGCCCTGCTGTCCCTGTGCTATGTTCATTTATCAAAGAAACTGAAATTGGAGAAGCAAGGGAGACTCCCTGGGAGTTACCAGGGTAACTAGCACTTTGCCTTCATCATCAAGGCCAAAGGCAAACCGTCAACTTTGGTTCTGCCAAAATCCACGAAGGGGGTCAGAGGGTTGCAACCTGTTTGACTTCACGCTCAACAATGAAAACAACCTGATGCATGTTTCCAATGTAATCCTAGATCTCATCCAACGCAATCACAGTTTAAACACGATCATAAGTTTTTATAAATATTTCCTTACGTGTTTTATACGCGGGCATGACTAACAACATTACAGAGCATTGTGTATCAGAAGACTGGGTAGGAATTCAAGTTATTCACTTTATCACGCAGGTCAAATATAGTTCACCTGCTCATTTTAACAGCACAATACAGGCTTGGAAAATGCAAGTCAAGTGAAATTTAAATGGAACTGGTCCACAATATCCACTGACAAATGGATTTAGAGACCTTCTGCTTTGGGGAGGAACCAGTCTATACTGATTTTTGCCCCTGACATTTCTCTTCTGCACATTGTATGGCCTGCTCTGTGAATTCCAGCACATTTGGGGATCAAAAATATTCATTCCATTATTAACCAAGTCGCATTGCTGGTGGCATGAACAAACATAGGAGAAGCTGCATGAAAATCAAGTCGCCCGTGATTCAGTGAAGACATTCATTCACCTGTGTGTGACCTGAGTTCCCCGTAAACTAGACATGGTCTCCTCCAAGTTCTGCCGCAGGTCAGCGATGTTCTTCACTGTTCGCAGCCGTCGAGCTTCAGGGTCTTCCCCTGGAAAGATGAGGGGTAAGACTTTTAATCCTCTGATAGATCGTGAGCTCCATGGAACACGCCATGTTCGATGCTCGGGGCCTGGCTCACTGTGGGCGCTTAAGGATTTGAGAACAAATGGATGGATGGACACCCAAAGGAAGTCACTAAATCCAAGGAGAGAAGTCTTTCTTTTCCCTCCAGGTCCCTTCTGAAACAGGTAAAGTCTACCTTGCAGGAGAAGCAAAGCACCTGGCCTGAAGGGCAAACACATTTACAAACTGTCTCCAATAAAGACAAACACAAGTTAGGTCTAAGCACCTCCCACCAATCATTTTCTGCCCGTGCAGAAGTGGGTGAAGCATTTTATTTTCTCACCCATTGGTGGTAACACTCTGCTTTCTACCAGCCCTATTTGGTAAACACAACTTGCAGCGCCTAAAAGATCTTCACTTATTAATCACAAATATTTCTACAGAGAGAGGTTTGCCTCTTTCTGTTGGATTTTTATGTCACCTCAAATTCTGGTTCTTCTAACTCACTGGCTGTGTGACCGTGGGGAAGGTGCTGACCTTCTCTATCGCTCAGATTCCACAGTCCTCAAAAGAGGACAGTAACAGTACCCACGTAGGACAGCTGTAAACGGGATAGGGCCTGGAGATTCCTGAGCACAGCATCCACCTCAGGGACTACGTCATGCCAGATGGTGATGCAGAGCAGGAAGCCATCAAGAGGACTGAGGGTTTCTCTTCGGGGGATGAAACTTCCATTCCCTAGGCAAGATTTCCCACAGAACACCCGGCCAGTCAGAGGTCAAGCTGGCATAAGGGTACCAGCAGAAACGGGCCCTACACAAGCCAGGAAGCCACATGCCCTCCAGAGAAGCCTTGCTCTGGGTTCTCTGGCTCTTCTGCTTCGTGTGGGCTTACATGGGGCAGAGGAGATGGGGAATAATGACAAGAATGATGGAAGGAAGCAAACACCTGTCCCTCAGAGTAATTCCAGGGAAGGCCGAGAAGCCTGCCGAAGAACCACAATCGAGGCTCCTTAAAAGCCTGTGACTATCTCAAGCTTTGAGCAACATTTTTAAGGACATCTCCGCATAGAACTGGTACACATGGGCGGGCAGCAGCGAGTGGAATTGACATCAGGAACTACTACATAGAACTCCCAGCAGCTGTCATTAATAAGGGAACAGGCAGCTAACGGGGCAACTGGGTGGCTCAGTCAGTTGGGCGTCAGACTTCAGCTCAGGTCATCATCTCACAGTTCAAGGGTTCGGGCCCCACATCGGGCTCTGTGCTGACAGCTCAGAACTTGGAGCCTGCTTCAGATTCTGTGTCTCCCTCTCTCTCTGTCCCTCCCTCGTTCACACTATGTCTCTGTCTCCTAACAATAAATAAACATTAAAAATAATTTCAATAAGGGAACAGGCAGCTAAGAAATGTTATGGAACTGACTTTCTTTCTGAGGCAGAAAGCTTCTATAGTTGTTCTTGACACGGTAGTGCCTGGAGACCAGGAGATGGACTGAATGACACATGTGTGATTTTATGGAGGAAATTTACTCTAGCAAACTCTCTGGTCCTTGAAAATACCAAGTGTTTCCAATTTTCTCCTCCTTTTGAACCAAGAGAAAGTTGGAAGGCATTTTTCTCTTATCTGAACAGTGGTCCAGGCTTGCATTTCCCACCCAATTCTTTAAACATACATATACATGTGTGTTTTCAAACAAAAGCAGTGATGAAAGTTTACTTCCCTTCCTGCATGGCACTGGAAGAATGTAACGACATCTATCTCCTGGCCTATCCAGTATCTTTTGCTGTCACTCTGGCCATATTCTGTCTATCATAAGAAGGCCAAAAAGGTACTGATCCTTGGGACAGCTCTAGGCCCTGCAGTAAACACTGATCAAAGCTAAACCTAGGGGCGCCTGGATGGCTCAGTCGATTAAGCATCCGACTCTTTATGTCAGCTCAGGTCATGATCTCACAGTCTGTGCGATCGAGCCCCTCACCAGGATTCGCTCTCTCTCTCTGTCCCTCTCCCATGCACATATGGGCACTCTCTCTCTCAAAAATAAACAAACTTAAAATAAATTAATAATAAAGAAAGCTAAATCTAGGCACAAATTTCCCAATTAGTTAACTTAATCACCTATAAAAGCATCATAATTGTACCTATTTTCCCATGTCTCTCCTAATTGGCATGTTCACCTGTAAACTCTCCTTTAGAAATTCAAAAGACCTTTGAGATGGGAAGGTATCTCACCCTTACTCTTAGTAACTCTCACACAAATCTGCAGTTGCCCGAGAGATATTTATTGTCCAAAAATGTTTGGTCAGCGTAGGGCTGAAAGAAAAAGCACACACTGCCTGCATTTCGACAAAGGTTTGAACTCTGGCGATGCTATCTATTAGCCGCTTGACTTCGAGTGAGTCATTTGATCCTTTCTGAATGTCATCTGTCAAATGGGGATAAAAACCTTCCCTGAAAGGGGCAGTAGGAGGATCGCATGAGATGCTTATGATACGCCTGGCACAAAATGAGGGCTTGCTGAATTTGAGTTTCCTGTTTCCCTTGTTGGGGTGTGCGGCTTTGTGCTGGGAAACGCCTGCGACCCCCCACCCCCAGCCCAGAGCACGACGCATACCAGATTCCAAGAGCAGCGCAGAAGCGCAAATTAGGACCCACCCACCTTGCTCAGGTGATCACATTCTCAATTGCCGTTTCTGTCTCCTCAGAGGCTGCACGATCTGAGCAAGGATGTGCACCAGCTCACAGCCTGAGCAGAATGAACACACAACTATGCTCCGGTGCAAATCCTAAGGTATTCCCTGTCCCTCTGCAGCTCTTCTGTATTCACAAGGTCAGCCCTCCCTTGGGCGACCGGCCACGATGGACAGAACACCACACTGTGACCCAACAGGGCTGACCTTGGAGGACGTCAGGGTGTTACAAGAGGAACGTGGAGGGAGCCCGGGATTTTCCCTTGGAGGGAGGAGGCTCAAGGGAGAAGCTGTTGTACGACAAAGAATGGAAATTAGCTGTGGGCCATAAGAGGATGGATTATATCCAGTGACTAGAAACGAAAGACTATAGGATTTCTGTTGCCAGTGAAGGCCAACAAAAAATGGAAGGGTTGCCTTACGAAGGAATAATTTCCTGTCACAAACATTCAAGCAGAGACTGAAAGACAATTTGTCAGTGAAGGACAGAGGGATTCGTGGACTGGATAATCAACAGGTGTGTGTGCTCCCTTCTGACTCTATGATCCAAGTTACAAGGTCTCAACTGTAATGTCATACAAATGACAAAGCACCATGGGAAAACCCACCTAGTTCGCCACCTGAAGAGGGGCAGAACTAAGCAATCGGTCAGTGTCATAAATGTCCATTTCTAAATATACCCGCTACTCATTGTCACTTCAAGGGATCAGCTGTGGATAGGTTAATTCGACCTTATACTACTATCCGTTGTGTCCATAAAATGATTCACAGCATAGTCACACATGTGATGTCTACTGCTTGAACGTAAAGACAAGTCACTCTAAGAAATTCAGCTTACCGATAAAAAAAAAAAAAAGGAAGGAGGGAAGGAAGGAAGAAAAAAGGGAGGGAAGTGTGATGTGGAATGTTCTCTGGCCGCTGCTTCTGCTTTTCAAATGTGAATTTTGCAGAGCCTCAGAGTCTGACATGAATCCACACTACTCTACGGGACACACATCTGATGTATGCCGGGCTCTCAGAGCACTAGCCTGCCTCTTTTGATGTGTGCACATAAGAATACAGTCTGGAATGTGTGTGGAGACCTGAGTAGTCACTGAACGCCACACCCTTCTCGTAGCGGGCCCTTTTGCTAGGCTAGCCATGTCCTCATATGCAAGGAGGTACAAAGCTTGGAGGGAAGGAAGCACAAAATCAATCCCAAATGTGGGGTCCTGAACCACTGCAAGATGGATCACTTCTCAATGGCTTGAAAACTCTGCCTCATCACTGTGCCCGGCCAGCAGAACCAGAAGGAAATAGTTAAATAGCTCAGATCCTCTGAAATTAATACTCAGAGCTAATGGTGAGATGGGTATGATCCCCTCACGTGGGCTGCAGACCAACTCCACAGCTGTGATGTGGCTATTAAAACGGTGTGGTCGTGGATATTTAGCCTAATAAATGGACTTGAAACATGGATTTGATTTTTAAGCCAACCCTGGAAGTGGTAAGATATGCAAAGAATAACACAACCACTGCTAAATGTGTGGTTTACCACTCACTTCCCTGATTAGAAGTTGCTGGAACATAGGACACAGAAGTGGGGAACGGGGCAGACAGACAGAGGTGGTGATAAACCCCGAATGCAGCACAGTAGGAATCCTGACTCATACGCTAACTTTTCTCCTTTGAGGATGTGACAGGTTTATAACCTTAATAAATCAATACCCGTGGAATTAACTACATGGCAACCGTGGATTTGATGTTTTCATGTAACATAATAGCCCTTTAATCATCATCGTCTAAGTTAAACTTAAATAAAATTTAGATATGTTTATTTTTGGTAAAAGAAGCATGCTGTGTTCTCCTTTCCGATTAATGCAGGATGACAAGAATGCATTTTCGATCAGTGCTTCCATACAGGAAAGGAAAAAAAAAAAAAAGGCAAGATATGATAGTTCCAGATCTTGTTCGAAAGTGACTTTATCAGAAGAGTGATCAAGGAGATTCAAAGTTAAGTGTCAGAGCAGCCCAGGTCCGCTACATGAATGAAATGGAACATGTATTAAAACAGGATTTGCCAGTAAGCAAGAGATTTACTTATACTTCTGGGGACAAGGGAGTAGACTGTGCGAGAGAGGACAGGGAAGAAAGAGAAGACGGAAAACAAAAAATAACACTAGTAACTTTGTTTAGGTTATCCGTCAGTGCAACAGTAAGGCGACTCCAATCAGGCCGGGTGGTTATATGGGAGGTCTCATCGGCAGCAGACACGGACTTTCTGGGGCTCCATACTCACCAGTGAGCTCCTCCAGAGCAGGCTGTCCACTCTTAGTGTAGTGGGTGGGTTCCATGCTCACGCCCGCGGAGCTGGATTCAGCAGTAACATTCCCTTCGGTGTCTGTCTGGGACCTTCACACACAAACCAAAGCAGACACACTTGTCACGAGCAGTAGCTACCACATCTGGACCACTGTGGTCTGACCACAGCATACGCCATCACCCCCTTCAACGAGACGCTTTAGAACAGAGCAGACCAGCAGACTGACTCTAAATAATTCATCAGCACATGTGGAGCAATGTCCTAGAAACGGAGAGAGCCAGCGAACTGTAAAAGATGAAATATTCGTTGCCCAAACGGAGGGTCTGCAATCCCTCACTGGGGAATGCTTCTCCGAATCCCTATCAGGGAGCTAGGTCTGGCCAGAAAAAGGCTGGAGAGTACTGAGTGGTTTGGACCACTTAACCTCCGCCAAAGAGCAACTTCTAAGTACTCAGCAATACCAGAAAGTCAAGCATAAAGATGACTCCACTGACAGCCCCGTGGCCCTCCCCAAATCCTCCTGTCATGGCTCTCTCTGGAAAGGTGACTACAAAACTGGTCAGGAGTGGGTGCCAAGCAGGTGTGTTGGCCCTCTACGTCTCGGATTCAGAGCTCAGATCTTCGGAGATGAAAGGTCTCATCGATCATTATTTCAACACTTTGAAATCTGTACTTCCCCAAACCTTCTCTGTGCCTTTATTTGTCCAGTAAATCAAGGCCACTGCTTCATGAAATGCGTTCTTGCCACAACTACCTCGGCTGACCTAGGCGTGGCGTGCAAATGTGTAATTACACTCAGATGCGTAACCCTGGGTATAGCATTATTAATTCATTAGCGTCCTGAACTCATTCACCCAGACTTCACTCTCCATGAAAAAAGTGTTTGCCAGGAACGTGGACTGTCTTAAACGTGGGGGACGTACCGAGAAACCTCAAGTCACCCATCCTTCCCCACCTTCGCCCTCCTAATGAAGCCGTCAATTCCAAATTCCTGCAGTCCCCACCCCTTGAGGATTTTTGGATTCGTGTTGCTCCTTTTGACCCACTGGCCGGAGTCCAGGCTTTCATCATCTCTGACCTATAAGCACTTTGTAAACACTGCTTCCAGCCTGGAGGTTGCAAACGGCAGCCAGGTGTCGGAACCAGCCCGTAGATTCTTATTGGTCTGTGTAGTATTTTGAAGCTTTTTGAATTCATTTCAACGTTTTAAAATTGGGAGATTTCACAAGAAATATCTGGATTTCTGCCTTGTCCGTTTCTCCACTTGCAGTGAAAACAAGAAAGTCTACATGGACTTTCTTGCAGGGCGCCACCTGCTGGTGCCAAGTGACGGCTGCTCCCTCTAGACAGTCTAGCACTCCCTCTGCCGCGGTCCCATTACCCCCGGCCACTCGTTTCTATTACCTTTTGGGTCGGAATCAGGCATCTGAGTCTGCGGCCTCTATTCTAGACTGTCTGTAGGTCCAGTCTACTCCCCATACCATCCTCCACTGATTTTTGTGACACCGATACGATCACATCACCCTCTGATCAAAGGCCTCCGATGGTTTCCATGGCCCATAGAGTAAGGTCTAACGTCCTAACTGTGGTAGACAACGCCCCACATGGGTATTCATTTCCAGCCCTGTCTTGTGCCACCCTGCTCTGTACACACAGCCCTGCCGTGTCTTCTCTTCCACCCGTGTCTTCATTCCTTAGAGCACACCATGCCCTTAAGGGTTTTGCCTTTGTAGTTAGTGTGACCTGTGCCTAAAGGCTCTTGTCCTCTTCACTCCTCTCTTGCTCCTAATCAGCCTTTAACACACAGTTCCCGTGTCATCTTGGCCGGGAAACCTTCCCTGACTCTGCTGGCTAAGCGCTCCACCTGTGCGTTTCTACAGCATTCTTATTCTCCTGATGCCGATATATTACAATGAGATCTAATTAATAAATCTTGCCTCAACTAGAGAGCTCTCTGAAAGCAAAGACTGGCTCTTTTGACATGTACGTGTAAGAACTCAAGCTGTTCAAGTTCACATGTAGAGCAGGCCCTTAAGCAGGGTGTACTGAATGTATAAACGAGAAATGTTTAAGTCTAGAAAGATGCTGGGTCCTAGAAGGAGCATTAGACTTGGAGTCTGAACATTTCGCTGGCTGCAGGTAGCCACGCACATGTGAGAAGTCACTTCACACCTCTGACCCTCAGGTCCCCCATGTGTACAGCAGGGCTAGCCACAGTGACCTCTCCTGGCTGCCACAAAAATCACGTGACAGGACTCAAGAAGCATTCAGTCAAGTGTAAAGTGATACATGTCCATGACACTTCTCAATATAATTCATTCAGTGTGATTCAAAAAGATGACTTATCTTTCTTTTATGCCTTGGTAACATCGCCAATGTTGACAGGTTCTGGGGAGGGGAAGACGGCAAGTCCTCTACAGTAAGTGACCCATGAACTTGAGAGAATTTTAGAGCACAAGGGGAGTCTAACCCATTTAAAAAAATCTTCTCATCTCATCTCATCTCCTTGCTCTACAGATGAAGACAATGAGGTTCAGGAAGCGGCACTGACTCAGAGAGCCAAGACTGTTTGGCGCTTAAGAACTTGGCCCCTCTAGTTAGACAGACTTGGGTTTAGACACCAGCTCTTCTAGCTATTAGCTCTGGACTTGGTGTGAGTTATTTAATCGCTCAGAGCCTCAGTTTGCTCACCTACGGAACGGGGATCTCAAAAGTAGCGAGCTTGTGAAGTCTCGGGGATGATTCTATGGGCGAAGGCATGAAAAGCCTTAGCAGGGTCTCTGCACATTATGTAGCATGTGCTCCATAGCTGTCCCCACAGGGAAGGGTCCCAGACCACCCAGGGATTTGTAAGCTAATAAAAGACAGAGCCCAGGCATCCTGACTCCCATCCTGGCTCACCTGAGAAGGAAAAGCACATCAGAGGGGCCAGAGGGACATCACACAGGGTGAACATGGACATTCAAGTACAGCTTGACAGATACGTGTGACATTTTCTCATTTCTCGTATTTGTCAGACATTTGCTCTTTCGTTAAGAGTTTTCCTCTCACAGAGAAGCGTGAAATTTTAAAAGAGGTTAAATGTTTTACAATCTTTCGAATGATTCCAGAAAAAAAGAAAAAGGGAGTGAAATGGATGGTGTCCAAACACCATCATATATTTTAATTTCGAAAATGCAAATCAAGACTCTGGGAGCAGTAGCTTGAATATGTATTACCTCAAGACTATTAATGTTACTGGAATGATAAAAATTTCATGGGGAGCAATTCAGCTGCCTCCATGGTTCAGAGAACAACTGTATTAAAAGCCCTGCATGGAGACAAATGCTGAGTCATTATCTAAAAGCCCTGGCACTCGTCTCCAATGGTTAGCTGAGCTAATGACTGGATGTAATAAAAAGATGACCTTCTCCCAATTAAAAAGTCCGGGTGTGACCCCTGCTGAGGGGGAGGGTAAGCAGAAGAGAAAGAAGGAGGGATGGGACAAAGAGAAGCCTGGCCTTGCCTCACTGGCTGGACCTGCCTGGCTTTACTCTGAATCACTCAGGCCAGTCTTCCCACTCGCTGTTGGCAGGCATGGTAACAAAGCCTACGAGAACACAACTCAGGCAGGGAGAGAGGGGATATCCATTTCTTCGGGGGAACCATACAAACACAGGAAGCCGAAAGTATGGGCACGAGTCTGCATGCGAACAGGTGTGAAAATATATGTGTGCATGTGCACACTAGCATTTTATATATGTATGTGAACTTGTGTCCATACTTGGACGTGGCTGTCAATGTACGTCCATGCCTACGGGTGTCCGGGTGTGTGTGTGTGTGTGTGTGTGTGTGTGTGTGTGTGCAGTGGATATGTATACATACTTAGGGCAGAAGCTGTAAAAAGTAAGTGCCTAGATAATGGCATTCACTCATCAGGCCCCTTTTGCTATGCAGAGGTGTTAGTAACATTCTGCTGTGCAGAATGGCCAAATGTACTCCACGTCTCAAGTACAGGATTCAGCTGGGCACTGTGAGCAAAGCTCTGGGAGTCCCTAAAAGCACAGCTGCCATCTGCTGGAGAGGACTTGTCCACGTGGGCCAAGGACCACCCAGAGCCCGTGTCCTCCATCCTGCAAAGGGGCGTGGTGCAGGCTGGGCAATGAGAGGCTCTCACGGGCCACAAGCACACAGAGCAAGCGGCACCTGGCTCCACGTGGTCTCCCGCAGTCCTATGGATGTGCCATTAGAGAGAGAGAGAGAGTGTGGGGGACAGATAATGGACAGAATGGAGTCAGACAAGCAAGCATCCAGGCTTGTCTCCTCAATATAACCTGATGCTTTTGTTCTTCTAGAACTGATCTCTCCCTGGGGCTCCTGGGTGGCTTAGTCAGTGAAGCATCCAACTCTTGATTTAAACTCAGGTCACGATCTCAAGGTTCATGAGTTCAAGCCTTGCATCAGGCTCCCCAATGCACTGTCCGTGCAAAGCCTGCTTGGGATTCTCTTTCTCTCTCTCTCTCTCTCTCTCTACCCCTCCCTCCCCCAAAATAAACTTAAAAAAAAAACAACTGATCCCTTCCTATCACTACCTTGCCCTTTCATGCTGCTCTCTTGAAGAAAGATTCTAGCAAGGACTGAAAAAATACTTCACACGTGCCACGTGTAAGCAGCCGTGAGGATCTGGAAGCTCAAGACGAACGCCTCTGTGAGAAGAGGTCCCACCCATTCAGCAAGGTGACATCTGTGTTTCTCATTTTTTAAGGTACGTTCAGAAAACGTTAGGACCGATGTCAGGGCCGGTCACACTGAGCGATACCAAACCACACTTACCGCGTCTGCTCCTGCTGCGGCTGCTTCTGAAACGCCCCTGGGTCCCCACGTGCCTGGCCAACTCCTCCTCATCCTGGGGTCAGCTCGAATTTTGCTTCCTCTCTTTAGCTTTCTCTCCCCCTCCCCCAAGCCGTGTTGCACTAGTTGCTCCCTCAAGCACACGTGTAAGGCTCTACTGGGAGCTTATCAAGGCTTATGTTAGCTGTCAGCTTTCATGTTCCTGGAGGGCAGGCCGGGTTCCTGCCCTCAAAGACCTGGGACCTACCAGAAAGGCTCCTCTGCCCACGGCCCAGCAAGGGCGGACAGGCGGCCGCACCTACCTGTACAGGAAAGGCGCGACGGTGGCAGTGTTGGGATGGTTGTATTGCTGCTGGGGCTGAGGTAGCTGAACACTGACGGTATTGCTTCCTGTGGTCTGGGTGGTCCCGACGGACCCGCTGACGGTCTGGCTGCTGATGCTGTGGTTCAGGGTGGTCCCTCCAGGGCCTCTTCCTTCTGAGGACGCCAGGCTGGAGGAGGAACTGGAGTGTCTGCCGTCCAGCTGGGGCTTCTGCTGGGGGAGCCCCGAGCTCGGCTTCCCACCCCGGCTCCGCTCCCCCTCCTTGGAAGGGGCAGGGGCACTTGGGGACTTCCCGGGCATGCTCTTCATTCCTGGTTTTGGTATTCCACTGTGGGAAGGGGCTGTGGCCTCCTTCTTGGCACTGTTGAGCTTCCCTCCCTTGGGGATGAAGCTGGCGATCTTGGAGGACTTTTTTGGCATCTCGGTCACCGCCGCCCCGCTGGGGTCTTCTTTCGGCCCCTCTTTGAGGTCCGGCCTGTCTGTCACAGAGGCTCTCTTGGCGAGGTCCTTGCTTTTCTCCTTTTCCTTCTCCCGCTGTTGTTTCTCCTTTTCCTTCTCGTTGCCTTTCGGGGAACTCTTCTTGGTGGTCAGCGCCCGGCTAAAAGTTCTCTGGGCGATGCCCTTGAGGGCGATCTTGGGGCTGTTGGAAGCGGGACCCGCCGTGGACAGCGAGCGACTGGTGGCTTCCGTCTCTTCGCTCTCTTCAAAGCTGGGTAGAATCTCGAGCCGCTCACAGCTCGTGTCCCGCGACCCCGGGCCCTCGCCTGCCTTGGAACCCCCTTTGCTGTTGAAAAGCTTTAGTTTTTCCAGCATGGACCTCTGACTGTTGGGGGCTGGCTTCATGGCTTCGGGGCTGGGCCTGGGGGCCTCGGGCACGGGCTGCTTGACCGAGAGCATGGACGGCGTGGCACTGTGCTTCACGCTGACCGACTTGCTGCGCCAGGGCTTGGAGGCAGCACTGGGCTGGGGGATGGCCGAGGAGGCGCCGCTGTTAGCAGGGGAGGGGCTGCTGCCACTTTCCAGAGGAACAGGTGCATTTTCACTCATTCCGGGGTGGGAGGAGGCTGGGCTCGCCAACGGCTCTGCAGAGATGGGGAAGAGAAGGAAACCCGAATTACACCTGTGGACCTGCGTTGACGGCCAGGGAGGGTGGACCATGGTTCCACAGCTCATCACTCTCAACCCAAACGCTCAGATAGCTCCACCACCCTCCCGTGCCTTACCCGTGGTTAAGTTGTTCTTTGTTTTTTTTAATCTTTATTTATTTTGAGACAGAGACAGAGTCTGAGCAGGGGAGTTGCTGAGGGGAGGGAGACAACAGAATCCGAAGCAGGCTCCAGGCCCTGAGCTGTCAGCACAAAGCCCGGCGTGGGGCTCGAACTCATGAATCGTGAGATCGTGACCTGAGCCGAAGTCAGACGCTTAACTGACTGAGCCACCCAGGCGCCCCACCGGTGGTTAAGTTTTTAAATCCTACCTTGACTTCCTCCTGTTCCCCATCACAAACAGTTCACATTTCCCGTCCTACCCTGGTATCTGCTGTGCAAATGCACACTGATCTTAATATCAACATGTGCAAAGCACAATTAAGCATGCGTTTCTGGTAAAAAACCAAAAACCTACACCACGAAAGATGTAGGAAACACATACTGTTTTTGAATTATTCAACCCACAACCCAATTTCCCGGTTAATGCGAAATAATCGAAAATTAGCCGCCTTTAAGAAAATGTAGGAGAGACATTAAAACGGAACAAAAAAGAAAGAGAAACCAAGCATAATCTTTACAGAAGAATAATTACCCAAGGAAGTTGCTAAGTCCTATCAAAGCATAGACGCTTTTTCCTATGTTGACATTTTGAAAGTGGTACCAGCACGATTCCGGCAAGACTTAAAAAAGATTTTTTAGCTTAAGGGTATAAACTGCACATCGATTTACTGTAGGCATGAAAACACGCAGGTTATCTGAAAGTCAAGGTCTCCCCTTTGGCGCTTAGGGTGTATTTCCCCAGCCAGACTCTCTTCTCAGAAACGCCTCAAGATATTTGCAAAGTGGAATCAGAATGATTCTAAGAAGGGCGGGTTCCAAGCTGGAGCTCTGCTGGCCGAGGCGGCCCGTACCACGGAAACGAGATCAGGGATGCCCTCCTCCACGAGCACTCAGAACCAAGCAGCTCTATCGCCCACACAGGGGCAGCTGTCAGATAGAAAGTGGCCGGGAAGGCATGTCACGGCTGAGCCCGGTGCCGTGCCACCCACACCCCACACAGCCCGGTGCACGGAACAGAGAGGATGCGGCCCTTCAGCCCCCAAAGAGCACGTCCGTGTCTGCAAAGTCACCACAACACGACTTACCTAGCGGCAGCCACTTTCTCCCACAACGGTTCCCTAGGAAAAATTCTCTGACCGGAGAGGCTGCCCTTCCAATTGTCACAAGTGTTTTCAGTTAAACTGCTCATGTTTCTAATTAACTTTTGTCATCCGCAACTGCTCCAGTGCCCAGAAGCCTGGCGGGATTAACGGCTGCTTCTTCTGCCCGTTTTTTTTTTTTTTTTTAAATACCTATGTTCCGCTGCCTTCTAGCAACAGAGTAAACTGTGTATAGAGCGGCTTTTTATGATTTAAAAGTCAACGGCCGCCAAAGCCGAGTGCAGGCAGCCCCTGTGTGGGACATGAGCACCGAGCCGGGAGAACTCCCGACAGAGGAACGGCTTTCCTCCACTCACTCCCAGCTGCTCCGGGAAGCCACAGCTCCAGGGTGATCCAAAGCAGACCTCCCAATGTTTTAAAACACATACATCTTCCTGACTTACTGGGGATTTGGGTTTGGAGCGGGGGGTGCTGCACAATCCTCCCTAACAAAACTCACGAGGCGTTGTTGGATCTTTTCCTGGGGAGAGCTGGAGACCGGCTTGCAAACAGGCTCGGGAACCCACCCACACTGCCGGCCTTTCAGAGGGTCTCCAGCAGCCTGATGCTGCTTATGGAGGGTCTCCTGGTATCAGGAGGTACGGAGCCAGGCACATTGTGAAGAGGGGCTCACTATCCCCCTTTTGTGAGTGAGGAAACCGCGGCTCATGGGAGCGCTAGTAACGGACCCTAAACCACAGAGCTAGGCATGGACATAGCTGCGACTTGAACCCAGGTCTCCTGATACAGTGCTCTTGGGACTGTATCACAGCTACCTCCTTTGGTGAAGGATATATTTAAACAAGAGGCACTTAAATGGTAGGAGTGCTTTTTAGGCATCAACTTTTCTGTTGCTAAGGTATGTTCATGACATCCTTTTTGGGGCACAGCCCAGCCCAGCCTCTGGAAAGGAGGCAGCCTGTAGTGCAGAGGCTGGCTCTCTGCAGTAAATACTGGTGACCTCCAATCCCGAGTTCCACTTCTCATAAGGCAACTGTCTTTCCCTTAACCTGGGTTCAGATCTGAGGCAAAAGGATTCATTTGTTCACTCAATATATTCACTCATGTCAATATTCGCTCATTCAATGTGTATGTCAGATGCTGTTCTAGGCACCTGGGATACATCAATGCAAAACAAAATCCCTGCCTTCTTAGAATTTACAGTCCAGCAGGGGAACGGATAACTAACATGGCTGATAAATTTTATCATTTTTTTAGAAAATAAGAGCTGAAGAAAAGGGGGTCTTTTGGGGCAGGTTGTAACAATGTCCTCACAAGAACTGCATCATATTCAGAGGTGTGCCCCTCTTTCCTAAAGAAGTCTTAGGCACATTCCACTTAGTGTAAGTGCTCGGATCAGTAGGACTTCTCTGCTCCCACACATTCCTTAGAACCTCAAGAAAGCTTGTTTGCAATGGTTTGACAAATGCTCATGCTCCTACCTAGCAGGTCTGTGTATTTCTAACACTAACAAACACAGGGAGAAATCAACCAACAACTAACTAGCCAAGGACTAACCCAGAGTGAAACAGACACCTGGCTCATCTAAGTGAAATGTGCAGACTAAGCTAAAGATGTTGTCTCCTTCAGATCCAAGGTGCCAGGCCAGGGGCGGGGCAAAGAGGGAGGCTGGGGAAGGGCTCGCAGATGTAGGTAGGACGCATACCACGCTGGGCCAAAACAGCTCGCTCCCAGAAACTTCCACGTGTCTTTTAAACCCCTGCTCAAATGCCTTCCATGTCACGCCGAGACCTTCAAGCTGACTGACCCACTTGGTTGGCGTCACATGGCATTTTCCGAGGACTTTGCTCATACCTCCCCATAAAAGGATTTTAGAGGGCCACCTACATATTCTAGCCACTGGGAATACAGAGGAATACAAAATAAGGTCTACCCACTAGGAACTCACTGTCCAAAGAGGCAACAGGCCTCAAGCAGAGCAGAGAACAATGTAAAGGACTACAGAGGGCTGTGTAGGGTACCATGATACCTAAGGGTTGGGATCCATTAACTCTCCCATTTGGGAAACCTTCACAGAGCCAATGACCTGTGACTTGTCACACCATGTTTCTGCTCTAGGTTGGCTGGCTAGCCCACTGGTCCACACTCCCTGACTCATCTTTGTGTCCGACAGCCTGCCAGAGCATAGGAAACCCTTGGTATGTGGCTATCAGATTGGAGGTTGGTAGTTTTGACTTTTGCAATTCACAGTTAAGGCAATAGAGCCACAGCCTTCTGATGAGTCATGAGCCAAAAGTTTTTAGCCTAAACTCTGGCAAAACCAAAAAACACTATCAGGACTCAGAGCTCCAGAATTTCCACTTAGCATGTGGCGTGGGCTCCTCTGGTTATGGAATCATGGGGACATTTCAAGGCTATTCGCTGCAAGATGATCTGAATTTGGTTTCTAGAACACGAGTTTCCTGAGTAGGGCTGCAGGGCACCAGATCACCTGAGGATAAGACGATCTATACTTTGCACTTATGTCATGGCTAGAAATCCCCTTAATAGTGAAGGGGGCTCCAGGTCATGAGTGGTTTTGCCATGTTCCCATCATTCTGAAGGTTTCACACCAGTGACCTTGGCTGTTTAGGGCCTGTTCTTCTTTCTTTGGAAAACAGCCATTCCTAATGCCGGGATTCTATGATTCCCAGCATGAGACTGTCCTTACCATGCTTCTGAGACAGTGAAGTAAATATGAGAGAGATATGGGTAGGTGAGCGAAGCTTTAAGCTTTGTTACCAACCAACAATGTGACCCACGATGTGCTATTTTGCCCCTCTGGGCCTCAGTTGCCCCATTTGTAAGAAGGATGAGCCGTTTCTCTAGAGTCTTTTCCACTCTGCTTCCATTCAAATCTCAGTGAGTCTCCGAGAGGCCCAGTGAGGCTGAGGCCAGAGAATGCAGGCCTCAGTTCTAGCATTACTCTGTGCTGTGGCATACAGGTGTTTACCTTCAAACATCCTCCCTCCACAGCTCTCTTAGGATATTTACTAGTAGACATCAGTGAAAACTGGCTGGGTCAAGGGACAGTCAGCCTTGAATGAGGGACTTGTGAATTCAGAAATTCTGGTATCCTATGAAAACAAGCCTGGAGAAGGGAAGGTGGGGAGAGGTCTATAAAATTAAGAGCACTTCGCTCCCTAATGAGTAACAGCTCTAGTTTCGGCTCTCATGTATACACACCTTTGTTAGAGTAAGGGAATCTAATAGGGAGGAAAGAGAAAAACATAAAAGAACGTTCTGAACATCAGTATTTCTCTGGCAATTAATGGTATGCGGGCCACTGTAGTAGGTGAGCCTATTTTCCATGGCACATGGATGAGTATTTTTATATTTTAAAAGTCATATATTTATCTTATTGCAATAGAACAGATAACTAGCCCATATATAAATGAACAGTTTCATGATTATTAGACATACATTTAAAACTGGAGCCGATTTAAGGAAAACAAGAAACAAAAACACACAGATTTGGTTCACAGATTTGGCAAAACTCACACAGGTCTGTGGAAGACTGAAGCTGGGGAGACACTTCTCCATTAAATCAAGAAATGCTTATTTTATATATAAAATCTGTAATAAATATTTTATAAATACCTACCTGTGTTAAGTCCACGCTTTTGGAAAACGTAATCAACAAAACAGAAATCAAACCAGAAGGCCCAAATAAGGACGAGGGTTAAAGCTAACCTGAAATGGCCACCTTTTAGAGTTTTATTTCTTTGTGTGTATTCGTTTAGAGAATTTTGCTGAGAATGGCTAGCCTAGCACTGGCACCATGACCAGGCCTTGTTTAGCCAAAGACCATTTAAAAACTAACGGCTTTCCAAGTCTGGACTACTGACCAGTAAGAATGACACATTACATCACCCCCTGTAAACATCCAAATGTCCATATGCAAAACTGAAACATATCAAGACATACGATTATATGCAATAGACTCTGATCTACTCTACCCTAATCCATTTTTTAAATGCCTATCCCTGAGCCCCTGAACAGATTTTATGACCCTCGAGGGGACTGTGCCCTGAAGCCTCAGCAGCTCAGTTCTAAAAGACCAGCTTCCAAGGTTCACCCACCACCAACTGACAAACCACCACAAGAAGGAAAAGTCTCATTTGAAACAGTGCAGACAGGATGTCTTTGAAGAAGAGAAAAGGCTTTTTTGCTTTTTTTTCAGGGTTTACAGAGAACATTAATCCTCCTGGAGGGAGGGGGAAAGTTTGGTTTTTCTGGCAACCAGCCTTAACCTTCCCTGACAGTAACCAAAATACTTTCTAAATGAAAATACTGTCTAAGGCAGATAAATAAGCATTTCTTCCTCTCTCCCTCCGACAGGGCCAACACTGGCCGCCAGTCCCTTCTGTCCCCAGCCTCCCAGTTAGGGGGACATTGGTGGTCTGATCCTGATGCCAGCAGGCACCCAGGGAGCATGTTCTAGGCTGGCTGATCCCAGCTCCTGTCACCCCCATTGTGATTTTAAACCTGCCCTGGGGACATTTCCCCGCCTAAATCCTCTCAGTAGTCTTCAGGAAAAGACCTGATAATTGGGTCTGGGAAAATGTTTGCAATTTCCTACAATTTGTCAAGGTGTCAATCTTGAGCATTCGAATTTGTTAGGATAACTGAAACCTGTTTTGCGCGTGCCTGTGTGTGTGTGTGTGTGTGTGTGTGTGTGTGTGTGTGTGTGTGTTTGAAAGTACATGGACTCTAGCCACACAGGCTGGAGACGGTTTTCAGAGTTGCTCAGGTCAATTTCTCGACAACTCTGTTACCCACCACATCACAGAGGGGCACAGGAACCTCGCTCGATTTGCTAAATAGTTCTGGAGGATTCCTCAAACCTGGCCAGGGAGCATTCTCAGCACTGCTGTGATCAATGTCTAATCTTAAGAGTGTGGGCTTAAACATAGTTTTCTCTCTGATCCTTCTTAGGGAGGATCATTGCAGGTATAGAAAGAGAGAGAAGGGGGTATAAGAACCACCAAGGTAAGTGGGCAGGAAAGTGACAGGGCGTGGAGCTGGGTTTGGGACCCATACTTTCTAAGAACTTTCTTGTGTCTGCAATTTCAGAGGCTCTGAGAACATCCAAGTTAGAATAAGGATGATGATCTACATAAACAAACGTTTTTTACAAAGTTGCTCTGTTAATCCCTATCAAAATCCCAATGATGACTTTTGAAGAAAGAGAACAACACATCCTAAAATTCATATAGAATCTTAAAGGACTCCAAATGGCCGAAATAATCTTACAAAAGAACAAAGTTTGAAGTCTCAGAGTTTCTGATTTCTAAACTTATTACAAAGCTACAGTAATCAAATTGGTGTGGTACTGGCCTAAGGACAAATGGACCAATGGATTAGACTTGAGAGCCCACAAATAAACCTTTGTGTCTATGGTCCAATGGTCTTTAATACTGTTCAGTAAAGTCAGGGTGGCCCTTTTAACAAACGGCGCTGGACAAACAATATCCACATGCAAAAAAAAAAAAAAAAATCAAGTTGGATTCTTATCGTATACCATATAAAAAAATTAACCCAAAATGGCTCAAAGACCTACATGCAAGAGCTAAATTATAACTCTTAGAAGAAAGCTTAGTGCAAAAGCTTCAGGACACTGGATTTGCAATGACTTTTTGGATATGACCCTAAAAGCACAGGCAAAAAAAAAAAAAGAGAAGCCAGGTAAGTTAGATTTCATCAAAATGAAAAACTTTAGTGCATCAAAGGATACTGTTCACAGAGTGAAAAGGCAATCTACAGAAAGGGAGAAAATACTTGCAAGTCAGCTATCTGATAAGGAATTGGTGGCCAGAATATATAAAGCACTCCTATAACTTACAAACAGCGATACAACAATCCGATGGAAAAATGGGCAAATGGACATTTCTCCAAAGAAGATACACAAATGGCCGATGCACACATGGAAAGATGTTCAATATCATTAATCACGAGAATGCAAATTGAAACTACAATAAGATACCACTTCATACCCATTAGGATAGCTATTATCAATTTTTTTTTGTGTTTTTATTTATTTTTGAGAGAAAGAGACAAAGTGCGAGCGGGGGAGGAGCAGACAGGAAGGGAGACACAGAATCCGTAGCGGGCTCCGGGCTCAGAGCTGTCCGCACAGAGTCCGCTGCGGGGCTCAATCCCACAAACTGTGAGATCATGATCTAAGCCGAGGTTGGACGCTTAACTGACTGAGCCACCCGGGTGTCCCTAGGAGAGCTATTTTTAAAAAAAAAAAACACCCCCTCCCCCTCAAAAAACAAAACAAAACAAACAAAACAAAACAAAAAAAAAAACCCAGAAAATAAGTCTGTGTAAGACGTGGAGAAATCAGATCGCTTGTAAACTACCATGAGAATGTAAGATAGAGCCATTGTGGAAAACAAAACGGGAGTTCCTCAAAAAATTTAAACCTAAACTATGATCCAGCAATTCCATTTCTAGGTATATATCCAAAAGTAGTGAAGGCAGGGACTTGAGCAGATATTTGTGCACTCATGCTCACAGTGGTCTTATGCACAATAGCCAGGGGCACCTGGGTGGCTCAGTCGGTTAAGCGGCCAACTTCGGCTCAGGTCATGATCTCGCGGTCCGTGACTTCGAGCCCCGCATCGGGCTCTGTGCTGACAGCTCAGAGCCTGGAGCCTGTTTCAGATTCTGTGTCTCCCTCTCTCTGACCCTCCCCTGTTCATGCTCTGTCTCTCTCTCTCTGTCTCAAAAATAAATAAATGTTAAAAAAAAAAAAATTGAAAAAAAAAAAAAAAAAAAAAACAATAGCCAAAAGGCAGAAGCAAGCTGAGTGTCCATCGGTGGATAAACAATGGATACTGTTTGGATAAGACACGGATAAACGAAACACGGTATATACATACAATGAAATATCATTTCAGTCTTCAAAGGGAATAACATTCTGACACATAGTACAGCATAGATGAACCTCGAAGACATTATGCCGAGTGGAATGAGCCAGCCATGAAAGGACAAAGACTGTGCGGTTCCACTTAGAAGAGGTCCCCAGAGTGGGCAAATTCACAGAAGGATGACTGCCAGGAGCTGAGGGGAGGGGGCAACAACGAGGACAGTTTCAGTTCGGGAAGATGCCGTCTGGAGACGGCGGTAACGTCCGCAACTGCAAGGTGAATGTACTTAATGTCATGGAACCGTAGGTTTTAAAATAGTTAAAATGGTAATTATCATATGAGACCTATTTTACCACAGTGAAAAAAATCAGATTGTATTTGGCCGCGAGTGACACAGAATTCTGACCGTCGTGGCCTATACCTTATTCCCAGCTCCTACCACAGAACTGCCACACCCCAAAGGGCTCAATGAATATTTGCTCAATTAAAGAAAAAGCTTCTGTTAGTGTGATGGTTAACTAATCACATGAGATTATGTAGTCAGCATATCACTTTATTAGTATTATTTTACTCCAGACTGAAAAAACAATTTCTGCGTCAAAGGAACAGCGATCCTTTTAACAGACCCTAGTAGACAAGCAAACGACATCACTTGAATTCCTCCTCCCTCAACTGGCTGTCACCAGCTCTCTGGCCAAGCTGTTTGCTCTGAACGGGGTGCCTCACTGCCCCCTTCCCGGCTCCCCCACCATACCCAACATTAGCCCCCCGTTTATGTTCCAGACCTTCCATTTTACCTTCCATTCCAGGAAACGTCCAGAACCCCCACACAGAGGCCATCACTTTTGACTTGAGGCTTCTCTGGGGTCCCTGACCTTTCCCGGCCTATATTGGGGTTATAGCAGCCGCACTTCCCTTACGTACAAGAATGGCTGATGCACTGATAGGTGCCCAGCACGGCTGGTGGAAAAACCAACAAACAAATAAAACCTACTACCCACGCTCGATCCCGCCACATGGCTCAAAATTAAAATCAGGTGTGCCGGGCTTCAGCCTCTCGGCTGATGATGCCAGTTCCCTTTAAAGCTAAGTGAACTGGGGGCGCCTGGGTGGCGCAGTCGGTTAAGCGTCCGACTTCAGCCAGGTCACGATCTCGCGGTCCGTGAGTTCGAGCCCCGCGTCGGGCTCTGGGCTGATGGCTCAGAGCCTGGAGCCTGTTTCCGATTCTGTGTCTCCCTCTCTCTCTGCCCCTCCCCCGTTCATGCTCTGTCTCTCTCTGTCCCAAAAATAAATAAACGTTGAAAAAAAAAAATTAAAAAAAAAAAAAAATCTTTTGTAATGGGGCGCCTGGGTGGCTCAGTCGGTTAAACGTCCGATTTCAGCTCAGGTCACGATCTCGCGGTCTCCTTGAGTTCGAGCCCCGCGTCAGGCTCTGGGCTGATGGCTCAGAGCCTGGAGCCTGTTTCCGATTCTGTGTCTCCCTCTCTCTCTGCCCCTCCCCCGTTCATGCTCTGTCTCTCTCTGTCCCAAAAATAAATAAACGTTAAAGCTAAGTGAACTGAAAAGACTAGAAGCTGTGGTGCTTTTCCTTCTACTTGTGGTGGAAATTTTGCTGCAACAGGTCCCAGAAAGGGTCACGTCCAAAAACTCCGGTATCCTGGAAGGGTGTGGCCAGAAAGAAATGTACGGAATGTACAAGTGCATTTCCCATTAGACTGAAGGCAGCTCTTCACCGTGTGAGCTGCGGGGGTTCCCGGTCTTCCTCACTGACTTTTTCACCCCGGAGGAAGTTTTGGAAAAAAGGGGGCCCTCGACAGCTGCAGCAATTACAGCTGTGTTTCTTTCTAATACATGACAAGGTAATTCTTTTTCTTCAGTGGCTCCTTTCAGATAAAATGGAGTGGAGAGATGGGTAATGAGATCATCCGTTTCTCTCCTGGCAGTGAAACAGCAGTCAAGGAAACTCACGAAGTGCGCTTTCCTACCCAGTGTTCACTACGCGGTCTGAAGTTTTACAAGACACGTTTTCTAATCCCACTTTAAGGCCGTGAAAAACTGGTAAAGCTACACGAAGGTTGGCTTACTGGAAATATTAGTATGCAGTTGGCCTTATCGACATAAGGACTTTGCAGTAAGGTCTTTAAAAAAAAAAAAAAAAAAAAAACTTAAAAGTTTTACTTGAGAGAGAGGGAGGGAGAGAAAGTGAACGTGCCTGCACAGGGAGGGACAGAGAGAGGGAGAGGGAGAGGGAGAGGGAGGGAGAGGGAGAGAGAGGGAGAGAGAGGGAGAGAGAGGGAGAGAGAGGGAGAGAGAGAGAGAGAGAGAGAGAGAGAGAGAGAGAGAGAGAGAGAGAGACACTCCCAAGCAGGCTCTGCACGACACGGGGCTTGAACTCACGAACCGTGGGATGCTGACCCGAGCCGAGACTAAGAGTCGGATGCTTAACCGACTGAGCCACCCAGGCACCCCCGTAGTAACGTCTTAAAAAGAGAGTTCGTAAAATCTCTCTCTCCCTCCCCCATACACATCACACGTCAAAAGGTGTCCTATGCATATTTTTAAAACCCTCCCAACTCGGCTGGGTAAGGAGACGAATCATTTGCTGACATCTGAAGGAAAATACCTTTAAAAATAAAAAGGGTTCCTATTCTTTATCTTCATTTCTTGAAGGCACATCACCCTCAAAACACCCCCTTCCTCTCTCTTGAACTATTTGTTGAAATCCCACGCAACAGGCTTCAGGAGAAAGCTTTTGTTTTAATTGGTCAAGCCATTTCTCTATCTTGTACCATATATGGCTATAAGAAAGCACAAAACTGGCCGCAGAAAACTTTCTCCCTTCTTTCAAGGGCATATGAAATTTCACAGAGAGATTATAAACACTTTACAAGGGGGCAAATCTTATTCTTACAAGAGGTCACTGTCCACAGCTAACAGCTCTTTGGCAGAGTGCAATGGCAGTATGCTATTATAAATACATCCAAGACAGAATTAGTTAAGGAATTCTGCAGGCTTTCTCCCCTAAGATACCAGCCCAATCTCCCTTACTCTCGGGGCAAAAGATGGACACTCCGAAATACAAGGCTCCACACCAGCGTTACACCAGAATGCTTTCCAAGGAACAATGCAAACGGGCATTAATAAAGAGAAGGAGTTCCAAGGTTAGGTAAGTTGGGAAAATAGAGGCCTAAATGGTGGTCAGTTTCCTTGCTTGCAGGACTTCTCAGAGCCTTTACTAGGCTTACTTGCACCGGGAAATATCCAAAATGATAACGGGATAGTATGCTTCCTAAATGTATTTTTGCCACAAACTGATTTTATGGGGCAGTTTCAGGAAATAGCCTGTCATGGTATGCATTTTGGTAAACGCTGTCTCCACGGAGGGGGTAGAAAATGGCACGTAACCTAACTCAGATAAGATAGCTGTCCAACAGGTAACCGTCACTAACCAGGAAGGGTATACAAGGGAGAGGAAGAAGATGTACCCCCTTTCCTCCTGTGAAGTTATAATCTAGTAGACTGGAGAATGCTTTCGTGATACGCATTCTGAGCACTAAGTATCCTTAACATGTATCTGTTCCCTTTTGTTACAATAAGATTAGTCTAAGGCTCTGCACTAAAGCCAAACGACTACGATAACAGGAAGCAGGAATAATGGCTGCTCGGTGGCATGCCTAAAATGATTTCCATCAACAGTTAGGCTCCCTGTGACTCAGGGCTGGGACACAGCAACCACAAAAACGGATGTGATCTTGACCTGTATTAATACAAGAATGACATTCAGAACAAAGGAAGTGAGGATCTTGCCCTGCGGTGCCCAGCTCAGACCGGAGCTGGGATGGTACACGACATCAGAATTTGGCGCCCTAGAGATCTGTTATTTTAAGTCACTCATTTCCCAAAAAGGGAAGGAACAGAGCTCTGGGCAGGTAATGACTTCTCCAAGGTCTCGCCATCAGTGAGTGGCACTGGACTTCAGTCTCTGAAGCTTGTTCAATAAAGTAACTTTGCTGGCCCTGCTCCCAAACCTAGCCACTCAGACTCTCTGGGGATGGACCCAGGGAGTTAGAGTTCTAACTAGCTCCTCGGGTGACTGTCATGCATACTGAACTTGGAAAAGCAGGTACTGAAGAATGTGAACACTACTACCGTGCACAGAGAAACCGCAGTTTTCCCAGGATAGGGGGTAGAATCTGAGGATGACCGTAAACCACTCTCAACAAAGAGCGGCCAGAAAGGATGGAGACATTCAACTTGGAAGAAAGAGGACTTAGAAGAAAGTAAAAGTGGAAGAACTCTTCTACGGCGGCTGGTTTTCCCCTTTGATCCTTCTGCCCACTGACACTGAACAGCAGCAAAAACGGGTTAAAGCCACACCTGTCAGGACAGGCCCAGGACTCAGGTCTGTTCAGTGTGTGCTCTTGTGAATAGCCAAGGACCCTTTTCGGCACTGAGGGTGCAAGGCCCCGGGGTTCCATGGAGAAGCTTAGGGGACAGCCAGAGCGGGTGGGGGACGTTGACAGCAGCTGTGGAAAAGGGCAGTTAAGCCAACCTGCTTTAATATATTCTCTGCTCCACTTCGACCAGAGCAACTCTCTGTACACGGAAGATTCTATTTGACAAAAGGTTTCCATGGGGGGGGGGGGACCCTCTGACCATTCTGACCATATTAATAATCGTATATTAGTAACAGCCAACATTTACGGAACTTACTTACGTTTTGTGCCAGACACTGCCAGAAGGCATTTTTATCATACTGACTTTTTTCTTTTGTCATTTGCAGGATAAATCCAGTGAGGTAGGTAATAATGATTCCACTTTACCAATGAGGAAACTGAGGCACAGGGCTTTAGTAGGTCACCCAAGATCAAACAGATTACTGCCAGGCTCCTTTACCTCAAAGTCCGCATACTTCAGCTGCAACCCTAGTGACCCTCCTGTCCTCCCCTCTTCCCCCCAAGAAGAGACAGTAAACTTTCAAAGCTCACGCTCCTTTCTTGGTACAAGATACGGTATTTTCATCGAGTCTCTGTCAACAGCTTGCAGAGGTCCTACAGCAAAGTCCTCTGACCTATAACTTCTTCCCCGAGGAAAAAGAGAATTTCTCCCTCCAGGAAGTTCTTTTTAAAAATGGGAACGTCAAACAACTGAGCAATAATTTGAGTATGGTTTTTGTTCTCCAAAATTTAGGATGCAAGCAAAATGTAATCTTTCTGCTGTTATTTTTTGTGCCAATCAAAATCAGAAGCCAACCAAAGAACCGGCTTATTGTATTTCTCTGGGGGAATCAATGCAGAAACCGAGAGCTGAATTGCGCTATTATTCACTACCTATGATTGTATTATGCCAAATGTGCAGGAACAGAAGGAAAAAAAGCAGTCATTCATCCTGATTCTGCCAAGTATACAGACACTTGGTATCAGATAGATCAAATAATTTCAGGGCTTCACGGACGTCACTGATCCACACAGACTTCTGAGCCTTTTTACCTGACAGTTGTCTTCTTAATGAAAAGACAGAATTTTTCTTCTGGAAAGAAAAAAAAAAAGAAGAACTATGCTGAGGTAGAAAATGGCCCTGGAGACTGCTCACTGGCTTTACTCACCTAAATCAGGAAGCAATTTCCTCCAGGTGTCTGTTTTGTTTTATACAACAGCCCTGGCTGTGACAAGTTGGGGGTAGATGAAGGTTTTGTAAGTAGAGTGCTCATTCCGATGAATCCTAGCAACTTCTGTAAGGCTGAGACATCTTTGAGAAACAGGATAAACATGACGATGTGGAAGGAGTCAGAGCCCCACCTTTAGGACGTTGGGGATGGGCTCAAGTCCAACTTCATAGCTCGGTACCCTGGAGTTAGTTACTTAGTCTAGCTGAGCTCCGGTTTGTATTCGTAAGTAAAAATAAGACCAACACCAATAACTATCATCTGCTGAGTGCCAACCGTGTGCCAGGTATGGTACTAAGTGATTTAAATAATTCCATTTAACAAATCCACTTAAGGATTTCCTTAGTTCACGTACAAGCATCTTGTGAAGTGGATTACTGCAGCTCAGAGATGTTATGATGGCTAGGGAACGGTAGAGCAAGAATTTAAACACTCAAGCCCATGTTCTTCTTAATCCACAGACTCCACTAAATGAGGACGCTGACCACAGCTTGCCTTCTTCACCACGAGGAACAAAGGAGTAATGACAGAAAAAAGCATCCTGCAAAAGAGCTCTGCACACAGATTTGTCTTCATTCCCCCTACGAATACCGGGCTTTCTCAGAGTGAGGTATAGTAGCCGTACCCAATATGGGTGGAAGGGTTGTCTTCTGAGGCAGGATGGGCCCGGGGACCCGGCACAAGGGCCGTCTGACCCGACTCTATAGAGAAAGCGAGACTGCCCCCCGGAGGCCCTGTGCATTCTAAAGCTCCCACCTTTTGCAGGTAGCTCCCTGCGGCCCCACCCAGGCTGACTGCAGACCGGAGGCAAGCCCCTCCTAGTTCCTCTCCAAACCCAGGGCGGGGGGGGGGGGGGGGGGGGGGGGGGGGGGGGGCAAGGCAGGTTTTGGCCTGTGGGCCTCGTCCACCTCACCAGGCTTGCTGGAGGCAGCCTGGTGAACACACAACTCTCACTGTCTGGCGAGATGACTCAGACACTCCTGGCAACATCTGCTCTGTTTCTCTAAGACTCACAGGGCTCTTCCCATGAATGACGGTAAAAAGGAATTCAAGGAGCCTCTCACCCGTGTGCAGGGCAAGGAGATATAATGTGGAAAACAGGCTGCTCACAGACCAGCTTGGAGGTTTTAATGCACACTTACACACGCCAAAGCTTATTAAAATGTTGTTCCAGGGGACCTCTGTCATCTTCAATGATGAATTCTGGAAGTACAGTAACCAGGGTATATGACTGGGGTTCAAAGTTATTTGGTGATGTTTGTCCCTGGAACCCTAAAACCACCATGACATTTAGTGTTTGCCCCTCCATCCATCCTATCCCATCCCTCCAACATTTTTGACACTTCTGTTCTAGGTACTTTCCCAGGTGCTGGGAATGTGTCAGGAAGTGTGGATAACAAAGAGGGTCATCCAACCGGGTCTGGGAGCAAGGTGGAAGAGAGGAATCAAGGAAGTCATTCCAGCCATGTTTCACCACCTCTGCCTAGAGCTTTTAGAACTTGATTCTTTACAAAGTATTAAAAGGAAGTAAAGTGTTTAGGTACCCAAGCCTAGTGACTAAAATCAAACTCACAAGGACAGTTTATATAAATATATAGATTCTCCACTTGATCAGAGTAGTATCTGGTCAGCCAAGTGCATTTGTGATACTAATCATAACCAGGAATCTCAGGGGCATATCCATTGCATCCAGGCATAATGGAAAATGGGACATAGAACTTCATCGAGAATGTTCCTCTTCCCCACTCACCACGCACACACGTCTTCTTCATTCAGTGCATGTACTGAACTTATTCCCACAACGAAGGGTCCCTTACAAGTCACCTCCTAGTCTGGGCTGGGGAAAATAGGCACACACACTTGACTCTTTCATTCTTTCCCAAATTGGGCTGACAAGCCAAAAGCAAAGTTGGCGGTTTCGAATACCATCAAACGGAGCACTGATCTAGTCACTCCCAGCTGTCAATCCAGATGCCACAAGTAGATGCAAACGCCTACACTTCCTCCATCAAGAGTTATATATCGCAACAATGAAAACATAAATGAGTGACCAAGACCCAAATGCAATTTTATACTCCCAATTTGAGACCTAGAGGAGGAAACGAAGGCAGGAAAAGACAACAAGCATTAGCCTCCCATCAACCAGGACTGAACATGGCAGCCGGGTTCTTGTCCTGAATCTTCACCGACATCCCTGAGGAGGGTACCGAGTCTATTTTACAGAACTGTACGCTTAAGTTCAGGGAGGTTGAGTTGCCAGCCTGATACCACACCACAGGGAACTGCAAAGGTGGGGTTCAAGCTGAGGTCTGTCCACATGGACACTATGACTTGTTGCTTCAGCATCGTTATCCTCTGTGAAAATTAATACACCTGCAGGACCAAAGCCACGGATGAGAGTGGGTGTGTGGAATGAGAAGGGGGTAGCAGAATATTTCTGGAAGCCACTGTTCATGAGGGTAATGAAGGCACCAGACTTTCTGTTAGGATGGGAGAGCCATCTTTGGTAGGACAATTCCTTGATAAGCCACTTTGGGCCAGAAGCTCAAGCCGAGGGGAACTTGAGCACCTGTCTGGCAGAAGACAAGGAACAAATTGCTTGGTTACATCAAAAAGAGAGAAAAGAGGGGCGGTTAAGTGTCCAACTTTGGCTCAGGTCATGATCTCGGGGTTCATGAGTTCAAGCCCCACATAGGGCTGTCTGCAGTTGGCACAGAGCCTGCTTCAGGTCCTCTGCCCCACTCTCTCTCTGTCCCTACCCCACTCGCACTTCCTCTCTCTCAAAAATAAGTAAACATTAAAAAAAAAAAAAAAAAAAAAGCAAGAAAAGAGGTAAAAAGTGGGCGGGCCAAGCAAGCTAGGGGACATGATGTGCACCATTTCCCTCCCTGTGACATCACAATAAACTGTCATCAAAGTTACCAAACATTAGGAAATGTTTGCTGTGGAGGCAGGCTTCTGTGTGCAGGCTGTCGGGGCAGACTGGATACAACCTTCACAGAGCGCTGTAGGAAAGTGGAAATCCTGAGGAGGGGGTCAAGGCTATTGAGTCAGATATCCCAAGAGCAGGAAGGTCTTTGTGAGTATCTGGCCTGATTGGCACTGCTCCAGGACAGCGGTTCTCTTGGCTACACCAGTTTATACATCAGGGCCCAGCCCTGCAGCTCCCTCTTGGCCTTAGTTAGCTCTCCCCTGCCTCGCACGGCACTGCCATTTCCCTAAGTTATTCCCCAGAGAGGGTCACAGCCCAACTCAGCCTCTTCTCTCCATCCTCTGTCCTTCGTGGATGGACAGCCCTTTGTGCTGACTGCCAGTCTGGTACAGACTGAGCCCACTTTAAGCACTCTTCCTCTAGCAGAGAGGTCAGCAAAGCAAATCTGGCCCACCATTTGCTTCTGTAAATAAAGTTAAATAAAGTTTTATTGCAACACAGCCATGCTCATTCATTTACATATTGTCTATAGCTGCTTTCTCACTATAGTGGCAGAACTGAGTAACTACAACAGGGACTCCATGGCCCACAAAACCCAAAATATTTACCATCTGGCCATATAAGGGAAAATTTGCTAGGCCTCGTTTCAGAATATTAATTCCTTGAGGCCAGGGGCTCTGTTTCATCTTTTTGTCTCTCCAGTACCTGATCCAGGATAAATGTTGCCAGATTAAGTGGGTGAATGCATGCATGAGGGATAAACATGAAGTCAGGAACCTAATAGAGCAGTTACTACAAAGATGCTAATTAGAAATGCCTTAAGGGGTGCCTGGGTGGCTCAGTTGGTTGAGCATCCGACTTTGGCTCAGGTCATGATCTCGCGGGTCATGATTCGAGCCCTGCATCGGGCTCTGTGCTGATTGCCTGGAGCCTGCTTCAGATTCTGTGTCTCCCTCTGTCTCTCTGCCCCTCCCCTGCTCATGCTCTGTCTCTCTGTCAAAACTAAATAAACATCAAAAAAATTTTTTTAATTAAAAAAAAAAGTCCTTCAAAAACGGAGGCAAAATAAAGACATTTTAGAAATGCCTTAAACAACTAAAAAGAGATATTCTGATTAACTATATTCTAGTTACGCCAGTTAACAGCAATAGGAATTTGATTTCTGTTTTTTTTTTTTTTTTCTCAAAAGCATGTGATTCCATTTCTCTTCTTCAGTAAAACTTGAGTCTAATTGGAAACCCTCTGTGATGGCTTCAGGCTGCAGCTCTCAATATTAGTATCGACCACCGAAAATCACAGATACAGCTTTAGATGTTATTTGGAAGTAGGATAATTTGTCTTCCAGTTAAACGCTGGAAGTTATTGCTTTTTGGTACATACACCAAAAATACCAGCTTATTTCCTTATCATTTGCTTTTCTGATTTCAGTCATTCAATATGATTAATCATTAATAACTGATTGAGCATATGTACTGTATAAAAATCACTGTGTTAAGTACTTGCACTGTCTAATTTAACTCTCACAAGAACCCTAAGAAGTAAACACTGATACATGCCCCTTTTACAGATGAGAAAATTGAGGCTTGGAAAGATTAAGTAGCTTGTCCAATATCAAATGACAGGTACACATTTGCTGGGTCCAGTGTCTGAGCTGCAAATAAATTACCCTGTAGCTCATCCACATATTCATTTTTTCACCTTACCAACAAATATCTATTGAGAATCTCTGTATATCAAGTTCTGTGACAGCAGTGGAGAGAGAAGAGAATAAGGCTCAGTCCCCAATCTCAAGGAGCCTGCCTGCTAGGGAAGGATTGGCAAGATAACCATACAGCATGATGAGGACAACCAGAGAGTAAGGGCAGGGTGCTGGGGACACTGGGAGAAGGGGCTTCAAACTCAGTCTCAGGGGTCAGCAAAGGCTTTCTAGAGGAAACAAAGTCTAACCTGAAACATACAAAAGATGAATTGGACATTTGGTGGGAAGAACAAGGAAGGAGGAGAATGGAGAACATTTCCAAAAGAGAGCACGGACAGACCGGATGAGACAGAGAACAGGTCCCTGCACAGAACCGCTCCTATGCCCTCCAGAGGGAGCTGCGTGGGAAAGCAGGCCAGCTCACGGGATCTCCTAGGCGATGGTGATGTGCCTTCACCCTCTGAAAGGTCCAACAGAGAGCAGAAATGGTACTTAGGTGTTCCCAAGTCCATGTTCTAGGGGTTTACCTAAGTTCTCTCTTCTGAGTAAAAGTCATTTTCTTCTTTATGAAAAACAGGTAACTTCTGATTGGGATTTCCACAGCCCCCATTCACGCTCCCCCCGCCCCCAAAAAAAACAAAACTAAGCCCTTGATGGACTCCATGAAACCTTAATGGCTAACGCAAAGTCAACACCTAATAAATGTGCGCCAAATGGATATGTTGGATTGGTGCAGCAGAGCTGTGTATCATCTATCAGTTAAAATGAATTATTAACTGGAGACAGTCAGCTGCCCATTTGGAGAGGAATGAGAAAAAAACAATATGATTTTAACAGCTGCTACTAGAGGTCTTAGAAGCTCTGGTTAAAAGAAATGCCTTGAATATAGGCCACGCCAAGTATGGAAGAAGAGGCTCTGGAGGGCAGGGTCTGGAAGGAGATAAGAAAACAGAGATAAACTGCTCTGTATAAGAAAGGGAGAGGGTAAGAAGGACAGCTGAGTACAGCAGGAGGAGGAATCTTAAAAACAAAAGCTGGCCCCTGAGAAATTCCCAGTGACAGGGAAGCGGGAGGACTTTTAAGAATAAGAACATCCAGGGGCGCCGGGGTGGCTCAGTCAGTTAAAAAACTGACTCTTGATTTTGGCTCAGGTCGTGATCTCATGGTTCATGAGGCTGAACCCCGAGTTGGGCTCTGTACTGTGTGGAGCCTGCTTGGAATTCTCTCTCTTGGCCTCAGCCCCATTCATGTACGCTCTTTCTCAAAACAAATAAACTTAAAAAAAAAAAAAAAGAAAAAAAAAGAAAAGAACAGGAACATCCAATATTCAATTTTAAGCTGTTTTCATTGCAACACTATAACCCCTCCATGGCCTTAAACCTTCAGGAAAAATCTATGCCCAAGGCCTTAGGTCACTCTTTGGAAGACAGAATGAGTTGAGGCAGTTCCAGTGGGTGAGAGAAGGATATTGCACATAGAATGGTAAGATACATGACCTAAAGCTCAGGTATTTCAGCAAAACAATAACTAGGAAGATACTGACCAACAGTAATGTAACCTGGTCCTCACACCAATCAAACAAAATAAGCAAAAAAAAAAAAACCCAAAAAACAAAAAACAAAAAACACTCCCAGAAAGATTGGAAAGGACATTAGGTCTTCTTCCACCTGTTAGCTGGTGGATCAATTTCATTTGAATTTCAGTGGTAGGCTGGTGAACATCTAACAGGCGATTCTCTGGAGAAAAATAAGAAACACTCTAATGTACAGAGTGTGCCGATTTCTGTGGTGTAAATATTCCACTAGGGAAGATTTCCAACTACCAACATGGCATCAACAGTTTTGGGAAATGCCTAAAAATTCTGAAATTGGCTCTCATGAGCCAGTACCAGCTGGCTCAGCTTATCGCTGGCTCAGGAGTCCACAGAGCTGGTATTGGTTAAAGGCACTTTCCAAGGATGAAGTCCTCATTTTGGCTTTGATAAGAAAAAGGTTTATCCAGCGTCATGTTAGCTCTTAGAGACTGGGCAATACTTGTAAGGTAGTAAGGAAGGCAAAGGGATGAGAAAGACATAGAAGTGGGCACCACTGAGTGATCAACGTACATTACAGCTGAAAGGAAACACTCAGGTGGGGGTGGGGAGGGCACGTGCCTGCCTTAGTGGGTGGAGCATGTGACTTTCGATCTCAGGATTGTGAGTTCAAGGCCCATGTTAGGCATGGAGACTCTTTAAAAAAAAAAAAAAAAAAAAAAAGGCCCAGGTCAGTTAGTGCAAGGCCCCTTCTGAAAGAGGAGAAACTGGAGACCCACAGAGTATGATTACTGCTCAAGATCACTCTTTGAATTAGCAGTAGATCTGGAACTTGAGTGGGGGCTACCAGCCTCCCTCTTGTCTCAAAGCTTCCCTTCTCAGAGAAAGGCAGGCATGAGTGTTGCTTGTACCTGGCTGGGGGCATACACAGGCTTACCATTTACAGAACACCTGAATCCCTCTGTCTGAAGGGCAAGAGCTGTGTCAGAGATCCAGGGGAGCTTGAGAAGACCAGCCAGAGACCCAGCTGAAAGGCAGAGAAGGCCCAACTGGTGTGGCCAGCAGCAAAGGGGTGAGTGGGCAGACTGCTCCAAGAATTCTACTCCAAGTGGGTAGAAGCAGGGGGTTGATGGGATATTCCTAAGTGTGAAAGGATCCCCCACTCCCATGCTGATCAGCGGGAACTAGGAGGGGCAGAAAAGGGAGGTCCTTGTATGTTCTTAATAAATCTCCAAACCCAAAATGTACCAGGCAATGCCTCCCTCTCATCGAAAAGATCAAATTAGGCATCTGAAATGTTTTTCAAATGATTTCTGGCCTGGTTATGTTACAGGAAACAGGGCAGGGTGATTCAAACCTGCTGTCAATACAGAGTGAAGGACAGAAAAATGCCAGCTATTCTGCAGCTGTCCAGCCCGAGTCCTGGAGGAGCCGCTTTCATGACCATTCTGATGCGCAGAAACAAGCCAGCTTCCAGAGCAGGAGTTAAACCAAATAAACCTGAAGGATATCAGTTTAGAAGGAGAGTCTTAAAATAGCAGCCAGGAATGCATGGATTCCCTCAGACAACTCTGATTACATGCCCCATCCCTGCCTTTAGTAAAACTGCACACTGGATGGGTCAGCCTCAACGGGTTTCTCTCTCATTTGCCAGTAAGTTTTCAGCTCACGGAAATGAGTGTAGAGCTAAAGATGCCGGGTGAGCAAATGTCGAACAAAGGGACGCTCCTTGGAAGGGTGTGCAGGGTACCTGGAAAAGTAAGACATAGTCTGGGTCCCCAGGAAACTCATTCAAGGGTTAGGAAGAGACATCCCACAGGGCCATGTTCCCAAGGGTGAGGATTTCCAGTTAGACTGATGGGATGGTCTTTGTGCAGATGGGTGTTTGATGTGGACTGTGCAGATGTGTTCATTCATTGAACGAAGGTCTATTCCGTGCCAGGTGCCGACGACACAGAGATCAGTAGCGACCAGTTTTGTGGGGTGGATGAGGAGTCAGGCATCCTGAAATACATTTAAACACTCTTTTCCCTGTTTCCTTTACTTAACATTTTAGGAACCAACAGCAAGGACATTAAAGTCCAAGTGTGTTTAAGTAGAATGTAAACATCTGCTCAGAGCTGCAGGTGTTTGAAAGCAAAGTAGGCTTTTTCAAGAGATACAGAAAATGCAGAATCATTTTTGTGCATCTTTTCTACAAGTGAAGAGGCAAAGGCATCCCAGAGTCCAGATAAAAATTCCATTAAAAAAATTTTTCTGAACGTTTATTTATTATTGAAAGACAGAGACAGAGCATGAGCATGGGAGGGCAGAGAGAGAGGGAGACACAGAATCCGAAGCAGGCTCCAGGCTCTGAGCTGTCAGCACAGGGCCCAACGCGGGGCTCGAATTCACAAACCACGAGATCGCCACCTGAGCCCAAGTCAGACACTTAACCAACTCAGCCACCCAGGCGCCCCTCCACTTTCTTAATTTGAGTAACAATGGCCCTAGCCATCTTGCTGTTCATAGTTCATTCACCTTTATTTAATGAGATAAAGTTAAAGCATTACTGCCAAACACAGGCCTTTTGCTTAAAAATTAGAATGTAAGCACCAAAAGAAGTTACATCCCTGCCGTCTATCATCTCACCTGTTAGAACTGCCACACTGGCTGTAAAAGTTACCGTGTGTGCTCACAAAGGCAGGGCTGCCTTTTGCTAACGGACACTGAAAATTACTGAGAGCTCTGCCAGGTTCCCTGTGTCCACAGATAAACCTGTCACTGGATCTGATGTCCTGTCCGTTTTTTTTTTTTTTTTGTTTTGTTTTTTTTTAACATAAGCCCATCAGGTCCACGAAGCCTCTGGACAGAACTTCGTAAGTTTCTTTTCTCCACCTCTGTTGCAGCCCTATCTCCAGGCTGGGGTTTCTTACTCCAGCACTGTGAAAATTGGTTTCTGCCATGACCGGCCTGTGTAGGCACAGACTAGGTCATTACAAGGATTTGGGGGAGGGGTGGGCAGGGGTAGTTGGTTTCCCCACACTCCCAAGCAATTCTCTTACACCAACTGGGTGTCCTACATTTCAACTCAGTTCTGACACGGTCCACCCAGAGTTTGCATGAGATCCCATAGGTTAAGGGCTCAGTCCCACAAGACTGTCCCCTAACCCCTGACACTTCAGACACCAGTCGAAAGCACAAGTTAATGCCTCTGTGCTTCTAAACAACTGGCTGTAGATTGGAGGTACCCAAAACCCCTCCTTGGGTTTGATTAATTTGCTAAAGCAGCTCAGAGAACTCAGAGAAACATTTTACTTACTAGATTACTAGACCATTATATAAGGATATAACTCAGGAACAGCAAGATGCAACAGGTGCATAGGGAATGGCAGGGGGAAGGGCATGGAGCTTCCGTGACACCATTGTCCCCACATCTCCATGTGTACATCAGTCTAGAAGCTATCCAAGTCCCATCCTTCTGGGCTTTTATGGAGGCTTCATTACTAAGGCATGCTTGATGAAATCATTGGGCACTGGTGAGTAAACTCAATCACTAGCCCCTCCTTCCTCTCCTGAGGTCAGGGGGTGGGACTGAAAGTTTCAGTCCCTTAGTCACTTGGCTGCCTCCACTGGCAGCCAGCCCCCATCCTTGGGTGTGGTAGGAGTCCCTTCATTAGCATAAAGACAAACACCTTTATTGTGCTCATCACTTGGGAAATTCCAAGAATTCTAGGAGCTCTGTGCCAGAAATAGATGAAGACCAAATTTGGGACTTATTATAAATCACAATACTATAAACATCCACTGTCCAAGGCCAGTTTGGAATTTGTCCAAGGGTTCTCTGAGTGATATGACGGGGCAGAACACTAAACAGATTCAGGGAACCTGGGTTCTAATCCCATTTCGGCTACCATCTATTCTTTCGACAAGATTTTACTGAACATGATCGCATGCTCCCTGCCTTCCTAGAACTCCATCTAGCCCTGATTTGCTGGGTAGAAGTGAAAAAGTCATTTTGCCTGCTTCAGACAGACACACACACGCTTAACTTTCATGTCCTTGATGAGGCCCTGCTCTTCCTAGTTTTGGAGCATGTGATTCCCTCTTTCTAGAACACTCTTTCCTCTTCTGTGTAGTTAATTCAACACCCGTCTGACATTTGCTGGCTTCAGTCATTGCTGCATCTTGAGAAATTTGTACAGCACCTGACACAAAAAAAGGAGCTCGATGATTAGTGAATTTAGTCGAAGCCAGCTTGTCTGACAGATCGTATGATGGTTAAAAGCAAAATACCAGCTTCGGAATCATGTAGATCCTAGTTCAGATCTCAGCTCCGGCCTTATCAAGCTGCCTGATATTAGCAACTTATTTAACTCTGAGCCTCAGTTTGTGCATCCATAAAATGGAGAAGATACTATGACCCTCTCCAGTATGAGAAATTAAAGGAGGCCAGCATGCAAAGTACCTAAAATAACTCCAGGCACACAGGAATACCTAATAACCATCAGGTACCATTATCATCACTTGTTGTTACAAGTCCTTCTGTTTACAGTTCATTGCCTGAGCTACATTAAATACAGGCCCTAAAGTTACTTATAAGGCAGGTACCTGTAACATCTGCTTGTTGACAGACTATAGGCTTTATGATGGCAACAAAGAGGAGGAGGAAGATAACAGTAACAATTACTTCCTCTGAAGTCACTGATTTGTGACGCTTTGGCAGGCCTTTGTTCTCAAAAGCCCATAGGAGAAGTGGGAGAAGAAAAAGACCCGCTCAGACATGCTCCTGAAGAATGTCCTTCCCAGAAATTCTACAAACCACAAACCATGAAAAACTGCAGGATGTTTTACAACCAGGAATCTCCTCCTTGTCCCCTAGGAATCTTTGCTTGCTAAGGGTATGGAAAGCCATTTCTGTCCATTAGATCAATTGACAACTCAAAGTTACAATCCATTTTTATCTGGATCAAAGGCAAAATATATGACTATCTTAGCTGTTACTTAACCTTTCTAGACCAGCACCAAAGGCTCTCTATACTGCAGTAACAGAGGAAATGGACGGAACAGGGAGGATACTACTGGCTCAAAGCTCTGTTTAGTGCCTGGGGCTCTCCTGGAACCAGGCAGCTTCTGGAACTAGGTTCCCAGAAAAAGAGGGTGCATGCTCTGTACCCAGGACCATCCTACCTGAAACGGACTAAAGTCATAAAGATACAACGGAGGACCAGAAATTCTCTTCTTTGCTACCCTTGAGGCAAAGGCAATACCCTTATTTTACCAAGGAGACACTGAAGCTCAGGGAAAGGTAGGTACCTAACCACGCACTCTACTGGGTAGCTGCAGAGCTAGGGTCCGAACATCTACTTGGATCTGGCATGAAAGCAAACTATTTTGGGGGCGCCTGAGTGGCTCAGTCGGTTAAGCATCCAACTCTTGGTTTCAGCTCAGGTCATGATCTCATGATTTGGGAGTCCAAGCCTCACGTTGGGCTCCACACCAACAGTGCGGGGCCTGCTTGGGATTCACTCTCTGCCCCTCCCCCGTGCTCGCGTGCGTGAGCTCTCTCTCTCCATTACCATCACTCTCTCTCTCAAATAAACTTCAAAACAAATTTAAAAAGGAAAGCAAACTGTTTTGCTCTCTCTCAAAATAAATAAACTTCACAAAAATTAAAAAAAAAAAAAAAGAAAGCAAACTATTTTTAAAAACCACTTCACTGAGATATAACTCACCATAACATTCACCAAGGGTATGATTCCATACTTTTTAGTATATTCATGAAGTTAGGCCACTATCCCCACAATCTAATTTTAAAACATTTTGTTACAGGAGCGCCTGGGTGGCTCAGTCGGTTAAGCGTCCAACTTCGGCTCAGGACATGATCTCACGGTTCATGGGTTTGAGACCTGCATTGTGCTCTGTGCTGACGGCTTAGAGGCTGGAACCTGCTTCAGGTTCTGTGTCTCCCTCTCTCTCGACCCTCCCCCACGCACGCTCTGTCTCTACCTCTCAAAAATAAATAAATGTTAATTTTTTTTTTCAACGTTTATTTATTTTTGGGACAGAGAGAGACAGAGCATGAACGGGGGAGGGGCAGAGAGAGAGGGAGACACAGAATCGGAAACAGGCTCCAGGCTCTGAGCCATCAGCCCAGAGCCCGACACGGGGCTCGAACTCACCGACCGTGAGATCGCGACCTGGCTGAAGTCGGACGCTTAACCGACTGCGCCACCCAGGCGCCCCAAAAATAAATAAATGTTAAAAAAAAATTATTATAGCAAAAAGAAACTCTGTAGCCATTAGCAGTCATTCACCACGGCTCCTCTCTCTACATGCCCACCCTGACCCCTAGCCCTGCAAATACTGCTACCTGTTGCTAGAGATTTGCCTATTCTCCACATTTTCATATAAATGGAATCTAACAGGGTGCCTGGGTGGCTCTGTTAAGTGTCTGACTTCAGCTCAGGTCATGATCTCGCGGTCTGTGGGTTCAAGCCCTGCATCGGGCTCTGTGCTGACAGCTCAGAGCCTGGAGCCTGCTTTGGATTCTCTGTCTCCCTCTCTCTCTCAGTGCCCACCCCCACCCCCTGCTTGCACTCTCTCTCTCTCAAAAATGAATATTAAAAAAAAATTTTTTTTAATGGAATCTAACAGTATTTGGTCTGTAGTGATGAGGAAGCCATTTCTAAATGATAGACTTCATTCAGAGATACGCTGTCAAATACCGGAGCCACTAGCCACGTGTGGCCATTTAAATTCACTAAAATGGAAAACATTAAAATGTCAGTTCCTCCTCTCAGCAGCCACATTTCAAGGGTCTCATAGCCCCACACAGCCAGCTGACTCGCCTAGCGGCACCGATGGGGGGCACCGCCAGGTGGAGCTGAAGAAAGGTCTACTGGACAGCACTACCCTGAAGGAATCAGAGGTGTCTGTTGCTCAGCCACACACTCGACTCGCTCTCTGGGAAATGTCTGTTCCTCCAGGCGTTGGGCAGTTACCTTCTCAGGTGGATAGCGACAGCAAGAACGGCTTAAAGGAGAAGACAAAGAATAAGCAGCGAGCCACCAAGAGCCGAACCTCTCTTTCTTCCCATCCTTCCTACTCCCCCAACCTCAGGGTGACTTCCAGTGCCCAGGGGGAGCTCCCACCACCCAGACACCAGACCTGAAAAGTTCTCTGTTTAGTTAAGCTCATCCAAAAGGCAGACACGCCAAAGCCTTTGGAAGCACTTCAAGGAATCCAGCTTCGACCTCGGCTGTTTAATGGTTTCTGAAGCGTTTCATGCCAGAAGGTGATCTGAGGGGCTCCAAAATGAGACTGAACAGTCCTGGTCAGTTTCCGGCCAGCAGTGGCTACTTCGCTTGCCAAGACATGACCACGAAGGCTGACCAACACCCCGAGGCCAGAGCCATGGCGTCTTGGCATGCGCAGACGGAAGGGAGCTCAGAAATCGCCACGCTCAGGGTGGGCGCCCCTCCCCTTTCCTTGGACCGTTCTTTAGTTCAGCTATAATGTCTTTCCTTGCACTGTCCGAAGATGCTCCAGTCGCCAGGCCCCAGGAGTGGGGCGGTAGGTTTGGACGCATTACAAAAGATCAGAGAACGCAGACTGAAGGATGATGGACAAACAAAAGGAAAAATAGAATCACATTCAGGAAAAAACTCCTTTACTAGTCAAAGGGTCCTTTGTTCCAAAACACTGTGCAAATACCATCAATCATGACCTTTTAAGTTGTTTTAGGAGTATAATTAAGTTGGCTAATATCCTTTTGCTTAATAATATCCTTTTGTTCAGAACTCTGTTGAAAGATGTATCTTCTTTCTCCTACTTTAGCAGCCAAATTATGAAAAATACAAATGGCTAACAAATGCTTCTTCCAATATGTTCGCTTGTCTAAATCAATACTTTTATCCTGAACCTCCCCTCCCCCGACAAGTGCAGTGGGGGATTTCAAGAATCAATAGGTTACACATTTGTAAGATAACCGAGCTATGACAAGTGTTCAATTGTTAGAAGCTGTTTTGTTTACTGAAGGTCACTCTGGGTTTCTTGGTCCTTTTGGTTTTCAAAACCATCCTTCACGATAGTTCATCCATGACAGATGTAGCTAAGACGCTGTAATACGGGCACTTTAGACGTCTGATCTGAAGCAAAATACCAGGAGTGGAGAGCTGGCTCCTAGGGGTTCTGCGTCCAGCTGCCGTGGTTACTTTGCCCATTGTAGTCATTTTAGACTGTATACACTCATGAATTAATTCACGCGTTTGACAATCACGACATACATAATTCAGTGTTGTTTTTTTCCTTATGCTTCATCACATGTCACCCTCACCATAACTCTATGAGGTTGGTGCTACTCTTGCTTCCATTTTCAGAGCTGAGGAACCGGAAGTTCAGAGATGTTCAAGTCATGTGGCCATCAAGTGGGATCGCTGGGAACAGACCCCTGGGGCCCTGAACGCCAGTCTGGCATTCAGACCACCTTCATCACACAACTCGCACCAGCTGGCACGAAAAAGAAAAAGCAGAGCAGCATGGGTATTTGAAGACCAAGGACTCCAGAGGCCTGACACGGCTGACGCGGAGCCAGTCCCGTTCTGCAGGATGCTACTCTCACAGACAGCTCCTGGTGTGGCCAGAGGGGGCTTCAGACAGCAAGGGGGCTGTGTCTGCTATTCAGAGACCTTCTGCGGGGCTGGAGTAAAAGGATCCTTCAGCCACTCACCCCACTGAGAGCTGGCAGAGCGATACGCCCCCATACTTGCAGGAAACGACGTGCGTCTTAGCCTTTTATTAAAAATTTTTAATGTTTATTATTTATGTTTGAGAGAGAGAGAAACAGAGCGCAAGCAGGGGAGGGGCCGAGAGAGAGGGACACAGATGCCAAAGCAGGCTCCAGGCTCCGAGCCGTCAGCACAGAGCCCGACGCGGGGCTCAAACCCACGAACCACGAGATCAAGACCTGAGCCGAAGTCGACGCTTAACTGACTGAGCCACCCAGGCGCCCCAGCCTATCTTTTATGAGCTCAGAGCAGGAGTCTCATTTTCATGGGATTCCATGAACACAGTCTATTACCCTGACAAGTGGAATCAATCCATCAATAAGATACATGCATTGTGTCCTGCTTATTTACTGTGGTAGACTGACTGCAAAAACAGCCCAAGTCTCCACCCTCTCTGTATCACAGATGTTCTGCAGTGGGGCTCCGCAGCTCCTCCCTCAATTGGTGCAGGATTCCCAATCCCATGCACCTGGCCAGGTCATGTGACTTGCTCTGGCCAACAGAACGCTGTAGAAGAGAACCAACGTTCCATTCCTTTCCAGGGTTTAGGCCTCACAGGGCTGTGCTCTTAGCCCGTCTTGGAACTCATCCACCACGAGGACAGCCTGGACTGGCCCGTTGGAGGACCAAAGACCAGGGGGAGAAAGGGGAGCATCTCTGATGAGGGCAGTACAGATTAGCCAGCATCCAGTGGACGCCCAGACGACCCCAGATGCATGAGCGAGTCCAAGTGAGATCAGCCAAGCCTGGCACGCCTCAGCAGAGCCGTCTCATCAACCTGTAGGCTGGCGTATACATGGCTATTATTCGAAGCCCTACTTTTTAGGGCCTGGGGAGATAGGGGTCAACCAACAAGTCACAACTTGCTTCACCAACTTTCTCAGGACGGGAGGATGCAGAAAAAGGTTAGCCCCCACAAGTTTCACTAATATTTATGATTTGCTGGGCAGTAACAGGATTGAAGCAGTTCCATGGGAAAGTCACTATGTCTTCTTTTTTTCTTTTTTTGTAATTTTTTAAAGTTTATTTTGAGAAAGAGAGAGCGGGAGATAGTGTGAGTGGGGGAGGGGCAGAGAGAGAGGGACAGAGAGACTCCCAAGCAGGCTCTGCACTGTTGGCACAGAGCCCAATGCAGGGCTCGAACTCATGACTTGAGCTGAAGTCAAGAGTCAGATGCTTAACTGAGTCACCTGGGAGCCCCAAATAGTCACTGTTTCTCATTGGAGGGCTGGAGACTGCAAAGGCTCAGAACATGGCTAAAAGAACACAAGCTTGGCATCAGCCATCAGGGTCAGAATCTGCACCCTAGCATATACATCCTTTGTGGAAAAGTCACTCTCCCGCACAGGTACTCACTGGTATAGACTCCAGACCAGATAAATTTCATAGGAGACAGGGTGATCCTGGCACCCTAAAGAATATTATTACTGAAGGGCCAGAGCCTTGTCCATAAATGAGTAACAGGACAGTATGAGTGTCTCTGGTGCATAGAAATCTTTACAAACGGAGCCCAGTTTCTTCCCTAAAAGGTCTAAATAATTCCTCTTTCTGGCGGGCTATCCTCTGACTTTCCTTAATGAATGCTGCCCTCTACAGCATGTGCATTAAATAAATAAATATATATATATATATATATATATATATATATATATATGTATACACACACACACACACACACACACACACACACATTTATTTATTTAAATAACTCTCCCGGAAGATATTTGTATCTGGCTCTTCTGAGAAGAGGACAAGGGAATGAATCCAAGTGTTAAATGATCGAAACCACCCCTGAACAACTTCTCACTCAGTAGCCACGACTTCTTTTACATGGTAGAGATCCTGGCCTGTGGCCTCTTTGATGGCCTCACAGTACGAGCTTTGCGAGTTCTAGACAACTTATCTGAAGTTACAGGAGAGATCTTTCCCAACTGTGTGAATGGAGGGAAAGAAGTCATCATAAACTGTACACAGGCCATTGCCTACATAAAACGCAACTTCTTTTGTTCAGCACAGAAATGAACCCCAGAATGGAAGCAGCACCACCCAGAATAAAATGTTGTTTTGGAAGGAATGAATACCTTCAAAGGAACCAACCCAAAGGCGAGCCTTTGTGAACGCTGATCAACCACGATGGATACGTGTCATTATTAGGCCTTTTCGGAACCATATCACCTCTAAAATCATACCAACTCTACCCTTTGCCTAAGATAATCAAATCCTGTATCGGCCAGGGATTTTAGAGAATATTTATCCCAGTCCATTTGCTAATACAGGAAACCCCACCTTTAGTAACGTCGGTGAGGGACGATCTAGCCTCTGTTTCTGTTTCTATGAGGTCAGGAAACTCTCTACTCCCATGATGAGCCTCTGTTCAACTGTGAGAAGAAAAATGTGAATAAGTTCTTTTTGAAATTTTGCACCAAAAGTTTGAGTCCCTGTGATTTTTTTACTTCTCCTGTGACCAGAGAGAGAAAAAATAGCTGGCCCAAGATACAGACTTTTATTTTTTTATTGTTTATTTTTATTTTTTAGTGTTTTTGAGAGAAAGAGCAAGCGAGCACAAACAGGGGAGGGGCACAGAGAGAGAGAGAGAGAGAGAGAGAGAGACAGAATCTGAAGTAGGCTCCAGGATCTGAGATGTTAGCACAGAGCCCCACATGGGGCTCAAACCCATGAGATTTGAGACCATGACCTGAGCCGAAGTCAGACGCTTGACCCACCAGCTACCCAGGTGCCCCTTAAATTGTTTTTATGTTTCTATTATTTTTTGAGAGAGACACAGAGCACGAGTGGGGGAGGAGCAGAGAGAGAGGGAGACACAGAATCCAAAACAGGCTCCAGGCTCTGAGCTGTCAGCACAGAGCCCGACGTGGGGCACGAACCCATGAATCGCAAGACCATGACCTGAGCCGAAGTCAAACGCTTAACCGACTGAGCCACCCAGGCACCCTTAGACTTCCATTTCTAAAAGGAATATGACCTCTCTTCACAAAACTGTTTACTAAAACATCCTTTATTTCTAAACTCTGGATGAGAGTGGCTGCTCTGTGCAAAGTAGACCCCTGCAGACTTTCTCTGGGTGTCACCCCAATGAGGCTCTACCTAACACACAGAATTGGCTTCATCTCTCCTTTATTCTCCCTCTTAGCACCTTATCGTCTTCTTAAAAGCACTTAACACAGGACTTGGTGGAGAGGAACGTATGTTATTAGTCTTTGGGAAAAAAAAGCAGTTGATACAAAATGTCATGAGATTATTTGTGGCTTAATATTGGTCTCTTCCACCAGACCCTAAGTTCCACGAGGGCAAAGATGACATTATCGACTTTTTCGCTTTTGAGTATTTAGCATGAGGCTGGATATCTAGAGGGCACCCAATAATGTGCTGAACTGAGTTTCAAGTACATGAGTGCATAAAAGAAGGGAGACTCATGTACTCCACACTGCACAGTCGGGTCGGCATGATTAAAAATATAGCCACATCTGGCAGAACTTTTCCTGTAGCAAAAATCAACCAGTGCCTTCATAGATCCTTATTCTTAGGGCTAAATTGGATTCTTAAATCCACCAGCTGGTGGCTGCTGAAGGGGGCGGACAGCCCTGCGAAGATGAGTTTAGCTTGGGCCTGCTGTCAGCTCCTGACCGTGCCGCATGAGCCTGGTCGCGTCCAGAACGTGGCTTTTCTTCCATTCACACGCGTTCTCTCAAATGAGGAAGCAAATGTGGGGAGGCCTTGTCCGGAAGAAAACACCTAGACAATGTCAAGTCATTATCCTCCCAGAGTGCCCTGAGAGCGCCAGGCAGGACACGAAGGCTCTACCCGGAGACACAATACAGAACCTGGGCAGTAGGGGGCAGCAGAGACTCAGTGTCTGGACTGCCCTGAGGCAAGCTTTTTTTGTAAAACTGCTTTACCCATGGTGAGTTATTACAAGTCGCCAATTCCCACCTCCATTTCATATTTCATAAAAATGCCATGCTTCTCTCATTTTGAAAACGGCAAAGAGAGCGTTAGGTGTTCAGGGGCCTTCCTTATTTACCTTTGTTCTCACAAGGCAAGCAGGCCAGGCTGCAGATTTCCAGCAGCAGCTTGTGTCTATCCACAAAGTTCCGACAGCCTTGCTCACCTCACGAATGAACGTGACTGCAGCTAAAGATTCATGACAGGAGCTCCTGGGACACTAAGCACATAAACCGTGACCACAGTGCCTTGGCATAAACCACTCTGCAGCATGACCACTAACATGGCACGATGCCTGCAGATGGCCTGTGCGTCACACCTACCACGATATGGCTGCATGGGGACCGCTGTCTTGGAAACAAACGTTCTCCAGGTGACCCCCTCATTTGTCATTCTCATCAGGGGAAGACAGGTTCCCTAGCGTATGTGCTACGTGTTGGAATCCTAACGAAACACACACTGGCAGAATTGTGAAGGCAGGCTATGGTGTAGAAACGGGCATTTCATCCATGAGGTTCATTTAAGACCCAGAATGCCAAGTCCTCAACACAGAGAGAAGCCACACACGCATGCACAAGCGACTCCCTGGCGAGTTGCTATGCCAGCTACCGAGTTTATTGTTCAGGAGCTCTCCCCTCGTTCTGACCAGCCTTCTGTTCTTGTCCGTTTGATCAGCACAGTATTCCTTCTGTGTGTCGTGAACATGGGCCACTTGTGCCCAGAGAAAAGTTAAGCGCATTTATCCCAAAATGTATTTATCACCTCGTGCTCATCAACTTTGTCAAATACTTAAATATTTAAAAAGAACATTTAAAGGAATGACAGCAAGGCCCTGGCTGCAGATGAGACCTGGATAAAAATGACGATGAGAGCACCGAGAAACATAAATACTTTCCCCTACCAATGATCCTTGAAATTAAATTGAATTCACGTATGTGTGACGCTTGCCACATAGCAGATGGAAGCAAAAGAAATGCGGAGATTTATCATCTGAAGATCAGAAGCACATCAACGAGCCATCTTCCATTCCTGACACAAGCTAATCAAATAGATACTTCATCTCCTGAAATGATTTATTTTTCTCTCTCCTTTACTCATTCTTCCTGTTACAACAGGCCAGGTTTATTGTATTTTAGAAACAGGACACACAGCAGAGAGCCATAAGCTCACACGTTGGCTTCGAAACACATCCACATTTAGAGGAAAGCAAACATGGTTATATCTGTCATCTTCTCCGTGAAAAAGGATGGCTTTAGCATTAAAGGTTATTAATTTCCCACATTAGAAGGACTGATGCACCTTCTCTGAAGGCCCTTCTGAATTACACAGTAGATCAAGAAAATGGCTCCCAAAGGTCGCCAGAGACACTCTACCAGAAACGATTTCTTTCACCTTCAAGTCTGACTTTATTTATTTATTTATTTATTAAACATTTTTATTTATTTTTGAGACAGAGAGAGACAGAGCCTGAATGGGGGAGGGTCAGAGAGAGGGAGACACAGAATCTGAAACAGGCTCCAGGCTCTGAGCTGTCAGCACAGAGCCCGACGCGGGGCTCGAACTCACGGACTGCGAGATCATGACCTGAGCCGAAGCCGGCCGCTCAACCGACTGAGCCACCCAGGTGCCCCCTTCATGTCTGACTTTAATTTGATGCTCCAGCTAACAACAGCAGCTAGGATGGACTTTGGCTAGGAAGCTTTACTAGTGTTCATCCTTCCCTCTGAATAGGGCAGCGCCCTGGTAAAGTAACATCAAGCTCTTCAAGCGCCAAGTACGGAAAGAACCAGAAGATGATTCTCCAATCGGAGAAAGGGTGGGCTGACTTCCCCCCCCAAACACTTCTTTGCAGCACACTACCTCTGCTACCGTATCGAGACCCCCACAGTGACGCTCCCTTTTTCATATTTCTAGGCTAAGCATGGGATCAAAATCCTTTTCCTTTGTTTTCTATTAGCTCAGCTGACACAAGGGAATACTGAAGATTTTTTTTTTTTTAATTACAATAAGAATTCCACTACAGATTAGTGAGGCAATGGAACGGAGCCAAAAGAAGGTATGAAGACCCAAACAAGGGGGTAAGTTCACCCAGTATAAGTTACGGGCGCTGAGAGTAAGTTTAAATATATGTACAGCAAAACGTATATGCAAATTTGAATGGTTTCCCATTTACTGGGCTCCTGCTGCACGCCAGGCATTAGTCTGGGTGTCTCACTACATTATCTCTACTCCCTACAACAACACGCTACAAAGAGGCTGCAGGGACTGGAAGGGCAGCTGGAGGGCGGCATGCCCTTTCAAAGGTGACCCAGAAGTCCTCCCTAGGAGAGGGGTTCTCAAACTTCACTGCTGTAAGAATATCAGGGGTAGAAAACGTGGATTTCCAGGCTCATTCAGAAACCTGACTTAGAAGGACTAGGTTTGCAAAGCCTCGGGATTTGTGTTTCTAGCAATTACCTCAAAGGATGCTGGTGTCCACGATCCATTAATCACGCCCTGAGAGACAACGCTTCAGAGTCTTGAGTGTACGGTCCCACCAGATCATGGGACTTGAGCTGCGCCCTTTAGACTTAACAGAGACCTACCACGCTGTCCCTTCTTGGATTTGCATATGGGCAATTTACATACACTGTGTCAGAGTGGAACAATATTACTGTTTAAGGTGTTATTTGGGAGACTGGTACCACGTGTTTAGGACTTTTCATCTATTCAGTTAGACAATGTCAATCCTTTGTTTAGAGCAAAAGGAAACTGGTGTGAAATACAAACTAAAACAATGAAACCTGAGTTTGCCAAAGAGCGGTTGACCTCCACCTGCCCTGCTTGTGAAAGGGCACCATTAATAGAGAGCAAATGAACGGACTCTACACCACGTTTCGAACACTCAGAGCTCAGCAATTTTTTCACACCATGCAAATGAAACCCACAAGGTCAATAAGCTCCAGCTATCGGGAAACAAGAAGTCATAATACTTCATAGCGATGTCTGCAATCGGTGGAGACAACAAAGACAAAACGAGAATTGTGCTATGCAAAAAAAAGAGAATCCTTCACATCTGACTTTCTACCATCATTTGGGCTAGGGCAGACTGATGCCACCCCACAGATAAATCAACTGGATCTCTGAGAGGTAAGCTGACCTACTGTGGGAGAAGGATTGACAAAATCTCTTCCCCTTCTGCATGAGAATTTAACCTTCAGTTTACCTTGTAACTCTGTTCCCCTGGAAACTTGATAAAGATAGAATGCCAGCTATGTTACTAAGCAACACTGCTCCTGGTAAAAATGACCCTTGGTAGTTAAACCACATCTGGACTGAGAAGAGCTATAAATGGGGTATAAACACCTCTTGGGGGACACCATCATTTTAAGTTTCTCTAAGTACTGTGACTACTAATCAGACCTCATCCTTGCAGGAACCGTAGAAGTTAGTTGGTCATACTGTGTATTTACGAGAGATATTGGCTCCCACGGAGCATGTGGCCTTTATGCTAGAGTGACTCTTGCACCTGCCCTGTGGGAGTCTTGTAGCCTCACACCTGAGTGGTCCCATAGGTGGGAGGAGGCAGCGACAGCATCTGGGTGGCTATGCAGCAAACCCCTGGTACAGGACCATGCCTATGGAAGAGAAACACTTTCCCTGCCAGCAACCTGTGATTCCTGTCTACATCCTGAGGAGGACAGTGCCATGTGGGGTTCATGGTGGTCCTAAGGGGGATCCTGAGCAGATGCCCCGGTGAGCACTATACTTGCCCCAAAAGCCACACTTCTGGGAAGTATTGGAAGGCCAGAGCTCAAACTCAATTGTCTGCTTCAGTGTAAAGTCTTTCTCTGTTCATTTGCAGGCTCTAAACCTTCCCCTACTTTCCCCCAAACTCCCGCCAAGATAACTATATTCTGGCCCAAGAGACTGGCACAGCTTCTCAAATACTTGCTAGGCTTTTTTTTCCTCCCAGTGCCAGGTGTGAGGTCGCTTTTCACTGGTCACTTTTAATTCATCCTGCTTGCCCAGCCTCAACAGCTGATCTAACAGTTCACTGATTCCATTTCCAGATGATCCCCCCTGAGACTCCTTTAAATTCAGCGATACCTCCTCAGTTCAAATCTTTTTAAACTGGCTTTTTTTTTTTTTTTTTTTTTTTTTTTTTAGCCCTCAGACAATTAAGGCTTCTGCTCAGAGGGTCAAGGGGACCTCACGGTTGATTCCCAACCAGAGAGAACGGAGCACGGACAGGCATGCGAGCTCTCCCTGGTCCAGGACTGCCCTGCAACTGCTGGGGTCTCCTGATGGCCAAGGGAGGCCTCACCCCACCGCTGAAATGATCTTGTAGACATTTCCCTCTACAGGTCTTCCATAGGACAAAAGTTTATTAACACAGTGACCCCAGCAGATGTCCTGTTGGATTAACACCTGGACCCAAACAGTGGGATGAGTCACTCTTTCCCAGCCTCCCGCTCTCTTTCTGTGAAAATCTGGAGCTAGAAATCACTGCACATGCTATCACTCCTCGGAAGTCCTCCTGGAGCCTTCCTGACAAAGCCCCTCTTTTTCCTCATGGCTTTGAAGGAATCCCTCTTACAGGACTTGTGAGCACTCCCCCCGCCCCTGGGGTTGTGATGGAAACTCTGAATCTGTGTCTCAGTCCCCTCAGTCATGATGACAAGCCCAAGGCTGGACATAAGCAGTGACAAGATGAACAAATGAAAGAAACAACCTGAAACGGGAACACCCAACCGTATGCTTTTCTGTGTGATGTGGACCACTGAATTAATCCCATGTAACCTGTAATTTTATGCCAGAATCCTGGTTAATGGCAGGCCATGGGCAACTTCTTCACAGTTCTCTCTCCCAATCATTAACTCAGATAAATAACTTACTTTGCCAACCATAAAGTGACAAGTTTACAGAGATTCTAAATCAATGGCTCCAGTGTTACTCAGACAAGACATAGTCTGAAGGCTATAAAACTCTGTCTCCACCCCTGTCTGGCTCTTCGTTTCTACTCATGACAGCAGAGAGTGAACAAGAGGGAGAAAATGACATAGGATGAAGACCAGGGGAGGGAACCTATGAGAAAGCACTTAGAGGGCTCCCATTAGACAAGGCCAAGGGGCCAGGGAAAACAAGCATTCATACCTCACAGTGGCTTAGGGACGGATGACCTCAGACTCACTTTACAGAAGGGGAAACCGAGGCCCAGAGAAATTAAGCATTTTTTTAAAAATTTTTTTAATGTTTATTTATTTTTGAGACAGAGACAGATCTCGGGCGGGAGGGTCAGAGAGAGAGAGGGAGACACAGAATCCGAATCAGGCTCCAGGCTCCGAGCTATCAGCACAGAGCCCGATGAGGGGCTTGAACCCACAGACGGTGAGATCATGGCCTGAGCCGAAGTCGGATGCCCAACCGACTGAGCCACCCAGGCACCCCGAGAAATTAAGCACTTGAGTGAGGCCACACTAGTTGACAGACAGCTTGATCTCAAACCCAAGTGCTTTCTGTACATGCCAAAGTCTGTCCACGTCACTAGTCATAACTCATAGCAAGACGGCAGTTAAAAGGGCCAGTTGTTAGCAAAGGATCTTGTTATTTCAGCTTACTGTAACCCGCCTCATTTCAAAGGCAGTATTTTTTGTCCAAGAGAGTGAAAACAAGTGCGTAGGGAAACTGACCTCTCACACGTTGCTGATGGGAACAGACATAGGTATAACCTTTTGGAAGCAAAATCTGGCAATGTTAAAACATCTGCAAAATGTGTATACCCTTAAATGAAATGGTATACACGTGCAAAAAAGACATGAGGATGTTAATTTCAGTACTATTTATAATATCAAAGAATTAGGGGTGGCTCAGCTGGTTAAGCGTCTAACTTTAGCTCAGGTCATGATCTCACAGTTCGTGAGTTCGAGCCCCGCGTCGGGCTCTGTGCTGACAGCTCAGAGCCTGGAGCCTACTTCTGATTCTGTATCTCCCTCTCGCTGCGCCTCCCCTGCCCGTGCTCTAAGAATAAACAAACATTAAAAAGTTTTTTTAAATTAAAAAAAAAAAGAATTGGAAGCAACCAAAATGAAAGTAGTTAGGAATATTAAGGTGAATTTATGCGATGGAGTCCTATGCAACTATTATAAAGAGAGAATAAACTATAAAAAGGTTATCCATGATTGGTTGATTTTATTTACAAGATTTTAAGTCATATACAATGTATGTCAGAGTGTCTGTGTACAGAATTCCTGTAAGAATTAAATTATTACTTACAAAGCCCTTAGAACAGTACTTGGCAAATATTAAACAGTAGGGAAAATTTATAAAAATGTGATAGTATATGCATAAAGAAAATACAGAAGAATATAAGTGATAAACAGGGGCTAATTCTGAGAGCAGGGGTTATGCAGGGTTCTCTTTCAATAAATTTATGCTGTTTAAAAATTTTTTACATGACGATTTTTATCACGAAAATATAATAAACATACACTTTCTCTAAAATGAAGAAAACCGTATTATTCAGGAGAGACCATCTTCCATTTGCACAGAATTTAGTTTAGGAATAGTAAATATTTCAAATTCATAGGACGGACCAAATACTTTAGAAATGTATTTGATTTCTGGCAGTGCTAACCCATCCAGAGGATGTAAGCGAGAGGATGGAAGGAAAAGATAATGTCACCAATGTTGAAAATGACAGCTCTTTCCTCTTCCTGAAAAGCTGTGATTCTGGTCTGGAGCCGTAGGGCCAAGGGAGGAAGCGAGGAGCCGCCGTATTCCAGGCCATCCCCCAACAGATCCGCAGGGGAACCTGCTCACAGCATCCCGCGGGCCGGGCAAGGTGCCTCACTGCTGCCCCCTGCAGGAGTGAGTGGGGGAAGCCAAAGACGAACCTAACCACGCTAGTGAAAACTGCCCAACTAGCAGCTTTTCCTACAGGCTAAGGATTTGTACTTTCCTCCAAACCTCACAAATTCCTGGGATTTACACACCAACTGTGCACTTGGTCACCTCATGGACTAAGCCAATACAGTGTGTGTGTGTGTGTGTGTGTGTGTTTGTCCCTAGACTTTTTCCCCGCTGTGAAGTATTTTATATATCTATTCTTCTTCTGTTTCACATCTCAGTTGATTGCTCAGTTGAATACTGAAAATATAAGTATTTTCTAGATCTATTACTCTTCTTCTGTTTCACATTTCAGTTGACCAGAACAAAATTCAGCGATGATGGCAGGAAGGCATTCGCTTCTTTGGACGTGATTTTCAGAGGAATCTTTCAGTTATTTCCTCACAAAGGATTAAGTGCTCCGGGGCTTTGGAAAAGCTGCCTGTTATAATTTCCTTTTATTCCTCTTTATCCTTTTAAAAAATCAAGACTAAGTGTTGAAATATTTTTGTCATATGTTGGAAGAGTAGTGAATTTCTTGTTCCCCTTTCTGGTGGGATCAGATCAACTCCTAGAAGAATCCCTGGTCCAATGGGTCACATGTACAAGCCTACAAATTGGTTTACCTGAGCGAAAATGCCAGCATGCAATGTGATCAGGGCCTGTCCGACTCATAAGACAGCTTCGAGAAGGATAGGTCATGAGATTATATTGTGGACTTTAACTCATCTGAAAGCAGTCCATACCTCAACTACAGCGCCCACCACACTGAGCTACAACGTATCTGCTCACTAGTGTGCACCTCTCCAGGACCTGTCAAGATGAGGGATGCTACCCTGAGCCCCCGAAAACCTGCTGTGCCTCCCGATGGCCAGGTGGGGGAGCCACTTCTCCCACCACGTGGTCCATGCTGCATGGAGCTGGCTACCTCATAGGCTGCCATCAAGGTCAGATTCAACAGAGGACACAGGGACTGTGAGAAAGGAGGAGGAAATACAAAAGCCTCTTTAGGTACAATTGTGCTGTCCCTTTACCTCAGGATGGTGGGGAAAGTATTAGAATAAAAGCTACCCGGGTCTGCCGAAGCCTGCTTGACCTAAGCTCTCCAGGCTAGGAGAGGGATCATAAATGTACTCTCCCATGCACCTGGAGCCCCAGTCAGTTATTTTTATCATTCTGGGAGGGAATCCTTAGGGGATTTTGTGAGTCCCAGCTCACAAGATATTCTCACACTTACTACCTCACTCGATCCTCCCAGGACACAGGACAGAGCTCGAGTTCAAACCCAGGACTCAAACCTTGATCCGAATTCCAGTGCTCAATTACCAGAGAGGGCAAGTTACTAAATCTCAATTAGCCTCAGTTCTTTTATCTGTAAAATTGGGTTAATGATATTTACCACACAGAATGTTTGTGAAGACCAAGTAACACAGTGAAAATCAAAGTCCCTGGCAGATGATACTTATTTTTATTTATTTTTTTATTTATAGAGAGAGAGAGAGCACACGCGCGCACGCGAGGGGAGACGAGGGGCAGAGAGAGAACCAGAATTTTTAGCAGGCTCCATACTCGGTGCACAGCCCAACATGGGGCTCGATCCCACAACCCTGGGCTCATGACCTGAGCCAAAATCAAGAGTCTGACACTTAACCAACTGAGCCACCCAAGTGCCCCTTAAACACACTTTTAAGAAGACCATACTTTTTTTTTTTTTTTAATTTTTTTTTTCAACGTTTATTTATTTTTGGGACAGAGAGAGACAGAGCATGAACAGGGGAGGGGCAGAGAGAGAGGGAGACACAGAATCGGAAACAGGCTCCAGGCTCTGAGCCATCAGCCCAGAGCCCGACGCGGGGCTCGAACTCACGGACCGCGAGATCGTGACCTGGCTGAAGTCGGACGCTTAACCGACTGCGCCACCCAGGCGCCCCAAGAAGACATACTTTTGAAAGGAACATGTTTGGCTATGGTTGAAGAGGAGAAAAGGAGGGGAGGGGAAGGGGGTGGAAAGAGGGAAAAAGACGACAAATGGCTTTCTTAAGGCAGGAGCCAAGGGCTGGATCACAAAGAACTTGACTGGTTGAGACCTCCCACTGCTGGCTGCAGTTTCCAATGCCCTGATGCAAAACTTTCTGCCATATATAGGTCAGCCATACCAAACCTCCCTTCCTATTTTCTCAAGTATGCTAGCTGAGGGTAGGGCAGAAACCAAGCTCCACTAAATGAAACCATCCCGGGCTAGAGGGTAGGTCCAGGAGCCTCGGATCTCGTTCACAGTGGGAAGGCTGCCCAGGCTCCTGGAACACTTTCAGAGTGGGAGGCAGCTCTCCTGAGTCTCGGGGGAGTCGAGGGCACATCTAGGACAACTCTTACTGTAGAAAATGCTTCCAAGAGATCTGGGCACATCACCCCCACCAAGAAGTCTAGACCACTTAGCCTGGGAGGAATGAAGGAGGGCTCTGCTTCTGACTGTACAATCTTCTAAGCTCAGTTTCTCCAAGGTCTCACGAGACACAGACTGAAGCAAGCAAATGTTTGTTTCACCATCTTCTGTGCAATAGCCCCCACAAAGCTACTCACCTCTTCCCCCATCCTGAGATCTCAGGGCTATGTAGAGCAAAAAGTCATATCCTCTTTTGGTAAAAGTTACATCATCGGAACACTAAGAATAATGTTGCATATTCCTCATATGTAGCCAAGATATTCATTTACACAACCCACATTTCTGCCTTTTTCAAAGGGTGAAAATTCCCTTGTTCTTAACTTCCCTCATATCACTTTTAACGGGTAGAAAGCTTATCAGGTCACAAAACGCACACTCCGAGAACCTTGCATTTCTGGAAAACCATCTACCATACAGAGCACGTTCTGTGACAGTTTACTTTCAAGTTGTAAATGCTATATTGCTTCTCTCTGTAGCCAGGTGTCTTCCGGGCCCCTACTGAAACAAATACTCCTAATTCCTGCTGGCAACCATGAACCTATTTCCACCACTTTATTAATGCCTCTGCTAACAAAGCTCCTGCCAGCCAAGTATGTCCTATGGCCCATGCTATGTGCAACCTTGTTCCCAACCCTAGCAAATTCACCCAAAGGAACCGGATCTGTATACAGGAAAATGCCAAAAAGGACCCTCAAGAAGTTGACTTACCTTTCTCGTGGCTGCTTGGCGGTGGTGGTGGAAGTGGGGAGGTGACCGGTTTGGACTTGTCATAGTTGTTAAAGCTCTGGCTGCGTCGGTTGTTGGCAGTGGCTGACCCTCCACGTGTTTTGGCTTCACTGCCTGCAGTGGATACCCTTGCAGTAGGACCTGGAAGCCTAAAATGCAAAAGCAACAGGAAAATGGATTGTCTCAGGAGAACAGCGGTGTCTCAGAAGAAGGAACTGCAACCATGCAGGAGGTAGAGGAAACCATTCAAGACATTGGGTCTGTGGAGATTTGCCAGTCAAAAAATTCAATGGAACTACCACAAACATCTAGGCTACCAATGACCCCAGCAAAGTCCAACAGCAAAACATGAGTTTTCCTTTGAGCAAAGAGAAATTCTGAAGGAAAAGTAAATGAATATGTTTGCTGATTAAAAAATATGAACTTTATCTTCCTTTTTCTCTTGAATGAGTAATTTATTTTTCAATAGGGCCAAACCATGTCAACTCTAATTCTATCAAGTGTGGAACATAAGAGGCTATTAAGACTTTAAACTTTTTTACCTTCTGTGCACATCTCTTCTAGTAGGTATTAATATGGCCATAACCCATATTAATCATAATGTCATAATCCAGGCTTGCAGTATCAAGAAAATGACGTAATTTATAATAGAGAACCGTTAGCACTCAGGACCCAATACAACTGCAACGAGAAAACTTACGGCCTGGATGAAAACATGTGTTCAGACATACATTCTCCCTCAACACCTGACAACATGTCCCTGTAGGTATTATTTAGAGGCTGAAGCCCAGCTTCTCTGCACAGCAGGCAGAAAAAAATCATACGTTCTTTCTGTAGAATAAGCAGGAATCTATTAACCTAAGGACAAACATACACCTTCTCTTAAGTAAAGTACCTCATTTAGAGTGGTTTGGGAAATAAAGTTAGTGGACATTTTTGTAATATGTCTACAGATCTTACGGCCTCCTCCCCAAAGAGTTAAGGGTAAGACTCCCTCAGAATTTTGGGTCAGAGAGTACTAAGCAGGCTGTTTCTAATCGTTAAAAACGGAAAGAGAAACAAATAATGAAATCTTTAGTTATATCTTTCAGCTAAAACCCACTTAGCTGTTTAAAAGCCACTGGAACCTCCACTGACTAGCAAAAGATCTAGTGAGAAGTCTGAATTTTCAACCCATAAAGCTTTCAACTTTCTCTCCCCATTGCAAATCTGTAAGCGCCAAAGAAGTCTGCAGTCTGGAAGCATTTTAGATATAAGCAGGCGATCACTTTAAACTTTTTTCTTGCTGGCTGAGCAAGAAAGATGGTTGTAGAATAAACAGAGAACATGAGCTGGTGAGAGAAGACTGTAAAACTTATACAGTTAGGAAGGTGGCCCAATTCCCTGACGGGGAGCTAGGAGGGAAGGCAGGGGCTGAGTTCTCTCCCCTAACAAGAGGGAGAGGGAAGTGCACTTTCCACTGCACTAGGACGATTTGCCCCTCTTACCCCATCTTGTTTTGGAGAAAAGATTCACCCCACATAGACAGTCAAAGAGTGGAGTATAAAGCCAGCATCTATATTTGGGTACCAGATGTGGCCAGCACAACTGAACAAGGAGGCCCAGCAAGGGGATTTTGGTACCTCTTGGTTCTGCCTTTAATATAAATGGCATCCCGAGAGCCCTCCAGGTCAGTGTTAGCTGAGTACTCAGAGCCAATGGCAGAGCTTCTGCAGATACAGACATGGGGTCCTCTGGGCTGGACTCCTTTAACCCAGCTATAGTCTGCAGGAACCTTAATGCCCACAGACAGGCCTGGGAAAGAATTATAGACTTCTTTCAAGATGATGTCACAGCAATAGTATTATGTGGTACAGGGTAACAGGCCACAGCATTCTACTTCAGTAGGGAATTTGCAAGAAGTAGGTAAGCAAAAAGCAACAAGAAGGGAAAACAGGCTTCCTTTTGGAGTTGCTGCAGAGCTCCCACTGCCCCAACTCAGGGCTCTCCAGGGCCTCTACGGAAATAAGATCGATCAAAGCATAGGATGGGATGGGTACAACCTTGAATTGGGTAGGCAATCTGGTCCTCTGTGAGGCAGCATGGAGTAATGGATAAAATAAGGACTTTTTCCACACATAGAACACTGGACCAGTCTTGTAATTTCTCCAAGATTCATGTTCCAGATCAGATAACTTTGGAATAATAATAAACTATCCAATGGGATAGTTGTTCGTTTGAACTGGAGCTTAATGTCGGGCCTGTTGTGAGTATTCAATTCCTGTTAGTTTCCCCTTCTCATCCTCTCTGTTGAGCATAAATTTATAAATGAGTTGGGCATTGTCATAAAGGAAACACGCTTTGGTACAAAAAAGAATCAGACAAAATAACGAAGGAAATTGATGGATCTAGATGAAAGTATCAGAAGAAAGCAGACAAAAATCAACATACACAAGACAGAGATCTACATTTTCTTTTTTTTTTTTTTTTTTTTAATTTTTTTTTTCAACGTTTATTTTATTTTTGGGACAGAGAGAGACAGAGCATGAACGGGGGAGGGGCAGAGAGAGAGGGAGACACAGAATCGGAAACAGGCTCCAGGCTCTGAGCCATCAGCCCAGAGCCCGACGCGGGGCTCGAACTCACGGACCGCGAGATCGTGACCTGGCTGAAGTCGGACGCTTAACCGACTGCGCCACCCAGGCGCCCCAGAGATCTACATTTTCAAAGAGGTAAGCCAGGCTTTGGCAGATGGTACTTATTTCCCTAAGAAACATTCCAGAAGAGGAACTGCTCTATGGAGGAACATTCCAGAAGAGGAAGATCTATGATTAAGACCTTCTACTTAGGGCATCTCCGAGCCATCTGTAGGCCCCATTCCCCACAGTGAAACATTCCTGGTCTTGGATCAATAAGCTAGTTCTGGTCTCTCCTGGGTCGTCATCATCAGATTCTCTTCACTGGGTCAGGACCTAGAGGTACACCTTGGATGAGAGTGGCATAGCCATCAAGCGGCTACAGGGTTGAACCAAGTTTTCTAGGATTTCAAGAAGGACTTCTTGAAGGCTTTGAGGGCAGCTGACAAGGAAAAGAATGGTTGGCACATACTTAGCAAGGGCCACCACAAAGTTCAAGCCAACTCATGTCATCTTCTACCCCCATCACTTTTACGCTGTAGTCAGCTCAGCAACCTGAACTTGACCAAATGGGAAGACGGGGTGGAGACCAAGTAATTTCTCCCAAGTTTCAGTGGGTATCTATAACAACATAATGCTTTACAATGTGAGTTGTGAATGGGCTTGAGTAGTTGCTTGCTCCAAAGGAAGCCCCCTCCATCCCTCTGAAATTTTCAACAAAGTCTGCCTGAGACACAAAGGCCATGAATGTGTGGTAGGTAGGAAGTAAGAAAAAAGGCTTCTTTGGATCCACCCGTGAGGGAACCAAAATATTCTTTGTGAGTCAATCTACCAAATTGATTCAGGCTGAATTATAAGTATAGGATTTCAAATGTTTCACTTCAAAGACAATGCTGACCTTGAGGACCTAAGGTACATGAGCAATCATTGGGGCATGACTTTCTGCAGGTTGAAGAAGAGTTTTCCACAGTGTGAATGTTTATGCCCCCCTTCACATTCAGATGTTGAAATCCTAATGTCTAGCGTAGTGGTGTTAGGACGTGGGGGACTTTGGGAGGTGATCAGGTCATTACACAGAGCCCCCATGAATGAAATTAATGACCTTATAAAAGACAGTCCAGAATGCTGGCTGGCCCCAGGTAGGGATGGAGTGAGAAGTCAGCAGTCTGCAACCTGGAAGTAAGCACTCACCAGAACCTGGCAAGGCTGGCATCCTGATCTTGGACTTCCAGCTTCCAGAAATGTGAGTGACAAATTTCTGTTGTGTATCAGCCACTGAGTCTGTGGTATTTCACTGTGGCAGCCCAAAGACAGGGTTCTAGTCTGATCTCATCTAGATCTTAAGGTAAGGCTGATTGATCCTAGAAAACATCTAAATTACCCATGTATTGATAAAAGAATATGCAAAGGTCGGAAGTAGTTCAAAGAAGGAAAACGATAACCTTGGAGGTTGGTGGGATGGTCAGGGAAGGTTCCAGATAGACGTGACCCCAGAGCAAGGTGGCATGTGGAATGGAAATGTGAGTGGAGAACAAGAAGGTACGGAGTCATGGAGAGAGGCAGAGGTCTCCGGCAGAGGGAAGCCTATAAAAAAAAGTGCAGAGGAAGGAGGGTCTGGTGTGTGCTGGGGAGTGGGGGGACAGACTGGGAGGAAAGGAGGCTGGAGAAGCAGGCAGGGCCAGAATAGAGAGGCCCTAATATGTTGCAGTATGAATCTGGACTTTTTCCTGCTCTCCAGCAAATGAGTCATAAATTAGGGAGGCTGGGAGCAGTATCTTCTAGTTCACGGTAACGCAGACCTCAGGCTCTCCAGCTCACGTTCTCCAGGTCATAACTGTTAACATCCTGATGCATCACAGGAACTTCTATCAAGTCCCAGCCTGGAAACAGCTGCTGTCTGTACTTTAGGATCCTTTGCAGAAGAGGTGGGTCTCGCTCATGTGGAACAGCCATGGGTAAAACAGACGCTGCCCAAGGTACCTGCCTCAGTGAAGAAAAGCAGGGAGAGGGGAGCACATCAGGTCAACCTGTATCATTTATGGTGCCAGAAGAGTTCCAAGGCTCCTGTGCAAGCACAACTCCACTTCTCAAGACCATTCCCTGTTCCAAACGTAGTTACAAAACGACAGAGGACACAGATGGGTTCTTTGAAACATACACATGTCGTATCAAAAGAATAAGTCTAAGGGAAGTGGCATAAAAAAGAGGCAGAAGAGAAATCCTGCTGCTATTGAAGCCGTGGTCAATTTCTCCAACATGTGCAGAGCCGAGCAGGCAGGGTGGTAAATTGTCATTCTCGGCACATGACCTCGGAGTACATCCCGGCTCCACGCGCTGTGTGTGCTGATGGGAGGAAAGCTGTTTTTCCCCTGCAAAACCACTTCAAAGGCCGGGAGAAGATGGCCCTCCCAGGGGGAATGGCAGCTTGTGTGCACATGCTTGGGACCTCAGGTGGCAGGCATTGTGATGGGAGATGCTTTCTGCCAGAGGAGGTTATTAAATGTTGAATCTCTCATCTCCATGGCCTCTGCTTTTCAAGCAGCTGGACAAAGAGGACAGAAGTATCAGTCCCACTGCTTCCTCTCCACGAGATGGTCATGTGATCCACTCTGTGGGGTTTTGCTGGAGACAGGTGGTCTGGTGGCCCTCCCTGGCCCAGATCAACCCCAAACACCAACCTCACTGTATCTGCTAGTTATAGTGTACAGACCAGATATCAAAGGACTGGAAATGACTTCATTTAACCCATGTATCATGAGTGAGGCAGCACTACCCCGTTTTGCTGGTAAGCAAACACAGGCTCCTGGAGAATAAAGAATTTGCCCAGGATACGTGGTAAATGATGAAGATGGGCTTTCACTAGGTTTGACTAGCTGCACTCCCAGCCACGTACCTCTCTACCTCCACAGATAAGACACACCTGCAAACCCAGGGCTCACCAGGGTTGCCAAAGGACGATAATTGTAGTCGAAGGCAGAAATTCATGAAAATCCTTCATCCCTGTATGGATTCCCTCTATAAGCATCCAGATTCAATGGAGAGGCTTCCTACCCTGTTCAATATCCCTGGTACTTATCCAAGGTGTTTGACTCTGGCAGGTGTTGCAAAGTTTGCACTTGAACTCTATTTCCAAAGCTCTGGGAGAGTTGTCTTGCTTAGCCAGCAGGGGTAAGGTGGTTTCTTCTGACAACTAATTTTACAGCTACGTTTGGTGATGCCCGGATTAGCTAAAACGCTTATCAGAATTGTGCTCAAGGCTGGGGATGGGAAATGGAGGGGGGTTAGGGAAGGCAAGGAGGAGTATTAGGCAAATAATGAAAGAACATCCTTTCACTGGCCTCATCAGAGACAAAGATGCATCCAAAAGAAACTCTAGGTGAGGGATGTGACCCTGAAAGAAAGCCAGACCTTGGCTTTCAGTCAACTTGGAAGCCCTGTGCCCAGCACATCCTGGGGTCAGGAGCAGACACGGCCTCTTCCTTCTGTTCTTCCGCTCTTCCCACTGCCTCCTTCCATCATCTGGGACTGATAACCACTCACACTCGGGATGGGCATGTGCTTCCAATTAAATATTTTCCCAGCCAGCTCCTGCTTATCTTCTAGAACTGAGTACATCGTGGGAACAAACACCAGACTTCAGGTTCCCTCCAAGCTCACTTAACTTCCTTTCCTTTTATCTGTGAAAGGATTTCAATTTGCAGTGGAACTGGAGAATGGGAAATGGAGAATCCCACACAGGTGCCCTCAGAAGACCCAAGTTTAAAAACTGAAAATCGCATTTCCCATAAACGCCTGACTTACAGAAGACAGAAACCTATCTCCTGACCAATGAATATCTGCCTAGAATCCCTCTCTATCCTCAAGCCAATGAACTTACCACTTGGACTCTGGCTACATCTCCCCTTCTTGCACTCCTGGCCCATCAATACAGCACACCCCGAACCCTCAACAGACTCACCTGTTTCTTGCTATGGCTGCATTTCCCAAACTGCAATTCCTCTGCTATTCCCAAATAAACTCGATTTGAGTTTGGTAATTTGAGCTCACCTCAGTTTACGTCTCTATTTAGGTTGACGCTCAAAAACTGGGAACCCAGTTTGCCAGTGCAGGGGGTGTCTGAGGGAGGCCTGGTGTGATTTTTCAGGGAAAGCCGGCACTCTCTAGCATGGAGTCATGAATTGCACATTGAAGTCCTCCAGCCCCACCCTGGCCAAATTCAGGTGTCCTCACCCTAATCCCCACGTGATGGTATCTGGAAATGGGGCTTATGGGAGGGACTCCATGCGGCTGAAGACCTCATGATGGGCTCAGTGCCTTGTAAGAAGAGAATGGAGAGGGCTTTCTTCCTCTCTCTCTGCTCTCCGTGTGAGGACACTGCAAGAACATGGCCATCTAGAAACCAGGAACAGGGCCCTCAATACAATCTGACTGTGCGGGCACCCTGATGTTGGACTTCCTAGCCTCCAGAACTATAAGGGAAACAGTTTAAGTCAGCCAGTTTATGGTGATTTGTTGTAGCAGCCCAAACTGACAAAGGCACATGATTATGAAAAGCACTGACGAACGTCGGTTCCCTCTTGTCTCCCAGAACCAAGTCTGTGTAACATATGGACTTGTTCTACAGAGAAGCAATGGCCCCGTGGCTTCTCCCCAACAGCCAGGCAGATCCTGAGTTGGGTCTCCCTATGTATAACTTTTTGGAAAAGAAAAAGTAAACTCTGGCTAGAAAAAGGCACTGAGAACTTGACCGAGTGGGGCAGCAAGCAGACATTCAGTATGTATTTGTTACACGAATACAGATAGAAATGTAGTGTGGCGTGGGGGCGCCTGGTGGCTCAGTCGGTTGAGCGTCCAACTTCGGCTCAGGTCACGATCTCGCGGTCTGTGGGTCCGAGCCCCGCGTCAGGCTCTGTGCCGACAGCTCGGAGCCTGGAGCCTGCTTCGGATTCTGTGTCTCCCTCTCTCCCTGTCCCTCCCCCACTTGCACTCTGTCTCTCTCAAATATAAACATTGAAAAAAAGTGTAGTGTGGATATCCCTTTAGCTTTAAATGAGAATTCAATGAAAATAATGAACCAGCATCAGGTTCTATTAGGATGCTACAAAGGGCAAAGTGAGGCAAAAGGCCAAGAGTAACAGCTGAAACGTAAGATTTTTTAAAAGCAGCCTTGACAACCCCATAAATACCAGAATTCAAGGGGGAGGAAGAGAGAAAGAGTGTAAACACAGTGGTTAAAGTGAGGGTTCTGGAGTTAGGTCAACTGGGCTCAAATCCTGGCTTTTCCACTTTCTGTATCATCTTGAGTAACTTAACTAACTTCCTAGACTTTAGTTTTCTTATCTGTAAAATGGGGATAATAACGGGTGGCCGCATGAAAACTAAAGTGAGGATTAAATAAGATAAGGCATTCAAACTGATGCATAACAAGCATTCAGTAAATGTCAGCTCTTGCTGCCTTTAAAAGAAGAGTAGATCCCCAAGATGTGACCGGCATTTTCCATACCCTGGAATCGGTCCTTACAGTAGGCAGTAAATGTCAAACTCTGTGTCAGGAGAATTAGTTAGTGAGCAAGACTAACTTTTATTTTTAGGTAACTGAGGCAATCTCTCCAAGGTACAAAGAGCATCCGGAAACGAAAAGGAGACACAGCCACCTTGCTGCTTTGTCTCCTCCGACCAATTGGATTCATGCTTTGGGTGCTTTAGAACTCAAGAGAAACCAAACCCGCATTAGTAATTTTAGCAATAACAGCAACGATAAAAAGCACAACACACATAAAGGAGGTGCAGATGACGTGGGATCAGGGCCAGGCCAGAGCAGGGAGCCAAACTCATCATAAAACCACCACAAAAACCACCTAGAAACTTACCTCTCCCTAAATCAGAAAGGATTTTGATACGAAGCAATGAAAGCCCAAATCAATGAAATGCATTGATTTGAAACATTTATATACACCTTAACGCCAGCCACACACACTCTGACACACACATTCCCCCTTTCAATGACCCCACAGGCACTCTCCAAACTCTCCCACATTGGGTCATTAGCCAAAGCATGTTTGGTTTTCTCAAACTGCAAACATGAAACGGGCAGAGGGACCAAAAGGAAACTTAGCCAGAACAAAGGGATCAATGAGATGGGTTGAAACCATGCTTTGCAGGACACAGAGAAAGTCTAACCTAGAGATCTTTTTCTGACCCAGAGTGAAGCGGATGATTTTGCTTTGAGAGGAGTCCTTGGATGATGCACTGCATGACAGGGAAGAAAAAAGTGGGAGAGATGAGTGAGGGGAGAGAAGATACGTTAGACACGCACATCACTAACGGGAGTCCGTGACAACGGGGACGCGCCTGGGTTGCCCTCTGCCCACTTTTCCCGTAATGGGCAGCCTTCCTTCTGAGTCTGGCTTTTCTGATTTGGTGACATTCCAATGTGAAGCAATTGCTATCAAGATTATCTAAGAACATTTGATTTTTTTTTTTTTTTCGTTTTTCTCAAGACCAAGTATCTTTTCTACTACCTGTGACATGAGGCCGCTTTCTTCCCGCAAAAAAAAAAAAAAAACACTGAAGCGCAGGATCTTGGACACGTAAACAAACTTGACAACTTTCCCAGAGCATCTAGATGCTTCTATCTCACATGCTTCTTTTACCAGGGTGCTTTTCGGAAAACGTGTCATAAAATGTTGACCCAAAACAACGGTACAGATGTGTACAAGTTTTGCTGGTTTTGGGAATATTTGCTCTCGGTGATATAGAAATGTTCATTTAAAGTCTTACGAGCTTGTTATATTCTAGATTTTGGACCATAAGTTGGTGTAATGGAGAATCTTGATTGGGCTTCATCAAAAGGTAAGCTCATTTACTGTCTTGTGAAAGGAGAAATATTTATCTTTCTTGTATCCACACACCGTATACCAGGTTCGTCCTGTACCAACCTGTGTTTCTCAACACACGTTCCCTGGAACCCTAATGCAGTGATCTGAGGCGGGAAAAACAACGTTGGTGTCACTAGACTCTGAAAGTAAAGGAAGAGACAGGAGACGGCAGGAAAAAAAAAAGAAAATCAACTGTTTGGATTTTTCCTAAACAGCTAAATATTGATAATATGTAAGGTAGACACAGAGGAAGAAGGAAGCGAGTCTTGGGAAGTATGCTCCTCTCCTGGACTCTGGGACTGGTGAGGAATTTCATGAGGTAGAACGTGGATCAAGTTCTCGGCCTCACGCAGATTAACGAGAAGAGAGGAGGTAAACGTGAACCTGCATTTGGCCATCATCGAGGAGTCGCTCTGATTCCCTCATGCCAGCATCTCGAATTTCCCTTGCCAGTTTCCGTGAGTCCTTTCTTAAACAAATTTCATGGAAAAGCTGCCAAGTTTTAATATTTGCTACCCCATGAGGTACAGTGTTTAGGCATATTTGTACCTGGCAGAGTTCTAACAAAGGACTAAAACAAACCTGGCGTTTGGGGCTTCCATCAACATTTGACACTGATGATCAAGGGCCCAAACCATTACCCTTGGGATGGTGATTATCAGAGACAGAATCTGGGATAGAAATACAGTGGAACTAAGCCAGTGATGCCATATTACCAGTCTTAAATCTACAGCCAGAGTGTAAGCAGGAGATGTTAGACCCCTAGAATTTGAGAATAAGATTGTCCTTTGGAAGTAAAATGATAAAGTATCAGTATATAATGGACGAAACCAGTTGTCTGCAGAAGTAACCCAGTCTGGGCCAGACAAAGGACCAGTGAGGACACCGAGCAACTCTGAAGCCCAGTCCGTGTCACCACAGTGCAGAGTCAGGGGGCCAGGATGGGAGGAATCACTCTGGAATAAGTGGATATAAAAACCTGCCTTAAGTAAGTTTGGCTGCTCTTTAGGTAAAGCATTTATGAGTAGTAGGATTTTTTTTTTTTTTTTTCAACTGGGAGATGGGCGTCCTGACTGGGACATCTGGTTCTTTTAAGAAAACAAACACTTACCATGGAAATGGGTGCCTCAGGCTAGCACAGCTTAGTGACACAACCCAGGGTTTCTCAACACATGCTCCTTGGAATCGTATATGCAGTGAGATGCTCTATGAAACAAGTTCCGTGGCTGAGCTGGAGGAACGCTTTCTCCAGCCTCTTCTGAAGAGTCACAGGGCACACGTGGTCCTCTCTCAGGCTCCCTCGTCTCAATAAATAGCGCCATTTACCGCTGCTCACGCCCGAAACCCAGCAGTATCTGTGATTCCTCTCCCTTACTCCAGACAGGCCATCTATTCGGTCCCCTTGGCTCAACCTCCTGAAGTGGCCCATCAACATGTCAGCTCCACCCCTTGGTTCAAGCCACTGTCATCCGGAGGACTACAAAAGCCTCTTAATAGTCTTACTCTCCAGAGAGGAGATAAGTTATTATTTTTTTTAACTGTCAGTTAAATCAAGTTTCTCTCTTGCTCAAGACTGCCCCCCGCCCCAACCCAGTGGCTTCCTGTTATCTATAAAATGAGATGCAGACTCTTTACCCAGTTTAGCTAGCGCTCTGGGACTTGGCCTCATGGCCAACAGCACTATGCAACTCCAGGGGCCATCGGTCACACTGTCTACCATGGAAACAAGAGGCTTTGCTTACAGGTACCTTATCATTTCCCACCTCGCCTCACCTACTAAACTCCAGCCACACCAGCCTTCTTTCTGGTCCTCCAACCTTCCAAGCACACTCTTACACCACAGGGCCTTTGCACCAGCTGCTTCCTCTGGCTGATCTATTCTACACCTAAATTTTACATGGTTTGCTCAGTGTCATTCCTATCTTCACTTTGGTATCATATCCCCAGAGAGAATTTCCTATCAGTCCAACCTATCAACCTAATCCTTCTGAATCCCATCATCTTATTGTAATACCACTATCTGATATTTCTCTTCCCTATTTGCCTTCTTCCTCCAGTAGAAGGCAGCGAGCAGGCACACTGGTAATCTCATTCATCCGTGAACCCCAAGTGCCTAAAACAGTGCCTGGCACACAGAAGGCATTCAGACACTAAAAATAAATAAACGAATGCATATAGCAGATGCAAGGATCTGAGTAGACCTGTCTGTATGAACAGTTCTAACAACCCAACCCAGATTATTTACCAACTTTTCCCCCTATGAAACCCCTTCCCTAGCAAGTTACCATCAAGGGAATAACCACTCTGTAGAACACAGTGTGGGAAATGATACCCTGATCATTCAATGATTACCCAGGGCCATCAGGGACCTCTGATCAGAGAGTGGCTCTCACTCCGGTGGTTCTTCAGGGGAGGGGTGCCAAGGCTTGCTGCCTGGCTGGCTGTTCTTCACCACTAGTCCAGGCATTTCTGCTAGTCTACAAATTTCCATAATGTAAATTGGATATAATTAGACAATTAATTAGGGGATCTGATGGACAGCACATCCATCATGTTGGTTTTAACACCATCATGAATGGGAAATAGCCCCTCTCACGGGGAGGAAGATGCTGCAACCATCTATAAGGCACCTGTCTTGTGTGAACCACTCTGTGCTTTGCCCAACTACAATGGGCTGCTAAGCCTAGTGATTATTAACGCTGGTGCTTTGGGGGCCTGGAAAGGAAAAGCCATTACTCTTTAGCACATAGTACATGAAATCAAGTAATCAATTTCATTAGTGACATCCAGGTTTGATAACAAAAGGTGTACACCTTTAAACGACAATTACTGTGGACTTTTCTCCACACAGTTTTGACTGGGAGTCAAAAACTTTCTAGTTCCTGAGGCAGCTGGTGGCTCAGCTGGTTAAGCGCTGGACTGTTGATTTCAGCTCAGGTCAAGATCTCACAGCCCCTGAGTTCAAGTCCCACATCGGGCTCTGAGCTTACAGTGTAGAACCTGCTTGGGATTCTCTCTCTCCCCCTCTCTCTGCCCCTCCCCTGCTTCCTCTCTCCCAAAAATAAATAAATAGGGGTGCCTGGGTGGCTCAGTCAGTGAAGCATCTGAGTCTTCAGCTCAGGTCATGATCTCACGGTTTGTGGGTTTGAGCCCCACATCGGCCTCTTCACTGATAGGGCAGAGCCTGCTTGGGATTCTCTCTCTCTGCCCCTCCCCTCCTCACACATGCAGGCTTTTTCTCCCTCTTCTCAAAATAAAGTTAAAAATAAATACACAAATATTAAAAAAAATCTTTCTAGTTCCTAATCCCCTCCTTCCCCCACGCCCCTGCCATTAAAACGCAGGTTTTACAAGGCGATCTTCTGCAGAGCTGTTCAGGAATACACCTATGCCCCCTGTAACACAGTGGACGTAAGTACCCTGATGCTCTGCTTACACGTCACCCTACAGCAAGTCCCGCTAGCAAGCATCGGTCCCCCTGGGAGCATCAACCAAACCTGAGCCCTAATCCTGTAACACTGAGGACCACCCCTGAGGCTGCTGCCAGCCCTTTAAGGTTAACAGAACCCAGCTGCGGGCCCCCTTGGGGAAGGCGGCTGCCCCCTTCCTTGCTAGGCACTGCCATCTTCCTTCTGTGTTCTTGCTATCTCTTCTCTGGTGAAGCAGAGGCGTCTGCTGCAGAACTCTAGCCTCCGCTAAGTAAAACGACTCACACATATGACATCGAATACCCAGCCTGTAGGCAAACACGCAAAGCAAGTCTGAAGTCTATTTTCGGGGCCGTTTCTTGCACAGGAGCATGTGCATAACAGGCCAGAGCAGCTAATTAGCTCTGGCCGCTGGCCATCGTGACCTATAAAAGCACACATCTCCGCCAGGCACAGGAGGCAGCCCGCCGCATCTATTTCAAGGTCATGCTAATCCCCCGCCACCAGTAGTTCTCAGCCCTGAAGAGACCCAAACGAAAAGGCATTCGCCTAGGCTAGCATTCGGCCAGTGTGGAGGATGACCCACGAAAACCAGAATTATCCGTTGGCGAGGAGCCCCCACCTGGACTGCATTTCAGCTTGTGCTTTTGACTGCTGATGTGGCGCTGGCTGGAGAGGCTGGCCCGGGGCTTGGGGAGTGGCCGGCACCTGTTGCTGAAGAGTGCCAGCCTGGCACTGGGAGGGGGCCCCGGCCGCCTGGGACGCGGCAGGCGGCAGTGGAGCAGGGAGGTGCTGCTTCTGGGGCTGCTGCTGCTGCTGTTTGTACCGGGACAGGCTGAAGAAGAGGCCTAGGATGGCCTTGAGGTTGCCATTCCTGATTTCTGCAAGACAATAAAGAAATTCTTTTAGAGAAGGAGTCCCATCCTGGGAGCCCTTTCTTGCTCACGAGCCTAGCTTCTCGAGGATAGGACCGAGTTCCTGCACACTTCATCGCCATCTCCGTCGATCAGAGTAGGGCCTCAGCCACAAAGAAATTAGCTCCCTCTCCCCCACTGGGATTAGAGCGGATACGCCAGGCAAGTTTCAGCTGGATGTCTGGCAAGTGCCAGGAGGAAATTCTCAGCAAGGACACAGCCAAAAAAAGTCCGAGTCCCGAGCAAGACTGTGCTTGTTCTCAGGCAAAGCAACCAATCCGGGACAGAGGTGCTCTCGGGCGCTGGGGGAGATTCACGGGTCTCCACTCGAGAGCTCAGCCAAGTCTGTGCTCTGTGCCGTCAGCCACGTGTGAGTGCCAAGCGGCTCCTGCCCCCCTCCACCATCCTCCCTCTGCTCTCCCTGACCGCCCTGCCCCCGGACACACGGCTCTGTGTCCCTCTTGTCCACTGAACCACTAACTTTAATTTCGCACGGATGGGGGATAGGACTTGCTTTCACAGAGAACGCACACAAAAAATAATGTATTAAAAAAAAATGAAAGCAGAGTGGGGGTGAGAACATTTTTATTCCAGACAGGATTTTTTAGATGTTAAAATGCATTTGCCTCAAGGCATGCATAAAAAGCTGCAGAGAGGAAATAAAATATTCACAGGCAGAAGCTATGGGTCGAGGGTGTTTCTCCTTGGGGAATCCCTCCTTTTATGTTCTCTTAACACCAGATCCAATGGCTGGGGTCTGAATTGATCCTGAGGGTGAGGTAATAGGGCCACCCAGCCTGAGGGACAGGAAGAAGGAATCTTAGGGGCTCCCTCTGCTTTGTGTCAACCTAAGGCTCAATTTCCTTCTCTTAACTGGTCAAGGGGGTGGAGGAAGAAGAATATCTCCTGTTTGGGGAATGCCCATGTCCAGGTTAGCCCCAGGCGAGGAAGAGACCGCTGATAAAGGAGCACAGGTTTCCTCCAGCAGCAGTTGCTGGGCAGAGGGTATGAATGGGGTCCTTTCAGAAACAAGCCCATTCCCTGCGTGCCTGCCACTGCCCTGGGCGTGATGATGAGGCCAGGCTGAATGACTGCCAGACTCTCAAGAAACAGAGATTGCAACTGATGATGCGAAGACGTGGGTTCCAGTCTGGACTCCAGTATGTACTAGCTGTGCAACTCTGGGAAGTCACTTCATCCCTGGGCCTCACTGGCCTTATGGACGCAGCTTGCCCCATCACACAAGGTTGCTCTCGAATCCAGTAAGAGCGTATCTGTGAAAGCAAGCCGCGAACAGTGAAGTCCTTCACTGGTCTTGGTTACGAATAACTGGAGCTCCCAGAATCCTACAGGAGACTGCCATACAGGTCCCAATCCATATGCCTTAGACATGGCTTTACTAAGGTCATCTTCTAACTTACCATGCAATCCATGATAGTTTTTGAGAGTGAAAGGGGGAAGCTTTTAATGGTGTCAGCACAGGTGCAAGCCAGGATTGATCTGGCCAAGGAGGAGGCTTATAAACTGTCACGTGCAATATGGGGAGAAAGCCCCATAGATCTGAGTGAGCTCCCCCCGCACCCCCCGTTTCTGAAAGTAGTTCAGCTTTAACCCTTCTGTGCTGTTCCCTTCCCCATCCTAAGGAAACCAAAAAAAGCAGCACACACACCCCTGTGGCTTGCTCGGTTTCTGCTTCTAACTGTTCCTACAAACACATCAGGGTCACAGAATGTGAGGTTTGGACGGGATGAATCAGTTGGCTCTGGAGGGTGAAGTGACACTCCCGTGGTCACCCAGCTGGGCACTGATGAGAGTTGGGAAATAATTTCCCCTCAAAATCAAATTCAAGGGAGGGGGAGGGTAGAGCTAATCATGGAGATTGGTGAAACCTATGTAAGCCTTGCTTTTAGTGCCTTTTATCATTGTCACGTTATTAGGTTTGTAATAACAAGGACTGCTACTAATTAGTACGTATCAGGTTAAGCTCTTTATGTACATGAGTTCACTCAATCCCTACAACCTGGGGAGTGAATATTATTGTTCCCCTTTATAAGAGAAACAGAGGCTCATAAAACCTTATGACCTCTCCAAGGGAATAAACGCTGGAGCTGGGATTTGCGATTTGAATCTAGTTTTTTCAGCACAAAGCCCAGTCTCCCAACACTGTGTAACTTGGCTTACTTGTATACCCATCATATGTGGTAAATTTAAAAGTGCACCGGCTAATGTTTTATTTATTAAGCTAGCTGGTGGGCATCTAAGTATTCTTTATTCTTCTGTAAGTGTTCTATTATGGAATGTGCCAAACATTCCACAATACTTTTTTTTTCTTTTGACCCATGGAAGAAAAAACAAAGGAGGGAGGGAGGAACTAAATATTCAGCACATCCCGGGGCTGATAGTTTGTCCCTTGCAAGAGGCAGGCATGTCCACATGAGCACCTCATAACAGACCAGCCCAACCCAGGGCAAATGGAGACAGCTCTGTCATATTCTCTACCTACTGTGGTTGCGAAGTCACTTCCTATTCATATCTCAGCATTTTTCCCTCAAACATTCTGTCAAAGAGCACAGTTCTCCTGCAAATATCCTTCTTAGGAGGGAGCATTTTTATTACAAAGATCACGGATTTCTTTCTAGAGCCAGGAAAACCTGGGTTGGAATGCCTACGGTTCATGTACAGACTGAGTTTTTCGGAAGACTTAAGCTCTCTGAGCCTCACTCTTTATCTTTAAAATGGGCATAGGCCCCACTGCACCTTTTACACAGGGTTGTTAGGAGACTTAAGTGAACATTAAATGGGGGAAATGAGTACAAAACACCCAGGACACTGCCCGACTCTACTTCTCCTTTTCCAAAAATATAGCCACTCTACCTCTAGTCTCCTCAGAACCCACCACCGGGCTCTGCCCCTAAAGGAAGCCTACGAAGCTGTCCATCCTCCCTGCTCCTCCACCCTTGATGCCGCAGTGACAGGCTTCAAGAAGGAAATTAATCGTGAATAATCTCCTATTAGAGAAAAGTCGATGGTGAGCTTCCGGTTCCTTAAACGGCCTTACTGAAGCGTAATTTGCATCCATAAAAGTGTAGAATGATTTTCAGTAAATTCTAATCTTACACTATTTACGTCACCCTGAAAAGAGTTCTCATGCTTATCTGCAATCAACTCCCAAACCCATTCCCAGGTGATGTTGAATCTGCTTTCTGTTTCTACAAGGTTGGGCTCTTTTAGACATTCCCTATAAATGCAACCATATAACATGTAGCCCTTTGCACGCAGCTTCTTTCAACTTCGTATGTTTTGAAGGTTGCTCCGTGTTAGAGCAGTTCTCACTGGCTTGTTTCTTTGCATTGCTGAGTAATACCCTATTGTATGGATGTACCACGCCGTGTTTATCCGTTCACCAGTTGGTGGACGTCTGGACTGTAATTTTCTTTTCAGAGCACAAAAACTAGAGAGTGGTAAATGCGCTGTTTGGGGTTGGAAGCCACACAGTTTATGCCATGGGTGGTCTATAACAGACAGTATCCAAAATAGCTAGAATTGTATCCTTTCCACATTTCCAAGTGGCATGTGTCTGTGTTCTAGGAGGCCTCCTAAGTAAGCCGGCTGCACTGGCAGTCTAAAAAAAACTCCATCAGCCCACAAAAATGTTTCCCTCCTGACATTTCCCAAGGTTTGGAAAAAGAGTATCATTTTGTGTCTGATCAACTATCCTTACTCTCTTGATTTCTAGAGAAAGAAAGAAAAGAAGAAAAAGAAAACCGTAGACCTAGCTAGAATTGACACTAGCTAGCTGGTATCTAAACCAGCACGAGAACCCTGACTGCATTTCTCTGCTTGTGGCCACGCCCATGTCTAATGAATAAACTGCACAGACCATTTTTCCATTTCCATTAGGATTCAGTATCGCCTTGACTCTTAATTCCCTTGGGCACTGGCTGATTTCTTTGCTCCCCCTGGCTGGTACGAATCTGCACGGATGTGGTAGGAGATGTTGGGCAGGAAAGGGTAGGAAGAAGAGAGTTCTCTGCTTGCAACATTATTTAAGAGAAATCTCAGGCCTGGTTTACAAAGGCACAAACACTGGAATACTCTAATACAAAGAAATCTGCTTTGGAAAAAGAGACTGATTGGGAGCCAAAGGGAGGGCTACCTTGGACCAGACTGCAGAGTCAGAATTCCTAACCAGTTCCCTTAAACCACAGGGCTGTTAAGGCTCACCCAGCTCATTCGGGACGTGGATCCTGCGGCCATCTGCATAACCGACATTCACCACATAACTTCCCACCCGATTCCTGCAGCCCTCCTGTGTACTGCTCACCAAGCCAGTCACAGGTTTCCTGACCGGGGAAGTGGGACGAGGGGGTGAGTGACACAATCGGTCCCACTCACTGCCAAACAGGTGATGTGGGTAGGAGGAAACGGAAACAATCAACCTGCTGCTTTTCTCCTAACGGTCCAGAAAGACCTTCTGCTCTCTGGCTCAGAATAAAAGGGGGACAAGCTCAGCATCTAGGTTTCTGGCCAAACCGGGTCTGAGCTCATCAAGTCAGCAAGCAATTTCACTCCAAAAGCATACACTCCTCCCTGGAGGCGCCTGGAAGGATCTTCCTGCCTCTGTCTCTCTATTCCACAAGGTTGATAAAGAGCTAGTCTTTGCTCCTGTCATATCACTCATGCTTCGTCTTCTGTCTCGATTTCCCTCTACCTGCCTTTCCTGTCTGGTGAATGCCTATTTATCCTGTAAAGCCCAGGGGTTAATGCCACTGCCTTGTAAAGCCCCCTGACCGCCTCAGAGAGCTAATCACTGCCCTTCTTTGGGCACTACTGTGCACGTACTGCTCAGCTCTTGAACGTGCCATTAGCACAACTCTCCTACTAATTGAAATTAAAGTTCATTCTGTATGACTGACCCTATGCCTGGCATACAGGATGTGCCCAGCAAACGTTTGCTGAGCTAAATAGGATATGCCTCATCCCCAGACCTTCTCCGTGATAGGAGGATGGGCTCCGGGCCAGGTGTTGTCAAAACTCCTAAGGATAAAGGCCATCCTTCCTCACAGGATGGGTTTACAGACAGTCATGACAGGTGGAGTGTGTGCTGGGGAGGGGTTCAAGGGATCTTGAACATCACCCAGCTTAGGGTGAGGCCCAAGCTCACAGGATTCCAACAGGTTTCCAAGAGCAAACAGATGGGCCCAACCTTCTGGAACACAGAGGGGGTAGGAGGGCCTAGTCCAGGGGAAGTGCTCCAAACCAGCAGTGTCTCCATGGGGATCTACTCTGGAACCAAGCTCTCTGTGGTCCTCTAACAGGCAGGCTGGGGCAGGGCATGGTCTGCTGCGATGTTTCAAGGACAGGTACCTAAACCCTCCCAGGGTTCCAAACCCTGCTTTAGTCACTGGAAAAGGGCAGAGAAGTACCTATGGGGCTTTCCAACCGCTGATGGTTCTCATCAGAGGAGGAGCCTCGGGGCACTCAATAGTCTTCAAAAGAAAACAGAAAGCATTACAACTGCATTATTTCTTTACACAGTATAATGCTTTTCTAGTTAATTATGCAGGTGGTTAGAAGTGTGGGCAGTGGGGAGTAGCAGAAAATACCAGGTCTCTGAAACTGACGTGAGTAGCTTAGTCACTCCTAAGTGGGCCTCCCTTTTCCCACGTGGAACTTCAATCTCTCTGGGCCTTAGTTTCCTCATCCGTAGACGATGGGGATAGTACGATTATTGATTTCAAAAAGTTGCTGAGGGAATTAAAAAAAGATACACAACACGTACACAGCACTTAGCTCAGTGACTGATACGTGGTGGGTTCTCCACAAATGGCTTCTATTCCTATAATTTAACAGTATGTCGAGTGAGGTTTCCTGTAACCCTCAAATTGTAAATAAGGCCCATTTGAGGATAAAAGTCTCTAAGTTCCCTTGCTTTATAAGTTTAAGGAGCTGACAAAAGTTGGGGCCAGTTACCTTCCCACAAGACTGCATGAGTCCAGAATCAGTCTTACTACCAAACACCATGATCATCGCCCAACCCCAAGAGTCAGTGTAAGAAGATCTCGAGGACTCCTGCCATGTTTCCGTGCTGCCACATGGCATGCATTAATGTCCTGGCAGATGTTCTCAAGAACGTTAACAATGCTGAAGAGAGAGGCAAATGCCAGGTTCCTATTGCGCCACGCTCCAAAGTCATCGTCCAGCTGACAAACACGGTTGATGATGAAGCACGGTTGCGTTGGCCAATTTCAAATCGTTGATGATCACAGAGCCGGAGAAATGGCTGTGAACCTCACACGCAGGTTAAACAAGAGTGGAGTGATCGGCCCCAAATTGGATGTGCAACTTAAAGATCTAGAAAAATGGCAGAATAATCTGCTTCTGTCCCACCAGTTTGGTTTCATGATACTGACCATCTCACTGGTCATCATGGACCAGGAAGAAGCAAGATGAAAATACAGGAGGGAAAATCCTGGGATTCTTTTTCTAAGGATGTAATATATATGTGCAAATAAAATGCCTCGATGGACAAACAAAAACAAAAAAACAACAAAAACAGAAACCCCAAGATCCAGATGAGAAAGTATCACAGAGTGGGGGAGGGTTGTAATGTCTGATGATCGCAGAGACCGGTCATTTCCTCCCCTCATCGAAGAACAAGAAGGTGGGGTCCCTGTGCTCCTTGAAGACAAAGGAGGCACCAAGAAAATCGCTCCAAGTCGGGTGCTGCATTCCAGTCCCCAATTGGACATCTACTCAGCACAGCCTTGGCAGACCTGCCTCTTGGCCACTAAGTTGGGGATGAAAGGGTTGGGAGAGAAAGTGTGTGGTGGGGGCTTCCAGGTGACAGAAAGACGGTTCCACCTACTGCAAGTGGAAGACGGTGTCCACACCTTCCTGCCGGTTCTACAGTGCAGAATACAGAGATGATGAGACTGAGGTCTACGGTCTCACTGAGACCACCTTAGGTGGGGACAATGAAGGCCTGAATCAGGGGGATGGAACATAAATGCTACCCATTGAGAGTGAGCCAGAATTGCCGGGCAAATCTCAAGAAAGGCTCCTAATGTCCTGGGAGCAGCAGGGGATCAAGTCCATGGTTAGTGGGGCATGCAGAGATTCCCGCGTGGGGACAGCGGCGATTATGGCCACCCAAGAAAATGGCAGCAACTTCAGCAGAATTCTGCCTGCTCTCTCTGTCCCATCCTGGAGGCTCAGGCGAAGGAAGGAGGGGAGGCAAAGAAGTCATTAGGCCCTCATCACTCTTCAATCTTCTAAACCCACTTGCCCTGGGGCACAGGGGTGAAAAAAGAGCTTTGAGTCTGAAATTAAAGTTTAGAAACAAACAAAAGAGTCATAAGCACTGACATAAAACTGTTCTAATAACTAACCATGACTGACAAGTTATGTATTCTGGCCAAGACATCAGCAAGTGAGTCTCGACAGCAGGAAAGATGGGGGGTTCGACATCACACAGCCGGGGGCGGTTACTGAAACACCATGAACCCACTTCACAGGTATGCCCCAATGACTGATACCTCAGCACATGGGTTACACTGTGCTCTTCTAGGCTCAGAGACCCCCAAGGGTCACAACCTAACGTGGACAAGGCAGGGGCAGAGTATCTGTATGATACTCAGCCTCTGTGGGCTGCACATTATCTTCTGACGTTCCAGCCAACAAAGTTCTAAATCTTTTCTTATTTCTTTCACCTGTACACAACATGCCTGGACTTTACCCATCTGCTGTCTCAAAGGACACCATGAATAGGAGTTCTGAAATCACACAGACCTGGGCTCACACCCTGTCTTCCGCTCACTAGCTACAGGCCTTGAGGTTGTCACCTGCAACCTCTTTAAGCCAAGGTTTCCCCAAGGTTTCCCAGTTCAGTTGTGAATGCTGGAGCTGCTGCATCGAAAAGCCTTGGGAGCACAGGGGGTACCTGTTTACTCAGCAAGTATGTGAAATAGATGATCTATGCCTGAAGGTATAAAGAGGATGGTGCAGAGGGACAAACAAGGCAGCAGGACAAGGCAGAGATAGATGGCCGGCTGTCACCTCCAGGCCACAGGAGACAGAGTCCACCCCTCCCCCACTGCCTCAAGCCCTTTCTGCCGAGCAGGACTCTGAAACTCCCTGCTGATGCTCTGCCGGTGGGCAGAGGCCCGGGGTCCAACTCCTTCCACAAACTATGAAGAGTGTGTCCCAGACACCCACCAGCTAGCACAAGAACTCTGAACCAGAAGGAAGTGATATTCCTTGGAAAGGCAATTTGCATCTCTGTACTTACCCATGGAAACACCACACCAACACCAACACCCCCACGCCCCGGCAACTTGTGTCGCAAAGCCCAGACTCATTCAGCCCGGAGCTCCTCCCCACAGAGGAGAGCTTATTCCCCAGGGAGAAGGAACCCTCCAACCACCCCACCCCTGCCAGAGCTGGGATTGGGGCTGACCACCCAGCAGCAGCAATGGAGACCTCTGGAAGGAGTGTGTCCAGCCCTGACCTGGGGCAGGCCCAGCATAGGAGAGGTCGCGTTCAGAAACGACGAGCCCACGAGGCTCCAAGAGTAGCCACCCGGCCCCAATACCGGAAGAGACTACAGTTCCAACAGCCGGGAAAACCAAGCTTGCACCGCAGGGCAAAGACAAGGAACGGGCCCCAAACAGATCACACTGGCAAACTTACCTGCTCCACTGGGCTGCTTCCTTCCTCACTGCCCGCCCCCCTCCCCACCCTGACCACCGGAGTCGATGCTACCAGGCATCTTTTCAAACAGCAACCTTGCTAGGGAAAAGGTGGTGTCATCTGAAGCCCAAACTGCTTTACCTGTTCTGGGAAAACTGGAGGCAGGTGCAGCCTAAGGAGTTTGGGAGGATGCCGGGGCCTGTGGCAGCTTCTGAGCTGGCAGCTGCTTGTATTTACAAACAGGAGAGAGCAAAAGATTCCAGGGCGAGATGTTGCCTGAGGCGGCTGAGAATTCGGACCAGCCATCTCCAGACCGATACCTAATTGAATAGCAAACCACCAGCACAAGCTAATGTGCTAATTAGCCACCCAATTGGAGTTAATTAAAAACTAATCGGGATGTCAAAACGTAGCATCTCATTAACGCATCACGTGTTTGGGGTTTGGTTTTCTTTGAGCTAGGAAAAGTGCTGCTGCTGCTTCTAATAAAAGTCAGAGATAAGGATTGGGCGTTTTTCCCTGGGAACTGTACAACTTAAATATGTGCTGTGGCTAAGTGTTCTCTCTCCCACAGATAAGGCCTGGCTTGATAATTAACTGAATTGCTAGCCGGGTGAATCGGATCAGTATTGTTTGATTAAGCCCTTCTCCAGACAAGCAGCTCCACCGCTGGTGCCCGCTCGGTGTGGCAGACACGGCCAGCATGGTGGGCTCTATGTTCCTGGAGTGATTCGGGATGTGTCAAAAAGCTGGCATCCTCCGGTCTAGACAAGCATTGAGCTGCCTTAAAACCAATAGGAAAACAAAAGCAGAAGAGCCCACAAGCACCCCTGGGCTGAGCTGTATTCAAGGCATCAGTAAGTAACAGGTGGGCGCTTCTAACGATGAGAAGGCAGCTTTAGAACCAGCGCTCTGACTCACCTTCTGCAGACAGCCCCTGGATGTTTATTCCCTTAGCTGCCAGGAAATTCAAGCAGGCATCTATGTTTTCAATCTAGGGGGAAAAAAAAAAAAACGACATACACTCAATCAACGTTCAGCCTTCTCCAGAGCCATCTTTTATCAGGAACAAAGGGCTATGTCAGAGAGAGGGTTCATGGTGCATTTGCAAAGATTCACAACAAGCAAAAACGACTCGGAAACGGCAGATGAATGGACGGACGGAGGGACGGGTGCGGGTCAGGACTCTGTCTGTACTTGCACAGGAAAAAGTTACCTAATATCCCAACCACACAGCTCCAGAAGTCGAGGCCCTGGCTTGCTCAGGGCTGCCAAAAATAACCAGGGTGGAATGAGTCCCTATGTTCACCACTGTCACTACAGCTACCCTGAAAATTTGAGCAGCTGCCAGAAAAACGGAGTGGGGACGAAGGGGGATACCGGACCCACCCGTCCACCAGCAGCTGGGAGGAATTTCCAGCATGGAGGCGGCACACCATCAAATGGGAAAACAGTGAACGGGAGTTTCGGCAGGGCCCTGGGCCGCGTTTACTCACAAAACTCTCAGGACGGCAGGCACTGCAGATGATGAGGGAGGGCTGTGACAGAACGAGCCCCTCTGTCCTTTGTGTTTTCTGTGACAAGAAGGAACCCACCTGCCACAGTCTGGGAGGCCTCCCAGGCCTGGCAGGGCTGATGCCACGGCCAAGGGCAAGCTAACATCCAGCCCTCGGGAAAGAACAATTAGGTCATTCCCAAAGGTCTGATTTGACTTCAGTTGTCAGGGCTAATGATTTTTTAGACTACAGGAAAATGTTCAGGCTCGATTAACGTCAATGGTGACCATAAATAAAAGAAACTGCTTTCGGCTTGGCACAAGGATCTTTGAACTAACTGCAGTTTGCAATCCACAATGGAGAGAGCCTCCTCACCACAGCCCCCCCCCCGCCCCCCGACTTCCTGGGCTCTATCAGCATTCTTATGAACTCAAATAGGTGTTTAACCCATAAAGTGGATCTCAAATAAATGACCATCTTTCACAGTGTACCTGTGACCACTCCCCCCACCCCCAAGTGGTATTCCGAAGGCTATTTCACCAGGCACAGAGCTAAGCGTCTACGGTGTAAGAGATCTCACGAGTAGAGTAGGGCTCCAAGGCAGTCTTCCCGAAATGCATGTCTGGCATCTTCCTTCTCTGCTCCTCGTCTGCAGACCTTCCGAGCACTCCATTAAGCTATGGGCCACCTGAATAAAACTGCCCTGGTTTTACAGACTCCAGTACACCCGGAGCCTGAGATTGCTCTATCCTTTTTTTTTTTTTTTTTTTTTTTTAAGTTTATTTATTTTGAGAGCAAGTGAAGCAGGGGAGGGGCAGAGAGAGAGAAGGAGAAAGAAAATCCCAAGCCGGCTTCATACTGTCAGCACAGAGCTCCATGCAGGGCTCAATCTCACGAACCAGGAGGAGATCATGGCCTGAGCCAAAATCAAGAATTGGATGGTTAACAGACTGAGCCACCCACACACCCTTAACCTTGCAGCTTTTAGCACAGGTTCCCAACTCCCTCCCAGCCTCCAGCTCTCCCTCAAAGATCCTCATCTGGGAGGTGTTTTATCTCCAGGCAAAGGGGCAAAATGCAATTTCCTGCAAACTAAGTCAACGCTGATGCTACGAGCAAGGCCTGCTGCCACTGCAGAAAGCCATTTCTTATCAAGGCGAGTGCAAAGGGGGGTTGCTTTGAACTCTTCCTTCCTTCCACATCAGAGTGACGGCAGTGACAACCAGGTGCTACCATCTTAGAGGGAAGTGGAAGGGGAAAGAAGGAAGAGAATGGCCAGGAGGGCCCCGTGGAAGGTGTTCTGAAGGCATCCGCTTACATTTGTAACTAATGAAAATTCTCTCTCTAAATGCTCTTTCCCCATTACAAAACCCTGCTTTCGCTAAAAATAACCATCGGTCCTTAATTCCTCAAGTGTACACAAAGGTAATCTACCAAAACCACACAAGAGGATTCATTGCCCCCACAAAGAGGCACGGATATTTAAATCATGATAGAACTATAAAACTCTTCTACCCCTTTTTTCTTTGAATAATTCTACCCTACTTTCTTCAGATCTTGCACATGGTGGACTAGTGAGGTTTGGCAATTAGGTCCCCACAAAAAACGAGAAAGAGAGAAAGCTGACCACTGCTGAATCTGTTCACGTAAAACCAAAAATAGTACCCTTGGTATTTATCCTGGCAAGCACAGGTGCGCAGGCATGGGCAGGTTAAGGTTTTCAAGAACAGTGCAGCACAGTGACACTGATTAAAAAGAAAAAAAAAAAAAAGACACCCACCAACATATTCAAGAAAAGCACCACTCTCCTAGAACACTGTAATTCTATAGAAATTCCCTTCCAAAGGGCATAAAGCACATTTACTTGGCACATTCACGGAGTAATTCAACACATTTATCACTTAAAGTACATGGTCATTTCTTCCTGCAAGGCTAACACTTGGTTCATTTCGATTTGGCCATCTACTGGGCTTTCTTTTAATTTAAGTTCTAGTAAAGGAATGAAGAAGTTTAAATAGGTTACCTAGACTACTTTTTCCTCTTGTTGCTTTTGAAAATCCCTATCATGCTTTCAAAGATGTCATAATTTAGATCAGTTCTCTACAGGGCAGGGAGAGTGGGAGAGAAGGGGCCATAGTTTCGCCATTCCCAGGGGGCATCTGCCTACATTCTGTTATCACGATGTGGGGGTGCCACTGGTATCTAGCGGGTTGAGGCCAAGGAGGTTACTAAACATCCTACAATGCACAGGACTGTCCCCCCATCACAGGAAATCCTACCCAAAATGTCAACAGTGCTAGGGATGAGAAATCTGCATTATAGGATTTTCGTCATTCAATCAATATAATTAATTGTGTAGATGTCTGCTCTGTTCCAGGCACTGTGCCCGATTCTTCTCACCATGTTGGTGCAGAGTCCTCCTCCCTGTTCAGAAGCCCACATTTACATAACCCTTCTCTTTAGGGTCCAGAGGGCCAACCGACACACCCCCCAACTCACATCCATCTCTGGGAGAATCAGAGCATATGAACAAAGGAAGCACCAGGATCTTCATTAGGCAAAGAGAGAAGACTTAAGGTCATCCAGAATGCTTTCTCCTAAAGAGGAGATAAAACAGGGAGCAATATTTGGATGGCTGAGTTGCACTCCTGGAATATGTTAAAACTAAAAATAAGAACTCGGGTCATCATTTAAAAGACGATTCATAAGCTCATCAAGCGCCTTGAATTTGTTCCCCCTCCACTATGATTTCTCTGCTCACAGAAGGAGTTCAAAAAACATTCCTCAAGCCTCAAATCCACTCTTTAATAATGTTCTGTTAAGGTTAAAAATCACTCCTGACAAGGCTGCTGAGACCCACGCTCTTTTCATCTGCACCCCAGGAAGAGAGCAGGGCTGGGAAGCAGAATAGGGTCAGATGTGCATTCCAACCTCCTGGCTTCACTTGGAAGGAGATCAGAAGGGGAGAATGTTTCTTTGATCCGGCCTCTCTTGTGATTAAAATTCACCTTAAGGTTTTCTTCCAGTACCATACAGGTAAACAATTCATTCTCCTGCCCTGTTGAAACTGCAAACTGCCACCACACCAGGTAAGGGGCATGTCCCGGGCACTCATAGCACAAGGGTGTTCACATGCCCATCTTTAATGACGCTCATGGCTCATGTGCAATCCAGACCTGCAGTGTGAGAGGCAGATCTGGTTCAAGTTGGGATACAGAGTGATGGGAAAGGCTCTTAACCAGCAAAGTATGTAAATACAACCCAAGTTGTTCATTAACACATAGCAGCCAATATAAACTACTTTCCAAAATTAGCCAAAAAAAAAAAATCTTTGCAAAGCCGGACATTCCAATGTTGCTGAGCAGGGGTGGAAAGCTGCACTTCACACCGGGTGAGAAGGCGGTCATAGTTGCTACCGTAGAAATGGGTCCAGGAGCTCTGAGATGGAGTTCCTGGAGTTTGGAGCATCAGCTGGGGTGGAGCGGGGAAGCCCAGAAGTGGGACCACAATGTTACTTGGAGACCCTGGGAGCAGAAAGGGGCTGGCTAAGGCACGTGTGGAGTAAAGGGAAACAACAAGACTAAGATGCATTTCCCAGTCCTCCCTTTGTTTGGGGCCACACAGGGCCTCCACCATGTGCATCTGTGAAGATCTGGGAGAGAAAGGCTGCCGTGGAGGCTCTCTTGCCGTCTCAGCTGGTATCTCCATCCCAAAGGTGGATCGTTTCTCAACCACCTTGGAACTGGAGACACGCAAGGCAACTTCCGTGCACTGTGTCTGTCGTGGTCTTTGTTTCCCACGTCCAAGAGCACATCTCCACCCAGGCCAGCCAGAGAGCGAGGAAAGGCAAAACAAATGCCAAACAACTGGAAAGACAAGGGGGAGGGACAGAAGGCAAATGGAAAACTTTGCATTTCAACCATGATGAAGGCTGGACTGGGTCTCATGATAAAGTAAAATATGCAAAGCTCGAAAGAACTGCTGTAGATCTCCTTGGTAGCTTAGAGACTGATCAAATACCATCTGTTGTGGCAGTTGTCATGGCAGCATTTTTCTCTGAATACCAGTGTAGCTGAGTGCAAAGCGCATGAAAATGATTAATGCAAACGAAGACCATCTCTATGGGCACCACCATGGCCAAGGGGAGGATGGGCTCCAGGCATACAGGTAAATGGGGCACTAGTTTTCAGGAGTTAAGAGTGTCTCATCAGGCCCCTTAGAGATCTCCATCCTGGGAAGAGAGGCAAACAGCGGCTGCACTCAAGTCAGGCACGGTTACAGCCATTTTCTAGAAGTCATGAAATACCTAAAGCCTAGGCAATGGAAGATCCAGACTGCAGACAAGGCTGAGTAAGAACCTGCAGGTTCTGGGGACTTTAAAAGCACAGTGCAGCTTCTTCACGAGCCCCACACATCTGCTCAGCTTCCTTCCAGAAGTGTGACCCTCACACCTGGCACTGCTACTTGTCATTCATTAATCCATTCCTTGACCCATATTCACTGAGCGCCTACTGGATGTCAGGCAATGTGCGGTACTGCGTATACAGTGGTGAATAATCCCTGACCTCAAAAGAACCTCAAGTTTAGTGTAGGGCACTAGGCACTAAGTCAATGCACAAGTAAGTATAGACAACAACTATCACGTACAGAAGACCAGATCTAGCCAGGGGCATGGTAGGTAGGTAAAAATTTCTCAAGGAAGAGACAGCATGTAGGTTCAGAGACAGGACTTTTTGTTGGTCTATTCACTGATGTCGCCTCAGGCACCCAGAACAGTGAGGACCCCATCGCAGATATTCAGGACAATTTTGTTGACTGATGGGAAATTTGAGCGGAGACCTGAGTTAGCTGGACACAGAGCGGGGAGAAAAACCACACTACACCTAGTGAATCTAAGACTCACAAGCTTCCAGGCAGGATGCAGCACACCACGTTCTGGCAACCAAAAGGGAGCTGACATGGCTGGCAGCCAGGTGGCAGAGGACAAGAGCTAAGATGGTGGTACTTTGAATTATCTCAGGTGGAGAGATATTCGAGAGCATCTCCCCTTGTGAGTGCCACAAGCTGCGGCTAGCTTAGCTGATGCAAGAAGCCATCCTAGCCCAGTAGCACAAGGGGCTCCACGTCCTGTGTCCCAGCTTTGGCCATTCATACCAGCTCTCGCTTTCTTGGTGCCTTTCAAACAGCTGAAGAATGTGGGACTTGGGGGCTGGATGGGGCTTCGGTTCCTAGGTCTGTTCTTGCTAGTGCTTTGCCCAGCTCCTTCCTTTAATTTGGCAATGTTATCCACCTTATCGTATATGATATTTATAACTTCAGCTGAGATGTTGTCAAGAATTCCTTAAAAAAAAAAAAAAACTTTATAGGAGTCTCTCTGCTGTTAAGGCACATGGCTAAGTCCATATGGATACAAAAAATCCTTTCAAGGAGAAACAACAATCGAAAACAAGAATCTCAAATTCCTCCAGTGATTATCTTTTTCCACTTTGCTTCCAAATGCTTAGACTATTTCATTTTCCTATTACACTCTGACTTCTCGATTTTTCCCTCGAGACAAAGAGAAATCTGGAAAGGGAGGTATAGCTCAAATTCTAGAAATCAGTCCTTACTCTGGAGGCTCCCATAAAAAACGCTTACACCTGAGCTCTGTAGGGATGAGGGGGGAAAGTCCTCTGGGCATCGGCATGGTCAGAAAGGTGCACAGATGCCCCTGGGTGCGTTTATCTAGCACGCCATTGCCAACACCATTTTCCCTGCTCCGGTTTCAGAGGAATGTGGCCTAACTTCCTAATACTCCCCAAAGGGAGGAGCCTAAGCTCCTCCAAGTTAGGAGCTGGACCCAAATGCTAGAGGGAAGTGATTAGGGCTAAGGAGTGGCATTCCGGGATGTATCCCAGGTTTTAGAGTCAGACAAACCTGGCCTCAAATCCTGATTCTGCCCCTGATCTCCACTAAGTTACCTCCATGGTCTGATCTGTGGAATGAGCATTGTAACACCCATTGCACAGGGTGGTGGAGGATATGTACGTGGTGCTTCCTAAGTGCCCCATAACTAGCAGTTTTTGTTACAGTGTTGTCATTTTTGACAGGACATCCCTGTACTATACTTCTAAGGCTATGACATGCCCATGGCTATGTGTAGAGCTGGCCCCTGGCAAAGCAGAGAGTTCGACAAGCTTATTACCTGGGCTGCCTTCCGTCTGCTCCTGACTTTCCCCTCAAGCCCAGACGGAGACTCTGGGTCCTCTCTATCACCTGATGTCAGGCCTAGGTCTCAGCAAGCCCACTCTTAAAAAGACAGCGGTAAACTAATTCACAACAGGGCAGAGGGATTGCTGCCGTCTTCCCATGGGTTACGTCTCCCACGGGTACCTGTATCCCATCACAATTAGTAGAGGACCGGAATCTGTTGGAAGAATACAGACTCTGGGCTTCTCCCCGCTGGATTCTGGCTGTCTCAGACTACCCACAAGACCCTAGCAAAATTACTAACTGCTTCAAGCTTCAAATTCCTCCTCGAGAACATGGGAAGGTGGGTAACTATCTCAACAGAGATGCTGAGGCATAGATAGGCTGACCTCGACCAAGGGTCTGGAAGTTCATATAGCCAGAGCTTCAAAAGACCCTTTCTTCATACCCTTCCGTAATGGCAGAATATTATAGATCACTGGCCATCTCCTGAAAGTAAGTGATCACTCGGGAGTTGTCAGATGCCCTGAAGCTCGCTAAAGTGCATGATGCTAGTATGGCCTCTCTACGAGTGGGTTCCTTGTAGCTAGAATCCATTTTGACCCTGTTAGAATTAGTACTTCCCGTCCCGAAAGATTTCTGGTCAAAGTCTCCTTTATCCTTTAGTAAGTGACATAAAAAACCCTAAGACAGCAGACCAATAGTTCCGTTAACAGGGAGCAAGTACTTTTCACAGAAATCCCTGGCTTTTCCTACAGAGAAGGGGACAAACCCAGACGCCAACCTAAACAAGAAAATCCTGCTTTCTGGACCCCAAATGCGCGGCTGCCTCTTGAACCAACAGAGAAGAGTGGTACTGTGGATACTTGCTAGAGAATTCCACCCAGGAGCTAACTAAAACTTGGTCGCCTCATTCATTCCTTGATGAATAACGGCTATACTCTCTTGCAGCCTCTGCTCTAGAGGAAGGGGAAACAGAAGTGACAAGCCAGCGTGGTCCTTGCTCACGTAGCAAACACAGCGCACACAAGAGCAGACTCCCCACTCAACAGAGGTCGCCAACGAGGTAAGGGTTAGCTTACACTTATCAGCTCACCAACTCAAAAGCCTGACACTGACTCACTGTGCTCTTTTTAGCCTGGTTCTTTCTGTAGCTTTGTCATATTTACATCCTGAAACCCATAAACCACCACAAGGGCTTCAAGAGACAGAGTATAAACGCAATAGAAAACAAAACAGCAGATCTTTGATATACTCCACGAGGGCAGCAAACCCTCCAGTTCGGCAATACCACTAGAACCGATCATTTTACCCACAAAGCAAATACATAGAAAGGAACAGGGTAACGGGAATCATTTGCAGATGAAGGCCAAGAGTTAAACTTGCTCCCCGGTTTGGTGGCCAGTTCCCTCATAGCAGCCTCTGAATGCAGTTTTGTGCTTCAGCCGATTTACCATCATCTGTAGCTATGGTCCTTCCAGGCTGCCCGTGAACGGTCCGTCTGTGGATGTCAACCCTGCAATTCCAAGGATAACCGGCACACAAGTGCAAAACACCCTGGCAGCATCACTAACCTGGAAAGCAAAGCCAAGCAGAATGCCTCAATACTCAATCCTGTAAGACTCTGCCCTCCCACTTGTGACGGCTGGCATGAAGGCACCTGCTGTCATCCTGTGCCTGTACGTATCACCCTGCAGTGTTCATTTCTGCAGGAGATGGAATTCAAAAATTGCCCTTCCCTTTCCACTCCAATTCCAGATGCTACTAGCAATTAGTGGGTCATTATTATATGCCAGGCACACTGTTAGCACCTTTCATATATAGGACGTCAATTTTTTTTTTTTTTTTTAAAGTTCAAAGAGCTGTTAGCAGGTATGGCTATGGAGCAGAGCCTGAATTCTAGACCACTGGTGATGATTAATATAGAATTTGGGAGATCTTGCAAGTAGTACACAAAATATACCAAGAAACTAGATGTGACGGATCTGAGCAAAGAGCTACATGACAACCCATCAGAAAACATAGGATATCAAAAGTAATTAAGAACATTATTAATAATGAAAATAATCCTCAACTCTGTTTCCTGCCACAGGCAGCATGTCAGAGGCACGAATTCCACTGGAAGAGGAGAACAAGCTAGACCAGGAAGGTCTCTATTTCAGGATATCCTCGAGCTTTCCAAGGCTATAAGATATCTAATGCACCTGGGAAGAAATAGTGACAATTTTTTACGTGTCATATAATGCTAATCTCTGTTACTATTTCTGTCCTTGTCAAGTATTCAGTCGAGCAAGGTTGCAATTTTTTGGAGGTAAAAATGGTTAAATATTGGCCACTTAATAAAATGTAATTCTACCTATATTATTAGGAAGATAGCCTCCTCCTAAAGGTGAAATTTAAGCTGTTGGGTCGCCATAAAAATGGAGCGCTTGAGAGCTATTCATAAACAAACTATCAGTACATCTTAAACTCAGAATGAAATCTCTGCAAGTCTCTGTGAAAGAGGTCTCACAAGACAGAGGGGGAAAAAAATCAAGTCAAAAGAAATGCCCCATCCTCAGGCTAACCCTTAAAAGGCCTTCTATTTTAGTTAGGGCTTCCTCTGTAGGATTCCAACAGAGAACCAGAATAGGCCCCAGGAAAGGCTTTAATTCCGAGTTGGTTTCCCCTCAAAACCTCCCAGAAAAGGTAACTAGTTATCCTTCACAATAGTGAAGAGAATCCTGATCGCATGTTCTCTGTCTTCCTGCTCCTTCAGGGCAAAGTGTGAGAATGAGGGGATTTTGTCACCTGCCCCCATCCCCTCCATAGGAAAAGCTCCCGTCCAAATGTCATCTACACGGTAACTGGAGCCATTGCTAAGAGAAAGTTTTACCTTCCGAGAGAGGAATTAGGGATTTCACGGGACCAGAGGGGAAGTTTGGATTTCTCAGCTCCTTGGCTATTTTGGGGCAAGGTCCTTGATTTCCCTGAGTCCCAGTGTTCTTTTCAGAAAAATGGGGACAATTATCCCTTTCTTGAAAGCCTTACAGAGGCCTTCCAAGAAACTAATATTTACACTCTTAGAAAACACAAAACACTGGGATAAATTCTTTTCCATACATTATTATTTCAGTTCATTTTCACCACTAGATGAGGTAGCTACTATTGCCATTTTCCAGATGGGGAAATGGAGGCACAAGGGGCTTAAGTGCCTTCCTAAAACTGGGGTCATTAAACGGCAGAGTTTGAATTTGAACACTTAATGGAAAGGGATCTAAGAGGCCCTCTACAAACACGGAATATTAACAACCAAATGGCAGGAGCTTTACTATCGCTCTTGACCACTCCAGTCACCTTCCCTACCCTGGGACTCCAGCTGACCAGGAGACCAGGCAGGCAATCAATCCCTTTGAATGAAATCTCATCTTCACATCAAAAGGATGAAGGACACTTCACAGAGGAAGAAGCTGACTTTTCCCATATTCTTTTCTACATGTTTTGCAGGAGACATTTATGTTTTTATACTGATGGAAATCTTTAGGAGCAGAAATTAATACAATATAAGCATTTATGAGCATCATTTTGAAGTACAAATGCTCTCCCAACAGGGCTCTTTCAAACCACCATATGCCAGTGCTTAGGATCCCTGAGCAAGTTCATGATACTTGTAAGAACAGGACAATTTGGGGGTCACAAACCTCAAATGTGTGCAGGGGACAAACAGGTAACAAATAACAAAACCTGGTTTTATGACAATAGAGAATGGTGGGGAGTAGGACAAATGCAGCCCCTAACCATCTAAAAGGGGCAGCTGCTACCCAGTTTTAGCCAACTTGGGCCTAGGGAGTGCCAACCCAGCACTGGCAGATTATCTTATCTTTTCTTTAAAAACAAGAGAAAAAGAAAAAGAAAAAGCTAGAAGATCAATTTTTATGAAGTACATGGATTTTCAACTAACTAATAGCATCTATTTGGTTTTTATTTTTGTTGCAAAAGGCCTTCTCGGGGCACTGGGTGACTCGGTTAAGCGTGCATCTCTTGATTTTGGTTTAGATCATGATCTCACGGTTTGTGGATTTAAGCCCTGTGTTGGGCTGAGCATGGAGCCTGCTTGGGATTGTCTCTGTCCCACCTCTGTGCTTTCTCTCTCAAAATAAACAAACATTTAAAAAATAAATAAAAGGTCTTCTGGGGCCTGACCTCAGATTGGCATCCATCCACCTCCCTTTGCTGAAGTGAGCACACCTACTGACCGGCTCCCAACATGCAAATGTCATAGGCTAACTGTGCTTTAACAGAATGCAAACAGGAATTCTTTGCTAAGCTCTGCTTCATGGAAAAATTTAAAAACAAAAAAACAAAAAACAAACACATACAAAAACACTCTTTTGACATGATGCTGAAAGAGAAGAACTCCACAAAGACATATGCAGGGAGGTGGATCCAAGCATGAGGCCCAGATGGCTGTTATATAAACCACAGTCTACATGGTTATAAATTACCATCCGATTTCCCTCTCAGCTCAAAGAGACGTGTAGCTATTCTTCCTTCACTTACCCTCATATTTGCTAAGTTCTTCAACCTTACTGAGCACCATGTTTGCCACTCATAGTGCCTCAGTCCTAAGGCTGTGCTGAGAATTTCTTAAGTAAATATTCACAAAGCATCTACCAGTGCCAGGTGATGGGAACAGGTGGACAGATGCAACAGTGCCCTCAAAGAAGTTAATGTCTACTTGGACATTGGCAGTAGAGTACAATGCGCTAAAGGATTATTGCTTCGATTTTGCAATAGAGGAAACCAAGGGTCACACAGGTTAAGTGAGCTAGAAGAGGTAGTAGAGAATGCACTTGCAGGCTCCAAGACCACAGCCACGTGCACGATTCAGATCTTATCCATGCAGAGCTTACTACAGTGCTCAGACAAGAGGATGTCTACAGCAGCTTAACCTTTCCAAAAAAAGCCAACTGACTGGCTCATTCAAAATATTTACATTTCAATGAACCCTATAGAGATACTCTTAATTTTTTAAATTTTAAACAACTCTGCAAACTCATTTATGTTTAAATGCATGTTTGCACAGGCAGAGCCCAAGAGACATTTTGTACTTGGCTTGAAGACAGCGTTGGCAAAGTATGGTCACCAGGCAAGCAGCATCAGCATCACCCAAGAAGCTTGTTAAAAATGCAAATACTCCAGCTCCACCCCAGAAGTCCTGAATCAGAAACTCTGGGAGTAGGACCCGGTACTGTTTTAACAAGCACTCCAGGTGATTCTCATGCACACTAAGGCTGGAGCAGCACTGCCCTAGGAGGTTTTGCCAAACCAAACACTACTTCCCTTATTGATGAAAATAATCTGCTATAATGGTGTCTTTTCCACACACCTTTATCATGAAGTGAAAATAGAAAACTGTGAGAGATTTGAGAGAATTTCTTAGGACAACTCAAGTTTCTTTACAGCATTTAAAAATACAAAATCCATATTGCATATTTGACGTATTAGAATTTGATGTATAACATCACCCCCACTCTCTGGGAAGTTGTTGGACAGTTGGGCCATTATTTGTTGAGCTCACTCATCTAAGAAACACGGGCTGAGCACTTCCAATGTACCTAGCACCATGCCAGGTGCCGAGAATACGCAGATTTTTATTGAACTAAAAGATGAAAAACACTATACGTATTATAAAGTTTTGATGTCATTAAATAACAAAATGTGACAAAGACCTCAAAATTTATTTAAATGTGCTATTAGTTACAAGACAAACGTGCATTAGTTGAAGAACACAAATACCTATACATAAGTATATGTCCACAAAGAGGTCAGGATACCTGAAGCCCAACTTCTAACTGGCACTTCTGGCTCCCGTGACAGCTTAGTGTCTGAAGTGACCCACAACAAGGACGTGCAGTACTGAAAATGAAATGTGGGGCTCTGTTCTCCCCATACTTCCCTAGAATGACCTGATGTAAACTCAGTACAAATGTGGAAAACTCTATTCTGAAGTGTTCTAACAATGGAAGCGACTTCCAGCCAACTCAGAAATCCAAGGAGCTTGCAGTAGCAAAATGAGCCTCTGCTAGCAACCCAAATAGCTTACTGTCCAATATAGCAAGAAATATTTTGGTTGGTTCCCAGAGAGTATTGGTTTCATACTGGTGCTTCAATAGGTGACAAAAATTTAGTGGCTTAAAGCAGCCTAAAATTATCTTATAATTTCAGAGGAAAATCATTCTCGGTGAGCTTGAAAATCAAGGAGTCGGTTGGCTGTATCCATTCTGGAGGTTTTGGGGAGAATTTATTTCGTCCTCTTTTCTAGCTGCTAGAGGAGACCTGCAGGCCTTGGTTCATAGCCCCTTCTTCCGTCTTCAAAGACAGAGAATAGCATCTTCCAATCTCTCGTCCCCCACTCTCCCTCTGCTCCCATAGTTAAATATCCTCGCTCACCTTCTTGCCACCCTCTTAGAAGGATTCTGGTGACCACACCGGGCCTGCCCAGATGATTCAGGATGATTTTCCAGCCTCAAAACCCTTAACTTAATCACACCTGCAAAGTCCCTTTTGTTATGTAACCTAGCATATTCACAGGTTCTGAAGATTAATACGTGGACATCTTTGGGGGTCCACTGTTCACCCTACCATATTGGGTGCCTACTTGGAGTATGAAAAAACCTTTCAATGCACAATAGTTAGGATATACAGGACCTGTAAGCGGGCAAGGGAACAGACATGAGACGTGCTCTCTCCACGAGCCAGGACGATGCCAGATGATTATCATCCCATTGCTCATCCATCCCTGGCAGCAACCCTAGGGGGCAGCTTCCATCATAACCCCCCTTTCACAGATGAGAAAGGCTCAGATTTAGTAACTTGCCCAGCACACATGCCTTGGGATGGGAGACCCACGTCTGCCTGATTCCAGTCTTCTTATTCTTCTTCAAACCAAATCTCCTTCCCAAGATGGAAGGCCTCATCTCCAGGCTCCATCTAGACCTACACAAGTGCGAGTATTACAAATATAATCTTTGTACCTCCATGTCACATTCCATTTTTTCTACTTCAATTTCCTTATATGCAGAATAGACTAACAGTTAAGGAAACAGACTCTAGAGTCAGGCTTCCAGAGTTCAAGCCCCAGCTTGTCACTTATTAGTTATGTGACCTCATGCACACTACTAAATCTGTTTATCTGTGAAGTGAGAATAAAGGTAACTGCTCTCATAGGGTTTTATGGAGCTAAAATCCATCAATGCAGAGGTCTAAGACATTGCCCAGTCATAGGTATATAGGATAGATGTTTGCTATTCTAATCACGTAAGAACACAGAATCCAGGACAAGGGCCATAACCCCAGGCTCTACAGCACAAGTGGAAAAGAAGGAGACGTTCTTTTAAAAAAAACATTTTTTTTAATGTTTTTATTTTTGAGACAGAGACAGAGCATGAGCAGGGGAGGGGCAGAGAGAGAGGGAGACCCAGAATCCGAAGCAGGCTCCACGCTCGAGCTGTCAGCACAGAGCCCGACGCAGGGCTCGAACTCACAAACCGTGAGATCATGACCTGAGCCGAAGTCAGATGCTTAACCGACTGAACCACCCAGGCGCCCCAAGGAGAGGTTCTTTAACATGACTCACACTTAGCTTCTGGCAGAGCGCAGCATCAGGGTCTAAGTTCTCCAAGCCATTTAATGGAATGACAAAATCTATTTCCCATTCTAGCAAAATAAAAGGAGTTAAAATATGTAAAGCACTTTTTTTTTTTAAATTTCTGGTCATAAGGACACCTAAAAATGCTTACCTCAAGCAACATAAACGAACTTAATAATCTAAAAGTTAACTGCAATGTCCTATGGATAAACTGAGAAAAAAAGAAGGAATTGAGAAGGAAAGATACTTCTAGGGTAATGCTGGAAAACTTCTAATACCCACATGGCTGCTCAGCCGTAGACAAGGATGAAGAGTGGAATGTTACAACCCTTCAGTCACATGGACAAGTCCAGGCCAGCTCCCTTCTTAGTCTTTCCATCCGTCTGTCCGTCCGTCCATTTAACGTTTATTAAACGCCTACTAGACGCCAGTCATCTAAGTACATCCTAAGTTAGGATACTCAGGTGAAAGACATGGCATCTCCTTCAAGAAGATAATTCAACCACAAGGGAGTATTATGAGAAATGCAGGTACCTGGGGACACCCAAGCCATTAGGCATCTAAAATAGATCTCAACTCCTTGAGATAACAATTGACCTGAAGGTTAAAGGTTACCTGATCCAGGTGGGATAGTCATCAGATCTTCCAGGCAGTCTGGAGAGCATGTGGTAAGTACAAAGACAGGAGGGCACAGTCTCTCTGTGGGCACCTCAAGTTCCAGTATGCCTGGGACGTACAGGATGAGTGGCCGAGTGGCAAGAAACTCTGGTAACTCGATTGTGAAAGACTTTCCATTGTGTGCTTCAGAGTACGGAAGGGGAAAGGAGTAGCCGAGGAGGGTTTAAACAGAGGTGTGACCAAAGAGGCAGAGAGAGAGAGAGAGAGAGACCCGGAAGTTGCCTCCACATTGAAAAAGACTGCTGGCCAGAACAGTACCACTGAGTGAAGTGGTGGATGCCACCTACTAACCTTGGCCCTGGACTCTTTCCACTTTGCTTTAAATTTTAAGTGGCCTGTAGACTTTTCTTCATTCCTTCTTGGTTCTGTAACATGTGTGTGCCCTTAGGATGGTGTAAAAATAGGCCCGGGGCCCAGGGAAGAGGCAACTCAGCTGCCCAAGGAGCTCAGACACTCCCTAGGCATGTAGCCTGCTTTCTCTCAGCTGTTAGGAGGGCTCAAGGTCACTGGGCCTGGAAACCCGATTCTGTTGCAGATGGCCTTCCCGTGGCCCAGGAAGCTCTGTGGAGAACGCAGTGGGAGGTACCTGGCGCCAGGACTCCCCAACGCCATCTTAACGGGCTGCCTCTCACTAGGGGCCCCTACTCCTTTTTCAGCTCTTATGGATTCATCAACAGGTCAAATCAGGCCCTTTCCAGAAATACTCCAGCTCTTCCCTTCTGCTGATTCTGCTGTATGCACACGTGAAAAATAAGAGCAGGGATTGGGAGGTGCAGACTTTTTATTACACCCCTTCTCTGCCACAGAAGCCAACACCACAACTAGACGGACCTGGGTTCAAGCTCCAACTCTGCTTCCTAGGTCAGTAATCTAGAACAACAACAACAAAAAGACCTTGAAAAGCCTCAGTCCCATGTACGATTTTTGGGGGGAGGGGAAAAAAAAGGAATTCTGCTCACGCAATGGAAGTTTGAAAACTACTGCCCGGTCCTTCTCTGTGTCTATGTGCTAACTCCTACGGTCTTGGGAACGCAGGGCTACCATTTCCACGGAGACCCCTGAAGGACAGGGCGGGGTGCAGAGCTGTGCCCAAAGCAGCAGGAGCACTGAAGTTTGGGTCTGTGGAGCCCTAGGGGACACGTAGGCCAGCCTCTGGGATCTACAATCTGCACAGGCCATATGCAAAATTCTGGGTTGTGTGCAATCTGGGAAGGAGGGAGCCCTAGCTTTCCTCAGATTTCCAGAGGACTCCATGTTTCCAACACATGAACTACATGCACAAATCATCACCAGAGAAACTACCATGTTCTGAGTGCTGCTCATAGGCGAGGGGCATGAGGGTAAGATCACCTACCTGCAAGGGCTATTGGGAGGATGGAGGGGGAGGATGGAGGGAGAGGACGGCTGGGCAGCACTTAGCAAGGCACCTGGCACAAGGTCAACACTTTACAGGCTCCAGTTGTATTTTATCACGGTGATCAGTATTCTCCATTATCGTCTCCTTTACCACCTCATTAGTACTGCAAAAACGTTTTGAGGGACGTATTATCAACCCCACTTTACAGAGCAGGAATAGAGCCTTCAAAAAGGTTCACTAGTGAGCTCAAGGCCACAGAATAGCAGAGAAGGAGCTCGAACTTGGCCTGTCTGGTTCCCAAGCCCGGCCGGCCCTCAGTCTAGAAGCATTAAGTGAAGAAGGCAGAGCCCTCCCTAAGAGCTCAGGAGGAGGCTGTGGGCTGGAAGCTCCCAGATGACCCCGGGCCTGAGATCAGCAGCCAGAGGGGTAAACAGGCCTGGGGCTTTCCGCTGAAAGGGCCAGCAGGCCTTGCTAACTTTTACCTCTCCTAACCGACAAGAGAAAGTCAAGCCATGTAAGATAATAATGATTAAAAAAGAAAACCACTCCCTGGGGCAGCCATTCCAAGGCTCCAAAGTGAGGCCCTGTCTTGGAGTACAGGATTCAGGTTCGAGGAGGCAGGCAGTGCCCTCGGGCCAGGCTCCAGGCAAAGTTTCTCCTTCCAAACTAATGCAGAACTCTGCTGAACTCACCGCTTGAAAGCCAAAAAGATGCCTCTGGGTTGCCATGGCAATGCTCAACAGACAAAACATTTTACCCGCCTCTGACGCACACACACAAACTTATTTAAGGGCCAAATGGATGGACTGGTGGGTGAAAGGGGGTGGGAATGTTTCCACGGCTCCGTCTCCAAGGACGCGGCCCCCACGGTGTCTAGGTCAGCCTGAAACCAGGCAAAGAACTCCTTCAACACAAGCTGAGGCCAGCTTGCTAGGGAAAGGGAAGTCCCTGACGTGCCTGTCTTGTCACAGAGGCCTAGGAGAGAGTGACAGTATATGCCGACGGTCCCGGCTCTGCCTCTTCCTGGGCACAGCCTTTCACCACCTGGCACTTCATTCTCTTCACCAGAAAGGGGGGCATGTTGTGCAGGCCCACAGCAGAGTTGGGAGGACAGGATGTGCCCGTAAGTATGAACGGTCTCACAAACCTCACAGCACTGTGCAGATACAAGTTAGTGCCGATAGTAAAATCATGGACGACCATTTCCCACCAGGTAGGGTTCTCACCTCCCAGATCCCATGATTGAACTTCCCTCCACAAGGCTGGATGACCATGGGTATTTCTCTTTAAAGAACTTCACTCCAGGGGGCACCTGGGTGGCTCACATCAGTTAAGCATCTGACTTCAGCTCAGGTCACGATCTCATGGTTCGGTTCGTGGGTTTGACGCCTGCATCGGGCTTGCTGCTGTCAGTGCCCACTTTGGATCCTCTGTCCCCCTGTCTCTCTGCCCCTCCTCTGCTTGCATGCTCGCTCTCAAAAATAAACTTTTTGTTGCTGTGGTTTTTTAAATTTCACTCTAGGACCCAACAGGAATTGCCCTCCCAAAATGCGGTGATCCGGGTAGTGATGATGAATGCGGACCCGTCCCAGACCCAAAGACCTCCATGCCCATGGGGTGTATTGTACTCTGGCTCTTCCGTGCCCCACTCCTCACCTCAGAAGAGGGGTCTCACCAGAGACAGCTTATGACACTGCAGCAGGATCATCAACAAATGTTGCAAAACCTTCCTTTGCAAGGGTCCAGGACATCCTTTAGCAAAGGGATGCCCCAGGGATGTGAATCTTCTTCCACCTATCACTCCCCCATGGTGCACCCTCTTACGTTTCAGACTCCCTCCCGAGAAGTTATTCTCAAACCTCCCCTTGTCCTCAGATGGAACGGGCCCCCACTGTGCCGTGCACAGAGGTCTATGGAAACAGCTGCACTGTTATTCTCTGGTCTCCTGGTTCCTTAAGGGCAGGGATCACATCTTGCCCACCTGAGCATTCACTTGGCCCACCCCAGTGCCTGGCATTGGTCGGTACTCTGTGAATGCTGACTGGCAGGCTACAAGTGACAATGCCACACCCATGTCTGTGCATCAGTGCCCTTGGGATTTTCACGTCCATATGCCATAGGCATCTGCTCTCACTTCCCCATCCTCCTGGAAAAGGACATTTGAAGCAGAGCCTGGAGTGCAAGAGGTTGAGACCTGAGCTCCTCAGCAACCTAGTGGGTCAGAAGCAAGGGGGCCGGGCCTCCTACCCATCAAAATCAAAGCTCTTGGCCCAACCCCCAGATTAGCTGATGGACTGAACTTGCCCCTTAAAAACTGGAACAGCATCCATTCCTCCTGCTGAAACATCATTGTTTTTCTTTGGCTCCGTTACTCAAGGCCCCTGAAGAGTCCCTACTTTCTCAGGGAGTGAGCACATCAGCTCTGCTGATTATTTTCAGGGAGGTGCAGTTACCCTCTGAGCAGGTGCACTGCCCAAGTTCTCATCTCTCTGTAGGTCATCTCCCTTCTACCAACATGGTGCTCCCCACATGCTTCCCACTCGGTTTCCTCCAAATCTGTTATCATTGGCTGCCCTAAATAAAGCCTCCTTTGGAGTCTGACCTTCTAGGAATCCAGAAGTGGTGGCTCACCACTGTGCCACATCCCCAAAGGATGCTTCCCATGAGTAGAAATGCATTAACTCTGTATACGCCCATACGGATGCGCGTGCGCGCGCGCACACACACACACACACACACACACACACACACAGGGGTCCTCGTAGATGGTACACCACCCATGCTGGTCTAAGGAGCACTTCCTGCGTGCTCTAGGGGAGCTTCTGCCTTAGGCATTTGTCATAGTTCGTGATGTAGGGAAAATGACAATAGCCCTGTTGTCTTTATTATCTTTCTCATTTCCTATAGAACAGAATGACTGCGGTGGTGGTTTTCACATTTTCCTGGACTCACATCCTGTATGAAATAGTCTCTGCTTCGTTCACCACCAGACCATGTCTGCCTCCCCGCCCTTACACTCGAACTAATTATCACCGACAATTATAGGATTTTATATTCCTATGTTCAAAAAAAAAAAAAAAAAAAAAAAAAAAAAGAACACAGGCCATAAAAAAACAATACTTTCACAGCTGAAAGAGTTAGAGAAGCCACAAAATTTCATCGGTGCCATGGTAGCATTTATAAATAACATTTTGCATGGAGAGCTAAATTTGCACCACGGAACCTGAGGTGGCAATATTATTTTATAATCTTGAAAGTGGACTTTAACACCTCCCACAGAAGGCGCAGAAAATACAGAAGTGCCAAAGAGAATAAAAGGTTCATTGCCTTCAAATACCAGGTCTACACATGCATCATAATGGGCTGGGACAAATGCATCGGTATCTTTCCCAGGGGAAAATACTGCCTCTCTTTCGTGCGAAGAGAGGACCTGCATGTGTAAAATGCTTACCCTAAATTAAGTCCTCTATCTTCCACATTTTCCCAATTATTAATATACTAGACAGCTGCAGTAGCTCTAACAAAAATAGCAGCCTAGCTTTTCCAAAAGTCAAAGCGGCCAGGGGAGATCTGTGATCTGCATGGGGACTTTCCTATGTAAGGAGTGGTTGCTCTCTGGAGCAAACCAACAGAAAAAAATCTCCAGTGAAAGGACAAAAAAAAAAAAAAAACAACAACCAAAACAAACAGAAAACTTGTTTCAAAACGTAAACTGAAAAATGACTCCCATCACACCACACACACTCCTCTTTATAGTAAAAAATAAAGGTCACCAAAAAGGCTGTCTGGCCGACTCACTGGCATTAACAACCCTGAAAATTAAGAAGTAAAACCAAGGCTCGCCAATCACTTTGCTATACTTTGGAATGAGACTATCAAATTGTGTCAACTCAAAAGGAGTAGGGGGAGGTCAGAAAAAACAGATTATGCCTTTTTTTAGTTTTATATTTCTGAAAGCAAATTAAGGTCCTGAGGAAAAAAAAAAAAAAAAGAAAAAAAGAAAAAAGTTGCCCTTAAATTGCCACCTTCATGTGTCAAGCAGGTAGGACCATCACCTTAACGAACTGATATGTACACAATTCGTGTCAACATTCACATCTGAAAAGCACGATGAAGGGAAAAACCACGTATTAAGAGCACTGCAATTTAATGTGCTCTGACCTCAACAGTGATCATGAATTTTAATTCAAAGATTATGAGGACACATAACAAGAACAGATGTTAAAAGATTCATTTGTTTTTGTTTTTTTAACAGCTCTAATATCAGAGCTTAAGCAGATCACACCAGAGAGAAGATCCCTTGTCAAGGTCAGGTTAACAATGGTCTGGATAGTATCGTACACTTCACATTTCCTGCCACCGTCCTGATTTCACATCATTCCAACCTTTGAAGGCAATCAGATCACATGCCCCCATTTCTGAGCAAGACGCCATGACCTCATCTGTGCCCTAGCACCATATACACAAACAGAAATCGCTGTGTGTCTTTGAAAAAGCAGAACTGAGTCCCAACAGTCCAAATTCTCAACAAGCGTAGGTTTGCACCAGGTCTGCATAATGTGTTTCTACAAGAAAGACAGGGAACGTGAAATGTTGACCTAAGACTCTCTGTAAAAATCATGGCCACTTTTTAGTAAATGCCAACAAATATCAGAGAGAAGCAGAACACGGCTGCTTGGAAATAGCTGTTAAGTTTATTAATATAATCCCTTAGAGTAAAGCTTACAGTGTGGCTGTTTCCAAGACGGTCACTATCATTGAGAGGAAGGGCTACTTCCTTAATATAGACACTCACCAGCCATGTACCACTTACCATTTGTGATCTGTTCTTGGGACAGCCATTGATGTCTTCAATCTTCTCATTGGCTGAAAAAGGAAACACAAGTCAGAAAAATAAACAATCATCCCCAACACCTTGAGTAGTGATGTTCAGAACGCTTGAGGCCAACCAAGTCCTAAGGCCCATCCTGGGGGTCTGTCCAATCAGCGCAGACATGTGAAACGCTGAGCCGCAGCTAGCAAGCTTCAGGACTTACTCATCCAGCCACCATCCTCCAGGGACAGCTGGGGCAAGGTCGTCGGCATCTAAAGCAGAGACAACTGCATTGACGACAGTCTTGGAGCACTGGGACATCACAGAAATGTGTGGAGACTGGGAAACAGAGCTCTGATTATGCTTTCGGCTCTTAGACAGCTATGACCTCCCCACAGAAGATGGGACGGTTCAGAGTGGGTCAGTCCAGCTAGAACTCCACTCCTGGGGACAAAAGGCACAGATGAAGTATCTTACCTCATCTTTTCCTTTTACTTAATTAAAACAAAATTAATTCCAGCGTAGTTAACATACAGCATTATAGTTTCAGGGGTACGATATAGTGATTCAACGGTTCTGTACATGACTCAGTGCTCATCACAAGTGCACTCCTTAATCCCCTTCCCCCACCCACCTCCCATCTGATAATCATCAGTTTGTTCTCTGTAGTTGAGTCCATTTTTTGGTTTTGTCTCATTTTTTTCCTTTTGTTTCCTAAATTCTACCTGAGTAGAATAATGTGGGATTTGTCTTTTTGACTTTTTTCACTTCGCATTATATGCTCTAGCCCATCCATGTCGCAAATGGCAAGATTTCATTCTTTATGGCTGAATAATATTCCATTGTGTGTTTGTCCATCTTTATCCATTCATCTGTCAATAAAGATTTGGGCTGTTTCCATAGTTTGGCTATTGTAAATAACGATGCCATAAACATAAGGGGACACGTATCCCTTTGAATTAGTGTTTTTGTAGTCTTTGGGTAGATACCCAGTAGTGCCGGATCGTATGGTAATTCTATTTTTATTTTTTTGAAGAACCTCCATCCTGTCTTGCAGTGGGGCTGCACCAGTTTGCATTCCCACCAATAGTGCACAAGGTTCCTTTTTCTCCACATCCTCACCAACACTTGTTTCTGGTGTTGTTGGTTTTAACCATTCTGACAGGTGTGAGGTGATCTCATTGTGGTTTTGATTTGCATTTCCCTGGCGAGTTGAGTACCTTTTCATGTGTCTGTTGGCCGTCTCACCTCATCTTTAGCCAGAAATGCTAATATTGCTTAATACAAATAGGATTACTAATAATCCTATTCCCTCTGTGTGGTAGCACACAGAGAAAAAAGAGAGCGAGACTTAAAAGGGATGCATCCCAGGCCACATAGTGAGTCCAGGTTAGATCTGAAACACGCTCCTAAAGTCATAATAGCACCTGGCTATTTAGAGAAGTGGGAGAAAGAGGTTGTGTTAAATTAACTGGAAATCGATCCAAGTGACAAGGAAGAAAGGCCCAGGTTCCCACAGTGAAGTAAGGAGGAATCCCTATAAGACACAGCCCAAGCTATCTATGGTGGGTGCAGGGGGGGGTTTCAGTTTGCCACAGCAGCACTACATAAAAGCAACATATGTAGAGGTTGGGACACTAGCTTTGGGAGGCAAAAGATACCTCCACGTTTGAATCTCAGATCTACAGCTTCTTAGCTGTGTGATCTCAGCCATGTCCCTCAACCTCTCTGGGCCACAGGTTCCCCATCTATAGGATGGAGCTAATACTACCTGCTTTAGAGGAAGAGCTATGATAAATAGACTATAGGATGCCAGAAAAATACTTCATGCAGTGCCCAGCACACAGTAAGTATCCTACAAACGGCAGCTATCATTTACCCAATAATACATACCATCTATGTAAAGTATGTAAGATATGAATTTCCTTTCTGAGGTCTCCATCTGAGTTAAGCCTACAAACTCAGCTAGGAGTCCACAGTCAAGCACTGAGATTCTGCTGCCTCTGGGAAGCCCCTGTAAGCTTCCTCCCCAGTCCCCTTGGTCCTTTGACTTAGGGTCCCCACCCCTAGAAGAAGAAAGCACATGCAAGTCTCTGTTCTCTCAGCACTGTGTACCTTCCTCTGTTTTGGTCTGAATCATTTGAGGTTTAACTCCTTTTCTGGTCTCCGCCAGCTATGCTGTTGAAAGCCTGGCAGACATACAGATTTTGGTTTTCACATTTGTGTGTTCGGGGCTCAAGAAGTGCTAACAAAATCAAATTTCAAAAACAAACGAACAATCATGTCAGATTTTAATGAATATGATGCCAAAAATCCCCGTGAAGAGGAAAGATATTAAAAACTATCTGAAAAGAATAACCAAATCAAAGTGTCCCAAGCTCCAATTTTAGAACTCCTGAATCTAATACATAATACAGCTCAGCATTACCTCAATTGGACTCCCCCCCCCCCACCACCCCTCTGGTGTTCTCTATTTCGAGAAAGAAGGGAGAAATAAAGCTAGTGTCAAGAAATTGTTTAAGGGAGAAGTGGGGGAGAGGGGAAAATGGGGAATGGGCACTGAGGAGGGCACTTGTTGGAATGAGCACTGGGTGTTGTATGGAAGCCAGTTTGACAATAAATTATATTAAAAGAAGAAAATTGTTTAAAAATCTCATTCCTAGGAGATAGTCTGGTTAGTATACATTCAAGCTAACCTACACCTTCTTTAGAATTTGCTCAGGCTAACAGATACTCCACTCTATGATCTACCTTAGAAGATGTTAATCTTCAGAAATCCAACTCTTTAAGAACACTGGGATAGACATTTTAGGAAGCCTTTTCTACCCGTTTCCCTTACCCCCAAAAGAGGTGCCATAAAGCCTTTAAAAAGCACGTAAGAAATGCCCAGTGAATGGGATGACTCATGGGTATCTGTTCTTTAGTTCACCAGAAAATGACAGAATTACAATCAGTCAGAGTAGGTCACTAGCATGTCAGCTCCAGAAGAACAAGCTTTATCATCTGCTTCCTATTGTAACCCCAGAGCTTAAGACAGTGCTGGTCACACAGAAGCCAACTCAAATATTTGTTGAAAGGAGCTAAGGAATGAGTATTCTGAACGCTTCAAAGAATCAAAGTTTTACTGCCTATTCAGAGGCAATGGTCTTTTCACTTGTCAATACAGAGGCACATACTAAAGATGAAAAAAAAAAAAAGATCCTGGACAAATGGCATGCCTTCAAACAAGGGAAATTATGGCAGGCCTGCACTCACACCCTGGGTTTTGATATACAACAATGAAGAATAATGTGTGGCTTCTGAGAATCCACGTCTCTCAAGGTATCTTCCAATTGGATACTCATGATGGCCAAAGTCATAAGTCATTAGATTCTGATCAATACCCAGTTCAGCATTAGGTCATTAGTGCTCATTCAAGTAAAGGATGGATAACTGCGATCTTAGGAAATCATTTTAAAGATTCTTTATATACCATCTAGATAAAAATGCCAAAGGACTTGGTCTAATTGTTACTCTACTTCCTTTTTGTAGTCTGTCACCTAAACCACAGTCAGGTGCTGCCTGAATTCAAATACTGCAGCTCCTAGGAGCTTAATGCCATTTTACAACATTAGAAATAAACCAATGGAGTGGAGCCTATGGATGACCACTCTAAAGAATATGCGGGAAGAGATCAACTAAATGCCTAAGCCCAAACTCAAAAAGCTTAATAAAAATGCAAAAAAATATCTTGAACTTCCTAGTTTCCAATTTCATGTAATTTAAATACTTCTCCTTTGCTTAAATTCTCAAGAATTTCCATAACTGTCATAAATACTCAGAACAATAACAGCAGTTCTGATTCTGCCGAAAAGGAAGAAGAACTTGGTTAACTTGGGGTAGGGGGTCTTTGGCTGCAACACAAAAGTAGATAACCAAAGAAGCAAAGGCATTTGTCCCCCAAGTCTTCAACTATGATTCAAACTGGCATCCCTAAGTGCCAGTGCCCATTTATGTATTCTAGCAGGTTCAAGACCTTCTCAATCCATGAATGCGGTAACCTGCCTGCATACAAGGTGACGAGTTATTAATTGGAAAGCTTCAGTGCACTTTTCAAGTAAGGAGAGTGGCACCAGCTCATTGCTTTCCAGCGGACTTCTTTGGAAGGGATGACAACATTTCATATGCATCCATGCACAGGGCAGCTGGCAGCCCGGCCAACAGGAGAGAAACTGGCTGCCCAGAAAGGCAGAGGACTTACCCAAAGACACACAACAGTAGCAGGTCATCAATGGAAAGAAGGCACAATCCTAGGTGTTGTCTGAATTTCCTGGTTGTGCTCAGAGGCCACCCAAATGGTGATGGAAAATGGGCTGCTATCAGCTCTCGTCACCTCTGATGGGAAATCTCTTCCCCTATCCTCTGTCCTTGCTTCCTCCTTCTCTCCAATCCTCTTTTGTTCATCTTATTTCCCTCCTTCTCTCTCCTTTCATCCCTGCCTCCCACCCCTTTTCCCCTACCCTCCTTCCACCCCCTTCTGGCTTTCTCCCTGAGTGACAGCAATGTAAGCTGGAGGAGGGAGGCCTGTCTCTCCCTCTTGATTCATGCTGTTTATCCTGGCCTTGTAAACCTCTCTAATAACTCATGGCGATGGCACTGTGATGGGCTGGCAGGCAACTGCCGGCTTTGGGCAGCTCATGACTCCAGAAGATAATCACACTAATAAGAGGTTGAACAGAGACCGGACCCTCGGTCATGGAAAGCAGGACACGAAAGGCAGGAGAGAAAGATCCATTTCTGCCTAAAGGGCAGAAGCGATGGTACAAAAGCGTGGGCTCCAAATCATCCCACTACCCAAGAAACCCAACTCCTGGGATAGGTAGACAGACTCTAGAATTGATCCATCCGGGGTACCTGAAGACTCAGGAGCAGTGTCTATGGTTAACACTTCAGGGTTCCCTTCAAGCCACACATCTGATCATGGCACTCCCCGCTGTGAAAAATTAACTCTTCAACCACTAGCCTTGGTGCTAAGGCAGAAGCCCAGAATTCGCTGCCCTGTGCTTGGCAGCCTGCCTGATTTTGCCTCGTTGACCCTTTGGCTCTCTACCTTCCAAGCATCTCTGCACACTCTTCATCTGCCAGGAATGCCCTCCTGACTGCTCCACCTAGCTAACTCCAAGTTTGAGGTCTTGGCTTAAAGGTAAATTCCTCAAGGAACCCTTCCTTGATTCTACCCCCTATACTCTATCATGGGTCAGGTCTCACAGCACCACTGGTCCTCAATCATTATATATTATACTCCCCGGCCTAGAAAGGGGTTGTCCTCTCAAAGGGACCATCTCTCTGCTTCTAAGTTTTGATGGGCCTGCTCTTATTTATCATTTTTCAAATTTGTTTTGAGAGAGCGAGAGAGCTCATGTGCAACCCATGAGCACAAGCAGGAGAGGGGCAAGGGGAAAGGGAGAGAGAAAATCCTGAGCAGGCTCCGCACTGTCAGTGTGGAGCCCGATGTGGGGCTCGAACTCATGAAACGCAAGATCATGACCTGAGCCGAAACCAAGAGCCAGTCAGGTGCCTCTGATGGGCCTTCTTTTCAATGTGTTCTTTTCTCTACTTTGAAGGAACTTCACGCTGACAGAAAAGTCACAGGAATAGTACAGAAAATCCACAATACCATCCATTCTCATCTCCTCCCTCCCTCTCCTCTGTATGTATGTATGTGTGTATATTTTTCTGAAATCATTTTAGACTACATAGATCATGTCCTTTGCCCCTTATACTTAACATCCTTGTTCTTTGCAAATATATACGATCTCATGGTACAATTAGAACATTCCAATTGTGCCAACTGCCTTAAAAATGTCCTTTATAGCATTATTCCCCTATACAGGATCTAGTAGCACATTTAGTTGTCACAGCTGTTAAATCTCCTTTATATTGGAACAATTTCTCAGCCTTTGGCTTTCACAGAAGTGATAGTTTTGAACAATATAGGCCTTTTTTTTTTTTTTTTTTTTTTGGTAATAAAGTTCTACAATTGGAGTTTGTCTAAGATTCCTCATGATTAGTTTCAGGTTTTCCAGCCCTGACTGGAATTCAACATAAGTGATGTTATGTTCTTCTCAGGGCATCACATCAGCAAGCACAGGACATCCATCTACCCCTTGCCAATGATACAATTTTGATCTCCTGGTCATGACATCTGGATACTCCCCTGTGTGGATACCTTCCCCTTACAACTAATAAGCCATCAGTGGATAGACACTTTGAGACCACGCAAGTAGCTTGCCCCTCAAACTTTCTCCTCCAGATGTCAGCATCCATAGATTCTTGGCTTAACTAATCTTTACCATCATGGTTGCAACTTCCTCTATATTTGTTAGTGTTCCCCAGTACAGCGAAGTCCGGTCTTCTCCCGGTAGATGTTTCTGTCAGTACAGATTCCTATCCCTATTATATAGGAATTCCTATTTTATTTCACAGTTCTAATCCACAACTGTCCTCAATTTTGAGGCTCCTGGCTCAGATTATGGTCATTCTTCATAGCCACAGAGGGTACAACTAGCACTTACAGGGAGATACTACCAAGGAGGGTGGATTTTGACCTAGTCAAAGAAAAGGTTCAGAAGGATTCCAAATCGCCATCAACAGAACTAGCTGATTGGGGAAGTAGTAAGCTGCCCATCACAGGAAGTATTTAACTGTCTGTTGACTGCTCTTTCTAGAAAAAAAAACCATGTATCAGGTTGGGGCTTTTAGAGATCCCTTCCAAACCTTTGAGTTGAGACCTGCGACAGAATCCTGGAAAGGAAGAGAGCATGACATCTAGTTTAGAGGCATATTCAGAAGAATACTAACTGCTGACAAGGGAAAACATTCAGCCACCCGTTGGACACAATCCAACCAGGCTTGTAGAAGAGCAGGAGTGTAATGAGTGAAAGTCTAATCCCTAGTCCTCTTGATTTTTCTTGACCATCATTGCATGCCGGCCGCCATGTTAAATGCCAGGAGCCGAAAAAGACCACTCAGACCCAGGCCCAACGCAGAAACCAATGGAATGATAAAGGAGAGTCCCTCCAGCTCTGCCTGGGGGAGCTAGGAAAGATAGGGACTTTTCCAGAATGAGTGGGGGCTCATCAGCCAAAACAACTGCAACACCAAAATTCTGTCCAGCACACAACGGACTCCAATTCTGGGAAAATCTTAGACCAACAGAGATACACACGCACATATGTGTATGTTAAATACATACACACATACGTATGCACCTTTTTACATTTTATTTTAAAGGACACGTGTGGGAGAAGGCATGGACTTCAAAGTAAAGAGTACAATTGGTCAATAGTTCAGCATCCTGGTCAGAAAACGCTACTCCCCTCCTGCACCAAGAGATGGGTATTCACAAGACCCTCAGAGATTAAATGCTCTGAACTGACTGATAAACAATCTAGAGTAGTCACGTAGAACTCCTACGTGTACCTACCTTTTCAGCTCCTCACTTTCTGGGTCTCTGTCCTCTACACACAGAGCACAGGGTGTAAGCCCAGTAAAGTCCAGGGCAGAGACAGAGGTGCTAATGCCTGCCTTGCTCACAGAGTCCCCAGCAGAACCGAGCCTTGCTTGGAGGGGTGAGGGAAAGCAACCTGGGGGCCTCACAGGCAGCCCTGAAACTGGTCCAGTGGCTTAGGCCTAGAAAGGTCACTGTCTAGGCAAATTCATATCATCTCAATACATTCAGGGAAGCCTCCCCGTGAGCAAGGATAAAAACTGTGCTGGCAGACATTTCCGTAGCACCATACTTCGTCAATTCTGGACACCCGTGCTACCTACCGTTCACCTCTTCTGAGCCCTGACAGACCTAACACATCTATCATGCACACTCTAACACGGATACCAAAGCCTTGTCATCCTCGTACTCCTACCTTTCTAGAGGGCGGTTACCAGGAACACTGGTTTCCAAACACGTTTCATGTTTGATACCTACCTTGCACTTCCTAAGACTGCTACAAAAATCAGGCCATGCCTATTTTAAAGACAGAGAAACAGAGGCAGCGGAGGAAAAGGGCTCTGAGGGCCCATGGTTGGAAGCAAGGAAGCTGGGATGAGAGTGAGGCCTCTTGCTTTCACCCTTTCCCCTTTATCTCTTGCTCCCAGGGCTGGAAGCAGAGAAGGTCCTGGCAGAAATCCTGCACAGCCCCCAGATTCAGCCACAGTTGTGCTGCTAACGTATCGAATGGGACACGGTTGATGTGGAGATCAAAACTCCGCTCAAGTGCAAGTCCTCTCTTCTCTGAGGACCTCACCAAGAAGATGCTGCTCTTTCTTCCAAGGTTACAGGCCTTGCACACTTGTCTCTTTATTCCTAGCTTGGAGCACAATGCTGGCACACAGTCAGGACTCCAGAAATAGTTACTAACGCGAAGTGAAGGGAGGTAGATTCTTGTACGGGGTTCCGTGTCTCTAGATTGAGTGGGGAGATATAGGATATAGCAGAACAAGGAACAGAAGCTTTAGAAGCAAAATAACCCAGGTTAGAATCCCCTTGCAGACTAGTTGGGTAATACTGAGCTGAGACTCAGTGAGCCTCAGTTTTTGCAACTGTAAAATGGGGTGAATCTCGCCTACTCTGTAGGGATGTTGAGAAAACAGAAAGAGATTTGTCAAAGACTAGCATGAGTGATGAAGAGTGCGAGGAAGAAAAAATAGGTTTCAGTCCAAGATGGCCACAGAGGAAGAGGGAAGGGGAGGGGGTGGAAAAGGCAAAATGGGTGAAAGGGAGTGGGAGACACAGGCCTCCAGTTACAGAATGAAGGAGTCATGGGGATAAAAGGCACAGCATAGGGAATATAGTCAATAATAATACAATTGCGTTGTATGGGGACAGATCGTAGCTACACCTGCAGTGAGTATAACAATGGAGTTGAGTCACTATGTTGTACACCTGAAACTCACGTGACATTCGGGGTCAACAATTCTCAGAAAAGTTTGTGGGGGAAAAAGCGTGGGAGGAGAAAGAGATGAAAAGGAAGAAGTGTAGTGGACAGACTTCTAGAGGACCCCCAACTCTCCTCCCACTCAGCTTCAAGCCCTTGTACTGGCCCCTCGCATCGAGTAGGACAGGACCTGCGATTTGCTTTTAACCAACAAAATATGGCAAAGGACATGGTATGTCACTCCTACGATCATGTTACATCGTAGATGACAAATTGCTAGCCAACTTGCTCTAGAAACTTTCTCCCTTTCTGGCGTTGAAAAAAAATGAAAGCAACCACACTGGCGGCAGGAGGGGGTGGGCACCTGGGTGGCTCAGTTGGTTAAGCATCTGACTTCAGCTCAGATCATGATCTTATGGTTTTTGAGTGCAAGCCTCACATCGGGCTCTCTACTGTCAGCTCAGAGCCCACTTCGGATCCTCTGCCTCCCTGTCTCTCTGCTCCTCTTCTGCTCATACTCACACATGTGTGCTCTCTCAAAAATATATACAGACATTAAATAAAAAAGCAACCACACTAAGAGATGCACATGGCAAGGAGCCAAGAGGGATTTCTGAGAGCTAAGACTTCCAGCCAACCGTAAGAAATCAAGACTTACCTCCTATAACTGCAAGGAAGTGAATCGTGCCAACACTGAGTGAACCTGGTCCCCTCCCCAGTCAAGCCTCCGTGTGAGGACCCAGCCCAGGCCTACATCTTGACTGCAGCCTTGCAGAGGCACCGGACAAGCCATGCTTGCATTCCGACCCCCAGAAACCACGAGACGATACGTACATGCAAAGTGTGTGGCCATGTGTTACATGGCAAGAGGCAGCTAACACAAGGGGGAGGGAAGACAGAGAAGGGGAACCAGGCTCAAGCTCATCTTAAGAAACCCATCTTAGGACATCAGGGACCCTTGTATCTGAGTGGCAGCAGTTCTCCAAAAGTCATCAGCCAAGGCCAGCTTGCTTATGTTTTCAGGTACAATCTCCACAGATGTGAGCACGGCTACAACTATTAAAGGCCACTTTTCTCACACTGGAATGATAAGCAACTCTTCCAAAACAACACATGCCCAAGGGGCTGGGGCTTCTGTCCTTATGCCTTTTCCCTGGGCATGAGGCAGCCACAGAAGCTGCCAGCGACAACAATCAGCCTAATGTCATCTAATTGACCTCCTGCCTCCTGAGTCTGAGCTCTCAAGCAGGGATGCAGGGGGCACTTCCCTTAAGTCTTAAGGCTTGAGGCAGAGCTGCGCCCAGCCTGTGCCTGCCTTCCCAGGGAGAGCCCTCTCTCCCAAGCATGCGGCCCCAGCTCCCTTCCCCCAGTATTAAAACCAAAACCAACCTTCTGCAAAATTCAATCCTTTGATTTCTCAGTCCCAATTAAAGTTGGCAGGACTAAACCAATCGAGTAGTGCATTCTTTTGTTTTTGGTATTTACCAAATATTTGGAAATATTTATTTCCAAAATAACCCATTAAAAAAAAAATACCATCAGAGGGGGGAATGGAGAGCCAGACAGATCAGGGGCTAGAAAGGGACAGAGAGCCCTCCCCAAACCACCAGCACTTCCTTCCAGCCCTTCTCAGAGCATCAAGGGGGTCCTCTTATCGGAAAAAGCAAGCCGGCACCCAGGACCCCCAAGCACAAAACAGAATCGAATAAATGGTCAACCCACGTGGCAGAAACACTGTATTCTCCTGAGATTTCAGTGTGCCATGCCCCTTGCCCAGCTCAACAACCCCTTCTAGGTCTCCACCGTAACTCCTCAATCCCCGACGTAAAACCCACTCTTACCCACAACCTGGATAATCTGAGCCAGGAGGACGCCGTCTGTCACATCTTGCTGGAGGTCCTTGATGAGACGTTTGTGGCCCGACTTGGCTAAATAATGATTGGCCCAGTCCGTGTAGATCTGCAAAAACAAAAACAAAAACCAAAGAGGCAACTTTAGGAACCCGCTCAGATCCTATCCCGTGTCAGAGGCAGCTGCTGGGGCCTGCGCAGCAGCCAGGGTCCCACCAGCTCGCTACCCTGGGCCAGCCGGTGCCATTAACATGCAGAGCCTCGTGCTGAGGGCCATTCAGCTACCCATAGCCGGGCTTTCGCCTATTGAGAGCTCTGCCATCAAGAGGCAGGGAAAAGCTAAAGAAAGCTTCAAAGCATGCAAAGGCCTGAATGGGATGGGGACACAGAACTCAACAGTCTGCTCCAGACAGCTTTGAGAGGCAGTGCCTCTGAAGGCAAGAGAAGCCTCCCCCGCCCCACCGCCATCACCCCCCTTCCCCCCGCCCCTGCCCATCTTTTTCTCTTTATTGAGAAAACGTATGGGGAGGTTACCACCCAACAGGCATCTTTTAATGGGCCATTTCAGGGTAAGGAGGGCTATTGAGTTAGCAGAGCTCTCAGGAGCCTGGGTCCCTTGTAAAGAAGCCAAGTACACAAACACAGAGCCCCTCAATTACTCGTGTGTGAGTGGCGTTATTTACGGCCTCACGATCACCTCGAATGTAATCGGTTTCATTTAAAAGCCCAGCATCATTTTCACTGTTGGGATTCTGTGACTAATAAGAATTTTAAAAACCCAGCAAATTCTGACATATTTAAACACAGCACTAGTGCACACAGCATCCTGAAAGGCAGAGGCTAGGTCACCCATGGGATCAGGAAGGCAGACCCCCTTCAGGGACATACAGACCTGCTCCTGTCACAGAACTGTCACTACAAGAGAATCTTTTCTTGCAGAACAGCACAAGAAAACTCACCTGAGATCTTTCTCCCTAACTGGAAAAAAAAAAAAAAAAAAAAAAAGGCCAAAAAACAAAATTAGACACCTCGTCAATTTTGAGTACTAGGTTCCACAGATTTGTGAGTCTACAGAGGGACATGTAGGCCCTATAGGTCGGCACCCTTTCTTCTCCCCTACAGGGATACGAACAAATGACTGCTCAAAAGAGAATACCGTACCCCTGCTGGTCCATCTATTAGTAACAAGTTCACATACTAACTCCCATGACATCTCCACCCAAACGGAGGTGATCACTGTATCTCCAGCAGGCCTGCTCGGAGATCTTGTGTGTGACTTCTAGAGCAGGGGGAGCCCTCCCCTCACCCTGGCTCTCCTCCATTCTATTCTTCCAATGGGTCCAGAGTAATCTCAAGCAATGGGGCACTGCCCCTTGAGGCTCGTAAAATGGGGACAACAAGGCCAGGGACTGGACTCGCAGAGTGGGACCCGTTAGGGAGCCTCATTCTAAGACGGGGCGAGGCAGAGAAGCACTTCCTACTTCATCAAGAGCAGGGGACAGACACCCCCTGGCTATTCCCACCCCCAACCTCAGAGCTGGGTCTTCCACCGCAGAGACCCACGAGCTGAAGAGGTACGCCGCAGGATGATTCTGTGTCATACCTCGGTCCAAGGCATCTAATCCTTAAATCCATGTTACTTTCCTGCCCTAGGATTCTCAAGTTGTCAGAGATCAAAAGCCTAATAAAGCAAGATCATTTTCGATTCTGTGATCACCGAGAAAGCGAAGGACATGGGGAGCCATCTTGGTCATTTTACGGCCAGTCCTAAATGCCAATGATTATTAGATTGTTAAGAGGGAGAGAAAAAACATGAGAAGGAAAAGAGGCAGACCCGGGTTCAAGTCCCAGTTCTGAAGGTTCCATGGGGTAGGGATTTGGATCGCTTTTGTCCAGTGATGTGTCCAAGGTGGTTACACCATTAGCACATAGTTCTCAATATGGGTCTGTGAAGAATGGATGAAGGACCTCAGGCAAGCTCTTTAAACTCACTGAAGCTAGTTTTTCTTAGCCATGAAATGGGATCAACACCATCTACTTGTCAGTTATTATGAGGACTGAGTGATAAAACCTTTTTTTTTTTTAAAAAGGGATTTATGCACAGTAGGAGCTTAATAAATGACCTATAGTGCCTACTGTATACCAGGCACCAGTATAAACACTTTGCACATATTAATTCATTTAATACTTATTCTAGGAGGTGGATACCGTTGTTAGGTCTATTTTTTTTTTTCCAGAGAAATGTGAAACATAGAGAGGTAAACTAACTTGTCCAAGGTAACAAGTGGCAGAGTCAGGATTTGAACCCAGGCTGACTGGCTCTGTAATCCCTTAGACATTCAACAATGCTCCTTCTCTGAATACAAATACAAATGTTATTCCTAGCTTTTACCTCCTCCATGACACTCTCCTACGGACTCTAGGCTCATTCCCCTATTCAGTTATGTTCCGGCTGAAAGAATTGAACAATAAATAAGCAAAAACCCAAAGCCTAGTTCTATCCCTTGCTGTCTGAATGCCCTGGGGCAAGTTACTCAACTTGTCTGAGCTTCAGTTTACTCAGCTGTAAGATGGGCATAAGAAAGACTACTTCAGAAAGCAGTTATGAAGACTTTTACATCTAAAGGGCATAGCATCTGCCACATGCTAAGTGTTCAGTAAATAAAGTATTTAGAAATGTGGCTACCAGCATTATGAAATGGGCCAGAACAAAATCAGCCCAGCCTCTCCCCTGAACCTCCAGGACACAGACGACTCAGGGACTCCTTCTCCTTCTCCCTCACAAGGTAGAATTTCAGGAGTGAAGCATCCACCATCTGGAATCACAGACTATGACGGACTGAAAGAAAAGGAGGTCAGAGATTGACCAGGCTGGTTCCTAGAGCCAAGCTCCCTTCCCCAGCTAGGAGATGCACCCAAGATGCCCTCAAGCACTACAGGGATCCCACAAGCTACGTCCGAAGGACTGTGGAAACATTCCAAAGCTTAAAGCCATCCACCCCCAAGATCATCAGCTGAGGGGAGGAGGGGTCATGGACAAGGATACTGCTGAGTGGGAGGTGATGCTGGTACCTCTTTTCATTCTCTTCCTGGAAGTTAAAGGTACTTTAAAATAGATCTACTCTCCAAAACCAGTCTTCTGCATGTCCACACAATCCAGCAAGAAACCAAGGTTAAGCAAACTTTTTTCAACAAGTTTATGTGTGTGTACACACACACACACACACACACACACACACACACACAACCTCACCTTGGAGCCATGGTGGGGCCATGTGGGTATCTGGTATATCAAGGAGAACTTCTACAGTGGTCAGAAATGGCTCTGCCGAAGAAGTGAGCTCCTCTACCCAAAAACTATGTAAAAGAAGAGCCTTTCTTTCACTTTAGCCTACCACACACCACTGCAACTTTGTCTTCCCAGAGCACAGCTCTAGGAAGCTGTGCTCCTGCTCAAAAAAAACAACTCATCAACAGCTCCCCACTTCCCACTGAATTCAAGTCTGGCTTTTCACACTGCTATTCAAGGCAGTCTGATCCACCCACTCTATCCCAGACCGCGCTCAACCCTTGCGGGGGAGGCGGTGTATGTGGAAGTTAAGAGGATAGGCTTTGGAAATGACCAAGTACAGCTGGCCCTCAGCCCCGGGCAAATGAATTTCCATTAACCTTTCTGTATCTCAGTTTTACCCTCCATGAAATGGGGATTATACCCAAGGTATTATAAAACAGCTGGCAAACCGTGACCCAGGCCAAACCCAGCTGACCATCTGTTTTTTTGTAAACAAAGCTCTATTTGGAACACAGCCACACTCACTTGTCATCTTTGGATGCTTTCATGCCACAGCGGCACAGTTGAGCAGCTGTGACAGAGAACTTTTGGCCCGTAAAGCTTTAAATATTTACCATCCAGCTCTTTACAGAAAAGATTTGCCAGTGTTACAGGGACTGAGAGACCACGCCCACCATACCAAGTGCTCAGTGGTCATGATTACCATCACCTTCAGGAAAACTTGACCCCACAATTCCCCATCTCTGAATTCATGCCATCCTATCTGCCTGAGTACCTCCACCAGGGTCACCTGGCAAGGCTCAATTTCTAGGTCAGTCCCTCCATGAAGTCACTCTGGATTTCCCGACTGCATCCTGAGCTACACACGATGCAGAGATTGTAGATAACACGTACGTCGGTGCCATCTTCCCACCTTCACCACCAGATGTGGGCAGAGACCATGCATGTCCCACCCATCTTTGCTGCTCAGCAGTGCCTCCCTAGGTGCGGGCCCACAGCAGGGGGCCGCATGTGGTTGCCAAGTTGAGCTGAACACAGAAAGAGGGCAAATCTCCGGGAAACCAATTACATTTGAGATAAATAATGTAAGTCCTCAGCAAATCCTCAAACCAGGATTTCACAGCTCTTTATTGATTCAAACAGGAAGGGACAGAGAAAATAAATCATGCTGTGGCTCAAGCTCATTAATCAGGACCCATCCAATAAGAGTCATTAATTATCCGGAGTTTCCCCTCCCCTCCCTTCTCCCCAGCTCTCAACTTTTTAAAGAAGTCACAAGCAAACACCTAGATTCATTGTAAGAACCCATTTTTAGGGGCCAGGCTAAGCAGAGACATTATTCAGCCCCATCTCCTTCACTTGCTCTTTCAGTAGCACGTGCATGGAGTACCATTCTTTCAAGGGGCACCCTTGGAAAATGAACTCACAACATCCCTAGTCATCGGACTCCATCAGCTTTGGCAACTCACAGAAATGGCAGCGATGCGTGTTTCAAAGATTTTAAGCCAGGGCTAGAGCACGCAGAGCTTCCTGTCCAAGCCTCAGCGTCCCAGAATCAGCTGTTCCAGAGCAACTCGGATGGAGAGCTCCACGGCTGTAAAGACTTGGGGGCTGCGGATGCTGCTACCCTGAGTGATCCTCGTTCTCCAAGCTTCCAGTGGCAATGGAGAAAAAAGGACCTCATGGTAGGAAAGAGCGCAACCACCATTCCCACCTCCACCTCCCTCCAAGTCAGATCATTCTAGAACAAAGCTCCAGAATAACTCTGCACTAGTACGTGAGGAGCCCTTTCTCACTCGGTCCTTCATCTCACCAGCTGCCTTTTCCCCCACCCCCTCCTAACAGGAGAATCAGTACTCCAGAAGCACTCAGCGAGGGAGAGAAGCTGCTGTCAGAAGCTGGAAGAGATAAAAGGGGGAAAGCAGGCAATGACAGCTGAAGAGCGAATTCGTTTTGACTCACTTATTACCCCTGACAGAATTTCAAGGAGTGCGTCATTTGTTTGCTTATAAGCAATCATTCCGTATCCACATCATTCCGTATCACAGAGGCAGAAATCAAAGCAGGAAAATTTTGACAGATCAATTGAAGTAAAAAACCTGATTATTAGTTGTAACAAGAAAACTGATAATAATTGCACTGCGTTCCATCAGTGGGGATAATGTTGCTAAATTTATACGGCAATTAGCTCTCAGTGAAGGGGCGGGGGTAGCACTCCGCGAAACCCACGAACAATTCCACTGAGGAACTGCACCAAAAGTTGGGGCCATTTACAACTCAGCTAGAAATCCCCAGACCAATATGCCGGACAGCCTGATGGATCCAGAAGGCAGTGGGCAGGAGGACAGCCATTCCAGGAGAGAGACAATAGAACCAAGCTTTCAGAAGGAAGTGCCAAGGCGGAGATTAAAGTCAACCAGTCATGTAGCATCAGAGGTGGTTTCCAGTCAAGCAGGTGCAAAGGAAATGCTGCTGTTTGGCTACAGTTCAGTGGAGGTCTGGCTCCAGACTTTGGCCACGTCCTCAACCCAGTATTTCCATGACTAGGCAGCATGTGATTAAATGGCTTAGTTCTGATGGTTCTGAAGTAGAAGAACGATATTGCAACAACATCTAGAGCGCTCACCTAGTGCCTGAATACCACAAAGAATAACTATTCAATGACTAACAGTTTCAAGAAAATCAAAATGTACCATCTGTTATCAAGGGCAAAGCTGGAAACACATTGACTGCTGCATCTCCAGCATCTAGCAAGGAGCATGGCACCTACCCCACACATGCAGCCATGTGTCCACAGGACCTTTAACTGCATGGGATGGGTGAGGGGCGTCGGAGTAGCTGCTGACTTTTTCCCCCACACCCCTTCTCTCAATATAGACCTCTGCCTTGTTTAAAACCACTGCCTCGAGGGGTGCCTGGGTGGCTGAGTCGGTTAAGCACCCGATTTTGGATTTCGGCTCAGGTCATGATCTCATGGTTCATGGGACAGTGCTGAGAGCACGGAGCCTGCTTGGGATTCTCTCTCTCCCTCTCTCTCTGCCCCTCCCCGGCTCAGGCTCACATGCTCTCTAAAGAGGTAAAAATTTAAAATAAATAAATAAAACCACTGCCTCAAAATAAACACTCAGGTGAAATGGTATCCCTACACACTGGAGAAAGAGGTGGCACACAGAGAAGTCAATCTCTTTGTTCAAGATGACACGGCACAGGAGAGGCCGGGCTGGACCAGTGGCCCCGCCCCCCTGGTTTCTCAAGAGAAGAATCCAGTTCTGTTCTGTGTCCCCAGTGCTCACAACATGCCCACCCTGAAGGGCAAGGACTCTCCTTCCATCTTCATCTCGGCCATCTGATGCATTACTCAGGTCGTTTGTGGTTTTTCCATCAACCACAGCCATCACGAGGGCAGGGTGTCTACACAAGGGCAGTCTCAGGAGCTGGCATGGACCAGGGCGGAGGTCTGGCTCTGCGTCTTACCAGCTGGGTGGCCTTGGTGAGTCACGGCCCTGCTGAGCATCTGCGTCCCTCACTTGTGTGGCAGTGATACACAGGGTTGCTTTATGGACTAAAGAAGAGCATGTATGTAAGTGGTTAACACAATGTCTGGCACACAGTATTAAGTAAGTGGGGGTTACTGATATTCAAGTCAATAAACCCTTGACTAAGTTAGGGGGAATAAATCATTCTAGATTGCTCAGAGTTGATCCTTCTGAGAGCCATACCTATTTAGAAATCTTTCCCAAATGGATTATCATGATCCCTGCTTCTTAAATTAACCTAATTTTACTTCTTTCTTGATGGCCCACAGACATTAGCATAGGTAACAGCGTTTCGATGCACACACAGATGCCCTTAGGGCCTGCTGAGCCCTCCTTAAAAGATCCCATAGTCCTTTCAAATTGGGTACAAAGTTAACATTCAAGCAGGAACTTTGAAGAGACTTCTCCAGCAACGAAGATACGAAAGCAGAAGGATTCTGTGGCACACCTTTGGGCTGCCCCAAGGTTCAATAGGGAAGACTTTTGGTCAGTCTCCAGTCAGAGAAGAGTGCGAGAAAGCTGGGCTCCAAGAGCACTGAGTGAGACATTGACTGGGTTCTAGATCCCTTACCTGGGCACATGCAAAATAGTACTGTCCACTCTCAACCTACATTTTCTAACATGCACTTATATATACCAAGGAATAGACCTCTTTCTCTGGAGCCAGAAGATAGAAGCATTGGGAGGGAGGACCCCACTGCCGGATTTCATTGCTCTGGGTTTCCATCTTGCTCCACATTCTGGCACCATCCTTCCTCCTCCTTGACCTCCGAATATCAAATCAACATAAACCACTTCGAGCCACATGCACGCCTTGACGGCAACAGTCTGAGCACGACCTGTGCCAGGTTTTGCTCTTGCTGTGGTCTTGTGTAGGACAGCAACGCCCATCGGCCAGATGCCTGCGATGAATGGAGTAAAAGAACGCCTTCTAGAGTCAGACCACTTTAGTTCCGACCATGCCTCGACCACTTCCCGGCAGACTTATCTTGGGCAAGTTACTTAAACTATCCAAGCCTAAGTGTCCTCATTTGTAAAATGAGTCAACCACCTATTCAGTTTATTCGGAGACTGAGTGGAGATCACCTAACAATGCCTGGCACATAGTAGGTATGTTAGCTAGGATTCTAATTACCATGAAGATGATGACCTACAAGATGAACACCCTGCAAACAATGGACTCCTTTAGTGCCCCGCTCACTTGTGAGGAAGATACTATTTGCCCCATTCTACAGATGAGAAAGTTGAGGCTCAGAGCTGAAAGGACTCTCCCAAGATCACATGAAATGTATGCAGGGTTTAAAGGCAGTGACTGGCTCTCGGAAACTTTCCACTGCTACTGAGAGGCCCACCCAAGGAATCACCATCCACAGAAGGTCAACTGTCATGGTAGTGTGGGAAAAGCAACAAGGGCTATTATTGCATAATAGCCACAGTGTCACCCTCTCCTGCCCCTGGGAACAGAGCTGGCCGCTTGTCACTCAGGACCAACAGATCTAAGAGTGGAACGGACACTTTCCCATGTCACCAAAGCTCAAGGCCGACATGATTCACAGCAGCGTCACTATAGTAAAAACTGAAATGCCAATATAACACGAGTTACCATGGTCGGGCTGCCCCTGAATCGGGAAATGCTCAGGAGTCAGGTGCCCCAGCTCTTCCAGTCTGAAGTAGGGCAAGGCTGGCCTAGGACCCTGTGCGGATCTAGGGGCCATGCCTGGAAATAACCCCACAGCCGTACAATGATGGCATGGTCTGTCAGGAGCAATGACAAGCCACAGGTGGGTGTGCACAGCAGCTTCAGAGGTTTTGAAACGGTCTTTAAAAAAAATAAATACACCAGGCTGGTGAACTCTCCAGGATGAGTACATAGGTTCCTGCTTATCCCACACCATGGAGTAATGCCTGGGATCCCCTCTCTTGCTGCTGTCATCCTGGAACATGGGGTGCACCGCACCGTACCGTACCTCACAGGAGAGGTGGGACTCTCCCTTCTTTTCCTCACTTGATCACGACCACCTGCTGCGAGGGGTGTGCGCTTCTGTGGGGGGGCCTACTGTGCATCACGTGTCTTATACCTGTGCTCTCATCTATAGGCTCTCCCCACAGGAGTGCCAGCTCCCAGAAGACAGGAATTCTTAGCTGTTTTACTCATTGCATTTTCTGCAAAAACATCTGGTAGAATGCCCAGCGTGTATTAGGTGCTCACTAAATACCTGTTGTATAAATGAATGATCACCTCCATATTACACACTGGAAAACAGAAGCTCTAAAAGGTTAATACATGTGCCCAGGGTCACACAGCTAATAAAAGGGGATCCTCCACTTGACCCAGAAAGCCTCGCCCCACAGCCACCACCTCTCAGAACAGCAAAATGTGGATCCAAGTCTCCCTTGGGCCTGCCTAAAAGCCAAATAAGGCCACCCAAGGATCAAGACTGGAATGCTTACTGGTTGCTTGAGAACAAAATCAGGGCCCCCTCTGCAGGACTTCCTCCCCACCCCCTCCAACCTTAGGCACAGGATTGGAACAACATTCAACCACGAGGTCTGGTGGCTCCGAGAGAGCCAGATGTCCTAGCCCACTCGAAATGTCTGGAGTATTTTTTCTCCCTTCCTAGGTTCATTAGTTACTGAATACACATGCCCTCCTTCCCAGGGCTTCCTCCGTGGCTGTGATGGAAATTAGGCCCTTCCCAGAAGCTGAGGCAGCCGCTGCAAACACTCTCTTGACAGCAACCATCTCAAAACTCAAGAGCTTTTCAGGGATGCCTGGCAGGGCAGCCACACCTGAGGGGCTGACAACCACCTGAGCTAGTATTCGGGCGCTCTCCAGTCTGCTCATCAATGTGCCTTTTATGTATTAGCCTCCATCTGGCTTCCAAAAAGCCACAGTCCCCTCATCTGCAGACCACAGGTAGAGGGGTGACCAGCAATTGTGCTTCTTGGCCACTCCATCCAGCCCAAAGGCCTCAGCTCAGCTAGACAGGCACAGCACCCCCAGGACTTTGGGCCCCACCAGGCCCAACCAAGACCTTGGAGTCCCACGTGACCTCTGACAGGCTGCTTGACCTCTCAAGTCGGTTTCCTCTTCGCAGGATTGTTGAATCGACAGGGACTGGACATCACAGCTCAAGAACCCCACGTGTGTTTGGACACAGAGCACACCAGGGTCTTTTCACCACGGGCAAACGACCTCTCTCTGGGCCTCAGCTTCCACTTCTGGAAAATGGGCTATCCATCTGTTATCTATCATGAGGACTACAGTGTCCATCATGAGAACAGAAATGTTTCCAAGACGCTTAGCACAGCATCTGGCACACAGGTGGTACCTTCATATGTCCGTTTCCTTTCCTGCCTCGTCTCCAGGTCCCCGACTACCAACCCTCTGGCCCACCACTCACAGCACAGGCTCCGTGCCATGCTAACCTTCAGTCGCCGCTGGAACGGGGGCGGTTTCTGGTCTGGCATGTCCTCCCTCATCCCCTCCACTCAGCAGGATGGCCCCTTTTCCTAGACACCAAACCCGACTCCAGGCTTCTCTCCCTTTTTCTGAGATCCTGGGGTCCTCACGCTTCAAACATCTTGTGTGCTGGCTCCCCAAACCCTACGCCCTTGCCCACACGGTATTCTCTGCCAGCGGTGCCATCACTACCCCACTGCCTGGCAAATGTCTACTCGGTCTCCTAAAACCCGGGCCAAGGGTCAAGCCCTCTAAAGCCCTTCCCAGCCTACTTGCTCACGCTCATCAGAGTTACTGGTTCCTTCTTCTTGGATCCAAAAGCACTTTGCACGTGCTTTTTATCATGGCTGTTATACCTATTCACCTTTCTCCAGTCAGGAGCTTCCCCGGAATAGAGCACAAGTGCTGTAACATCTTTGAAACATTGGCGCCATGCCGGACTCACTGCAGGGGCTTCATCAACAAGCATGCGCTGACTTCCTGGAGGGTAAATGGATGGGTTAATGGAAGCAAAATGAAGGAACAGACTGGTTAATGTTCAGATGGGTGGACATATGGATGGGTGGGTACGAGAAAAGATAGGTGAATGATTAAATGGGGAGAGGAGTAGACAGATGGATAGATAGAATGGGTGAGTAAATCTGTTCCTTTTCATTGCCTAGATTAGAAAGTCAATGCAATCAGGATGGTGTTTCACCTATCTTTCAGACCAGTCAGTGCACAAGGCCTAGAACAGGAACTGGTAGGTAACATTTTGCTGAGACGATTTCCAGGAGCATAGTAGCAGGACCCTCTTGACAGCGGGCATTTAAAGCTATGTAACAAGATACAAACACACACAAAACATACAATGATCTACTAGAGTGGGCTCATACTGGGTCAGGAGAGTTGATAAGTTTTATGAACCTTTGTGAGCTGGTTGTTAAAAACAGTCATTATTTATAATGGCTCGAATTTCTCAGAAAGAAATTAGAAAAATACCATCAAAAAGAATAAAATACTTAGGAATAAATTTAACCACCAAGGTGAAAAGCCAGGTGTACTGAAAGCTATAAACCATTAATAACATTGAAAAAGACACACATGGAAAGATAGTCCATGTTCATGGATTGGAAAAACATTGTTAAAATGTTCATACTACCCAAATCAATATACACATTCAATGCAATTGCTATTAAAATTCCCGTGACATTTTCCACAGAAATAGAACAATCCTAAAGCATGTATGGAACCACACAAGACCCTGAATAGCCAAAGCAATCTTAAGAACAAAACTGAAGGCCTCACATGGTCGGATTTCAAACTATATTACAATGCTAGAGTAATCCAAACAGTTTTTATTGGCATAAAAACAGACATTTGACAGCCACAGGCAGAAAGAATGAAACTGGACCACTGTCATGCTATACACAAAAAGTGCCTCAAAATGGATTAAAGACTTGAATGTAAGACCTGAAACCATAAAAGTTCTGGGGGGCGGGAGGAAGAGGAGGTAAGCTCCTTGCCATAGGTCTTGGCAACGATTCATTGAATTGGACACCAAAAGCAAAGACAAAACAAACAAATGCAGACTCACAGATACAGAGAACGGGTTGGTGGTTGCCAGAGGTGAGGGAAAAGGGGGCAAACAGTTGAAGGAGAATCAAATACAAATGTCCTCTTAAATAAGTCATGAGCTCACGTACAGCATGAGGAACACAATGAATAGTACGGTATTAACTTTGTATGGTGTCGGGTAACTAGCCTTACTGTGGTGATCATCTTGCAGTGTATACAAATACTGAATTCCTATGTTGTACATCTGAAACTAATAGTGTATGTGACTTACACCTCAATAATTAACAACAAACAAGCTGGGCTACATGAAACTAAAAGGCTCCTGCACAACAAAGAGAATCATCAACAAAGGAAGGCAACCTACTGAAGGGGAGAAGATAGTTATTTACAAATCATATAGCCCATAAGGGGCTAATATCCAAGATCTATTAAGACCTCCTAAAATCCAATCACAAAAAACTGAATGTGACTAAAAAACCAGAAAGATCTCAACAGGTACTTTTCCGAGAACGACCTACAGGTGGCCAACAGGTGGTTGCAAAGATGCTTATCAGTAACCATCAGGGGAAAGCAAATCAAAACTTCAAGGAGAGATCACCTCACACCTGTCAGAAGAGCTTTTTCCAAAGCATAAGTAACTATTGGCGAGGAAGCGGAAAAAAAGGAAGCTCTCCTTCACTGCTGGTGGCTATGTCACATGCTGCAGCCACTAAAGAAAGCAGTGTGGAGGTTCCTCCAAAAATTAAGACTAAAAATACCAGATGATCCAGCAACTCCACTTCTGGGCATCTACCCGGACAAAACACACTGACTTGAAATGATACATTCACCCCATGTGCACTGCAGCATTATTTACAGTAACAAAGGTATGGAAACGAGCCACCACAGATAAATGGATAAAGCAATCGTGATACACCTATAGGAGTATTATTCAGCAACAACAAGGAATGAAATCTTGTCATTTGTTTCAACACAGATGCACCCCGAGGTCATTTATGGGAAGTAAAAGAAGTCAGACAGAGAAGGACAAACACCGGATCATCTCTCCTGTATGTGGAATCTTAAAAAACAAGCTCACAGATAAAAAGAACAGATTGGTGGTTGCCGGGGGGGGGGGGGGGGGGGGGGGGGCGGAAATGGGTGAACTGGTTTTAAATAAAGTGTCTAAAATTTTATTCTTTAATTCAAAGACTGGGTTTTCATCTTTGGGCAGTTTTTTGCTTGTCCAACTTTGCATTACCAAATTGATCTAAAATTATTCAAAATATTCTCTGAAGGGATTAACATGATCTCCGCGATTAGATATTCCTGGTCCCTCTCCAGTGTTTTTCTGGAGGGATTCTGAATCCCCAAAGGCCACTTCAACCACAATTACGATTACAGAACCAGTGAGAAAAGAACCTGTGATGATCTGAGACACCCCTGAATTTACAGAGGAAAAAAAGCCCATTGAAATGGAATTATTTTTATGTTATCCCCAACCCCATATATTTATATATGGCACTGCATTTTCCTAAAAATAAGGCCATAACTTAAAAAAAATAAATACATGAAGCAAAAATGTCGTTCTTGTGGATCCTCAAGCTTAACTTAGAAAAGTGAACAGTCTGCAGGGACCTGTTGGGGGCTCAGTCGATGGAGCGTTTGACTCTTGATTTCAGGCTCAGGTCATGATACCCGGGTTGTGGGAGCAAGCCCCGCGTTGGGCTCCACACTCAGCATGGAGCCTGCTTGAGATTCTCTTTCTCCCTCTGCCCCTCTCCCCTGCTCATGTTCTCACTCTCTAAAATAAAAAAAAAATTAAAAAAATAAAAACTGAACAGTCTGAAAAATATTTAAAATTGTCTCATTAAAATTCCTTTTCCAATCTTATTGAGATTTAATTGACATACCACAACCTGAATATACTGATAGTGTACAATTCGATGAGTTCTGACCCATGAAATCATCCCTACAATCAAGATAAAGTTTCTCCCAGCCCCAGGAACTTCCTTGCAACACTTTATTTTTTTGTTTTCAATATATGAAATTTATTGTCAGATTGGTTTCCATACAACACCCAGTGCTCATCCCAAAAGGCGCCCTCCTCAATACCCATCACCCACCCTCCCCTCCCCTCCCTCCCACCCCCCATCAACCCTCAGTTTGTTCTCAGTTTTTAAGAGTCTCTTATGCTTTGGCTCTCTCCCACTCTAACCTCTTTTTTTTTTCTTCCCCTCCCCCATGGGTTTCTGTTAAGTTTCTCAGGATACCTTGCAACACTTTGGAGTCTATCCCTCAGCTCTACTAAGGTTGCAAAGCTAACACGGATCTGCTTTATGTCACTACAGGTTCATTTGGCCTTTCTAGAACTGTATAAACAGTTTAATTTACATACAGTATAATTTTTGAAAAACTATATAAAACAATTAAATTTCATAAACGTGGTACTACTCAAAACTCCTTGTTTCCTACTTTATGACATTTTACTATTGTTTAGGCTCTTCGGGTTATTTACAGCTCTTAGATCTGTGTGAAGGAAACGGAGCACATCTCTTCCCAACCCTGTGCAGAGCGGTCATTTTGGTAAAGTCAGCCTTGATAGAAGGAGTTACCACGGAAAACAAGTGCTATTCATCAGGATTTTTTTCCTTGGAAAACTGATTGTTAAATGCCACTAGGATACAAAAGGTGAAATGGGAAAAAATTATGTCACTTATTCCCACCCCCACCTTCCCCAAGGAGGTTTCTTTGTTATGCAGAAGAAGGAGCCAGGGGATGCAAATGTAGGGGAGTGGAGACGGAGATTAAATGCTTTGCATGAGAAAAAGTGAATTCAGAAGAGGGAGGGGAGGTTTGGAACTCCAGAGACTGGGAAGCGGAGAGGTTGTGGGATGGGAGGAGGGAGAAACCCTGGAGACAAGATCGTGAGGCATTAAATAAAGTTGTACACTATAAATGCTCCCCTCTGAAATCTTCAATAAAATCTAGACTCCTACCAGTGCTTTCTAGGGTAAGCGGACTCCTTCCGAGGAAGGCCTAGAGGTGCCAAGGCCTGCCTCCCGGCGAGCGAAGGGACGGGACGGGATAGAGTGAGCCTGAACCCAGGTTAGGTTACTTCCGGCTAAGAGAGTGTGGGGGTCTACCCACAGGGCCAAGTGGGTAGACGGGGAGTTAGTTCATGGTGTCCCTTTGCAGCACCCAATGGGGAATTTGTCATGGGGGCACTTGTTCCAGGAATACTGGCTGAAACCCTCTCTCGGCTTGCGTCAACCCTCCTCCCACACAGGCCTCCTGGGTTTTGGTGAAGGTCTCTCTAATCTTATGGTGCACAGCTTCCTGGCCCCTCCTGGCCCCCCACACCGACCCCCCCCCCCCGCCCCTGAAGGTGTCTCAACTGGCCCTACTTACAGTGGTCTCCCTGCACGGGGGACCTTCCCAGGCACGGGGCCTGACCTTGTCTCACCCCGACCAGGGTGCTCCCAACTCCCCTGACTCATTTCTTTCCATCAGGCTTGTTAGGTCCCAGGCTCGCCGCTTTCCAGGGATGGCCTGGTGAGAATCACTGTTCCCAGCTAACATTTACATCTCTAAATGGGATCATCAATGGTTTAAAGGCCAGAGATTCGGAAATGTAATCACTCTGGCAGGCTTAGGAGTGATTTTTTTTTTTTTTTTTTTTTAAATGGTAAAAAGGTTTGTGGTTTTGGTTTCTTAGGGCCAATCCCAGACCACTGCAGGTGAGTGGCTATATAACCTGTAGATTGCTTATTAAAATTCACAACACCCAAGGCAAACCCTTGCGCATGCTTGTTGTTTAAGGATGCTCCCTTGCCCAGGAAGCCTGAGTAGTGGATGCTAGTTAAAGGATTAACCCTGGGTCAGATTTCTCAGAAAAGATTATAGAGCAGCCTGATTTATCAGGGAGAAGCCCTCAGAGACGGTCCCAAGCGTGGGGTATGGACAGTCCCCCTTTCCAGCAGGAGAAGGTGTGACTTAAGGCAAGGTGGTAGGGTCCTTCTTTAGTTCTACCTAGAAAAATTAGGAGGTACAAGACCCTAGGTAGGGGCCCAGATCTCCTTATTCTCCCCACTGCCAAACAGGTTTATGGTTGGCACATCAAGGGTAACTTCCGTGAACATCTATTTTGTGACAAGGAGAAAATGTTTGCGTAGTTACAAGTGTGAAGTCAGATCAGACCTCTGCTGAAAACAAGAAAATGGGCCCAAAGGGGAGTTGCTTATACTAAGTCCCACATCACTGAACTTGAGACTTAATGACAGTTTTGCCTCCCCCAGAAAATCATCTTAAACTGTCAGTCAAGAATCACCTGTTCAGCCCTAGCTAGGTAATCTGCCCAATTTTGCCGATAAAAGTCTTCCCTTTTGCCGATAAAAGTCTTCTCCTCTGGGACCCCTTCCATCCACTAGACTGGACACAGTCTGATTCTAATTGATTTTTTGTTCAAACAAGCTCTTAAAATGTTTAATATGGGGGAACCTGGGTGGCTCAGTCGTTTAAGTATCTGACTTTGGATCGGGTCATGATCTCATGGTTTGTGGGTTCGAGCCCCACATCAGGCTCTCTGATGTCAGCACAGAGCCTGCTTCGGATCCTCTGGCTCCCTCTGTCTCTCTGCCCCTCCCCCACGCTTGCTTTTGCACGCGCACACGTGTGTGCACGCGTGCTCTCTCTCAAAGATAAACATTTGGAAACAATATTTAGTGTGCCTTAGTTGATCTTTTAATACCCTGGCTTTACCTCTTATACAAACCCAGGTAAATCACTGAAACTCAAGCTCAGTTTCATCTATAAAACGGAGAAAATAACAGCACCTAGCATAAACTTCTAAGGATCAGAGGAAGAAAAAATGTGAGCACCTGTGAGCACGCGCACACACACAGGTACTCAGTGAAATGTAAAGAAGGCCCAGGTACTCAAAGTCACTGGGCCCAGGGGAACCTTAGAAGGTCCGACATCCTCACAAGTGTTCAGGGAGCTACATCCCACTGGGCACAGTGCTGGCCAAGACACTTCTGTGCCATTTGTGGGAAAGATGCACAGGCTTTAAAATCTCTGGTGGGCCAGCAGTTCCCAGCAGGGGCTGGCGTTTCCCCGCCCTAGGAAATGCTGTCCTGCTCCTCCCCTTCTCAGGAACTTCATGGCCAAGAGACTTGGCCACAGTGGAAGTGGCTGTTGTGCCCCGGGCCCTTCTCCAAGCCCAGATGTCAGGCCTGGGGCATCTCAGGTTTCTTATGTTTTGTATTTTTATAATAGGCTTTTACTAGGAAGACTACCAGATACCAAGCTGGCACCCAGGAAAGAAGGGGCGTCTCCCCTACCCGGGAGACAATCTGGCCCAGAGCACAAAGATAGTATTTATTCTATTGGGTCCTGAAGAAAGCCCCGATTGATTCAGCTCAAGAAGAATAAAGACTTAATAACAACAGCACGGCCTCGGCCTCCCATCCGCAGTGCTTACGATTAATAAGGCTCTTTCATAAACACAATCTAATCAGAGCCACACACATTCTCCCCATTTAACAGATGGGGAAAGGGAGAGCTCAGCTGGACAAGATTTAACATCAGCACTGCAGCCCAGGTACTCAAACTCAGTCCAGCCATTTTGGGGTCACATGGCAGTCATAAAACCCAGGCCAGGTCAGTGGACGTCCAGGATGGGGGGGGGGGGGGGAAGTTCCAGGACGAAACTGGAGAGCCCTCTCTTCCGGAGAAAATAGAAATTGGAGGTCAGCGTCTATCCGGGTTCAGCAGGAGACAGAGATCCCATGCAGCCTGTGAGAGGTGTTCATCAAAGCTCGGAACCACATACCATAGCTTCCTCTACTGAAATGTCTATTTTTAACGTCCTACCTCGAAAGGAATCTCTTTCACAGGGCAACGAATAAGGGGCTAAAAAATAAGAAAAAAATCTAAAGACGCCCCCATTAATTGTGCTTAGCCTGGGCAGTGTTAGACATACAAAGCACAAAAGACACACCAGCTCTGGCATCCCAGCAGCCTGCCAGCTTTTATAAGCCAATGCCCCAGAGGAGTGAGGTAACAAGAGGATGAAAATAATTCAGAGAGCTCAGCAGAGCGGTTCACGTGGAAAAATGCCCTCAAAACGACATCAAGAGATAGCTTCTTACAGTGAGTTTTCCTACATCATTCATACCAACACCATTCCTATTCTTGAAGATAAGGGCAATCCAGACCTGCTCACCTAAGGAAATGTTTTGGAGGCTTAAACAGTTTACAGTGAACCATTCCAAAGTCACTTATACGCAGCCATCATTAAGCAAATAAGAGAAGTACACACGCCACCCTGGAAAAGGAGTCCTTCCCAAGCCTTATAACATGAATGATGCCTGTGACGTTGGCACGGGGGCTGGAGGGAATAAACGATCTCGTTTGGTTTTTTTTTTTACAAACTAGGCAAACCACATCAAAGTGACCATTCTGATTCTGCCACCAAAGTGCCACTGGACCAGGAGCATCAGGACCGTCATTAGCCCCAGGGCTGAAGGTTAAGGCGGCATAAAGAAAAAGAAGTCTCCCCCTTTGGCCCTGTGTTGCAAGCTCCCACACGGATTCCCCACAGTAAGTGGAAAGTCACGGAGGCAGTTACCAACTCGCTTGAAAGATCCCACGAGGGTGACCCCGGCCAGGGGTGGGAGAGGTCAGCAGCGTGCTTCTTCCCGGGCTTCACAGGAAGAGAAGTTGCTTCAATTTGCCCCGGAACAAATCCTTTCTAAGGTAAAGCCCTCTAGAACACCCCCCCTTATAGCTCTTCAAACCCTTAACAGAGGTCAATCTTTCTCCCTATTTGCACCTGCTGAGGCCCACAATTGAGAAAACACACCACACCTGTTGGCCTCCGCAAGTGTATTTTTTAAGGCCATCAACAACTTCCAGACAAGTCCTCTCTACCTGCTCTAAAAATACACCGCTGGGTCCTCACGAGGTGGCGGCCAGCCCAGCAAAGTGTTAGGCAGATGAAAGGCCCCCCGTGGAGCCCTTGGGGTCCCAGCCGGCATAGAAAACCACCTGGAACCATGTCTACACTGGAGCCTGATTCAAACAAACTTCATCATCCCTCCCCAGAGACCCTGCCGGCGTCCCTGAGCGTTGCTTACCACTTTGTAATGGTCGCAGGAATCCCGACTCTGGCCCCGGGCGGGAACCCACAAGTTGATGCTTATAGGCATGGCTCGTCCCCCACAGCCGCGCGGTGCGGGCAGCCACCGGCCTGCACCCTCTCGGGGTGTCTAGTTCAAAGCACTGTGGAGGCGTGTGAAGCCTCGAAGGTTAATTTTAGCTGAAGTCACGCTCCCGCTGTGGTCAGATTTTCTTACACGGGCCACCTCCTGAATAGCGGCAGCTTATGTTACCCCAGCCCGCTGGGCGGCCCTCTGGCCCTCAGCCCTGGCTGCAGAGCGCTGTGATGCGGCCCCCTCCACCTCCCCGGCCAAATTCTCTTCGCCCTCCAAAATAACCCGACTCTCTGTGCTGACATTTTCATGACACACTCAAGGGAAATAAATCGCAGTTCCTTTGGCTGTCCCAGGCGAACAAACCTGGGGGCTCGCTCCCCGCTTAGCAAAGGCCGAGCGAGGAAGCTTGAGGCCGTGGGGGCCGCGCAAACCTCGCGTCAGCCAGGTGGTGGCTGCTGGGGCCACACAAGAGCAGAAGCCTGACGTGCCTGCATCTCCTGAAGTGCGGTTTTGACAACCTCTGTCTGTGTGTGCTGCCTACAAGCGTCTCGTCTTTTGCCTGACACACTCTCTCTCCAAGAGGAACGACAGGCCCTTCCATTTCTCTGAGGGGCTGATGAAGGAGAGGAATCCACCTGTTCCCACCCCAAAAGTCTCACGCCTGCAAAAGGAAGAGAGTGTGAGCCCTCTCACACTCAACCTTGCAGGGGTTTGGAAAGGGCTACCTAGGCCCCCACATGGCTGCGGGTTCCAGATCTCGGCGAGTGGATGGGTGTAGATACCAGGAGGAAGGTCATTAGAAGAGGCGCATTGCAGGCAGGCCTTCCTTGCATCCTGCCAAGCTTGGTAATCTGGGACCCGGCAGTTTGCCGAACCAGTCTGTCCAAGGGTCGGCTGCCTGCCTGAGGGAATTCTGGTCTGCTCTCGAGATGACCTTTTTCAATGTGGAAAGGACCATGGAAAGGCTATGGAGCAATTAAATCCCACGTGGCCTATGACCTGGCAAGCAATACGCTGGGGTACAGTATCTGAAATAGGCGTCACGGCCACACCATTGCTCCCTGTAGGATGCGATGGGATGTCTTTGCCCTCCCTGAGGTCTACCAGTTCCACTCCCATGGCATCCGAGGCCTCCCCTTCGTAACACTCACGCTTGTGAGGGTTTCATTCATTCAAGTATTTACTGAGCATGTTCTCTGCAGCAGATACTAGTCTAGGCTTGGAGGAGTCAGAGTCAAAAGGCACGCTCTCATGTGCCTCTATTCTATTGTGGAGGAGGGATGAGGGAGAGAGACAAAACGGCAATAAACTAACAAGCAAGCTCATACCAGAGAATGATAAATACCATGGAGAAAACGCAATAGAGAATGAATGGCAAGGGTGGAGAGATACTATGGTAAGGAAATCAAGAATAGCCTCTCTAAGGAGGGGACATTTACATAGGGACCTAACTGATAAGAAGAAGACAAGCATGCAAAGATGAAGGACAGTGGTTCTCCCAGAGCAGTATCAGCATCGCATGGGAATCTGTTTGAAATGCAGATTCTCAGGGCTAGCTCCAGACCTCCCGAATCCAAAACTCTGAGGGTGGGCCCCAGCAGTCTGGGTTTGAACAAACCCTCTGTGTGATTCGCATACACACTACACTTTGGGACCCACTGATCTAGGGGAAAAGCATTCTAGGTGGAGGACTGTATAAACAACAGGAATCTATGGTTCTGCTCACCGCTAAAATCCCCAGCCACTAGCTCAGTGCCTACCACATAGTAGGAAACCAATAAATAATTCTGACTACTGGCCAGGCTTTCAGTCCCCGCCTCTAGAAGCCAGACAAAAATCACAAAAAGATACAAACTGTAAAAATGTTACATTCATAAAACTTCAGCAAAAGCACTCACAAAGGAAGCAGAGAAGGTCATTTAGAACCCAGGTGGCCAGGGGGAAGCTTTCTGGAGTGCCTGATACTGGCAGCCGCTAAGACTGACTCTTGCCAATCTAATAAAACTTGGCACCACGAAGTTGGCAATTAGATTTCCTGTAAAAGGCTAAATGTGGTGGCCTTCTGCTTCCTGATTCTGAAACTCAGTAAGAAAGGCATTAGTGTGTGGCAGCTGGGATAATCATTTAATTGATCTTTTCCACCCATAGAAGCCTCCTTTCCCTGCTCCAACCCACTGAATTGTAAATCAATGTCACCTTCATTGTGAGCATGAAAAGGAAGGAGAAAACACCGCTCTCCCCAAACCAAATTGGAGTCAATTTCCTAATGGGGCCTTGGTGAGACTCTAAATGGGTGCTGCCATTTCTCCCCCTCTGGCCTCCTCCTGGGCCACCCACACAGCTCCATCAGGGCCAGTGGCAGCTCCAGTGACATGCAAAGCAGGAAACAAGGGGCTTCCTATGGTAGGATTTCCGTAACATAAAGGGCTTGGATTCTGTTGTCAGCCAGACCCAATTCAAATCCCCAAACTGGACAATATTGCAGAAAGCATCTAGAAAGGTGCTGGGAATGTAGGAAGGGGTGTATAAATATTTATTTTCCCTTCCCTCATTACTGCCGTGTGTAATTGTATTCACTGATCCAACAAATACTTACAATGCTTACGCACCATGCACCCTTACTGGGGGATATAGAGTGATGAGCATAACAGACAAGGAGCTTACTGTCTTCAGAGAGTGACAAACATTAATCATATAAGGATACCAAATAAAGATATAAGAAGATGTCAGAGAACAATTGTGGCAAATGTTATAAAGATGAGTACATGGTACTATGAGCCTACAGTGGGATTTTTCAACCTATCGAGAGCTTTTTAAAATACAGATGCCCAGGCTCCAGGTGGGCATCTAACTCAACCTTAGGATGTGGGTCCTGGCACATGCATGTTTAACAAACCTCACAGATGCTTCTCACTGTTGGAGTCGGGGTTACAGGCAAGCAAGGGGGGGAAGGCAGGAATGATCCATGTGGTAATTGATCAGAGTTGGAAATACTATATAAATTATCAGCTAAGTTTATAAACTAAATGATAATACAGTTTATCAGCATAAACTATATACTGATCTATATACTATATAACTACAAACTAACGTTTACTTCAATCTTAATATAATATTTGTAGTTATGTATATATACATGGATTAATATACACACATTTATTTCCTTGCTCTGCCAAGTGAAAAGGTCTAAAAACAGCGACACCCCAGTAGCAACAAGCACACTCAGTACCCATATCTTGGTTTCTAGCACCATTCTCCAATATAAGGAACCAGGGATCCTCAGAGAAACCACCGATTCTTGGAATGAGGAAATATTCAAGATGGGTCTGGAGCAATCATAGTGCCAGAGTAATGATGTGTGCCCACACCAAAACACACTGATGGGGGTATGTCACAGAAACTCGGGAGCTAACTGAAAGAGCTCCCGATGGCCGAAGCTGGAACAGTTTGGAGCAATGAAGCAGTACTGGGTTAAAACCCAAAGTATGAAACAAATATCCATGAGTCTATTCTGATATAACTAGGGGACCGAATAAATAAATAAATGGGGAGAGTAAAAAAAAATCCTCTGTGCAAAAAGAATGCCAAATAATTTACGTAGATATTCTGTTCTCAAGGAAGTGGAGTGTGAACTGCCACTCTTCAAGTGTGGGCTGCACAGAGAACAGTACACAGAGGGGGACAAGAGTAGTTCTACAGGTGTGAAACCTGACAAACTCCACCACAGCCAGACGGTCGAGATTAACCTCACCATCAATAAGTCATGTTGATGGCACGTACCCTTGATAGGATGTGATGAAAATGGCACTTTGCCTTTGTGGTTTTTCCCTCCAAAACCCACAGTCCAATCATAAGAAAAGCACAAGACGAATCTCAGCTGGGGGTGGGGTAGGGGCCCATTCTACAAAACGCCTGACCAGTAATCCTCAAAACCATCAAGGTCATCCAAACAAGGAAAGCTGGAGAAACCGTCACAGCCAAAAGGGACCTAAGCGGATAGGGCAACTAAATCTAACATGGCGTCCTGGATGGGATCTGGGGACACACAAAGGTCATTAGATTTTTTAAAAAATCTAAGGAACTCTGACTAAAGTATAGACTTCAGCTCACGATAATTTTAAAATATTGGTTCATTCATCGTGGCAAATATACCATAGTGAAAGGGGTTGCTAACACGAGGGGAAACTGGATGTGGAGTAAATGGAAGCTCTCTGTACTATCTTCACAACTTCCCTGTAAATTTAAATCTATTGTAAAATGAAAAGTCTACTTGAAAAGACAAACTATGAAGCTCCACAACTGATGACAGTGAGCAGCCAGGTTTGAAAACCGAACTCTTAAATACCCCATGAGTGTGTGTGGATTCGGCCATTTCAAGGGTAGAATGCCTTGCCTGAAGTTAGATTTGAGACCACAAAACTTCACAAGCAGCATTCACTTATACACACACACACACACACACACACACACCACCACCACACATGGGTATACGTATAGAGTTTATACGCTAGTTACCATGTACCAGAAGCTCTTCCAGTGTGGGTGAGTTTCCTGGAATGCTCATTAGTAACTCTCAACGATAAAAGGACTTAAAAGAGAAGCCATTCAAAACTCCAAGTTTTGCTTTGATCCTTTCAAAAGAGCCATGAAAAGAACTATTTGTGCCCAAAGAACAACTGTCGGGAATCTCCCAGTTAACAACCCTGAGCCCAATCTCAAAAGAGCCTATTTGTTCCGCAAGATTTTCCATTTGAGTCTTCCTCACCTTTAAGAGAAGGAATCAAAATCCCTGAGGCTCCCCCAGGTTAACCAGATCAAAAGTGATGGGAGACACTGTAATTCATAAGGTAAGTTAGAAAACACCAGATTCCAAGAACTTCAGCAGAGGAAAAATGTCTCCAAAATGAATCAATGGCCCACTGTCTGAAGATTTTTAAGGATAATTTTTAAAATTCCCCATGTGCTTGGAAACACAAGCCAGCTTTTGCCAGCAATAGGTGGCAGCATTTCTGTTCTCTTGGCCACATTCTACATAATTTACTGACTATTAAGAGACAATTAGAATATAAGGGTTTTCAAGGTCCTACTACCTCCCTCGTTTTCCATTAAAGGATAAACTTTCTCGACAAATCGCTTTTACCAGAGACAAAAATCACATCTTTTAAGGAAAAAAAACAAACAAACAAACAAAAGAAAAAAAGTGACAAATTAATTTCCCCTAACATAATAAAACTAATTTCATCATCTTGTCCTGGCCATCTGCTTCGTAGATGCAAATCGAACTGCATTTTCCACTGCCTGATAACTTGCTTAATTCAGTTAGCTCTTGCGACCCTGCTTTTGTGACCAGTGCTCCATGAGACCTTCCCCTGGTGACTTCTAGACAAGCAACCTGCTGAGCCAGAGTGTTTCTCCCCAGAGCAGCCGTGAAGCAGTCCCTCTCTCCAGCTGGCTGTCTATTCGTGAATGAAGTTTGAAAGAAGGCAGCTATGATGGCTAGAGCTTTAGCTGAACTGGGTTGGATAATGGGTACCACTTTCCTGGGTGTCAAGCACAAAGCCCTTTATACACACTTGTCACATTTAACTCTTACAATGTCAAACTTAGTGTCTATGACTGGTCCCATTTTAATTCTGAGAAATCAGAGATCCACAGAGGTTAAAACACTTGCTTAAGGTCTCGAAACCAATGCTGTCTGACCCCCAGCCTAAGCCTTTGGCCACTATGCAGGTAACTCATCGCGACAGACTGAGCTGCTTCTAAGCCTGGGCTTCAACAGAGGCACCAAGTTAAGTGTGAGACAAATGTGCAAAATGTAGGATTTCAAGGGAATATCAAAAAGCCAGTTCCAAGTCGTTTCCTGCTCCATCAGATGGCAGATATAAAAAGAGAGGGAAGTGTGGTGAGAGAGGATTTTTTGAGAGGAGGGTGTCATTGGAGAACTCTGTACTCTAAGCACATCCTCTTACCCACCTGCTCAAACCTGGTGCTTCACTGGGGTCATGAGGGGTCTTGAGATGAGCATTCCTGCCATGGTCTGAAATCTGCTTTCTGCCCTGAGAATCTTGAGGGAGAGAGAGGGCATCGCTGATGGTTCCAGTGGTGGAGCCAGGGACCATGACAGGTTAGGATTGGTCTGTAGACCACGCTGTTGGGGCAAGAAAATTGAGTATCTCCTTGGAGAGATTGAACACTGGGGTTCATCGCGGGTCCTAGAAAGGGGCCCTTGAAGCACCCCACAAAAGAAAACCACAGCTTTCAACAGAGCAGGGAACCAGCTTAGGAAGGCACCTTTGTGTAGGCATCTTTGGTTGTGCACAGCTCCCCGGGAGTGGAGAGGGAAGGCCAACTGTTCTCACCCTCCCTTTGCAGGGTCCTGATCAGAATCCAAGTTGGGAGTTTTTGATTAGTATTACAGGCAGGGATATTCAAATTCCTCATTTGAGACTATCTTTGCAAATTATGGTGATCACAGGCCTCTGTATAAATAAGCAGAAAAGGCCACGGGCTGTGAGAGCCTTAGTCCTGTGGCAGGAAAAAAGAAAAAGAAAAAAAAAACCCAAGGGGCTTTATCCATAATCCACACATCACACTTGCCCCATTTGCTGGTTATACGAGTAGTCTCAATTCTAGCTGCTGGTCAAGAGTCCCTGGGGAGTTTTATTTTTTTATTTTTTTTAACATTTATTTATTTTTGAGACAGAGACAGAGCATGAATGGGGGAGGGGCAGAGAGAGAGGGAGACACAGAATCAGAAGCAGGCTCCAGGCTCTGAGCCATCAGCCCAGAGCCCGATGCAGGGCTCGAACCCATGGACTGAGAGATAGTGACCCGAGCTGAAGTCAGACGCTTAACCAACTGAGCCACCCAGGCGCCCCCCTGGGGAGTTTTAAAAAACACAGATGTCTAGGCCCCACTTTTGAAGAGTGATTCAGTACGTCTGAATGACCCACACATCGGCCTTTTTGGTTTTTTTCTTTTCAAAGTTTTCTAGAGAACTCTGATGCATAGGCAGGGTTGAGAATGATCAGATCATGCTCTACATATAGATAATCTGGGTAATTATCTCTGGAAAGAGGAAGGGGGAGCATTTCATCCACACCTGTTACTTCTTAATATTTAGATAATCTATATCACGTGGTGAACAGGGCAGCACGGTTACTAAGTATGTGCTACCAAGGAGGGCCTGAGCATTGTTCTTTCTCATCTCAAAGTATTAGCTTCCAGTGGCACACACAGACCATATGAGAGTATCAAAAGCCAATTCCCTACCCTCTCTCCAGAGGGGAATCTTCACTTTATAAAGAACCGAGTCGGAGACGTTAGTTGCCTAAGGTCTGGCAACGAACAAGAAGCACGGTTGACATTCAACCCAGGCCTTCCGCTTTCCCAAACCACTGCACCTTCATCCTTCTAACAACTGTCACTAATGTAGAGATCAAGACATTCTCTCCCCTGGCCCTGGGCCTGACTCTATTCCACAGTTCAAGCTAAAGAAGGGGCGGGTACTTGAGAAGGAATCTGATGACAGCACAGGTGAAAGAGCTTCAACGTCAAGGCCACTAAGAAATAAGGATCACGCACCATGGGATATCCCTTTGATGGAGAAACAGAATTCAGGAAGAGAATCTTTTCCAATGAGAAGCGTACTAGAGAATTCAACCATCTACCAAGTACATCGGATTAGAAAGCCCGAAGGGATGTTGCCTGACATTTTAGGGCCTTGTTTATTTTCCCAGAAGGGGGTGGGAAAGAAACTCTGGAGAGATGGTGTACTGTGACTACTGAGGCAAATTCGGCATGAACGAGCTTTTAACAATTGCACGTGTGATCAACTACTGAGCTCCGAGTGAGTGACACATCAGAGGACAAAATAAATAAAACCCTCGGTAGTGACATGCCCGGTTCAGAAATCAGACACGCATGGTTTCGTGGAAATTATCTAGGCTTTGATTCCAGGCAGGAGTCGGTTTGAATTCTGGCTCTGTGACTTACCAACTGACCTGGTGACTCTGGGTAAGCCACTTAGCCTTTGGAAAATCCCAGAAGCCAGAACACAGGAGTCCCCCAAGACTTTGTTGCTCATCTTTTTTTAAGGACTTAGACCAATGTGGTTACATATTTCAAATAAATGGAAAGAGACAGCCCAATAGGGAAAGGCAGCTTCACTGCAAATGAAATTTTAATGTCACTGGCAGTTCAGGTTTGGCCCTGGTCAATAGGAACCATAAATAGCTGTCACCTAATGGCCAGGTCCTCTTGAAAATGGGTTATTCATCTAAGCCCATCTCCCAGGGGACAGCTGCAAATACCATCGATGGTGGCACTAAGCAACGGCCTTATTTATAGCCAAGGAACAGATTCCAAAGATAGAAGAGGTCATGGAGGCTGAACTCCCTTCTCCAAATTCCCAAATTCCTGGAGGGCTGGGAGGTGAGGCTGGAGAACAGGTCTTACAGGAATGGCTGAAGACGGTGGGAAAAACTGTCAATAAAAGTGAGAAAAACCGAAAAGTAAGGAGAGGTTTGAAAAGAAGCCATGAAAGGAGAAGGAAACGTAGGTCGTGCTACATATGCCTGCTGAATCAGCCACCACCCATCAGTGAGACGGCCCCATCTCTCAGCTAATACCTACTCTTTAACAGGTAGAAGACTTCTCAAAATCTCTCAGCATGCATTCAGGTTCAGGTGAGGGCCAGAAAGCCTTCCCTTAGCCACACCTGCTGTGAAAGCATTGTCTGATGCCTACGGAGGCAAGTCCCAATCCTTAACTTGACTTCTAGGAACTGCTGTTTACCTAGGTGCCCCTAAATGCACACTCCTTTCAGCCCAACGCAAATGCTGGTGATTCCTCACACAGACCCACCTGTTTCCAGCCTCAGGGCCTTCACGCCTATGGTGAGGATAGACAGTTTTCACACACTGGGATCCTGTGTATTTCTCAAAGAGCAGTCGGTTCAAAGCCCACTCTTGCCCTCACCAAAATTTTCCTTGACCTTTCATCCATGTACTTAAACGTCTTGACTCCTATTTTCCATTTTAAGGTCTCTAAGGGCAGGATCTATGATCATTACCTCCATATTCTCTGGCAGTTTAGTGCCAGCTATGCCAAGAAGTGTTTGCTGGCTGGCTGGCTGGACGGATGGACGGACGGAAAGAGGGACAGAAGGAAGAATGGAGGGATTTGATGGGTTACAAAGGCAACAGCAGGGAACACATTACCCACCATGTCACTGTCATCTAGTACAGCCAGGAAAGGGCATGTCCTGGCCACCACAACAGTCTGATGAAGGCAGAGCTCCTCCCACGACACCATTCACAGATTTGGCCGCTGGTAACTACCATAAGACTGGAAACAAGACTGTCTTTGGTTGACAATTCACAAAGCACTTGGATATCCTGCAAGACTCAGGGTTAGGAATCTCACCATTGCTGCCATATTGTGGTGAAGGATGGGTTTGCAGAGTACTGATTAAAAGCATCACAGATGGGGCACCTGGGTGGCTCAGTTGGTTAAGAGTCCGATTCTTGGTTTCGGCTCAGGTCATGATCTCATGGTTCGTGAGTTTGAGCCCCACATCAGACTCAGTGCTGACAGCACAGAGCCTGCTTGGGATTCTCTCTCTCCTTCTTTCTCTGCCCCTCCCCTACTTGCTCTCTCTCTCTCACTCTCTCTCTCTCTCTCAAAATAAATAAGTTAAAAAATTTTTAAAAACCATCAGAGATAATTAGACATAAGTTTGGTGAAAACATAATTGAAAACACATAATTTTTCTACTTTCCCTTCTTCAGTGGAGTCTTATAAAAAGCCCATATGAACATTACACACTTAAAAAAATTTTTTTAATGTTTATTTATCTTTGAGAGAGAGACAGAACATGAGTAGAGGAGGAGCACAGAGAGAGGGAGACACAGAATCCAAAGCAGGCTCCGGGCTTTGAGCTGTCAGCACAGAAGCCGATGCGGGGTTTGAACTCACAAATTGTGAGATCATGACCTGAGCCGAAGTCACACCCTTAACTGACTGAGCCACCCAGGCGCCCTGAACATTACATACTTTTAACTAGATGGCACTACAAATCAGCAGAGGGATAAGGACACACACACACACACACACACACACACACACACCCCAAACTGCAGGAGATCAAGCTCCTCCCATTCTGATCCAATGAGCAGACCTGAGCTCAGAAAGTCAGTAGTATAAGTCATTAAGCACACCAGCCAGAGATCATATTATAACATCACCCTCTTGTCTCGTCCTTAATCCCAGCACCCCCTTGCCTTCAAGCTCTCCTCACCTCTGCCAAACGTCCATACACATGGCCCCTGTTTGTCTGACTACTTCCCAAACCCACCAGCCACAGATGGGGTGAGGCAGAGGAAACACACGTCAGACAAGCCAGGCCGCTATTATTTTTAACTTGGTTCCTCAGCGCTCACAGGTAGAACCGGTTCTGTCGTACACAGTCTCTGTGTCACAAAAGCACGGAGAACTGCGAGGGGCTTCCCTGGCTGGTACCTTATCCTCTGCCACCGGGGAGCTCCCAGGATTCCTGACAGTTCCCTCTCACAAGCACCTTCCTGCTTTTTCTCAATGATAGGCAGTGTCCCAATTAATCCTCACACCCTCTGAGGCATGAATTACCACCCCACTATACAGTTGAGAAAACTGCCACTCTGCAGGGTGAAGTGACTCACTTCAGCCGCACAGGATTTGAACCCACATCTGCCATCATTAAGCTCTGCTCCCACCACTTCAGCAGAGAACTCAGAAGGATGTAACATTCCATGCCACGTGCTCTCGTCCTCTGTCCCTGTCCCTGAGTGAATAGCTGTGGCAGCCTCTGCAGCTCGAGAGGAACGTTAAAGGTGAGCTGAAACCAGAGGAAATGTCACCCGGCATGATTCCCGACGCGAAGCCGCCACACTCTGTGCAATCAGAGGCCCCGTCTGAGTTTAAACAGATGCACTGGTGATTCCCTTGTACAGTTTTGATATATGGCACCAAGCACGATATGCCCACCTGGGAGTTCTTTGGTGCCAAGAATGAACAGAAGGGAATGTATTGCAGAAATATTAACCTTGGCAGTCTCCTGCCACAGAAAACCGCTGGTTGAGCTTTAATGAAATCTTGCACAAGAGCAGAAACATCTGTATCGCTGGTAAAAATAAACCCCAGCCTGGAACACGTGCCCTTCTTTGCACAAGGACGTGACAAACCTGGAGAGGAATGGGAAGGAAGCCTTTCTCTGTGATCAAAATGACTGTTTATAACAGAGAGGACAGGGCTCCTCACCTCCACGCCCTCTAGTTAGGCTCACTGGCTTTTTGCAAATGAAGACGTATTCTGAGTTTGTGCAACTCAGGCTCTGCTGGCAGGCTTACTTGTGCGGGAGAGCAAAAGTCCTGCAAACTGCCTGTGCCCACTGACTCTTGTCCCACAAAACCGTTCTCCAGGATGAATAAACATGGACATACTGCTTTGAGCCCGGCCGGCACAATGAGGTCTAATTGCTTTAAGCATCCTGAAGTAATCATCCAGCCAAGCCAAAATCAAGAGCATGGACACTGTCTCACATAAAAGATGTCACAATAAGAAGCCAGTTCCCAGACCCCAGGTGGTCAGGGGAGGCCTCAGCAATCACATAGTAAACATCACTGCGTAAGGAGGGAGTGTGGCATCTTGTGCTAAGTGGCTTTTCCTAAAAGACAAACAGCACAGGGCCTCCTGGAACCCGGAACCGGGAAGTCTTCTTGCCCAATCTCGCTCCTCCCTGATGCACTTATCCTCTGTACGAAACCCCATGCCACGTTTCCCCAAAATCCAAGGATGAAGACCCCCCCCCCCCGCCCTTGGGGCACCTGGGTGCGGCTCAGTCGGTTGAGCGTCTGACTTCGGCTCAGGTCATGATCTAGCGGTCTGTGAGTCTGAACCCCGCGTTGGGCTCTGTGCTGACAGCTCAGAGCCCGGAGCCTGCTTCGGATTCTGTGTCTCCCCCTCTCTCTGCCCCTCGCCTGCTCACACTCTATCTCTCTCCTCTCAAAAATAAATATTTTTAAAAAAGCCCCCCCCCGCCTCCAGCCCCCAAGGAAGTTATCCGACACTACCTTTAAAAGCTCTTCCTCCCACTAAGCTGAATTTTGGTCTTCATTTGGTGGGGAGAACCCCAGAGATTAATCCTTCTGGGCCTTGAGCACCATGTCTCCTTCATGAGACCTCACATAATGTTTTGCTCTCCTATAAATACTCTTCGTGGAACAAGGCTTTGGTTCTCTCAGTCCCTCGGGGTTCTCCTCCAGACAGGGTGATGATGAATAACAATGACGATGATTATGAAAATAAAAGCAACGATATTAGCTCTCACTCATGAAGCACGTACTGTATGGCACTATGTCGTGCACTTTATAGGCACTTCTAATTAAACTGTCACAGCAACCCTGGGAGTTCAGGACTATCATTCTGTTCGGGCCCTATTCCAATCCAGCCATATCCTGCTAAAACGGCCCCTGATATGGTCAGTCTGCTTCATGGTACACAGGGCTACCGATGTCCGCGGGCCTGACATGTGCTCCCTCCAGTGGAGCCCCAAACTGCCTTCTACTGGGCAGGCACAGATCTCGAACAAGCACAGGCAGCACTCCACCCGGGTAGAAGTAGCATTAAAGAGGGTCCAGAAAACAAAAGTGGGAGGCAGTAAAGACAAAGTGTGTATCATTTAACAGTCCGGGGGGATGTTGAGCCTAGAGAAGGCACGGCCAAGGGAGAGGTGTCGGTGGATACAGCAGAAGGCTCATCCCTGTGGCTGCCAAGAAAGCTGCAGACAAGAGACCCAACGGGGGCAAGGGGGGAAATGGGCCGGTGTGCTGGCTGTAGGGGGCAGGCTGCCGTATGACAGGCTGACTCCGCGCCCACCATTTTTCACTCCCCACGCTCGGATGGGACCCTGCTGTTGCCAAACTGGTTGGACTAAGTCACAGACAGTAAAAATGACCTGTCTGGCTGCCATATCCCTGATCAAAGCAGACTCATTTCAAAGGCGAACTGTCAGCAACTAGGGAGATTGCAATCAGACAAGGAAAAATAAACGATAAGGTTACCTCAGGGGTTAAAAAAAAAAAACAAAACTCCCTGAAAAATAAAGTTCTCTTTTGTGCTTCTGAAATTCTCAGTCCCCATAACTCCATGAGGAAAGACAGACACTAATTAAGGAATATGTTTGGGTCCTAGATGAGACCCTCACGTCCACTTGGCCCCATGCTTTGTCTAAGGTGGGGAAATTTTCTGAAGCTGTGAGCTTCAAGAGCTTACCCAACACTAGAGATCAGGTTGGGATCCCAGGTGCTTGGATACCCCAACTTTTCTCCCACACATCCTCTTGTGTTAATCACGGTGCAATGAAACCACAAAAGGTTCCAAAGGGCACATACACACCTACACAGACGCGCACACACACACACACACACACAAACACACAGACATCTGTTCTCCTTCCTTTTCACTCTCTCTTGAGAAAGACAAGGAATCTCCAAGCCACCAAGCTAGACCCACAGAAAGCTTACACCTCAGGATAACTGGATTTCAGACCAGTCTGGGGTCTGGATCTTCAGAGTAAAACAATTTGGTCATGAGAGGACTTTACTGGACAGGTTTCCGGGTGTCTCCATAGAAATGGGAAGAATTACTTTACTTGTGATATGATGGGGAAAATGGAAATTCCACTTGTTCCTCAAGCCCTGGGGACTTGCTAACATCTGTGCAATGTACGGATGTGCCTAGGAAGGGGCAGCTTTGCCTGGAAACCAATGGGGTCCTCTCTTCCCCTTTCGTGAGGCACCCCCAAGCGCTGGAACAGCCAGAGGACACACACCACCCAGGCCTGTCAGCAACGGGCCCAGGGCCACTCTCTGTGCAGACCTACCGGCAAGGACAGCACGCTCGAGTTGCCGGGGGAGTGGGGGGACTTCAGTCTAGCTGGGGGGAGGACGGAGGTGCAGCAGGGGCAATGGTGGTGGTGGGGGAAGCATTATAAAACCATCACTAATGTCATACCTGCATTAATCAAACAAAGTGTGTCAATTTAGTAAAAGATGAGGGGCTCCCTTGGGCTCCGGAAAGCTGCCAAGATAGACTCTTTTATCCAAGTTTGAGGCCCTGGGCTGAAACCCAGGAGCAGTCAGTTAAAACAATTTCTCCATCAAATTGCTCTCCTGAAAAGGAGCATGCAGCCTCCTCTTGACTGCTGAAAGTCGCAGGAGTCCCACACAAAGTGGAGCCTTGAGGTGCTCTCGCCAATATACACGGAGTAAGGCAAGGAGAAGACAAAGAAAGGAGTGTGGATTGAGCACCCACACACCTGCTCTCTTCCTGCTGCTGGGGCTGCTGCTGCATTGGGGCCTCTATTTCCTTAAGGGTTTGCAAAAGCTCTGCGGGAGAAACAAGCAAACGCTGGACTGTCCTGGCAGAGGCAGGCAACAGGCTTTCTGAGGCTCAAGGGATTCCCCTGGTCCCCAGTCCCCACACCAGCACGGCAGATGCCCTGGCCAGCTGCAGCCCAGCACCTAAGGTGCGCAGACTTGGCAGAAAACCGGGTTCACGGCAGCGGGCCGCTGACTCCAGATCACACGCTGCCTGCCCACACGCGAGACCCATCGGCTGGTTTGCTCCATTCACCTGGGGTTGCTGCTGCATCGCAGAGTTTTGGTGGCAGGGACACAACAGTCTGAGCACTTACAGAACTGCCTCGGTGAAGCTCCGTAACCTGGAGTGCCCTCTCTACTCTTCCTCACCTTTCTAGATCCCGCAAAAATGTTCTCTATTGGCAGATTTCCCACCAGGGGGCGTAGGATCCTTGAGGTCCTTGAAGGTAGAGCAGTCGAGTCTCTGAGAGTTACCAGGCATGTGAGAATGCTTTCAGTCAACCACCAGGAAGAGGACAAGGACTTGCACGTGTCCCACAGAAAAGACCATGAGTAACTGCTGACGTGGATTCGTGCCACTCTCCTGCAAAAGCCTTCAACAGCATCCCACTACCCTTGAGATGAAGCACCAACTACTCCCGAGCCCTTGGCAAAGTCTTTCAGGGCCCAGCCTGTGTGCACCTCTCCTGCCTTAACCCCCCGCCCCACCCCTGAGTGCAGCAGAGGAGATGGGTGCTGAGGGGTTAAAAGAATGCCAGCTAGGGCAGTCCCAGTGTCTCTGATCCATGGATTTGGGGATTTTGCTTCCAAGAATCCACAGATGAATGGGAGCTGTCAGTATACTGGAAAGAGGCGGGCTCTGAAGTCAGTTAAACCCAGACTTCAAAACCCTCTCCAGCTTCCGCTTGGTGACCTCAGGCAAGTTACTTAATACATCTGAACCTCAGTTTTCCTCTATCTGTACAATGGGTGTCATGTGAAGAGAGCAGTGAGATGACATACATAAAGCACCCAGCTCAGTGCCCGGCACAGTGCAAGTTCTGGATCCCAAAGCCCTCGCGCAGGCTTCCAAAGCGGAGTTACTGTAAAGCAGTGCTTGGTCCACAGTCAGAAACAAGTGCCGCTCCCCACCCACAGCCTCCCTCCCAACATGCCCCATGCACTCTCCAGGCATCCCCATACAGGCGCAAGCCAGCCTCTCCCTGTGTCTCTTTCAAGCCATTTTCCCACAGCAGATGAGACTGGCAGTGATGATTTCAAACCAGATTTATGAAAACCCATAACTAGAAGATTAAAATTCCAAATGTCATCTGGATAAGACGGGCCAGATGCTTGGAGAATTGCAAAAGCCTCAAGCTCTGTGCCCTGGCAAAGAAGTGGGAGTTGTCAAGGAGCTCGCGTCAGAGGGTTTCACTCAGTTGAGAAGGGCGTGCACGTTGTCCACAACGGAAAAGAAGAGACGCGTTTTAAGTGGACCGAGTGCGCACGCTGCACCTGCTAGATGAACTCAAACACCATCGACTGGCGTTTGGGGTGGGCTCTCATTCGCTGGTAGGTCACCATGCTCCCGGGCTGGCTCGCCAGCCCTTCTCCTGGGTAGGTTTGGAATGTGAGTCTGTCTCCCCTGAGACCTGTGGCAGGGACCAGAGGGAGGGAATCAGATCAGGACCACTAGGAGAGAAAAGCCCTAGAAGCTAAATCATCAGGACGAAATGCACAGCAAATGGCTTCAGCTGGCTGGAACTACCTCCCACAGATCCCAAAGAGCTCAAAAGGGAAGGTGACAATTATTTCCCAAACTCCTATCATATGCATGCCCGCACATGACTTCATTGAGTCCTAACAACCACCTCATGAGGGTCAGCACTGCCATCCCTACTCTGTACAGGAGGAGACTGCTGCTCCGAGAAGCTAAGCTAGTCTTCTGAGTCCTATAAGCTCCGAACACAAAGTGGCAGAGTAGGAATTTGAACCCGGTATTTCTGATGAGGAAACTCATCCACTGTCCGGGGACTGGCTCCTTTCCACCAGAACTGCCACATCTCATGGTCCGTTTCCACAGAGGCTGGCCTGCTTCCACTGACTACCTGGACCGGAGCAGCTCAGGTAGGAACATAAATCATGAACGTCATGGTCAGAGCATTAAAAAAAAAAAAAAAAAAAAAGGCACTAAAAAGAAAAGAAAAAAAGAATGATTTGTGTTGGAAAGTTGACCCTTGGCCATAGTCTAAGCTGAAAACTATCAGTGAATAGAGGAAAAATGCTTTTGAGAAGGAATCTGCTTCACTGACCAAGCTGAAAGCCTAAAATCGCCTGGGAGTCAGGAATCCCAAGCAAAGAGCTCACCCTCTTGGAAAACCAATGAGGAAGATGAGCAAGAACCTGCAGGAACATCTCATCTACCGCCCGCTGGCCCAGCTGCTCTCCACCCCTGGCCTTTTCCCATGTCACTCCAGCCTACATTCTCCTGCTCCGTCTGCGTGCCTCCATCATTTCACTCCCCTGCTCTCAAACCTCTAAAGATGCCCCTTATCATCTGAGATCAAGTCCAGAATCCCTAGCCTGGCACTCGTGGCTCAGTCTCACCTCCACCCTCCCTGCCCGCCTCAGAGAGGCAGTGTGGCTTTGTCACTGGGCACACCGGCCTCAGTGTCAGGCTTACCAGGGTTTAGTACCAACGTGTGACCTTGGGTACGTTACTAAGGCTGAGGCTAAAATGGGAAGAAGTCACTTTCGGGGGGGGGGGGTGGAGAACTGAAACACTGTACATAAAACGTGTTTAATATAATGCATGGAACCCAGAGAGTGTCCAAGAAAAAGGAGATGGGAGATTTCAAGCCTTCATGCCAGAAGACAGGTTGGTAGCATTATACTGTTCCATCTCTGACTTCCCCTGACCAAGAGCCTCTCTACCACATCCCCCCTACACACCCTGACCAGAATTCTGCAGGGTCCGGATCAAGCCCAAACGATTCTTCCCTTCCCGTGACCTCGCTGGTAGTCACTGCTTGTTACCACGTAGCTGGGATTTGCACGCTTCCCCTGGTTAACTGTCTGCCGTATCTCCCCATGGTTATATTGTCTACTGGCACACAGCGTTTACTCCCACCCCTTCCTACACTCTCCTCCATCTCCACACTGTAGTCTGGACACACATCCCAGACTCCCTTGCAGTCGGGCTTCCGGGTGTGATTTAGGTTCTGCCAATGAGGTCTGGAAGGCAGGAGCGAGGCAGAGGGAGCTGGCGAGCAACCCGCAACAGACAGAAATGATCATGGAAGCCAGATTCCGGGTTCCAACACGCAGTCATCAGCTTCATGAGAGTCAGAGGCGGGTGGGTGGCGGCAGCTGGGCAGCAGCACAGGGCCGGCATCACCAGGCCCTCTAGATCTCCGATGTGGTGGTACGGCCTCAAAACCAAGGGTACGACTACATCCTCTTCTGTCCTTCCATCAATTCTGTATGCTATCAGTATCCAGTATTAAATCCCTGCCTGCTTGAGTTGCCTAGAATGATTCCAAGTTCCTCAACGGACCCCAACTAAGTCCCCAATTTGCTCAGCACCTTCAGCTCCGTAACTATGTATCACATTATCTATTATGCAATTAAGGGTTCGGCCCTGGTCTTAGGAGCTGCTCACTACAAGAGTCCATCCAGGGTCCAGATTTATATTACCCTTGGAAGCTGGCTCAATCCAAACAGGCACCGCAGCCCCTCTGAAAGCCACTGGTCTGCGGGACTGACAGACTAGGCTGTGTACCACCCAGCAGTTCCCACAGCCAAGGAGGGCTCAGAACATCTGCAGAACTGTATTCTGGGAAAGGAAATAACCACCAACATCTGTCCCAGAGCAAACCTGGATGACAAAACCAGACCTGTCACAGGAACAGATTTTTACCACACTTATGAGGCGGCTAGCTCAGCACTTAATTTTCAGATGAAATCTTTCTGACCATTCTGTGCCCTTTGATAGTCCCTCCTCCTTTCCCTGGTCTGTCTTCCTTTCTCTCTAGTCAACAGGAGTTTGATTTCCTTTATCAACCTGTGTCACAAAGTATGGCAGACAAACTGCTGTGGCACACTTAGCAAAAGTTTGGATTGCACTTTGGAAAACACAGTATTTAATTTTTTTTTAATCTTTATGTATTTTTGAGACAGAGAGAGAGAGACAGACAGACAGACAGAGCATGAGCAGGGGAGGAACAGAGAGAGAATGAGACACAGAACCCAAAGCAGGCTCCAGGCTCTGAGCTGTCAGCACAGAGCCCGACACGGGGCTCGAACTCACAAACTGCGAGATCATGACCTGAGCCAAAGTCAGACGCTTAACTGACTGAGCCACCCAGGCACCCCAACACGGTATTTTAATAGCTATGTATTTATTTCTAGGATTACGTTTTATTATGCCCCATGATTCTGCTTTTGCTTTTAGAGACGGGAATAGACAGTTTCCTCTTTAAATGAATTTCTGAAAAGTAAGTGGTCAACCTGAAGGCAACTAGTAAATACATAAGCAATACGAGCGATAGACAAATATAGCCAAATAAATATGAATATGATATAAGAACAGTGATGTCTGGGTGACACAGACTTAAATCTTACAAATATATTTTCTGGGGAATTTCACATATCTAATCTACTCGGCTTATCGGGGTAGTAGGAGATAGCTCTAAGAATGTTCCCAATTCCTTTTGAATAATGTTCTGTCCCACTTCTCTTCGGGGCTCTTAAAGGAAGACTGTCAGATGGAGTTAGGAATTTCAATAGCCGTTTGCAGCACTGTGCAGGTTATTCAACCTTGTTTGCTTCACTCCCATGCCCGAGGAAAGACGCCAGTGCACACGCCTCTTGATCCACAGGGCACTACTAAGCAGAGCACAAGGATGCGGCTACATCTTCTAAATGAAGTCATTAATTTCAAAGGTTGCTTTTAGTTGAACTTATTTATCTAAATGCCATATATATACGCATACATACATATATACACATATATACATATGTATATTCCTAGAGTTGAGGGAAGATCAAGATTTGGAGTAAATTATTCAAATAAATGAATGTTAACTGGGAAAAATGTTAGTATCTGGAGCTAGTCTTTTTTTAAAAATACTTGTTTATTTTGAGTCCTCGTGAATATTCATAAACACAAATGATACTGAGGCTAGAATAAACAGCCTACCCCCCCTTTGTTCCAGTGTAGACAGGGGGATAAGAACTTTCTGGGCAATCCTCAGAAGCATGGGCTTCTCCTGTTCCAACCAGATGTGACAGAACAAAGGGTCAGGTGCCGTAAGTGGGATGCAGATGCTCTAGCTCTCTTCTCAGGATCCGGCTTCCAAAGAAGGCAGGTAACAACAGCTGTGTTAGCATGCATTGGCCCCAAATGTAAGTAGCGCTAGGCTGCGGCTGACTTCCTTAGCCACAGAGCCATGGCTGCAGAGCGAAGGGAACTCCAGGGTGCAGATTCACAGTTACGAGAGGGAGTGGAAGTGGGTGATCTTCTCTCTAGCCATCCCATAAGGATGCTGCTGGCACTGAGGGTCCCCCCAAACTCAGCATAAGAGGGCATACGAGAAAAGGCTGGAAACAATGCCAAGGAAGGAACTCACTACCAACAGTGCAGGATGAGACCAAATTCCCTATGGATCTACCGCAGTCATTTTGAGCAGAGATGTCACAAATCATAGCCTGGAATGTGCCTGGTAAGGGAAAAAGTCTTCTGGAGAAATAGCTGTTATACTCACTACAAACGACACATTTGCTCCCAATGTTTTCTGGAGGGTGGGGCCACACCTGCTACATAAAGCAACTGAGTCAGGTTCTTCAGACACAAAGTCTACCCACAAGACTAGGATCTCGAGAAGAATGCAAGAAACACAGTGTAAGAAAGACACTGCGGGGGCACCTGGGTGGCTCAGTTGAGCATCTGACTCTTGATTTCAGCGCAGGTCATGACATCGCAGTTCATGAGATCAAGCCCCGCGTCGGGGGGGGGGGGGGGGGGTGGGGGGTGGGGCAGCGCAGAGCCTACCTGAGATCCTCTCTCTCCCTCTCTCTCTCTGCCCCTCCCCCATACCTCTCAAAATAAATAAATAAAACATGTTAAAAAGGAAAAAAGAAAGACCCCACAATTCAGTATAACCAATGCAACAAAAGCATGCTTGGTGTAGGATCCTAATAGCTGGTGGGGGAGGAAACCTTGCTGGCTTAGGTGAGGAAAGAAGGATGCCTCCTCATAGCTCCAGATACAGGTTCCACTTCAGAAGACCCTGCTCGCGTGGTCTGCCCGTCTGCTCGGGCATCCATTCACTCGGCAAATAGTTTGAACCTTTGAACCAGGTGCTGTACTAGGTACCAGGAATTCAGCAGAATGTCAGACATGTCCCTGAAGTCAAGGAACTTACCTACAAGTTGAGCGAGAGGGATGCTAAACAAGTTGATATATTTATAAACAACAATTTCAGTGCCTGCGGTGTGTTATGAGGGAAGGACAGAGAGTGATGTGAGGTAGTGGCTGAATGAAAGTCAGGGGGAGTTCTCGAAGGATAAAATGAGAAGGGCCGGGTGAGAATAATCAGGGCAAGGGAACGGCGGAGACAAAGGCTTAGAGGTGGCAAAGAGCCAGAAACTGTGAAAAGAACATAAAGGAGTCCCTGGTGCCTGCCCTCAAAGAGAAAAGGGTAATGTGGGGTACAACCAGGGGGTAGATGACATGAGACCCCCCCCAAGCCTCGTCACAACAGGCGGTCCTAGGGAGGCTTAAGTGGGGAGCAACATAATCTAAGCTTTCACAAGGTCACTCTGGCCACCTGTGGGAACAATGGAGGCACGGACGGGCTCAGGAGTGGAAGCAGGGAGCCCAGGTGCCTGGCTAGTGGAATAGTCCAGGAGCAAGAGGCTTGGGTCCGGTGATGGGAGTGGAGACCAACGAACGTGAGGAAAAGCAACGAATGAAGACTGGGCACACTGCATCACTGAATCAATCTTCTCGGATGAATAAATTATAACTTGGCTGGAATTCTACCTGATTTGATTGGCTTCCCTCAATTCAATCATCCTGAAAGTGAAACAGATTATACATACAGCCACTGGTTCTAGAGCAGAGATGGGCAACAAACAACATCTTCGAATGCTACGACAGCCAACTGTTATACAAAATGTGCATTCAGACAAGCTCAGGGCAGCACCTCCATCCTTATTAAAGACAAATGGCTCCCCCCAACAGTAAGCGGCTGGGTGCACCCTGTGTTCCTCTGCCTCTCCCCTCCCCCCACAATCCGAGCCCATTCTAACTTTGTGGTTTCAGAGTTAAGAGCCCGAAACCTCCCCAGAACAAGCTGTAACTTCCAAGGAGCAATGTGCTCTGGCATCATGCTTCAGTAAACCCAGAAGGCACGTGGAGATAAGAGTATTAAAGGTACCTATTAACGAAGCCGGAAGTCCTTAATCGAGAAGAGATGTCCCAAAGGGAGACACAAACTAGAGCCCGCATCCCGGCAGGGGCTGAGCTCCGTAACTGCTGACACGCTTGCAGAGAAGGCCTTTGCTTCCCAGCTTCCTCAAAGAGCAGCAGAGAGGAGGAGCAGGGAGGAGCGGAGGTTTCTCTCTATCCCTCCGGAAGTTTGTCGTGCATGCCAGACAGCAGAACTCAAGCCTTCAGCAGAACTCAGGTTCTTGTTTAATTTTTTTTTTTTCAATGTTTATTTATTTTTGGGACAGAGAGAGACAGAGCATGAATGGGGGAGGGGCAGAGAGAGAGGGAGACACAGAATCGGAAACAGGCTCCAGGCTCTGAGCCATCAGCCCAGAGCCTGACGCGGGGCTCGAACTCACGGACCGCGAGATCGTGACCTGGCTGAAGTCGGACGCTTAACCGACTGCGCCACCCAGGCGCCCCTCAGGTTCTTGTTTAAAAGGAGTGCTGTCCCCCACAGCAGACCACAGTGTTGGGACTGGCACCAAGAAGGGACCGTGCTTCCACGGCTTAGGGGAAACTCCCCCCTGGCAGTGACGGTTCTGCCCTCCAGAAGAACTTGTGGAGGAAAAGGGAGAGGCTAAGGGGTTGATGGCAGGCAGGAATGTCACGACATAGTTCTGACAGCCTGTGACCTGGACCTAAGTATGCGTGCGTTAGAGAGACCAGCAGGCAACGAGGTGAATTTAATCACCTCCCACTACCATTTAGGTACATCAATTAGCCATGTGTGTGCAGAACAGGTACCCCTCCCTGCCCCCACACCCAGGGTAGTCCTTTGCGCATGGTGGCCCAGAGGGAGGGCTGTATGGAGCCATCAGGAGAAGGTGAACATCTGCAAAGCATCTCCTAGGGGCTCAGCACCGTGTTAGCATCTCTGCTGACGTAAGGCCTCTATATAACCCCACTAGAAATGTTCTTAGGTGGGAAGGACTGACCATCTCCATACCGGGAGGGAGTAAATGAGGCCCAGAGTCACGTAACTGGTGCACAACACAGCCGAAATCTGAAGGAACCGATCCCAAGTCCCACATGCTTTCCACACCTACCAAGCACTGCCCTCAGGATAGAACCAGGGTTCTATCCAACCACTCAGCTTGCCCCAAACTCTTACCTAGCTTAAGAAAGGTGCTCAGTCACAGAGGTTCTCACGTGGAAACTTTAAGGGAAGGAAAGACCTCCACAGCACCCCAGCTCTGCTATGTGTATTCACCAACAGCAATGGGACGGGGTCTCTCACCTCTGTAGAGTAAGATCGTCCTTTGAAAAGCTCCAGGCACAGCTTCTTCCTGCCTGGCGCTGGGCACGGAGACCTGCCATGCCAATGTCTGCTTCCCATGGCTCTGCACCTGGGCCAGGAAGGGAACTTGGCCGGCTTGCCACACTCATGGGCTGCAGCAGATTGGTGCAGGTGGGTGTGGTGTGGGGTGAGGTGGGAAGGCAAGGGGAGGAGTCCCTTTGCCGTGCCCTCCTCACCTGGCAGCTGGTGAGGCGGCAGTGGTTAGCCCAGGGAGGGATGCCCCATCCTCCTCTGGTGTCCTTGGTGTGAGTGATGTTAACCCCTGCAGGCCTCGTCTACAACCAGGCCTGGCACAGTTACTGGCAGTGAGTGCTTAAGAGTATGGATTTTTCAAGCTGGAATGACCTGGGTTCAGTAGCGTGGCTCCCCTTCTCATTAACTATGTGACTCGGGGAAGTTACTATCTTCAGGGATTTCGTTTCCTTATATATAAAATGGGGGTAATAACAGCACTTACAGTATAGGGCTAACGTGTAGATGAAATGAGATGATGCGTGTAAAGAATAATGCTTGCCACCTAGCAAGTGCTCAGTGCCTGTTACTAGCAGAAAACATGCATACTTTTTAAACAAACGTCGCTGAGGTGAAGGTCTTCCTTGAAAGCAGCAGAATATCCAACCCGCATAGTCCTCCCTTTTGCAAACCGAAAACGAAAGGAACAGCTTAAGAACCCACTTGGGGGCGGACTCTGCGTGGACTGCCTCAGAAGCACAACATTCTCATCCCTTTGGAGGCAATAAAAGATCCGGCCATTGCCTCAGCACCTCCTATCCAGGCAGGTGCTTCCAATAGGCATGACCTCGAATCTAGTCAACCACCCCGCTGAGGCAGAATTACTCCTATAGAGGAATCTGAGGCTCAGAGATGTCAGGTAACTTGACCAGAGTCACACAGCTAGTGCGTGGTTGGGATTCACACAACAACAAGAGCACCATTTTGTAGTCCTTACACTGCATCAGGTGTTGTTCTGAGACCTTGACATATATTAATCCATTTACTCCTCAGCACACTCTAGATGGGGAGGTACTGTGACTATCCCTACTTCACCGATGAGAAAACTGAGGCCCAGACAGATTAAGGAAAGTCATGCAGTGAACAGCTGGGAACCAAGGCAGGCTGGCTCCAGAGGCTTTCTTTAACCCTAAGTACCTCTCAAAAAAAACCCCAAAAACAAACAAAAAAAAAACCCCAAACCAGCCCTTGTTCTGCTCACTGTACTATCCTGCCTCTCAGAAATGAAACCTCGTGGGAGTGGAAGACACGTTCCTAATAAGAGACAACTGTGCTGGAATAAAAAAGGAGCTGGGCTGGAAGTCAGGAGGCTCTGGGCCGTGACCTTAAGCAAATCACTTTCCCTCTCTGGATTTCAGTTGGCCCAAGGATAAAAGGATTGGTTTGGACTGGAACTTTGCACTGAAAATGTACAGCTCTAACAGTATATGGTTCTCTGAAATGGGCCTTCCCCCTTCCTGAGGAAGACCATGAAGTCCATGGAAATGTGGGCTGAGGTTGCTGACAGGCCCTTCCAAGAGCAGCCAAAGCACGTCTAATGGAAGGAGCCAGCATGTGGCCAGGGGCATGAAGGCCGGCCCACAAGTGAGCATCTGAGGCTGGGAGGTCCTGGGCAATTTACCAGGCCCTTGGTTTTTCCCCTTTGGCAAAGACAGGGAAATAACTTGCTTTAGTGGGTTGCTTTGAGGTCGTAAAAATGGTCATAAAGCATTTTCCCAGATTCAAAGTCCGGGTTTGCAAAATGCTCTTGAACTCAGCCATGAGAAGAGTAATCAGAGAAGAAGTCGGGACTTTGCAGGATTCCCAGAAAGCAGTCTGAGAATGTAAAGAATCTTCATTACTTCTCCATGCTTCTTACAGCGAAGAGTCTGGTCCAGAAAGAGGGGAAAAAGCCCCAACACTAATTTAAAGCAACTCAGAAGATATTCAAAAGAGTACCGTGCTGTTTAGTATACTTATATACTATCCTGTTCTCCAAAGACTTCATGTCTCCCATCGGACAGTAAATTCTCAGAGGATATGAAATGTGTCTGTCTCTAATCAAGACCTGCCGAGCTTCTGATTCATTTCCAAGGTGAGATATGAGTATACCTCCCTGTATACCAACCCGCCTAATCCTCCTCTCCTTTCCTTGAGTGCCTTGATTCAAGTCAAGTCAACACACATGCACTGAACACATACTATGGGCCAGGCAGTACCCCATTTGTACATTCTGGCTACAATAATGTCTGAAAATAGCATCAGCGTCTTAGACTTCAAGCTAGGTATGAGGTTGGGGGATCAAACCTCCCCTATAAAGGTTTGAAAAGGTCAAAGAAGGATCCTGGGGTTTCAACTACTTGCTTAAGGTCTGTCTGTCTTAATCATTATGCATTCGTATAATACTTATCACGTACATTCTTACTACATAAGAACCAGTGATTCGCTCATTCAACCGTTACTTCTTTGGCAGCCACTCCTTATCAGGCACTTGCTGACAGTCCTGAGAGGTTCAAAGAAGAAAACTGGCATATTACTTCTTTTATTGAAAGTCTAATTCCAAAGATGTGCTGTTACCAATTTTATTTTATTTTTTAATGTTTATTTATTTTTGAGAGAGAGACAGAGCACAAGCAGGGGAAGGGCAGAGAGAAAGGGAGACACAGAATCCAAAGCACGCTCCAGGTTCTGTGCTGTCTGCACAGAGCCTGGTGCAAGGCTCAAACTCGTGAACCCTGAGATCGTTGACCTGAGCTGAAGTCGGATGCTTAGCCAACTGAGCCACCCAGGTGCCCCAAGCTGCTACCAATTTTAAACTAGATTAATGGCATCTCTCCTTAACTCATTTATTTAGTCAACATATATTGGGCACCTATCCTGCACCTTGACGTTTAAAAGCTGTCGAGCATGGTTCTTGCCATCTCGGAGGCCAGCAACCTGATTAAGGTGACAGCTGATCACTGCGAGAGGTGTTATAAAGGAAAAAACAAGGGCCTGAGATTTTGAAGAGGATGCCTACATGATGGACGGACCAGGGAAGGTCTCTGTTGAAGGATCTCCCCTGGGTTGAGTTCTAACAGATGGGAAAGAGCCAGTCCTGTGAAAAGTGGGAAGGGCACACGGGTCAAGGGAATAGCACAGGTGCGCTCCCCGAGGTGGGGAAGACTTGGTGAGTTCAAGGCAAGATGCTGCAGCTGGAGGCTGGTGAGCAACCAAAGAGGATGCAGGAGAGAGAGGAGAGGAGGCAGAGCAGATGGTGCAGGGTCTTCTAAGCCACGGCAAGGAGTTGGGGTTTTATTCTTTGTGGGAGGCGAAGCACACGAAACGCACTTGACGCGGGAGAGTGAAATGGTGCTATTACAATTTTGACCCTCCCCTGGTGCTGTACGGCGAAGGGACTGACAGCAGACAACAGTGAAACTATGAAGACTAGTCAGGAGACCACCGAAGTTCTCCGAGTGAAGGACGATGGTGTCCTAAGAGAAAACCAGAAGCGGTCAGGTTTTAGACCTGCTGGGGAGGTACAAACAGAAGTACTACGTGTTGGAGTGAAGGTCTGCGGGAAAAGGAGGAATCAAGGATTCTAGTGAGGAACTGAGCTCTGGCTTGAGCAGCTGGTAAATGGCAGGACCCTTTGCTGCAGTGGTTCTCGACCAGCGGTGATTCTGCTCCCTAAGGGGACATCTGGAAATTCATGGAGACCCTTTGGATTATCGCCACTTGGCGTTGCTACGGACTATTCTATAACGGGTAGAAGCCAGAGATGCTGCTAAACATCCCACAATGCCAAGATAGCCCCCAACGACAAATAATTAGCGGGCCCCAAACACCCACAGCCCCAAGGCGGAGAAAGCCTGGCTTCCAGAAGTGCAAAGAGTGAGGTGAGGAGACGGTCTGAGGGGTTACTTAGTACCACATCTGGGACATATTAAATCTGAAATATTCATGTTAAATTGTCCTTGGAACCACACTGCTCAGAATGGAGAAAGTAAAAAAGCAAGATTGGTATCCTGGTTCCCTTGAGGAGAAGAGAACGAGTCCTCTCTCTCTCTGAGCCAGGAGAACCCAGTGGTCTTACTCATAATCCTCTCACCTGCTAACTTGTGAAAGAGAGTTCATAAAATCAAGGCAACAGGACTCTTTACACTTGCCATTCACCCTATCTGCAACCCTTCCTTTCTCACGCTCCGAATTCTGCTCCGTGTGCAAGCCCAGCACTAAGTCCTAGATTTGTGAGGCTTCCCTAAAGACACCCATCCTGGCTGTGTCTGAATTCAGACAAGTCTGACTTCTTCAGCACCTGCCGTGTGCCAGCCCCTCTCTAGGTATGCCATCACGTTATCACATACATATCTCTTCAAGATTTCTGACATCCTTGGCAGGAAAAGATTCCACCAATCTTCCAGATACAGAAACTGAAGCCCAGACAAGTTAAGTAATGATTTGGACCAAGTTCTTTTGGCTTCCGAGATCAATGCACTATGCGGGCTGCCTCCCTCTGATCTCCCCCAGCGCTTCACCTACACCCTTTGGACGACGACTAGGTCCTGCCTCAGACCACAGCTCCCCGGAACACGGTTCACCCGTGCATGCGAGTAGCTGGCACACAGTTCTTGCTCAATAACCTGTAGATGCGTGTTCCCCCCGTGTTAGTCTGGCCTCACCAGCTGGTCTGTCAAGAGCTTGATGGCAGGGAGCATGTTGAGGAAATTCTCCCCTCTTCCCTCTTTCCCAAGATCCCACTTGGATTCCCTGAAGAAGGAAGTGCCACCATTATTTCTGGCCTCCCTCTCCACACCCACAGGAGATGCGGTGTCTAATCTGACCTGGCAGAAATCAGTACTCTTACAGGGCCCTGACTTACTGGCGGCGGGGGATGGGGAGGTGGGATGGGGTGGGGGTGGGGTTCAAAGGCAGGAATCAGGCTCCCAGCAGTCTTCCTTTACTTCTGGGATGCAGACACTCCTGGGCCCTCTTTTCCTCTCTGTTTTGTATCCACCCGGGAGTCTAGGTGGCAGGTTAAATTCGCTGGACCCCGTGACCCATTCGGGGGAGCGAAGGCAGGAAGCCTTCCTTTGCACTCAGGCCTGAGTTGTGTTCTTTAGAATTCATCAGCAGTCCCGGAGTCGGGGAGTTACAAGGTGATTACCAAAAAGGTGCTCTGCCAGGTGAATAAAGCCCACTTGTCTTTGTCCCCAGGAGGGAGAGGAGGTGAGGGCACAGTCTTGATTTATGTTGCATTCTCATCCCCCCACCTAGCTTGCACCACAGTGTAGACAAGCATTCAGTAAAACCTGGAAAGTGATATAAATAACCTCAAGCATGGTCCTGCCAAACCAACCCATCATGTCTCGTTCTCCCGTCTTTCCAACCTGCTCCTCCTCCTGACCCTCTGACTTCTCTCAGTGACGGTGCTGCAGTCCAAATTTCCCAGACTGAAAGCCTCAGGAGTCTCTCAATCCTCCTTCCCGTTTGCACACCAGTAATGATCGGGTCAGCCAGTTCTGTCAATTCTGCCTCCACAACAGCATCCCTACCAAAAGAATGCCTTTGCCATGCCAACACCTTAGTCTTGGCTGGCCCTATCTACAGAAGCCCACCAAAGCGTAAACCCTGGGAGGAAAGCTACGGCCTCTCCATCACCTTTGTACTCCCCATAAATGAACACAGCACTGGGACACACCAAATGTCCACAAGCTGGAGCAGCCGTAAAACCACCTTTCCCACAGTCAGTCTTAAGCCACGAAATTCAAAGAGGGACAGGTGGCATGGGCTGCAGCTTTTCTTCTTCCAAACGGGACATCAACGATCAGAATCGGTCAGACCCCCACGTTCCTCTGCTGCCAGAGCACAGCCATACCTCACAGAGGGCACAAGGTGAGTGAACTCTACCTTCAGTCAACAACTACTAGCTTGGGACACACAGTAAAAGCCCGAGAGAGCTGGGCCTCACGATAGCTTGAATTCCGATATAAAGGGCCTGGTTATTTGCTCCGGAACTCCATCCAGAACCCCAATCTCAGATGACAGTAGGTAAAGATCTTCTCTTGTGTTCCGTGTGTGGGAGCATCTGTGTGCATGCATGCATGAAGGAGAGGGGAGGGAAGGATTGGGGAGATAGGGAGATGAGCACCCCCTCCTCCTTGGAAGGTACAAGGTGGATCCCCACATCTCTTGTATTCCCCAGGCCCCATCTACCTGGGGAGCCATCCAGGAGCCACCACACTGGGAAACTCCTAGACTAACTGCCATGACTTAGACAACCCAAGCAGCTACAAACCCAGAAACACTCAACCAACATTGGATCTGGAGTGTACCCCTACTGCAAGGGAGCCAGACTACACCCTGGACCAAGACCCAGGAATCTTGGCTAGCCACTGCTCGGATTCACTCAAGTTATTTCATTAACCTTACGATAAACAACCCTGCATTTTAGGTGATTCGACTTTGCATTATGTTGAAAATCAGAATGGTGATGTCAGAGTCGCCCCATTAACTGAACACATAGTGTGTGCCAGGTGCTGTGTTGGGTCCGGGGAATACAAAGATGACAGAGATTCAACGGCTGTCCCCCAACCCCTGCCCCACCACTCTCCCAGCTCCCAACCAAGGCTTATGCTTTAATAGGTGTCTGCACAGAGTCAAGGTAAGCTGAAAGCAAAGGGGTGGCATGGCGGATGGGATCCTTTACCCACAACAGCTACTGTGAAGACGTAATGAATAGGGTTTGGCTCCCAAAACATCTTGGAACCGCACCATACATGGCCTTGAAACGCGAACGGTCTCCTTGAAGAAGTGTATTTCAGTCACACGTCAATCTTCATATCGTTAGACTATAGGAAACCTCCAGGAGTTAAGCGAAAGGATAATGCACCAAATTCCTAGCATTGTCTGATTATACACATGCTCTTTTTCTTGTTTTAACCAACTTACTCTCCAAGAATATCCATGAATAGAACTTTTCTCCTCCTTACCTGGTGTAAGGTAGGAAGGTACCCATCCTTTACTGAGTGATAAGCATCTAGGAAAAAAGGGAGAGTGCAAAGTATATAGCATGTATTCAGGAAATATAATGGAAAACAAACCCCGTGGTCCCCAAATTGGCCGGGGTCTGAAATCGATTTATTCAAATAGGGGTCCCCTTAAACCACAATATGGCTCAGTCTGCAAAAGTACCTAACCAGAGAAGCAGAGAGACAACTTCTGAGGACTGAAAACTCCCGTGTCTACAGCTCCCCACTCCTCCCCATACAGCAGCCAGACATTACTCTGCAGAGAGAACATTTACTACCATACTTAGTGCTTTAAAAAAAAAAAAAAAAGCCAACCGACGCAATAAACTCAGTTCATTTAATTTCAAAACATGAACTCACAGCTATCTCAGGAAATATCACCTTACTCTTTAGATTAAATGTTAGCCCAAGTCTAGAAGGCATTCAATAGTGAGAAAGTAGTGTACTTTAGTTGGCTTCTCTAGGCTCAAGTTTCACCAAAACAAGTTTCATACAAAGATTAGCCAAGTACTGGGTAATGGGATATGGCAGGCTTACATCATCTGTGGCCCATTTCCAAAGCAGCATAACTTTTCCAGGTGGAATTCTAAGTGCTCCCTTCTTGCTCTGTATAATCTTTGTTATACCAATTTGCAAGGTGGGTAATGGCAGATGCATTAAAACCAGTTACAGGCCAGGAGACCGTAGGCAGATCATTTCATCTCTCTGGGTCCCTGCTTCCACCATTGTGAAGTGGATTGTTGGCAGGCACTGGTCATAGGCCCCTTCCTGAACTCACTTTCCAAAATTGTCAGTCTTGGACTCAACTGTCTAACTCTTCCTCTGGCTGCCCCAGCATGAAGTCCCCCATCTGAGCTTTGAGTCCAACATTCAAGCACTGTGGGTCTTAATTTCTATGAGTATGGATGGAAGCAATTATTGGCAGACCCAGTCAGCTCACCTCCCAAATGTACCGCGAAGCTACACTTCTAACCCTAACATTAATGAATCCACTTTGCATCTCGCTAACCCCTACCCTACAGTGGGAGATACAAAAAAGAACAATGCTTGCCCTTGGTGATGATGATGATGATGATAATGAATTTTTATTGAGTGCTTATGAAGTGTTGGGTTCTACACTGAAGGTTTTACTTGCATTATCCCATTTAATTCTCACAAAATCCCTATTACATACACATCATAGATGAGGGAACTAAAACATCAAGAGATTAAATGATTCACCCAAGATCTCGCAGCTAGAAGGCAGCAGAATCCAAGATGTGAATCTGGGTCTGTCTTATCTTTTAGCCAATCTCCATACAGTAAAACCTTGGTTTACGAGCATAATTCGTTCTGGAAACACACTTATAATCCAAAGCACTTGTATATCAAAGCGAATTTCCCCTTAAGAAATCACGGAAACTCAGACGATTCGTTCCACAACGCAGAAATATTCACATAAAAATTATTATAATACCGTAATATAATACAAAATAATAAAGAAAATACAAAACATAAAGGAAAATAAACATTAACCTGCACTTACCTTTGAAAACCTTCATGGCTGGTGTGAGGGAGACGAGAGAGAGGAGGGTTATTGTGTAGGACGTCTTTTGCTATCACTAACGGAATCGCTGCTATCTCTTGGCTCAATGAAATCGTTTTCTTCTCCCGCAACTTTAACAAGGAACCTATCTGATAACACTTGCTTTTGCCTCCTTTTGAGGATTTCACGGAAACGTGACATTGCATTGACAATCACCCATAATCCCGCAGTAAGAGAGACTGAGACAGAGAGAAGAACCATTGGCTCAGTTGTGATCATGTGACATTTGGCATCAGATGCTACTTGTATTGCAAGACATCGCTTGTTTATTAACAAGTTAATTTTTTTTTAACTTTTTTTTTGACATTTATTTATTTTTGAGACAGAGAGAGACAGAGCACGAACAGGGGAGGGGCAGAGAGAGGGAGACACAATCAGACACAGGCTCCAGGCTCTGAGCCATCAGCACAGAGCCCGACGCGGGGCTCGAACTCACGGACCGCGAGATCATGACCTGAGCCGAAGCTGGCTGCTTAACCGACTGAGCCACTCAGGTGCCCCAACAAGTTAATTTTTAAGTTAAAATTTATTAGAAATGTTTGCTCAGCTTGTGGAACACTTGCAGAACAAGTTACAATCCAAGGTTTTACCACACTCAGACTAAGCAAGTTTAAGTATAAAAGCATCTCACTTTGCCCAGGACAGGCCTGGTTTATACCCACATCCTACTGCAATTATTGATAGCACCCCTTTCGCTCTCAGACGTGCTCTAGCTTGGATAATAAATTATACCCATAGTCACGATGCCTCCCTGAGGAGCGATAATAATGATTGTTACGCAGTCACGTCACATTTGCAGCGAAGCCCTTCTTAACCACCCTATGTTAATCGGTGACCTCTCCTGGACTCCCTATCCTTCTTATCCTGCTGTATTTTTCTCCATACCACCCATCACCATGAAAAAGGAATATGCATTTTATTTATTGTCTGATCCCTTCACTAAAATACAGATGTCTCCTACTTTTCGGAAGTTCACATTATGCCACTGTACTTTTATGAAACACCTACATTAGTACCTGTTTTCGCTCACCAAAAAAATATTCGGAGGGGATTTTCACTTTTACGAAAAAGAGCAAAAAGCAAAAGTTGCATTCTGCATTTGTTTTGCAGGGAGCCCTGACCGAGGCAGCGCCTATCCCGAGCAGTGAGTGGCACCACCAAGCTCCTTCCCAGGGAACTACACTCAGCATCTCAAGCTGCCATGGGCTTTGAGCTGTGTCTGCGAGCATCTGTGCTTTATCTTGACTTATTTTGTGTATCCGTTAGCGAGACGTGTCCTAAGGTATCAGAAAAACCTAAGAGAGGATGTCTTTGGGGTCAGAGAACACTCAAAAAAATTTCCATATAAATGAATGGCAATTGCTTCTTCAGTTTACATGATTTCACCTTAAGAAAGGCTTTATAGGAACACTCTACTTTCAGCGGAAGCAGGGAGCCTGTATAAATTCCACGTGGCAAAAATTTCCTTTTGGTTAGGAGTGTATCCCCCAGTATGTAGTAACTGTTTCATAATTACATAAATTATCTGTTGAATGAATGAATGAATGTACCGACGTCATCATAACAAAAGCGAACATTTATTGAGCATTTACTATGCGCTGGGTGTCGCTCAAAAGACATATATTTTATCAAACAACCCCAGCAAGCCCAAGTTTGGAATAGTTACCACCATCATGGAGAAACTGAGCCTCAGAAAGACGAGGCAGTACCTGCTCCAGGGCACGCTGCACTTGGTAGTTGAGCTGGGAGGGTACTGAGGCTGGCATTTTATACTCCTAACCTCTACTCTGGTAATGCACACCAGCAGCTCAGGATTTGGGGCAGTATGGGATCGAAGACAGGCTAGCATTACTGCCTCTCAGAGATCCCAGGAGGCGGTATGGCCAGGCAGGGCTTCACAGAAGAAAGGGGACTTGATTTGAGCTTTGGAAGACAGGATAGTACATGGAGACAGAAGAAGCATTTAGTCCCAGGTAGTAGTAGTGAACGCGGAAAATCACAGGGCTGGCCATGCTGCTTGGATTGAACAAATTTTGCAGAAGTTGCCCCGCAGAGTAAGATTTAAAACAGTACTGTCACCCAGAGAGCCTTGCACACCGTGGAGGGAGGAATCGGACTTCATTCACTAGTGAGCAGGACTCCTCACAAAAGGTTTCGGACCAGAAACAACTTAGTCTGCAATTTCAATTCCGGAAGCCTCATAATAACGTCAGAGAAGTTGACAGGAGCTACAGGTGAGGACGAAGGCTCACCTCTGGACCCTCTGCCGCCAAGGCATATACTGCAATTGGTAAAATCTCTGGTTAAAGCACCTGTTTTCCTATAGATCTGTTTGTGCTTAGGGTCCCTTCATGGTCCCTGTGAACAGGCAGCCCTTCTCTCACTATGCCAAAGAGAACGTATAATGCAGGCGTTTACTCTTCTCCCACACCACAGCATCATGACCACATGTGGTTAGTATCTCTGGTGGCAAGGACAGTCCTCTCCTACTTCCCAGTCTTCCTAAATATCTCCATCACACTTTCTTGTTTCTCTGTTTAAACCTCTGTCAACTCATTTTAACCCCTCGTCTTGTTTCACGGCCTCTCAGCCTCCCTGGCTGCATCTCCTATGACATCACGTCTGCAACATCTGAGTCAAGAAGAATAATCCTTGGGAATAGCCCACGTGTCACCAGCCTTAGGCAGTCTGGTCCACACATCCTGGACAACCCTGGAGACAGAAAGAAAAGCTTAGCCACACACGCCTTCTGGGTGGTTGGCAAAGTATGATGGAAGCCAGAAACGAAACCAAAAAAAGAAAAAAAACCTTTTTTTTTTTTTGCTGAGTCCACTCAAAAACAACTGCATAAGTAACACAAGAATGCTGCATCACCAAAGGGACCGATTATAAATCTCTATGTCTCTATTAACATAAAAATGAAGGAAAATGTGTTACCTCAAAATGCCATCCAAAGGAAGTCACTTACTACTTTCAGGGTGTTTCTTTCTTCTCTTCCCAATATTTTATTCTTAATTTTCCCAATAATTAACCTGAGTCAAACCTTCCTTCCACGCTTTGGTTTCAGTTCCAAAAAGTGTATCAAGGTTATGATGGCTCATTACCCGCAGCAGAAATGCAGATGGAAACATTCCTGTATATTTCAACCTGGTTTCTCCAGGAAAGGATGGAATTTCTTCCCTTGAGATTTTTGGAATTAACGGAAAATGGACATGATTTCAATACCCAGGGAGATGGTAAAATCTATGTCAGTCACAATTAGTGGAAAGCAGGAGAAAGTTCTAGAAGTCCCCAATAGTGGAAATGACTGATATTTTCCAGCAGAAGAGGGGAGTACCTCCAAGATGAGCGGTAAATGAGCTTTATTCAGAAAAAACAAAAAACAAAAACTAGAAGTTGTTAAGAGGGCAATCAGTTTTTGTGCAGAAAGGGGAGGAAGAGCTGAAGGATCGTAGTATTTTCAACATGGAACCTGGGAGCTCAGGAACTGCAGGGGCCATAGCATCCCTGACTTTGGGAGGGAGCAACAGAGCTGCAGAAAGGCAGCCGGGGCCCTTTAACCCACTGACCTCTTTTAATCTGCTTGTTAGCCTGGCTTCGGATGGGCCCAGGGGGTCTTTGACCAACCTCTGGGGGGAAAGGTCAAAGGTCAGAGGCACATTCCCCAGTCATCATTACTCTCAATTATTCTTCATTCTGAGCCACTTTCTCCTTCATTTTGAGGAAGGGCCCCATTAAGTGTTTTCCAGGACACTGAAGGGCGATGACCCAACCCAGGCCTGCTCGCTATGTTCCCTTTCCTCTCCACTTCAATCAGAGCATCTCCCTGAGCAAAGCAGGTATCCAGGGGGTAGCAACTCACAGAAGCACCTAGCCCTGTGTATCACAGGCATACTCATATGTCCTATACTGAGCACAGCCGAGGGCCCTGCCGCTCTCCAGAACATGCCCAAGCTTTTACAGTAGAGCGGTTCCAAGCACAGCCTTTGCCATCAGACAAAGCAGACGTTCTACAAGTTTCCAGTCCTGGAATCTTAGGGAAGTCCCTTATTTCTCTGAGCCTTAGCTTCCTCACCTGAATAATGGGGATAATAATAGTTTCCACTTCACAGGCTTATGGAGAGGTTGAAATGAATAAAGCTTAAAGGCTCAGTATACGGTAGCTATTAATATGAGTATTTTAGCAGTAATATTTTTTTGTCTTTCTTGATAAGCATAATGTATTGTCATTGACAAAATCTGGACTATAAAAAAAAGTATAGACCAAAAAAAAAAAGTCTCCCTCCAGAGCTCAGCACTGTTAACACCGGGAATGTTTCTGTTGTGTCTTTTCTCCACACATGGAGACATGCACACACTACTGGACCATTTTCTAATCCTAAGAGCAACCATCCACTGCCTACCGACCACACTTCTAACTCTCACAGTAAGTCTGTGAGACGCTGTGGGACCCATTTACAGAGGAGGACACCAAGGCTGGAAGAGGCCGTGCCGATGCCCCCAGGTCACACAAGCCAGCACTTCCTGAACAGAGCTGTGACTGCAAGTCTCTCTGGCTGGAACACTTAGCTCTTAGATCGAAGCTGCTCCAGAAAGGGTCTCATTCTTCTCCTTGCACTGCCAAAGCTGGAAGAATCTAAAAGAAGGGACCAAGGGAAGGGGTGATACGAATGTCAGAACCACCCATGTCATGCTCAGGGGGGTGTGCCCAGAGCTTACCCTTCCCAGTAGGTGTTTCAGGCCTGAGCAGTCAGCCCCTCTCACTTCCACCAAAGGCCCTGGTGACCCTGTCGGGTAGGATTTGGACAGAAGCAGGATTTGTCGGCTCCTGGCTTCTACCCTAGGTGGGCAGGTGCATTTCTGACATTCCCCTGCAGGGATAACACATTAAAATTCAAGTTTTGCCTCTAATTACTCTTGGCCTTATTTTGATCCAATTAGCCCTAAAATAGAACATAAAGTAAAACCTTTGGTTCCATTTTTCAGTCACAACAGTGAATTTTCAACCTGCAGGTTAACTGACTTCATGTTTACTGAACTGCATGGGTGATAAAAGTTCAGACACTCACCTCTGGCCCCAGGGCGCATTTCGGGATGGTTATTCACACACAATTGACTTCCAAGATGTTCCCAGAGAGCTCCTTCCTACTGAGGGCTACTCATGATTCAAAGGTAAGAAAGGTTTATTTTCCCCCAAGCTCATTAGAAGACCAAACCATTCACCATGGAGAGAAAATAACAACAACAACAACAACAACAGCAGCAGCTGTTCCCATGTATAGACGCCCATGTTTCAGACTCTGCTGGATAAAGAGGAAAACTGATTCCAAGATTAGTAAGTGACCAGGCTGGAATTCAAACCAAGAATCATCTGAGAGCAAAGCCCTTCACAATGAACACAGCCTCCACCACCACTGGGCTCTGCATACAGTGAGCACACAAATAACAAATAACTAGTAGACCAACCTGCCAGTAAATGATAAAACAAAAAGCAAGCTAATGATGTGTGAACAAATGACGTAGCCATGGTTTCCAGGATCCTGCAGAAAAGCTGAGGCCCATGCTTGAGTATAGCCGAGGCTATGGGAATGTGGGGATGCAGTCTGGGGGCAGTGGGGTGCACAAGAGCAGTAGCTGCTGCCCTCCCAGTGCTTCCAGTTTCTTGGAGCTCCTCCAGCCCCTCCTCCACCTGGTAGGGGAGTACTATGGTGGACCACAACCATCGTTGGGTGGTCCTCACACAGTTAATTGGAAAAGTGAGACTCAGGTCTAAAGACTCAGACAGACCCAATAAAGGCTGACCTTTGACCAACACTGGGGAAAGCTCCCTCCACAGGATAAAAAGGCAGCTATGGTGAAGCAGCGAGGACAGCCCAGCCCTCACCACAGCCACCTGCCAACAAGCTCTGTCCCCTGGGATGCTCCACGTTTTCCCTGCATGCCAAGTAATTCTTTTGCTTCTCTCTTCCTTGGAAGCCTCTAGGTCTGGCAGCCTGACACTAGTCCACACCAGGACCCGACTTTCCCGTGCTATATCCTGGAGTGGCATCTCAGGTGGAGCTTGGAGAGAAAATGTGTGAAACTCTGGGCTCTCCCACGACAGTCTGGTTGGAGAAAGATTCCAGGAAAGGATTAGGGAACTGGAGTCCTGACACGGTGCAGCAAAGGTGCATAACGTCTGCTAATGTTACAGCACATTAAAAGAAGTTGTAAAATTGTAGCTTAAAGTTAGACAGGCCAACCATAACACAAGAAGTATGAAAAGCAAGGTGCCATTTTTCCAACAAATAAGTTCATTATATGAAGAACCAATGTAGGTTGTTTCAGCATCTTGTTATCCAATGCGGCAGCTGTGACTTTTTTGGTAGCATCTTTAAAGAGCTCAATCAGCATGAATTCCAGTTTATTAATGATACCTATTCTTTAGGTATAGGTTCTTACTATGTGCCAGGAAATTTTCAAATATGGTTTCTTACCCTTACACCAGCAATACAAGGTGAGAACTTGCCCCATTTTACTCAGGAGGAAGCTGACATCCAAAGGGGCAGCCAACTTGGCCACAGCACTGGCAGACTTCAGTGGGGAATGAGGATCTCCTCAAACCCATCTGATAAAAAATAAATCACAAAAGCAAAACCCCGGAGAAAAGCCTTCTGATTACAGTTTCTCCTTGGGCTGGAGAAACAAGTCAGGCTCCCTAGGGCAGAGAGGAAAAGGCTGCTCTCCTCAGCCCTCCCAGGAGTGATGAGCAGTTATTTTTGAAAAAGGAGGGAAAAAGTACCTGCAGCCTAGATGGTTCTTGCATACTAGAAAGAAAATTAAGCCATTGTGAGAGGCGGGAGAACAGGACTGGATGCTATTCAAGCTGGGCTCACTCCCCCCCCCCCCCAACCCGGCCCCCGTCCAAAACAAGCCAAACCGCAATACGGATCAACACCCGCGTGCAACTCTAAGTATCATAACACAATGGGGGCGGGGAGCGGGGGCGGATGCAGACCATGCCGACCCGGGACAGCAGTGAGGGAGCAGACCCACTCGCAGGACACAATCCCGAGCGTGTGCAACCCCAGGAATTTGTGGGTGGAAGGGACCGGGGGAAATTGCAGTCCATTCCACCCCTTTCAGTCGCGCGCGCGCACACACACAGATACACACACACACACACACACACACACACACACACACACACCGACTTTCCTGGCTTAAAAAAAAAAAAAAAAAAAAAAAAAAGCCTGAAATCTATCTTCAAAATAATACGGGAAACACCAAGTACGAAATGCGTTTCAGGGGCTTTCCGTCGCGGGAGACGATTCCCAGCGGGGATGGGAAGCGGGGTGGGGGATAAAAAGTGGAACGGCGCCCCCGGGAGTGAGGTCTGCAGTCCACCTTACCAGCTTCATGGTGGTGTTATTCTGTTCCCAGCGCCACAGCATCACGCTCATCTTACTTCAGGGCGAAGAGGGAAGTGGGGGGAGGAAGCGGGAGAAAAAGGGGGAGGGGGCCGAAGCACCTGCCCGCGCGCCCGGCAGGTCGGGCCGGCCCGGCCCGTCGTGGTCTCCGCCCCGGCCCCTCCGGGCATCCCCGCCGCCCGCGGCCTCCTCGCCCCCACCCCGGCGGCCGCTGCTGAGCGCGCGGGGACCTTGCCCGGAGCCCGGCGCCCGCGCTGCCCGGCTCGCGTGCCTCCCCCGCTCTCTCCCTGCCGGCCTCCCCGCCTCCGCCAAATCAAACAACTCCCCCTGCGTCCGAGCGCCCGCGCCTCGCAGCGCGGAGGCCGCTGGGGCCGCTACGGGGTGGGGGCGGGAGTCGGGGCCGCCGGGCTCCCCGCCCCCTCGCCGGTCCGCGGGCCCTCCGCGTGGCCCCCGGCTTTCTCCGGTGGGCCGGTTCGCCCCCGCCGTGCGTAGTGGGGGGGGGGGGGACGGGGGAAGGGGCAAGACGGTAGGAGGGGGAGGTACTTAACTCTTTCGGGAAGGGCGCGGGTAGGCGGCCGGCCTTCGGCACAAACGGGGGGGGGGCACGGAGGGGGGAGCAGGGGAGGACTGCGGGGGGCGCGGTGTGTGGCTGTCGGGTCCTCACTCCGGACACGGCCAGCGCCTCTCCCCGTGGCTGCTCGGCTCTGTGCGCGTTTGCATTCGGCACCGAACTCACTCAAGTTGGCTGACAGTAACCACTCCGGGATCATCCCCTGCCCCCCAGCAGCTGGAATCATGAGTGTGGGATGGATGAACCAGCACCCGCTGGAGCACCTCCACCCCTCCGCGCGCGCACACACGCAGTCGCCCAGGCCCTGCCCCAGCCACACGCTGCTCCCCAGCCTCATTTGTTTCCTGCTACGTGAAGGAAGGGGCTCCAGTGTTTTTAAACACACCTGGCCGCTGCCACAGATGGGACTTCCGTGGGCCTCGGGGAGGAGGTGGGGCAGGCGATGACAGGGGAGGCAGACAAGGGGAAAGGCCGTATGGCCTTTGTTTCCTTTTCCGCTCGCCCCACCTGCCACAGGCTCTTTCTAGGGAGCCTAGGAAAGCACCCTCTACCTGGTGCTTTCCTCTGAGATTGGGAGAGGGGGGCGCTGGACACCTCCTCACCTTCCTGTCCAGCCCTTGTTGGGATCCCTGGCAACTTTCAGTAGCCTGAAAAGGCTCAGCAACCCTGCAGCTCCTCGAGGCAAGATGGCACCGGCTACCCAGATCTCAGGACGTGTCTCTGATTTGGGCGAAGGTGACATTTTAGGATGAATACCTGGCTGGCCCCTGCTGATAGAGAGCTATGATGAGAATTCATGGAATTGCTTTATTACACATTCATTTCAATAGGCAAAACTGTTTAAAATGAGGGGAGGTGATAAAATGGGTCCTAACCTTTTAAAAGTGATCTTCCAAACATAGCAATTAGATCAAAATGTTGCTATGCCTGAAGATTTCAGGATTTGGTTTCCCTTCACAGATGAAAAATCCCAACTCTTTCCTATGGCCTACAACTTTATGCCCATCCTCTCCCTTTTACCTACTGTGCTCCAACCACAGTGGTCGTCTTTCTTTTTCTCCAACACGTTGAAATCCGTCCCACCTCAGGACCTTTGCACCTGACAGTCCCTCTCCCTGGATCACTGTTCCCCCTAAACCTGCCTATGGTCTCATTTCTAATGTCACCTCCTCAAAGGGACTTTTAACTTAATGTGGTGACCATATTCTTGTATTACTATTGTCTTCCCTTTGTTCTGTTCACTGTGTGAACTTTAGCTAACTTGTATTCTTGTTTATTTTTTGCCCTGTCCCACTGGGCTATGAATTGCATGAGAGCAGGGGCCTCATCAGTTTTGTTCCCCCATGGTATCCCCAAGTGCCTGGAACAGTATGTTGCACATAGTGGGAACTCAGTAGATGTTTCCCAAATGAAAGTCTGTTGACAATGTCCTAAGTTCCTGCAGCTTCCTCTGCAATAAGGACAGAGCCAGGCCAGGGCAGCACATCCCATATCCAGCCTGGGCCCTGACCTGAACTGAGTGACTGCAAAAGACCCTGTTATGTCCATCACCACGTATATTTCTGGAGAGTGAAACATAGGCAGTGACATTTGCTGCTTAAAGAGAAGGGGCACATCCTAGCGAAACACAGGAGGGGAAACAGCATATGTCATTTGAGAAAGCATATTCCATATTAAAGTATACTTATGTACTTAGAAAATGAGATTTTAAAATAACTATTTTTTTTCCTCTGAAAATAAAGCTGGACAAGATCATATTGGCCAAGAGAGCAAAACACAAGCTCTCTATCACAGCTGTGTTAAGCCAGGGGTTCTTGGAGCTGGGTGGGAAGATGTGCAGCCCAGAAACCTTCTGGTTGTATGAAAATGCTATGAGACTGGGTATTTGTGCATTTTGGGGGGAAGCATCTATAGGTTTCTCACATTCTCTAGGATACCCAAAACATTTTTAAAAAACTACACATTCCCAGAGAGTCATTGAATGAGCATTAGTTCCCAATCGAAACATTTGCCAGGGGCGCCTAGGTGGCTCAGTCTGTTAAGTGTCCGACTTCAGCTCAGGTCATGATCTCGCGCTTTGTGAGTTCGAGCCCCGCATCGGGCTCTGTGCTGACAGCTCAGAGCCTGGAGCCTGCTTCAGATTCTGTGTCTCCCTCTCTCTCTGCCCCTCCCCCATTCACACTCTGTCTCTCTCTCCTTCAAAAATAAATAAACATTAAAAAAATTAAAGAAATATTTGCTGGTCAAAGATAGAAAATATCACTTATGGCGCAAGGAGGAATCAGGGGGGTGGCAGTAGAGAGGATGCCCAGCTTTAATTAAAAAGAATAAATCCCGTTGCCTTGCCTTTCAGATCTCACACACTTCAGACCATAGGTATGCCGACTCATTTAGCCAACATTCCTTGAACATCCACCATAATGCATTTACCCAGCTCTGTGCTGGGTATTGAGAATCAGAGAGGAGTCCCTACCACCCACACATACAGTCTATTAAAAGATGAACACATACAATTACAGTTGCAATACAATGTGACAGGTACTACAAAGGAAGGCTGTATGGTGTGTAGCTGGGCCATAAAGGAAAAAAGCTATGCACGAGACTGGGAAGCATGGAATAATTTCGCAGAGGTGACACTGACTTACATCTGGAAGGATCAAGGCAAATTCAATAAGAGGAGGGAAGCATGAAGGTAGACAGCATGTGCAAGGGTATAGAGAGGTGAAAAAGCATGGCAGGTTCTGTGTGGTCAAAAGGTGGAGATCAAGGGGCAGGAAATGGGGCTATTTGTAAGGCTGGAGCAGGTCAAGTCCCTGGAAAGGGGATCCTACCCCTAATCCTTATAAACCAGGGGAATGATTTGATTGACTTCCCATTTAGAAGGACCCCTCTAGTAACAGCAAGAAGGCAAGTTTGAAAAGGTGGAGGCTGGAGGGAGAGAGGCCAGTTAGAAGGCTGCTGAAATCACGCAGGAGACAGAGAATGAAGACCCGAATAAGGCAAAGTGTAGAGAAAAGGACGCTGACATCACCAGCAATCTGCTGATGCAATGGGTGATTCACAGGGGTAATGGCTTTGAGTTCATCCAAGCAGATGTCAGGACCCTGCAGAATTTCAGAAACAGAAGCAGCTCCTTAAAACCTCCTACATCTTGGAGAGTTATTTATCATGCACCAAGCTGCCTTTCCTGGCACCTTTCTTCTCCTTCCTCCTATTTCTGTGATCTTCCACCAAGTGCTTTGATGGTGATTTAAGGGAAAGACATCAGCCTGTGTTGACCACATGGGACAAAGCAATGGGAACAATGCTTGTGAAGGTCAGTCCTACAGTGTGCCCTTGTTTCTCCTAACCGTTGGCCCCTTTTTTCAGCTCATGGCTTTCTGACCCATTCCCTGAACCTGACAGTCCAGCCCTCACCCTTGCAGACAGTGACCCCCACCTTAGCCTAGGTCCCTGAACGTGACCTCTCTTGCACTCTCATGGTAGCCACAAGGTAGAGTCCTAGGTCCTAGTATTGTGCAACCCTTTGTGGCACTGACCCCCTCCCCTCCCCAGAGGCTGGATCTGCCCTTTGCTGACAGTGTCCTGTTCCAGACCTTTCCATCCTCAGCATCCAAGAGATGTGCCCCATATGGCTCAGCATTTGCTTACTTGCATGTCCGTCTTCCCTACTCTTCCACTTCTCTGAATTCTTAGCACCTCCCCAGCTGGGGGAGGCACGTGATAACTATCTCCAGAACGAAAGCTGGAGTGTCTATCTTGTTCCTCAAGACAGGAAGAAGAGGGGAAGAGATTTGGGCCAGAAAGCCCGGTTTGAGGCCTGGCGTCCCAAAGACCTGCTCATTCGCAGTCCTCCTTTCCCTCACCTATAAGATGATGATCTATAAAGTTCCTTTTCCCTCCTACATTCTGCAAGTCCAGCCCCTGTCTGATAAACTAATTTGTGTCCAGCTGTTAATGGCTTAATGTGTTTCCCAGATAACACACTCCCAGTTTAACAGGGGATCTTCCACTCTTTCAGCCAAAGCAGTGACTAACGGGGAAACGTTCAGACACTACAGGGGCCAGCCCGGGGAACATCAGACAAAACGAGCTCTCTAGGCTGCCCCGAATGTGGGCTGATGCCTTTCCACCCACGCGCGAGGCTGACTGTGGACAGATGTCAGCTCTTACGTGGCACGGTGATGACAAAGGAAAGACCACAAGCAGCGTGCCACCCCCTGAGGTAGGGAATAAGCCAATAGCTTAACATAGGGAGTCCGTTATTTTTTCCCCAAATAACCAGAAGCGAATAGTAAATTAGCACAGAAGAGTTCAGCATCATCTGTCCAGTGAAAATCCTAGCCATAGTGGCAGGTGTTTCATAAGTCTGGCAGAGGACAATTTCCACTTACTCATGACAGCAATGCTCAGAAAAGCCATCTTCCCCATTTTGCAGATAAAGGCTCCGAGAGGGTAAGTGACTGGCTCCGTCCAGTCACTTCAGACACTGCCAAACAGGAGCATCACTTGAGACAGCCTGCCTGCCCCTCATCTCTGCAGCGCGCACGCTATTGCCGTACTATGTACAACAAAGGAAATCTCAGAAATGCTGTCCCTGGGAAAATGAAGACCGTCTGTGAGCAGACGTCTCTGCAAGTGGCCTTAAGGCTTAGTCTGAGTCCCCTTCCCTTTCTGGGAGGGCCTGGAGATCTCGGATATGGAGGAAGATGTATAAAAGTGAAAATAAAAGATTTGGGGAAGTACACAGCAGGCAGTCTTTTTAGAAACTGAGAGTCAAATCTAAGCAAAGCACTAATCCTTCTCGGGGAAGAAAGCTGGGACAAGGAGCGCGAGCACAGAAGATGCCATCTCCCCTCCACCAGCTTTGGAGGGGAGTGAACCCCCTGCCAAAAGGTCACTGGGAACACTGGGGTCTGCAGGGGGTCCACAGCGATTGGAGGGTTTGAAAGTAAGATGTATGGCTTTCAGGAGGCAGATACAATGTCACACTGACAAGCCCACAAATGAATGAATACGGCCCTCCTCGAAAGGGCTGGGCTGGGCTGGGCTGGGCTAGCAAAGGATTTCCCTCCCTCCCTCCTCCCTTTACTTTTTTCTTGAGATAAAGAATTATGTAAAGGCATCTCCCAGTGCACATGCTAAATGCCACTGCCTTCGGTTTGTTCCCTGAACAGTGTTTAATGTGTGGCTTTCTGGGTCCCCCCACAATTCACTTTCTTCCTACCAGGGATGGGGATCAGTGTCTGAGTGGTGCAGTGTCTCCCATGGCCCCTCCAACACGCTTCTCACTCTCCTGGAGGAGGCCGGGTACAGCCACATCTCCACACCTTTGCTCAGGCTGTTCCCTCTGCACGGAAGTGCTTTTCCTTCCATTCTCTGCCAAACGATATCCTGTAGATCCGGGAGGACCCAAAGCAAAGTTAACTCAGTTGGTGAACTTCTCTTAGATCCCTCCCCTTGGAGAACTCTCTCTCCTCTCTTCTGTGGTTCCCAGCTCTTTGTTTCCATCTTCTCAACAGCCTTTGTAACAGTCTGTCTCCTTCTGCAGTTGGGGGTGGGCACATCTCATTAGCTGTTGCAAGTATTAGTACTGATGGGAGTATTATCACAACCGGCTTACAAATTGCTTAGGAACAGGTACTCTAACTTACTCACCTTTGAACACTCAGAATAGGGTTTGGCTTGTCACTGGCACTACACCAAACAGAATTAATACATTCAGAAGGTGAGGACTATAGGAGGCTTAAAGATCGTCCAGTCCCCTCCCCCATAACTGTCCAGGAAAATCCAGGTCCCCTCTATAGAACGCCTTCCGCCGTGCCGTGTGAAGTGCACTGAAAAGAATTCCAACTGAATTGTGGGAGGCTGGACACAGGACACGATGGCATCTCGGGAAGGCTCTCGGGAAGAAATCCGAAATCCGCGGTGACCTTGCCACACTAAAGATTCACTTGCTGGCTGGGAACCTGGATACTGGACATTTCCTTTTAAATATTGCTAGAAGAGCTTTTGGAGAGCGAGGATTATGTCTTATTTTTCTCTATGGCCTCCCAAGCACTGCCAAACATAGGAGCTTAGGGTAAAAAATAATTTTCAGGAAGAATGGACAAATAATTAAAGACTAACTTTAAAGCTCTGGGGTAAGAGGCCTTTGACTTCTCCAAAGCAGCCAAACTGGTCCCAAGCAACTTAGAGCACACTTCCGAAGAGCAGGCACGTTTTTCCCTCAGATCCCAGGGTTGCCAGGTGCCCCTGGTATTTATTTGCTCTATTCAACATCCCAGGCCCAGGGGCTCCTCCTCCAGCCCCCTCCCCTCCCACTCCTTCAATGAGGCAGATAAGGGTGGAAATTGTGCAATCTCTGGGTGACCTCTGACCCCCCTTTGAAGGGCCTCCACACTGCCAGCCCTCCCTCCTCCCTCTCTCCCACCCTCTGAGCAGCCACATCTCCTGCTCTGACCCCAGTGAGATGTCTGGGCATGGGGACTGCGGACATTTTTGGAGGTAGCATAAAGACATTTTAGGCTTATCCAGCCCGTTCCATTGAGCTAGGGGTTCATGTAAGGTGAAATAGAACTGTTTAAAGCAAGCAAAAAAAAAAAAAAAAAAAGCTTAAAAAATCCTACCACAGAAATATGGATAGCTATTGTCAAAGCACTTAAGAAAGTTAAATGGTTTCTAATTTTTGTCCTCTGTTCTGGTTTTGCGACTGAGTGATTCAGATGAACGGTCTGGAATGGAGTTGTCCTCAAACTCTCACTGGGTTGTGTTGGTTTGTTTTGTTTTCGGTGGTTGTGGTTTGGTGGGGGAGAGGGTGGTGTGGTTTTGTTTATTTTATTTTCCCTGTGGGATCAGCCCTTTCATTCTGGGCCGGTTCTGGTCACCAGGGATTAAGGTCAGCAATTTACGAGGCAGTCTTCTTTCCCAAGGGGCTGTGGTCCACTTCCTGGGCACCGTTGAGGAACTCAGTGGCTCCCCAGTAATACTTGTGTTGTAGGAAATGCCATTGCTTTTCATGATAGAGATATGAAAGGGACACAGATACCCTCGAAGTGGGTTAAATATTATTCCCCAATGGGGGCTCTGGAGGCTTTTCCTTTGGAACAAAAGCAGCGGCAGGTAAATTAATTCCACTTTTGTTAGGCATTCTGATTTCACAGGAGATTGCTTCACACACACACACACACACACACACACACACACACACACACACACACCCTCTGAGGGCCTCCTCCTTCCCCCAGCCCAAGAGAGGCTACCGGCAATGAATGCCGAGGGGGCTGGCACTGTGGGTCTGGTACGCAGGGCATGAGATGAGGGTAAACAGGAGGAAACAGATGTCTGAGATGCACCTACCAAGACAGTGTGCGTGTACACAATCACCCTCTATTCCAAAGTCAACAAGGACAACCTGGGAAATCCCAGAATGAGGGCACCATTGTTTAGCAGAGGAAAACTTTCAGCACTGCTAATGACTCACTTTTGGCTTCTGTGCGGGCCGTGAAATTACCACTGCTATTGATCACATGGCCTCCACACTCGTGGGCATTTCTCAGCTCCTAGAGCACAGTGAGTAGCGGGGTTCTTCCCAGCCAGCCCCCTTCCACAGCTTCCTGCCTGGTCATGCTCGGGTCAAATGTGGACCTCGAGAACTCACGATGACCTAATTTTATGTTTGTCAAAGCACTTTCATGTCAGTTACCCAGGTGGTTATTCTTAGAACCATTCTGTGATCTAAGCTAGATGGCTGGCCTGATCCCCTTTTCCAAAGAGCTCACTGAGGCACAGAGAGGTTAAATGAGCTGTCCAGAGTTGCACAGCTGCTTAATGAGCAGGCCACATTAAGTCTTAGACCTACAGGCTCCTTTCTAAATACCCTCTTCCTGGGTTCTCAAGACAAGTGGACTTTACGTCGTATTCTTATTTTCAACAGAATTAATAGCAGCAACCAATAGCTAATAATAAAATAGATTTCAGGAGTGAATCTTCTATGTGCTACGAACCATTCTGAGAGGTCTGCATGTACTATCTCATTGAATGATCATAGTAACCATACGATATAGGTGTGAAAATTACATTGCCCAGAGGGGAAACCAGGCACAGGAAAGTCAAATAACTTGCCCAAGGTCACAGAGCTAGTAAGTGACACTGCTTGGATTCAAACACCGTGTAGCTACAGAATCTATGTTCTTAACCTGTGCTGTTCCACCTCTCTGTGTGGTGACATCATAATCATAATGTAAACCTAAGATCAAAAGTAAAATAAATACTTTGCTGAAAGGGTTTTTACAAATAATAGGTGCTATTCCCAGTTAGCGGAGGTTTTGTTTTTGTTTTTGGTTTTGGTTTTTGCTTCTCCTTCTTTGGCTTTAATGATTGCTGCCACTACAAATAAACTTCCATTGAATCCACAAATTCTTCCTCAGATCGCGCAATGGTAGGCAGTATTCTATTTTATTATTTTTTCTAATGTTATTTTCTTTATTTTGAGGAGAGAGAGATTTCTGTATTTTGATGCACGCGAGCAGGGGAGAGGCGGAGAGAGAGAATCCCAAGCAGGCTCCGTGCAGAGCCTGACTTGGGGCTCGATCCCATGAACCAGACAGAGATCATGACCTGAGCTTCAATCAAGAGTCAGATGCTCAACCGACTGAGCCACCCAGGTGCCCTAGTAGGCAGTATTTTAAATAGCTCTGTGACCTGGGGCAAGTTGTAAACATATCTACATCTCAGCCTCTTCTTCACGGAAACGGGTATGATCATACTGACCTCTTAAAATCAGGGGAGCTCCGACATATGAAGGCCCCTGAAAAACTCTAAGTTCCTAGAACTAGTTTCCCAAAACTAATTGACGGGAAACATTTCAGTCCGTTCAACCACCTCACCTATGTGTCTTAACTGTAGGACTTTTGGGAAGCTTAAACACGCTAGTGAGCAGCCCAGAGCTCTAAGCAGCCATTTGGAAACGGAGCACTGCCCAAAGGTATTTGCCGGCAGAATCCTTCAGGTGGAACAGTTCTCAAGCTACCGCTCCAAGGAACACACTTCAGGATCGGTACCCCGCAAGGCTGCACCTGGCATATATTTTCCCAGCAGGCCCTCCTCTTCGGCAATGTTCAGAGCAGCCCGAAGCCATCTGAAGGCACCCCTAGATTTTTTTCTCACTCCATTTTGAGACCCTGCGGCGGGAGACTTAAGCCTGCACTTCTATCATTGTAACTATCGGTCCAAAGACCACAGGATATGAGTGATGGGACCATGGGGGCCTTGGGGCTCCAACAGAAACATGACCAGAGAACTCAGATGACCCCACCCCTGTGTCCTACACACAATCTGGTTTCTATCAGGCGGGCTCCTGCAGTCACACTGAAGGTCAGTCATTCAGAATATGTGGCAGGCCCCCGACACAAAACCAAGGTTTGAAGGATGGCCTTACTGATAATGAATCCCCATCCTTCCAGCATGGAGCAGATGGTAAGGAATGACAATGGGATTGGTCCTACATCAGCGGGGGGGGGGGGGGGGGGGGTGCCCAATTGGAGGAGGATGTGCGCCTTTGCTCTGATACCACTGTCCTATAGAGGTGGACACAGAGTGTCTGAAATAGCCATTGTCTTATTCTGATAATACAATTGCTAATATTTATCAAGTATTTGCATACTTAGCACATCCCAGACACTAAGCTATTTATCGACATCACCATCTTCATCCTCGCAATAACTCTCTGAAAGTGGTTACCATCACCAGTATCCAGAACTGGTAATAGAAGCACAAAGGTGTTAGGTAAATTACCTATCATCACACAGCTCGTAAATGGTAGAGTTCCATGGTGGAAGTCCAACGTGGGTTTGTCTGAATCTATAGCCTTGTACCGATGGTTATAGGCTTTGTAGGTCTTCTAGAGCAGTGGTTCGCACAGTGCGGTCCCTGCACTTACGGTGTCAGCAATACCTGGGGATTTGTTACATATGCAAAGTCTTAGACCACACCCGCCATAGACCTGCGGAAAGAGAAACTCCAGCAGTCTGTGCTTTGTTGTTGCTGTTGTTGTTGTTGTGGTTGTTGTTGTTGTCTTATAAGGCCTGCAGCTCATTCTGATGCCCGCGAAAGATGGAGAATCACTGATCCAGAGGAAAGAGTTTTGTACTCAGGCTGTCTCTTCAGAAAGCCCCAGAATGAGTCATCTGGCCCATTGTCCACTAGCATCACCCAGCAACAAGCAGCACACAGAAGGGCAGGGTGCAGGGCCCGTAGTTATTCCAAGAAGAAAAAGTAATAGTGAGGGCTGGCGGTCGCAGGTCACTAGGGACCGAGACAGAACAGGGAGGGAGACCTGAGGCCAGCACAAGGCATGCCTGCATTGAATATGCCACACCATTCCCACCCCACTTGCTCACACAGCCACAGGTTCACAGAGGGCTGTGCGGGCCTTAAGGATCCCTGAGTTCTCTTCCTACCCGTGTGCACACCCCGACCTCAGCATGGCCCCTGCCAACAGGGGCTCCTGCCTCTGCTCGAACCCCTGCAGTGATGGACAGTTCACTGCCCCCAGGGCAGTTCTTCCTTCTGTGGAGATTTCTGCATGTTTCCTTGCACTGTTCCCTGCCATTCCTTCCTCCACCCCACCGAACTCAGTCTGAACTAGACTGCCTCAGGGCAGCCCTTCAGATATTTGACAGGGCCCATGCTTGCCCGGTCTTCTCTTGTCCAGGCCCAACGCCTTGGCTCTTTCAAGACTTCCTCTTCTACCTGTTTTCGTGTCCTTTCACTGTCCCGGTCCATCCGAAAAGGCTCCTGAGGTATTCTCAGAGAGGAATCCCCACAAGCCCTCATCTGCCACTTTCCGTTGGCCGAACTCAGCACACTCCACTTAATGGAATAGTTTCTTCGGGCAAGCTGAGCCAACAGCAGCCGGCCTGGCCACGCTGTCCCAAAAGAGGGCACGGGGAGGGGGCGCTGACCGCCTTTCCTTCTCTTCTACCTGATCAAGGCATGGAAAATGGCAGCCTGTCCTTCAGAGATTGCCTCCCTGCCTCTGTTTTCTCTAGGAAATGTTCTCCCCAAGCCCACCCAATGTGCAGTGAGGGAGGCCCATCCTGGATGGGGAAGATCCCCCCTATGTGCCCGCTCTGCGTAACCCGGAGGAGCCCCTGCTCCCTGGCATCTCCTCCTCCTTCCCAGGATTGGCAGGGGTCCACCAGCCCCATTGGAACCTTTGGCTCTCGGAGGTGGTAAACATCAGGCCGTGTCAAGGCCCCGCAGCCTCTCGCGGTTGGCAGTGATCAACCAGTCTGCAGGGAAGAGATAGTGATGGGTCTGTTTTCACTGGACGGACTTGTGGTTATCTTCCCCGAGGAAGCCAAGGCGGGGGCTGGGTTGGGAGCCTGGAGATCTGGCTACAGGCCCTCAAGCTCCCAATGCAAGCTCCCAGTGCCTACTCTGGAGACAAACTGCTTGAATTCAGAGTCTGGTCTACCTCGGCTTGCTGTGTGACCTGGGGCACGTTTAACTTCTTTGTGTCTTGTGATCTCATCTGCTCATGGAATGATAACCGTGCCTGTCTCTCAACGGTGAGGCCCATGTGAAACATGCATATGAACAGCGGGCATGGTAGCTGACACACGGTCCGTGCTCACTGGATGCTTATTGTTCCTATTGGTATGCTGCTTTATACAACTGGGTTAGGGAGCAAGTGATGCATGACTAGAGCCTTTCTAACTTTACAAAGACTTCATTCTCTTGTTCGAGCCTAACAGCTCATGAGACGAGAACATTAAGATTTATCATTACCATTGTATATGTGAAAACACTGAAGCCCAGAAAGGTCAAGTGACTAGTCCAAGGTCACACAGCAGACCCATCACCAGATCCCAGACCATCTGATCTCCTGCCTTGGGCTCCTGGGGTGTGGCTATGAGGGACAGTTTGATTTATACTATTACTGCATTTTCCCTCATGTTCTACACCTGTCTTATTTTCTAAAATCAAGAGCTAGACGTGTGATCTTGGACCTAAAATCCCCAATCTGGACACCACACAGGCTCCCTTGTCCCATGCCTCCCAGTTTCTATCCTAAGGGGCATCCAAGGAAGAGATTTCTCTGTCTCTTCACTCCCTGACCTGGTTTCTAGGCCAGGACTTATCTGGTCCCTGCCCGGTGTTCAAGTTTACAGCCAGGCTCGCTGTCCAACCCAAGGCTCACTGTCTGACCCTGAGCCAGAACTTGAAAGTGCACAGTACCCAGTCGTCCTGGAGACCTCCATGGGACGCCCCATGCCGCGCATCTCCTGAGTAGCCACCTACAATGTCCTCAGGAAGGGGCCCAGGCTCTCTTTTGCAATGACACAGATCCAAACCCATTTCTCCTAAGGTTTCTGGACTGGAGCAAGGCAGGGTGGGTGTGCGGGGTGGGAGAAGGGTATACCTGACTGCTCCAGATGTACCCCTCTAGTTTGCAAATCCCAAAGCCCTTCCTTAGAAGGAGATTCTAGGAGACTTGTGCCTGGGGCTGGGAGACGCCATGTTCTCTACTCAGTGGCTCCAGAAATACCAGATTTTTACACGGTGTCCCATCTGGGCCCAATAAGCACCATCTCTTCAATGTCTGCACTAAGTGGCTTGCAGGCTGTCTTGGCTGTGTGTTCCTGGGAAGGACAATTGATCTCAATGCTCCTCCTCTGGCTCTAAGACATGCTTTTCTCCCTCCTCAAGAGATGTCAGGCATTGGCTCCACTGAGCACTTATCATCCAGGGGTGCTCTAATGACATCAGTTTCCTGAGAGCTGGACAGTTCCCCTCACTTCAAGACCCCGCTTTGCTCTCCCTCCTCCTCCTGCTCCTCCCCATGTCCACCCTTGGCTTCAGGCTGCAGACCCTGACAACACGTGGAATTGGGTTCTCACCGTCCTCACCGTCACTCAGAACCCAGCTCGGTGCTGTTAATAGACACAACCAACAGGGCTGAAAATTTATAAAGAGGGCCGCCTTGTTGCAGATGAGTGGTATTGCAGGGGTTGAAAACTAGCTGCAGAGCAGAATTGTTCTTACACTTATTCATGCACGCAACAGATATTCTTGAATGACCACCAAGCGCCCCCATCCTTTTCTGGGTGTTGGGGAGACACACAGCTGAACAAGACAGACAAAGCCTGCCCTCAAGGAATTTACATACAAGGGCAGCAGAACTGACAGGCAAGTAAATGTATAGTAAGTACCACAAGAGGTAGAGCCAGGTGAGGGACAGAATGTGCCTGGGGGTGGAAAGGCGTGCCCTACAGACAGGCAGCCCAGAGAGGCTTCTCCAAGGAGGCACCTGCCAGCAGAGACTCAAACAAAGGAAGTGAGCCCTGTAGCAGACCTGGGGGAACAGTGCCAGGGGCAGGGGGACAGGAGCGCACAAGCCCTGAGCAGAATGTGGTCAGTGTGCTCAAGGACAGCAAGAACGCCACTGAGACTGGAGCAGAGAGAGCAAGGCAGAGGGTGAGAGCAGATGAGCTGGAGAGAAAAGTTGAGGCCAGTGCCCGCAGCGCAAGTCTGCAAACTACTGCAAACTGACTCTGTCAGCCAATGAGCTAAGAACAGTGACTATGCTTTGAAAGGGTTAGAAGAAGAAGGAAACAAAGGTGGAGAAAAAAGGGAGACAATGATGAAGACAAAGAAGGATAAGAAGATGATGGCAATGTGACAGACTCCTATGGGACCCACAGAATCTAAAATATTAACTTGGGGCATGTGGCTGGCTCAGTCGGTTGAGCATCCGACTTCGGCTCAGGTCATGATCTCACAGTTCGGGAGTTCAAGCCCTGCATCAGTCTCTGTGCTGACAGCTCGGAGCCTGGAGCCTGCTTCCAATGCTGTGTCTCCCTCTCTCTCTGCCCCTCCCCCGCTCATGCTCTGTCTCTCTCTGTCAAAAATAAACATTAAAAAAAAAATTTTTTTTAACTAAAAATAAAAAAATAAAATATTAACTACCTGGCCCTGTACCAAAGAGGTTTGCTTGTTCCCCAATATAGAGATCTGAGGGACAGTAAGCCATCTGGGTTTTATTTCCAGTATCACAGGAAGCCAAGGAAGTTCTGAACAAGGAAGTGGCACAAGCCAAGGCTGGCGCAGGTCAGGGCTCACTCTGGCTCCCCGTGGGGAGGCAGCTGTGGGGTCTGGCACTGGGTGCAGGCAGGAGATTTTATACTCACGTGGGAGTGAGAGGACGAGGACGGTGGCTGTGTCTGGCATGGGGGCAGTGGCTGCCGAAAGAAGGGGCTGATTCTGAGGCACATCAGCAGAGTTGCCACACTGGATCCGGGATGTGAGGGAGGGAGAGGAGCGAAGGACAACTCGGGTTTTGAGGTGGGACAACTAGGGGAGTGTCGGTGCAGAAGGCTAAGAGAGGAGCAGCTGGCGGGGCGGGTTCGAGAAATCAAGAGTTCTAGTGTGGCCAGGATCAGGCTGAGACGATGATTCAACATCACAGTGCAGACATGTATGTACACATTTATATATACGCGCGTGTGCAAAATGTACACACGTAACGTAAAGGATGACGATGTCACCGACGCTGTTAGAAAACCAGAAAGGAAACAAGAATGTATAGAACAGCTACTCTGCTGCGTGAAGTATCTGATATTCATTCCCACAACAATCTATAAGGAAGAATCTCTCCATCTGTCTCTCCCACTTTACTGATGAGAAAAGTGAGGCTGAAACGGTTGAGCCGTTTTTCCAAAGTTGCACGCAGAGCCGGGTAGTGGGGAGAGCCAGGAGATGAAGCCAGGGGTCCCTGCGCTTAACCCCACGACCACTAAACAGAGCAGCACATCCCTGTCTACTCCGGCATGCAGCCTTCCTTTCTTGGCACCTGTGTTGGGCATTTTTATGTGGGCAACACAATGGACAAGTTGGGTTCCCCGGGTTTCCTGGAATTGATTCTACAGACCAGAGACGATAAAATGTTCTTGTTTTCTACCTCTGAATTTAGCAACATGGGATAAACACATTTTTATTACAATACCTTTTTCTCATTCAGTACTTTTTAAATTTTGAAGTAACGCGTGCTTATTAATTGAAATTTTAAAATGTGGAAAAATAGGAAGGGAGGAAAGTAGTAATGTTCACAGCCCTTAAATGTAGCCATGATTGATTCTGGGACTTTTTTCAACATTTTTCTTTCAAAGTTTATTTATTTATTTTGAGATAGAGACAGAGTGTAAGTAGGGGTGGGGCAGAGAGAGAGAGGAGAAGACAGAGGATCTGAAGAGGGCTCCGTGCTGACACCAGAGAGCCTGATGCAGGGCACAAAGTCATGAACCATGAGATCAAGACCTGAGCCAAAGCCAAACACTTGTCTGACTGAGCCACCCAGGCGCCCCTGATTCTGGGACTTTTAAAAGGCTGCACTTGACCCACTGTATAGTTAGCAACAGTTTCTGGGGTTCAGAGCTGTGAGCTCAGTAAGGGAAGAGAACCCAAAAGGAACCAATAAACTGTGCAGCAGAGGAGTTAGGTAATCATAAAAATGGCAGGCATTCATTAAGACAGTATGTATGTGTGTGCTAAGAGTTGTGCTAAGGGTTTTAACTGCATAATTTTCTTTCTCATGTCCCATTTTACATTTGGAGAAACTGAGGCTCTTGTCACTCCTAAGCACTCCCAGAGCAGAAGCTCTTCAATCTCATGTCACTCTGTGCTTAGAGAACAAGTATGGCCCACCAGAAGGCTCTAACAAATACCGCTTTTTTTTCCCCACCCAAGAGTTTAGCGTAATTTTAGAATGGACCTCAACTTTGAATTCAACTAACACATGCCACCACATCACCGACCTCAACAAACATTTCTCGAACAGCTAAAGAAAAACTAAAATCGGATAGATCCACAACAAAATTAAGGAGAGGAAGCCAGAGTGAAGTGAGGCAACCCAGGCTAGTTTCATGGATTCATTCATTCAACAAGTATCTATTGAGCCCCTACTAAGTGCCAAGCACTGGAGTGAGACACTGAGGACCAGTGTTGAACGTGACAGACTAAGATCCTGGACTCATGGCAGATTTTGGTCAAGGGATCACCATGGTTGGCTAAATCTGGGGAAACACTCGGAGTAGCTTCCCCTCAGACCCTAGAGGTCTGCCTTACTTTGCTCTGATGTACATGGCCACCCTGTGCCGACCAACTTGCAAAGAACTATCTAATTACACAGTGCTCCTGTTTTATTCTTTGGACCAAACATTGTGTAACTTGTCCTTCCACGTCATTTCTTACTAGCTTATTTCTGCTCAGTTTCCAACCAGATCCAGTAACTGGAATTTTTAACCTGAGGCTATGGCCCTCCAGGGGTCTCCATGGATGAGAGGATGTTGTTATATGGATATATATTTTGCAGAGGGTCAGGGACATGAAGGGGAGCAAGGGTCCATTGCTTCTGTCAGAGTTGCAAAGGGGTACATAACCTCAAAAAAGTAAAAATCCACAGCCATAATCTTTTTCCACTTCAGTGGTATTTCCCATAATCTGTGAGTGAATGTTGACTCTTTTCCTCTGTAACAGACTCTCATAGAGCCGAGACTGAGTGGCATTTGGGGTTTGCTTTCAGAAACTACGCGAGTATAGCATTGGTATTTTTCCAGGCACGGCATAAAACGGAACTTAATTCATTCACTTCCACATTGACACAAGGGGGAATGTTCCAATTCCTCGGCCGCTGAGAAAGGCAATGTCCCCCACCAGGCTTCACACAACCCTCTTCCACTTGATTATTATTTGAGTCTCACCCCTGGCCCTGGCTCCACACTGTGGGTCTATACCGTTTCCCTGAGTACACACAGTCTTAGACTTTTTGGGGCCAAAGAAAATAACCCTGTTCTGATAGTCGAAGGCAAGAACAGACTTCCTAAGCAGGTTGTTCATCTGCCAGAATTCCTGCTCACTATGCTTATTCTTGAACTCCAGATATCAATCACCATCTCTATAGGGTAGAGAAAAGGAACAGAAAATACAGACAGTCTCCTGTTATTTCATTTTGTTGAAAGCAAGTAGCACATTCAAGTGGAACATTTAGGAGTCGAGGTCTTTGCGAGCACTCATTCCTTCCCTGCCTCAGCAAATACAGATCGAGTGTCTGTGCACCAGACGCTTTCTAAGTGCTGAGGACACAGTAACGGACGAGACAAGCATGGTTCCCACCCTTCTGGAGCTTATGGACTAAGGCAGGAAAGAGCCATTGCAAGCAAATATACGTGTGTTGAGAGTTAGGACAACAATTATGAAGCACTACTGGGAACGTGGAAGCAAAGACCCAGTGTAATATCACCACGGTGAAGAGCAAGGAAGACATCCCTGCTGAAGTAACAGATAGGCTGAAGCCTGAGTAGAAATTGCTAAGGCCAGGGTGCATGGAAGGAGAAGAGATTAGGAGCCACTGAGTCTTGTGCAAAGGCCCTGAGGCCAAAACTAGTACAGCGTATTGGAGGAACTGGAAGAAAGCCTGCGTAGCCAGAACAGAACGTGGAGCCACAAATGGCTGGAAACAGGCTAGAGAAGAAATAAGGGCTCTGTATAGACAAAGCCTTGCATGTCATTGTGGGGACTTGGGTCCGAATCCTGACCCAGCAATGGGGAGTCATGGAAAAGTACTGTGAAGCATATGGGGCATGATTAGCTCTGAAAGGGTCTTTTTAATGTTTTATTTATTTATTTTTAAAGATTTTACTTTCAAGTAATCTCTATACCCAATGCGGGGCTTGAACCCACAACCCCGAGATCAAGAGTCGCGTGCTCCCCGACTGACCCAGCCTGATGCCCCTAGATCTGAGGTTTTAAAAGATCATTCTGACCACAGTGTGGAGAGTAGACCAGGGACGGGCAAGACCATGCATGAGAAACCAGTTTCAGAGGCCTTTCCAGTAGACCTGGGGAGAGATGCTGGGTGGTTTGAATCAGGGTGAAAGTGGTGGGCATGATGAGAAGTGGACTTCCTAAGAGAAAACGGGGAGCGTGAGCCCACAGACTTGATGGTGGGTTAGCTGTGGAGGTGAGGAGGAGGGAAGGATTAGTCCTCTAATCAATCATTCCTGCTCGTCTCCAAAGGAGTTCTAGACCCTCCTTCCCACCCTGCCTCCAGGAGATGGCTATCCAAGTGGACACTGCAGTGGGGGTGATTTAGCACGTCACATATCAATCTGAAAAGGAGCCACTGATTCTCGAGGCTCCAGTGACACTGGCCATTGTTATACACATTGCAGGAGCCACAGCTGTCCCCACTCGGAGCCTCTGTGTTGGTGATTCCACTACCTGGATCAGGCAGGCTCTCCTGGTGTTCCCACGGCTGGTCGTTCAGCTCTAACATGGTCTAACATCACCCCCAGTTGCTCGTGAACATGTCACCCTGCCTTCCCGTCTTCACAGCACTCGCCACTGTCTGAAGTAAACGTATTAATGCACTTGCCTACTTGTGGTTTGTCTGTATCTCCCCACGAGAAGGTAAATCCCATGATGACAGAAACCTTGCTATTCTTGTTTTATCGTGCCTAGCACAGTGCCTGGTGCACAGCAGGTCCTCAATAAAAAGAAGATGAATGAGTAAATGACTCCCCAGAGTCCCAAGGGCCCCCCGAGTGCCTTCTCCCTGGGCAACATAGACGTCCTTGGCTCTGGGCCTGGGCACAGACTGAGCGGCCCCTGTGCTCAGATTCCCCACGAGCCCTTTCAGACTCACTCTGAACCTCCGTCCGAACACAGGGCTCAGGTGAGTAACGGTTTTCCAAGAAACAGGATTCTCATGGGAGTTTCCTTTTATTCCCCAAAGCAGAAGAACTGCCAAGGCTGGTATTTTTCCAAACTCCACACTTTGGGGCACAAAGCAAACTCTATAGGACCCTGGGACAGAATTCCTTATTCACACACACGGCTAGAAGAGCTCACAAGCAAATATCACTTATGCTGCTGATTCGTTACTATTTCTTTTTCTGGTTTTCCCTACAGATCTCAGGGCCAAAGTCAACTGCATTTGTAGTTCATAGCTGGTTCTTTTTAACCCAGGGTATTAGACAGGATTCAGTCCTCCCAGCTAAAGGATTCAGTTCTCCCAGCTAAATTCCTTCTTGGAAAGGGCTCTTGATTCTTCTCTCTTGTTCTTCTAATTTTGTTTTCAACAAGATATTTCCTAACATGAAGATGGGGAATGCATTCAGCAGAGGGGAAAGAAACAGGACGTGGTGAGGCCCAGCCAGGCCCCTGCAGAGTCAATGCCGAGGGTCGAGTCAATGCCGAGTCACCATGAATGGTCAGTTCTCAGGGCCTGTGAGTCACTGGCTGTACGCATGGGGCTTCTGGTCCCTTCCACATGCCTGCAGTCTCCTCCCCAAGCCAGAAGGGAAATGACTAATCACAGACATCACTGTCCAGTGATGATTTCACCTGAAATCATAACATGGTACCTGTAGGAGAAGATGAGCTGTCATCCTACAAATCTTCTGTGTTGTCCTGGGGTTGAGTTGAGTTGGGACAAAAGATGGGATCCCACAACCGCTGGGTGGCGCTAGGTACCTCTCTTCCACCTGCCTGTCACAGCAATAGTGTCTAGGCTCACACGCTGGCAGATGAGCTGGGACGGCTTGTGGAATAGAGACCAAACTCTGTTCTAAAACTCTAATTCAGATGCTGGGATAGACTAGGGGATATTTTTCTCTTAGATATTGCCTTTCAGGAAATAGAGGCAAATGGAAAGATAAACTTTTGGGGGGGAATGGATAAAAATTCACTCTGAGGGATGTTTTGGTGGCCTCAGCTCAAGGTCACAGCAATGTCATCTGTAGGTGGGCTTGCCCTTCCTAAGCATTTTCATATGCTCTCCATCACTGCTGATCTGCACCCCCAAATGGTAATAGCAGTAATCTTTTATTGAATACTCACTGCGCGATGAGCCCTTGATATAGGTTATGTTATTTTATTCAGTTCCCATAAAAACCCCTTTAGGTGACTGTCTATTATTGTCTCTATTTTACGGATCAGGAAGCTGAAGAATCAGACATTAAGGGACTTGCCCAAGAACTGCCAGCCCATGAGTCCTGCATGGGGGACCAGCCCCTCAATGGATACCAGAAGCTCCACTCTCATCTGCTGCTAGCCTCTGTTCAGTGGAAGGATCAATTCATTCCATTTACTAAGCCAGGAAAAGTGTATTTGGTCAGCTTTTCTCTTTCCCCAGAAAGCCTTTCACCAACTATGTTTTGTAACGCTGGGTTAAGTACCACCCGAGCCTTAGTCTCTTGTCATCAGTGAGAGTCCTGGGCAGGACTGTCTCGAGTGTCTTCCCGGTCCAAAGTTCAGGATCTCATTCTGACCTATCACACAAAGCATCTCCTTCTCTCAAGGGGGGAAAAAAAATCTTATTAGGCTCTTTAGAACATACACCTGCAATTCTCCATAGACAGGTTCCTGCAGAATCCCCAGAGGAGGTTATTAAATAAGATCAACACTCTCCTGGGCAGGAGAGTATGAGAAGGTGGGCAGAAGAAAGCTGTTCTGCCAGGGTGCCTGAGTGGCCCAGTCGGTCAAGTGTCCGATTGCGGCTCAGGTCATGATATCATGGTTGGTGGGTTCAAGCCCCATGTGGGGCTCTGCGCTGACAGCACAGAGCCTGCTTGGGATTCTCTCTCTCTCTCTGTCCCTCCCCCATGCTCTCTCTCTCAAACTTAAAGAGAAAAGAAAGAAGAAACTGCTCTGCCCCGTTGGGAAGGTCTCACTGCCAGTTCAGCAGCCAGCTGTTTAGTCACAGCCACGCCAATTCCTGGATGCATGGGACTATGACAACCAGCCTGTGTAGCTGTGGAGGGAACCCCTAAGCCCTCAGACCCGCTGTCCGTTTGCCCTGCAGCAAAATGGAAGAGGGTTCCGCAGGCTGCAAGCCAGGGCCCACCCACCAAGGATGCTGCCCACCTGCCCGGGCCTGGGCCTTTCCTCAGCCATCATCCCATCATCCCTCACTGGACACATGGCCGACAATGCCAAGAAACTGGCGTCAGTGAGAGAAGGTCCCTGGCCCTCACTGCCTCCTTTGATAGTCACCTCACTTTCTGCCGTGGCCACTGCCTCCTGCTCCCGTGGCCCGATCCATGCTTCCTCTCACTCCCTGGGCTCCCCTCCTCCAGCTGCTCCAGCCCCCTCTCTATTCCTCATTCCTCACAGACCCCCACTGTTCCTCCACCTGAGAAAGCCCCTCCTCACACATCTCACTACCTTTCTGGTCTCAGCTCCAACGCCCCCCCCCCCCCCCCCCCCGAGAGGCCTTCCCTGGCCTCCCTTCCCTCTGTCGCTTCACTCGGTTTTATTTTCATCACCCTCACCATGGTTTGCAATGATTTTCTCCATGCATTTCACTGCCTGTCTCCCTGGCACTAAAATATAAAGTCTATGAAGGCAAGAACCCCCTCATCTTGTTCACGGTTGTGTTCCCACCACCTTGGATGGAGTAGTAGGTGCCCAATAAATGGAGGGAACTAACGTGTACAGATTCCTCACTCATAAGGTGGAGGAGATAATTTTGTCTCACAAGGCTTCTGTGAGGGGGAGAGATGACATATTTTCAGGGTTTGTCAAGACGAGGTCCCATTAATTGGAAGCTTTAAATTCATTCTTTGGGCATGGGAGAGAGGCGGTATAGACTGGCGGTGAGGCCTGCAGGCCCCAGAGTCTGAACTGGACCCTCACAGCTAATTAGCTTTTGGGCCTTCAGCAAATTATTTAACTTCTCTCGGCCACAGTTTCCTCGTCGGTAAAAGAGAGATAATAATAGTACTAACTCCCAGGGCGATTGTACGTATTACATGAAACGATCCATGAGAAGTACTCAGAGGAACCTGTAGCACGTATCACACCCTCGATAAATGTAAGCTATTACTGCGTAGCAGATACAAGAACGCATACCCTCTGTCCCACTCTCCCATTGCACACGATACAGCCTGCAAAGCACATGTACGTAAATCCTCTCATTCATGCCTCTAAAACCCTCCGAGGGCCAGGAATTACCTACCCGCTCTATTTTACAGCTGAAAAACCTGAGGCTCAGGACAGCTTGCCCGAGATCATACAGCTAGCCGGAGCAGAGGACAGAAAGCCTCCGATTCAGGACCCCAAAAGTCTCTTCCTAGCCCCACACCGTGCTTGCTTCCTCACCTGACCTACAGCCCTGGAATCTGAACACGTGGTCAGGCCCAGGCTGGGGAAAGCCTGCTATGCTCTTTGCGTATTCCTGCTCAAAATAAATAGAAGCCCTGGGCCTCTGCACACTCACTGAGGCCAACCGTGTCTCTCCCGAGCCGGCTCCCATGCAGGCGGGTTGAGGGTTTGGCAAAGCCACAAAGGCAGATGGGGACTGTGGCTTCTGCCACTAGAGCAGGGCCAAAGTTCTAGTGCTCTCCCAGCTTCAAGGCACATCAACATAGCCCAGCGTTTCTGGGGGTGGGTCAGAGCAGGGCACTGACAAGGTCACCGCAGGCTTTTTCAACTGCTTCCAGCTGGCACGGTGTGTCCGCTGAGCGTCAGGGTCTTTCCCGCGGATCAGGCAAGCCTAGCGGCCCCTCCTGCTCTCACTCCCTGCCCTGCCTCAGCCCCTGGCCCTCGTCTGCCCTTTCCAAGGTGCCCCGACTAGCCTTTGGCAGCTCTCCCTGCATCAGGGACAACTCAGGAAAGGGACTCTGTGCCTGAATCAGTCCAAGGAATCCAAGGGGCCGGGTGCAAATGACGTGAGGGGGAAAACAAACCGCACTTACCCAAAAGAAGCTGGCGCCCTGTTCAGTCTTTTCAACTCCCAGCGGGAGCAGATTTGTTGTGACTAATGCATCAGGCTTTAAATAGTTTCAAGCGGCATAGTGATTAGCCCAAGGCACAACGGAGGCAGGCGCAAAACGTCTCCAAAAGTGCAAAGTTTCCAAGAGAAAGGAAAGGCTGCCACTCTCAGAAAGCATTCACCTGCTGGCGGAAGCCCACCCAGTTCAAGTCCTTAATAAAGCAACAAGGCACAAGGAGCTGTGGCGATAAGGAAATCACACGGAACCAGGCGAGGGATTTTCGGTCGGATGCGGCCATCCTCCTCCTCACAAACCCTTCATGATTGTTCCTTGCCCACCATCTGCATTTCTCAGCATCACCTTCCAGGACCTTTATGAACCGGTCCTATACTGGGTTGAATGGTGTCTCATCAAAGCGTCATATCCACCTGAAACCTCAGAATGTGACCTTATTTGAAAATATGGTCTTTGCAGGTGTAATTAGTTGACATGAGTTCGCAATGGACTAGGGTGGGCTCTAAATCCAGTGACCGGTGTCCTCATAAGAAGGCCACGTGAAGACACAGCGACACACAGAGAAGAGAATGCCATGCGAAAACGAGGACAGAGATCAGAACTCTGCGTCTACATGCCAAGAATCGCTGGCAACCACCAGCAGCCGGGAGAGAGGCAGAAAGCAGATTCTCCTTCAGAAGGAAGGAACCTGGAGGAACCCTCTAGAAGGAACCAACTTCAGTAATGCCTTGATTTTGGACTCCGAGCCCCAAAATGATGAGCGAACACATCTATTGTTTGAAGACACCCTGGCATGGTATTTTTTTTTTTTTTTTTTATGGCAACCCTGGAACCTAGCACAGGTCCCAATCTACCTGTCTAACCCTGCTCCCATCCAAGTCACCTTCCTCACATTCCCTGTAGAAGAGGTGGCTGTTATACATTTAAAAAGTGACAGTGTTCAGGTCTCACCTTTGCCTTGTTGGCTGCTGTGTGACTTTGGGCAAAGCAATTAATTTCTCTTTTTTTTCAGTTGTCTTATGTATACCATGAAGATAACAGAAGGGTAGTTGTAGGAGGTTGAAGGAGAAAATGTGCATGTAACAAGAAGGAGACTCTATCAGCCACAGAATTTCTCTGGGGCTTGAAGGCATTATATTTGCTTGGAAAATTGAGCCAAATAAACCTCCTTGCAGGACGGTGGCTTCCAAGTGCTAAGATCAAGAAACTGAGGGGCTCTGTTGACTAACAGGATGCATTGGTAGTATATAAGTTGGGTGGTAAGAGTTGGCTGATGCAGTGTGAGAAAGGTGAAGTTCATAAGCAAGAATCGAGGAGATAAAAAGGGCCAGTAAGACGGAGACTGGGGGAAGGAGGGAGCAACACCCCTCCACACCATGGTGTGAGTAGGGAGTTTGGGGGGAACAGAAATATCTAATGGATATTTCCAGTTCTTTGTGGTGAAGTCTAAAATGTAAGCCCATTCCCACATCTCTTCTACAACATATGCAGTGAACTCTATACTGGGTACCAATGTCTTTATGATCATGGATTCCTTAGGCTTGAGTTTGGAGAGGTACTGAGTTTAGAGGCTGGGTTGTCATAGGAGTAAAGTGAGGAGAGCCCACACCGATCCGTGAGCAGGAGAACCAAGGGCTTGGGGGACATCTGGTTTACCCACACATGCAAGCAGGCAGCATATGGAGGGCACTTTGTGAACATTATACACGAATGCTTGCTTCAGCCTCGGTCCTCACCTTCCTGACCATAACTTACTCCTGCCTGCGCTTGGAATGACGTTTCCCTTTCCTGTACCACTTCTTTAGCTATTTGAATCCTACCCATCCGTCAAGAATCAGCTGCCTCCTGCCTGAAGCCTTCCCCCACCTTCCCAGCTGGAAAGGGACATCCTCTATCTCTTAGCTGTGGGCAGGGCGTATTCCCATACAACAGGTACTGTATTCTATCTGGAGTTAGAGTTAAGCAATAAAAAACAAGACAAAAAGTCACCCAGAGGCAGATTAAGGGAAGATGACCTCAGAATAAAGAGAAAGACCCAGGAGGGAGAGTGGGGAGGGGAGAAAGTGGGAGGAGCGGACACTGAAAAGCTCAAATGGCCAACTTCATTCACAGTCACTGTCTGGGGCTGGTGGCAGGTCCAGCAGGGGAAAGGTGATATCTTCAGCAGGCCTTTTTGTAAAGCTGAAACTCAAGCATTTCCCCTGACTGAGTGTCATTGCGAGGCACCGTGAAAACAGCTGCTGTGCTGGTAACTGGTTTCTTGGAAGCTCTCTACAGCCATGTGGACACAAATTACCAAAACTTCCCTCTGCCAAGCTTTCTCCTCATTCTTGCTCAGAGCAAATAAATACATCCACCATGGTCTGAAATGGCCCCTCAAAGGCGGGGCAGGTGAAATGCTCTGACCTACCCACAAAGAGCTCTGAGAAGGAGCTCTCCATGGGCCTGGAATGAGGAAATAAGTCCATCTACCTGTTCAGCGGGGAGAAAGGAGACAATGAGACCTGCTCCCCACCTACCCCTGCCCTCAGCACCTGTCCCGGGGCCCGGCTACTGAGCTGCTAGGAGCTGGGTATACAGGAACAAAAAAATACATGTTTGCTGTTCTCAGGAAGGTCTGATTCAGGAGGAGACAAACAAGCGGGCAACGGCAATGCAGTGTGAGTAGTAGTAGAAAGAGAGATTAGCCCATGGGTTAGGACAACCCAGGAATTACTGCCTGGGCTAAGCTGTGCCTTAAAGAGTGAAGAGGGATTATGTCTACAACTCACTACCACCACAAATCCACACGCTGGCTGTTAGATTCATCATCTTTTTAAATATTCAAATGTAAGGAAATGTATGACTTGGGGCAGCAGGAAGATCCTATGATAATCAGGTGAAGAAGCTTGGAAAGGGTTAGCCAAGTAGAGGGAGCAGAACATGCAAAGGTCCAGAGGCAAAGTCATGGTTGCCATATAGACACCACTGTTGTAAGGATATGTGGAGGATTCAGTGAAGCAGCTTTTATAACAACAGGAGAGGCTGGGTAGCATAAATATCAGACATTTATTTCCCACAGTTCTGGAGCCTGCGTGCCAGCACGGTGGGGGTCTTGGCGAGGGCTCTCCTCTTGGTTGATGGATGGCTGTTTTCTCACTGAATCCTCACATGGCGGAGAGAGCAAGCTCTGGTCCCTCCATCCCCTTATAAGGACACTAATGCTAACATGGGGCTCCCCCCTCATGACCTTATCTGAACCTAATCATCTCCAAAGGCCTCACTTCCTAATACGTTGAGGATTACGGCTTCAACGCATGAGTTGGGGGGGAGGGGGCGGGGGGGGGAGGGCACACACATTCAGTCCATAGATTGAGTTTGCAATAATTGACATTAATGACTATGAGAATAATCACTATCCGTTCCAAGAAATACCAATGAGAAAGTCTATCCCAGTATTAACAATCTAGAGTTGGAAACAGCCTATCTGCCCAACAGTCGGGGATGGGTGAAATAAATTACCTGCGAACAACTAAATACTCTCTAGCTAGTAAAAGCGACAGTGTGTAGCTTGGAGGGATGTCCATGAGGGATGCAGTTTTTTGTTTTTTTTTTTTCAACGTTTATTTATTTCTGGGACAGAGAGAGACAGAGCATGAACGGGGGAGGGGCAGAGAGAGAGGGAGACACAGAATCGGAAACAGGCTCCAGGCTCTGAGCCATCAGCCCAGAGCCCGACGTGGGGCTCGAACTCACGGACCGCGAGATCGTGACCTGGCTGAAGTTGGACGCTTAACCGACTGCGCCACCTAGGCGCCCCAGGGATGAAGTTTTTTAAACTGTAGGTCAGAAAAAACACAGATGTTAATCAGTTGGGAAAGAAGACTAGAAAAGCAAAACTGACCAAAATAGTCACAACGCTTACCTCGGAGGTATCATTAAAAGTAACTTTTAGCTATCCTTTTACCCTGTCCATATATTCTAAATTTTCTATGGTAAACATGTAAGATTTTTGAAATAAGAAAGGAAGGGATGGGTGTATGTGTGTGTGTGTGTGTGTGTGTGAGAGAGAGAGAGAGAGAGAGAGAGAGAGAGAGTTTATGTATTTACTGCCAGACGTGACCCAGACAATATGAGAAAGAGCTTCACTGTGACCCTGCAGGTCAGAATGACTGAAAAGGCGCTCAGCCCAGGGTCCCTGCAGCCACTCCCATTGTGGGCTGTTACCTGAGTCCTTTCACATTCTCTTCTCAAAGGTCATGTTCAATCAGCCCCAACCATGCTCCTTAAATAGCCAGTGTCAATGGCATAGCCACATTTACCTTCTAAGGTGGGAATGCCATTAGTTCTTGGAGTCAAAAGTTCCTTTTAAAAATGTGTCGGGGCGCCTGGGTGGCGCAGTCGGTTAAGCGTCCGACTTCAGCCAGGTCACGATCTCGCGGTCCGTGAGTTCGAGCCCCGCGTCGGGCTCTGGGCTGATGGCTCAGAGCCTGGAGCCTGTTTCCGATTCTGTGTCTCCCTCTCTCTCTGCCCCTCCCCCGTTCATGCTCTGTCTCTCTCTGTCCCAAAAATAAATAAACGTTGAAAAAAAAAATTTAAAAATGTGTAATAATTATTTGTCAGCAAATCAGCAATGATAGATGTGACTGTTGGCCTATTGGGCAGGTCGGGGGTGGGGGGGAAGTGTGAGGGGGTGGGGAGAAGAAGATAAAAGAAGCAGCTCCAGGGTAGACAGAAGGCAGCTGTAGTCTTTGAAGGGCCAGCGAAGTCAGAGAGCCAAGGAGAAGGCCCTTTGCCTTCACAAGTGAATATCTAGGCTGGCAGTTGACCACCTAAGGCACATCTAAGAAAGGCAGCAGGTAGGATTGAGTAACAGCTGAGACTGAGCACTTTATCCATCCGAGCCTGCCCTAGTCTACACTCTGAAGCTACAACGTGAGCCCGACACGGTTCTAACTTGCGTGGAGCTTACGTCCCCCCGGAGAGGAAGGCTTTGAAAAGCAAAGGCACGTGTGCCACGAAGATAGGCAACAATAAATACTACGAACATAAATGCCAGGGTGTGAATAGAGACCGACGCGCTGCTCTTTTGGATGGGTTGCTCGAGGAAGAGCACAGACAGGAGGGAGGTGAGGGAGCAAGTTCTGTGTTTCCCTGTGGAAAAGCATTTAAGGCCGTGGGCACAGCCACAAAGACCCTGAGGTTGAGTGTGTCCAGAAGACTTAAAAGCACAAGACCTCCTGTGACGTCTGGGAAACGCTCTGGGGGCACCTTCCCCCGCAACCGGGTGTGGGTTCTCGGCACGTGGGCATCTCACACCCTGCCACCATCCTACGTAATCAGACCCAAGGAAGCTGCTTTCTCTGTACCACCACCACCATCCACAGGGGGAATGAGTCCCCGAAAACCTGGCTTTGGTGACTGGCAGCACAGGGGGATGGCTAAGAGCTCAGGCTTTGAAGTCAGACGCCCGTGGGTATATGTCCAAGCTCTCTCACATCCCTGCTGTGGGCCCCTGAGCAAGCTGCTTAGCTTATACGAAGCCAAGGAGTGTGCTGATAACTTGGATCTTCTGGGGAAGAGGGTGCAGGAGATGGAGGAAAGCCTCGATTTGCAGCATTCGCCAATTCTGTGGTGTAAATACAGCCACGGTGGCTGATTTCAGCGAGCGACGTGCACCCACAGACTACAGAACTAGGAAGAGACAGGTACAGTTGGCTCTCAGGAGCCAGCACCCGCCAGCGCACATCACCTCAGTGATCACCTCAGTTTCCTCATCTTTAAAATGGATTTCACCTCATAGAGTAGTTGGTGAGAATGAGATGAGGTGTATATAAAAAGCACTTAGCACCATGCATCACACACAGTTAACACTCTATAAGTGGGAGCTATAATTCTTCTTTTTTAATTTTTCAATGTTTATTTTTGAGAGAGAGAGAGAGAGAGAGAGAGAGCATGAACGGGGGCGGGGGGCAGAGACAGAGGGAGACACAGAATCCGAAGCAGGCTCCAGGCTTGGAGCTTCAGCACAGAGCCTGATGTGGGGCTCGAACTCACAAACCGTGACATCATGACCTGAGCTGAAGTCGGACACTTAACCGCCTGAGCCACCCAGGTGCCCCGAGAGCTGTAATTCTTACTCAGTAAGGATGTTGAATTCTGGTCTGGCTCTTGTATGTAGAAATGAATCCTCAAAGGAAGGACAGCAGAGGGTGAACAGGAGGGGTGGGGGCCTTATTCTGGCCCTGTCTCTGCTTCCTGTGTGACTTTGGGCAAGTTGCTTCTCCTCTCTGTGCTTCAGTTCCTCTGAAGTGAGGGACAGAGCTAGTTATAAAGTTCCTTCCAGATTGGACATTCTGCAACTTCCTACTTCGGGGACTGTTCTAGAAGCACCACTGGAAAGAGTAGGTGCTTACGGGTTACCAGGGCATCATAAGGGTAGGATGGAACTCCCTGGATTCTCACCAGTATTCAAAGCTACCTGAACAGAGGTGGCAAATGGGTACAGAGTCTAGGACGGCAAGCCCGAGTGAGTTCTTTCCTGACAAAGACCAAAGAACTGTTTAAAAGGTCAAGAGGAAAACACCCAAAAGAGAGAGAGAGAGAGAGATACCTGACAGTGGGGAGAGAAAAAAGAGATCTGAGTGAGTACTTTGAGGATTAGTATGTTCTCAGAAAAATGCCTTTAATAAGCATTTTATTTATTTTTTTAACGTTTATTTATTTTGAGAGAGAGAGAGAAAGTGCACACGAGCGAACAGGGGAGACGCAGAAAGCGAGGGAGAGAGAGAATCCCAAGCAGGCTCCACACTGTCAGCACAGAGCCTGACGCGGGGCTTGAACTCACAAACTGTGAGATCATGCCCTGAGCCGAAATCAGGAGTCGGATGCTTAACCAACTGAGCCACCCAGGCGCCCCTAAAAAGCAATTTAGGAAGGAGGGCTATGTGTGCCAAACCTCGCACGTAAAGAGAGAAAAGAACTCGGGAAGGAGCTGCAAATAAGATGCTGGGTGAGAGGGGCACGGCAGAGGCACAGGGGAAAATGAAGGTGGGGACGATACGGCTCTAAGAGCACTGTCGCCAGGCACAGGCAGGGGAGCGAGAGGCTGGCTAGAGAAACAAAGTAACGCCAACCTCGTGGACTTGTACACCAAATCTGTACAGCTCAGTTCCTTGTGCCTCCAATGTCCTCATTAGAATCCCTTTGAAGTACATCAGACTATAATTTTCAGGAGTCAAGAACAAAGCTCCCTGTAGCCTTTGGCTCATTCGGACCATCAGTAGGAACAAAGTATCTGACACAGCTCCCTCAAAGCCACAGACATGAGGCAGGCCTGCCCGCCGATGACAAATGGCCCTGAAAGATTCTGTGGACTTTGCACTTTTCTTTATAAAAGTCTCTGGACTAGCCCACAGTTCTTCCCCCCGGGGGGGGGGGGGAACGAATGAATATCGAGTTTGAATGCTGCGATCCCAGCAATTGCTTTCACTGGCTATCATGGCTTGGAACTCAATTTTTCCTCCCAAATAAGTAGTTTTCTCAAGCAGCCTGAGAACTCACAGGTCTTCTCGTCATGACGAGTAGGTAAACTTAACTGAATTTCCATCTTGGTAATCCCTGCTCGAACATTTTTGGGTCAGACATTGTTCCCATAAGGAGCTTAATTCCGATGCCTTGACATCCAGGGAAATGAAAGGCGGAAGTCGGAACGCGTATTTCATTCTGACTGGAGCTAAACTCTGACAGGTAAGCTTAATTACTGCCTGCCTGCAGCTCCTAATCAAGCGGCTTCTGACGGAAAGAATAAAGTCATAATAACATGTGATGACATTCTAGTCAAACTGGGAACCAAGTCGCAGCAGCCGGTGACTGTAGTGGCAAAGCCAGACGCTCCAAGAGGTGGGGACAACACTGTGACAGGGATGCCTCCACCCACTCTCCCATCTCGGTGTCTTCATTTTAATGAGGACGCAAAGAGTCCCGGCCCTGTGGAGTCGGGAGCCATAAATGCTGTGTTAACTCTGTCTATAAACGATTATCAACCATAGCCTTTAAGCTTATTAAAAAGAAGCCGAGAAAGGAATCAATCATTGTCACAGGCTCAGCGTGAAGTTGCTTCTAAAAATAAGAGTCCATCTGAAATTCTAAGAGCATCTTACAGGCGGATGGCTACACAATCTGTTGGTAAAATGTAAGTGAGTAAAAAAAGAGACCTCAGAATGGTCCAGAAATGACACTGAGAGTTTAGAGTCTCTGGGTTTCAATGCTGTCGTTTGCCTGCCTTGTAGTTTGGTCCGGTTCTGCCCCGTCTTGGCCCGTCAGTATCTTCGATCTTGTTCGCACACACCTTTGTCTTTCAGCATCACCATCTGCCTTGGAAGCCTGGCTGAAAGACGCCTTCACTCTCTGCCAATCCTGCTTCTCCTGGGTCCGCACCTCTCTGCAGAAGTGGTACTCAGCCCTCCAGGGAGGATGAAAGTCATTGTCCACAAGCACTTCCCACAGACCCCCGAACTGCGTGTTTTACCCACATCATCAATTTAATACTCGCAGAAACGCTCCCTCACTTACTGGGTGTTTATTTGCCCGTACCCTGTGCCAGGCACCATGCCAGACAGCAGGCAGACCTACGGGAGCTTGTAGTATAAGCGTCATTATACCCCGTTTACAGGAGAGGAAACTGAGGCTCAGAAAGGGCTAATTAGGGGGAAGTAGCAGAGGTGTGACCCGAACCCAGCCTGAGTTGTTTCGCTCCAGCCGTCCAGGTATGTTTCTTTTTCCTGCCCCCAGACTCCTCAAAAATGGGGCCTGGGTCTCTTGTGTTTGGCTGTCTTTCTTATGGATGCTCACTGACCAGGGCTGGCTTAACTGAACTCTGCAACCCTTAGCTAGCCATCTGTAAAATGCAGGTAAGTGAGTCTGCCTCACCGTCCCCTGCGGCTGATGTGAGACCCCAGGGCACACACGGGCATCTGGAGGGGCCTCTGAACAAGTCAGGGGAAGCAAATGTACCTTGGACGCCCTGTGCTCCACAAGAAACACGATCTCCCTGGTACCACCATTCCACTGGTCAGCACTGCCTGGGCCAGAGAGCTCCCTCCTCCACAGCTGAGCCAACCCCACAAAGGCTCCAGAAGGTCCCGTCCCTTGCCTGACAGATCCCACAAGTGCTGCACGCAACGGCCCACGAGCTTAGGCTTCCTGGGCTACGCACAACCTCCCCGGTGCCCAGTCAGTGCGCCCTGGGGGGCTCCCAGGGCTCCATCTGAGCAGAGAGTTCTTGGTTTCCAGATAGGATCACTGGCTCCTTCCTGGAAGGGGAATAACTGCCCAGGGAAAGTGTTATGTGAATCGTCTACACCAGCTCGGCTTGATTTGGTTTCAAGAAAACACACAGCCTGAAACCAGATCAACACCACTGCCTGGAGACATTCAGGGAGACACAAAGGGGGCCAGGGATGGGACAAAAGTTGACTCGCTTTTGTCACAAGACAGTTCAAGCATGGAGGTTCAGTTCTTACCCCAGGTTCTGTTCACCTCTGGCCATTTAGTGGGTTTGTTTTATTCAGCCCTTTCTGACTGCCATCCTGTCTGAGAATGGCACAGTCAGTGTGATAGGAGGTGATTAACTTGAGTCCTCTGTGCTGTGTGACCTTAGACTATGGACTCAACCTCTCTGAGCCTTAAGTTTCACATCTATAAACTGGGTATAATTATTCCTACCCCAAAGCATTACTGGAAGGTAAAATAACATGCGTGATGTCAGTAAGTGTTCGATACAAGGTAGACAATAATGATAATAATCACAGTGGCTTTTTTTTAAGAGGGGATGCAATGATGAGAGCCCAGCTTTACCAAGCTTAACCTGCGGCCCCTGCCAGTCAGGGGTACAGATTGTGGGGAGCATCCTGGAAGGTGGATATGACCGACACTGCGCATAGGGCAACAGAATGGGAATGGAAGCAGGATTCCTAGAAGAGAAATGGAGGGGGCATGTGGCAAAGGGGTTAGATGAACCAGAAGAATGCGGGAATCTGATGAAATATGACTAACAAGGAAATAAATCCATTTCTAATTTCTCCATCCACAACTACTTATTAAATCCACCTTCTTTTGATTAATCCTCCTTCCATGCCCTTACACCATCCTCCTAGTTAACGACAGCAACCACGCTCCATAAATAAAAAGTGCAATCGAGAGGTAATTAATGCTGAGCCATCTAATTCTGAATTTCAAATCATGCTCTACTTACATTAAAATAAGATTGCAGGCATGTGTGACAATCAATTTTCCTCTAGTTTTAAAAAAAACATACACACGCAAACTGAAGTTTCGTTATTTAGGGAGAGATTTGGGAGGCATGGCTGCAATTGGCTTCCATATGTCACCCAAATATGTGGAGCTTCACTTGTGTGCCTGTCAGGAGGTGGCACTGTCTTCTGTAAAGCTGCACACTTGAGGATGTTCAAAGGACAAAGATGTATCATAGTCTCTGGGCTAAACGAGGCCAGGAGAGCTGGCCGTGCGGGAGGGTGTGAAGCGGGCCAAGGCTGGGGTTTCTGTTATTCTCTCTCTTACCAACTCTATGTCTTGGACAAAACACTTCTCTATTCTCTGTCTCACTGTCTCCATTTCCTAATCTGTAAAATGGGCTGTGTTTTAAGATAACCATGTTGGTAAGACACTCTGGAAACTGCAATTTTCTGCTGCTGTTAGTGGTTATTAACAGCCTTGACCTGGTCCAAAGGTTGCCCAGTGCTCTATGTGGTGGCCAGCTATACTCAGGTGGCCTGAATTTCATACCTTTCCAGTGTCCAAGCCAGGGTGAAGGAGGAAGACAACAGGTAGCGAAGCAGGTGCATGGAGGGCTAACCTGGGGAACAAGTCTAGGGCTACAAGATCCATTAGGCACAGTGCTTAGGGCCCATGATATTTACAGAGCCCATGGAAATGTTTTTATTTTTTTTTATAATCAGAAGAAAAAAATGAATATAATCCAGCTTGGATTATACTTTTTATATACCTATGCAGTCATTAAATAAACATATATATATATATATATATATATATATATATATATATTTTTTTTTTTTTTTTTTTTTTTTTTAATGGAGGAAGGGGAAGGCAGAAGAGCCAAGGGCTCATGAAAGTCATAACGTGGCCCTGACCAAGGCCATCGCTAATGAATGCAGCAGGCTTTCCTTGCTACCACTCCCAGAGCCCAGATTTGTTCCTCTGGGACTGATGTCTGTTCCTAGACATCTGTGTCCTCTGGAGACAGCGCCAGGAATGCCAAGAGGCAATGCCAATTCCAGGTCAAGGAATGAGTGAAAATTCCTGACAGCATGGCAGGTTGGAAGGGGAGAGTCCTGAAGGGGGAAGTGGGGAGTGGTCCCTCGGTGCCTCTGGAATCATGCCTTCTAAACCGGTGTCCAACTTCACTACTGAACTGACTCATTTTCCAGGTGGAGATACTTTCTCCCCTCACTGTTGGTGGGAGTATAACCTGGTACAAACTTTCCGGAGAGCCATTTGGCAGTATTTAGCAACATCTGAGAAGTCTGTACTTTGACCCAACAATTCTGCTTCCAGGAATCCATCTCACAGTTTTTCCTGTGCAACTGTGCAAAGATAAAGGTATAATGAACACGATGTTCATGACGGTAAAAACCCAGAACAGCCAAAATGTCCACCAGGAGGGCAATAACCAATAAACTGCATATAGCCGACAACCGTATAAGAGACCGTAATACAGAAGTTAAAAAGAGGTCATGTGATCACTGTGTCAAGAGATGGTGAAGAGTGAAAAAAGACCTCTGTAGGATGTGAATATGGAGAGATTCCAAATGGGGGAGGAAAGACGTATTCGAATATGCTTGTTTTGTACAAAAATTTCGGGAATGATGAACAAGTAACTAATCACAGAGGCGATGGCTAGGAGAGAGTAGGGATGAGGTTGGCTGGGACGGCCAGGCCTTGCCAGGAAGAGGCTGGCAGAGATGCATTTTGTTTTTAATTTTTTAACGTTTATTTATTTATTTATTTATTTATTTTTCAACATTTATTTATTTTTTTGGGACAGAGAGAGACAGAACATGAACGGGGGAGGGGCAGAGAGAGAGGGAGACACAGAATCGGAAACAGGCTCCAGGCTCTGAGCCATCAGCCCAGAGCCCGACGCGGGGCTCGAACTCACGGACCGCGAGATCGTGACCTGGCTGAAGTCGGACGCTTAACCGACTGTGCCACCCAGGCACCCCGGCGTTTATTTATTTTTGAGAGAGACAGAGACAGAGCATGAGCGGAGGAGGGGCAGAGAGAGAAGGAGACACAGAATCCGAAGCAGGCTCCAGGCTCTGAGCTGTCAGCACAGAGCCCGACACGGGGCTTGAACTCACAGACTGTGAGATCATGACCTGAGCTGAAGTCAGACGCTTAACCGACTCAGCCACTCAGGCGCCCCAGCAGAGACACATTTCAAGGGGTCTCTGGCAAAGTGTGTTATTGGGATCCTCTCCTCTGCTCAGTGAAGCCTGGGACTCACCCCCTAGTTTAGGCCTTCATTCCAGGTCTCTTTCTGGAATGTCCTGCATTCTCAGATGGCATAAAGATAAGCAAGGGAAAAGTCTGAGCTGAAAACCAAGCTCTGACTTCACTGAGTGGATAGTGGCAGCCTCAGTTGCTTCATCTGTAATAGGGAAACAATGCCCTCACCCTTAAAGCACTGCTTTGAGGAAGAAATGAGACATATCTAAACATTCAGCACAATGTCTAGCACATAGTAGGTACTCAGTAAACACCAACTGCCTATGAAGCCAGTGGAAGGGAGGGGATGCTATGAGCAAGGGAGCACATCGCAATGGGAAGAGGACCCTTAGGGGCTGAGGATGGGGACCTGACCTCAACCCTCCACTGCTACTGGGGCGAACACACACTCCAGGTTTCCCGGGCTGGATCAATCCAGACAGCTGCCCTAGCAGGACAGCGAAGAGCCTCTGGGATGCCTGTCTGACCCAGGGCCCTTTGCCCATCAGCAGGAAGGGATGAGCTAGTACTTCATGACCAGGCCCAGATACCACTGCATTCCCGGGGCTGGAGAAGCAGCCTGGGGCTGAGACCAGCCCTTCTCTGCGGCCTCATCTTGGAATGCTGGGTCCCTCATTCAGACTCAGAATTTTGTCCTTGGGGGAAACCCAGGCACAAGCTCCATGCCCAGAGCCGAGAACTGTAGGCACTACTCATTCTCTACCTGAAGCTGCCTTTGGGTAAGCAGGCTACAGGCAAGGCCCAGGAGGAGAAAGGGCCTGGGCACACGGCCAGGCCTGGAGACCTCGGTGTGCCTCTCACCCTAAAGATATGCTGGGCCAGCAAAGAGGGAGGACCCACATCCAGTCCTGTTCCTGCCTCCCTGCTGGGCCTAGGCGGTCCGTGGTCCCTCCCAACAGGGTCAGGGGAGAGGCTAGTTCAGGAGCAATCTATCTCGTAACCACTACCTATCTAGTAGATAGTTTGCAGCTATCTCGTAACCACCACCTCTCCCACCTCTCCCACTTGTAAGCTTCTTGGAAGTTTATGAAGTCCTTCACAGGAGCCTCACAACGGCCTTGTGCGTAGATGTGGATTTTTATCACATTCTAGGTAAGAAACAGGCTCCTAAAAGTTCAGTCGTTTGTCTGAAATCCCAATTAGGGGAGTGGAAGACGAACCTAGGTCACATGACCCCTCTCACAGGGCTCCTTCTCCTAAACCTCACCGTTTGACCCTCTGGATCTCAGCTTCGTCCCCCCGTACTGTGAGCAGGTTGAATTAGGCTTTACTTCCCAGGATGTCGCGAGCTCAATTGCCGTAACGATACTGCAGAAGTCCCTATGCATGTGTTGCTGCAAAACGCCACCAGGTGGCAATAGCAGCCACAGCTTCCCAGGGCAGCCGGCAGGGTGCAGGGGAACATGGGTTTGTCGGCCACCCACAAGGTTCAGTGCTCCAGAGCTATAGCTTCTACTCCACACATGGATGCATCTGGACAAGAGCAGAGGCGGCTTCTTGATTTCCTGCCTGTCTGGGCACCAAGGCCGAAAGATGGCTGCTCTCTCACTCTCGAGAGACACGCAGGGCTGACACCAGGCCAGGCCCCAGTGTCCCAAGCATCTGCACAGGCACCCAGCAGAGCAAGGCTGTGTCAACTGTCAGCCGTCAGGCCCTGCCTGGTGCACCTCACATGGAGGATAGCACGCAGTTCCTGGACCCTCACTCACACCACACACACACTTGCCAATCCTAGACCTGTGTGATGGCCACTTGGGAAATGAATTCTGTGTGCAGAGCACCTGTCTGTCGGGCAATGCCTATGCGCCAACCCCGTGTTAAATGCCTTGCACTTACCTCCTTCACTTCTCACGAGAAATCTATGAGGCAGGTGCTGCTAAGACCCATGTTTTACAGATGAGGAACAGAGGCTCAAAGACGGTAAGTAACCTGCCCAGAGTCATCTGAGGTAGGAAGGGGTAAGTCAGAATTTGACCCTATGTCCACATGACTCCTGAGCTCATGCTCTTCCTGAGCTCTTGGTTGGGCTGGACTATAAGGTGCTCGGGTGGGGTAAGTGGGAGAAGACAAACCAAGGGGAGGGCGTGCCACCCAGGAAAGGGCCTTGATTCCAAGCTTTGAAAATGGTGCCACCAGCATCTAACCCTCTCCTGATCTCTTGCCACACAGTCTGATATCCCTTGTACCAGCCCAGCAGGCCGCTGTTGGAGAGAGCACGGCGCCAAGGTCAGGAAGCATGGGCTCTGGGCCAGACTGCCTGGGTTACTAGCTAGGTGACCCTGAACGTGACCCTGAGCTCTTTGCATCGGCTTCCTAATCCTAATCCTAAATGTGATCATGATAGGAAGAGCGTTCACCCTGCAGGCTTTTTGTAAAGTTCAAAGGAGATGAGATATATAACGTGCTCTTAACACTCCCTAGATATACAGTAAGTGCTCAATAAGCACTTGCTCCTATTAATGACTGGTCTAACAAAGCAAGTTTTGTCTATGGCTTGGTTCTCTGGTCATGCTCCTCCCCTCCACATCTTCCAGAACATCAGTGACTCTCCTTCCCCAAATGCCATCTGTGTTTTCCGACCTCTGTGCCTCTGTCCATCATGTTCTCTATACCTGGAGTGCCATTTCCCCTACTTCTTTTGAATAAACCCCTCCGAACTTCAAGGCCCACCACAAATGAGTACAGTCTGCCTTTAATTAGTTCTTTATGAATGAGTTGTATTGTCCCCAGATGCATGCAGGCACCACTCCCAGAATCTCCCACAGAACATTGGTCATAGTAGGTGCTTCCCAAAAGTGCACAGTGCAAATAACACCTTGTCAAGGGCTGAACGGCTGCAAGGCCTGCCTGCTTGGAGCCCTGACAAATATGAGAGAACTTTCCTCTGCCTCCCTAAGGACAGGATAAAGCATTTCCCTCTCCATTGTCCCCTTCAGATGTACTATGAACCTTGAATTCATGTAAGCTGAACTTTGAGCACAAAAGCAAAACCTAAGGCCCCAGAAGTTCTTCAGTCCTCTAAAGTCTGGAAAGACTTTAGACCTTCTTCCCTCTGTTTTTTAAGTTTATTTATTTATTGACAGAAAAAGGTAGGGGGAGAATGAGTGGGGGTAGGGGCAGAGAGAGAGAGAGAGAGAGAGAGAGAGAATCCCAAGCAGGCTCCACGCTGTCAGTGCAAGAGCCTGACCCAGGGCTCTATCTTATGAACGTGAGATCATGACCTGAGATGAAATCAAGAGTCGGCTGCTTAACTGACTGAGCCACCCAGGAGCCCCAGATCTGTGTACATTTCTAAGTACGCCGTACCTTCTGGTATTAGCTGTGCGTTCTCCCCAGCTATTGCCTCTTCTCCCGACAGGTACCAATGTGTGGTCCAGGGCACGGAACCTAAATGGCCAAGCTCTAAGGGGGTTCTGGGCTCCAGAATACGGCTCTGCACTGCTATAGGCAGCCAGACATTATGGCAGCAGAAGCCTTCCACCTGCGGTGGTTAAAACAGCTTCAAAGAACCGTCGTAAAGCCCACGCGCTAAAACCTATGTGACCTCCACTGTGGGGAAGAGACTCACCACAGTGGCCAGGAACCCCCTCCCTGGTGTCCCCTAACAAGCAAGCCCCATCTGCCAACTTCGCCCACCACATCAAGAGGCAGGATATCAGGTTTAGGTGTCCACGTCAGCTGTGAGCACCTTCTCCCCGCTTGAAAACTCACCCACAAGTTCCCCATTAGGAAAAGCCATCGTCCACTTATCATGGTCTCCACACTTCCTCCAGACCCAAGTAGATGGGGTTGTCTTTTCATCTCCTAGATGGGCCTCTCCCACATCTGTCACCCACATTTAAGATCTACATCTCTGAAACTGGAAATCCAGCCCGGACAAGGCTGACAGGCTCTGGATGGCTCTTCAGCAGACACACACCTAGGGGCCCCTGTTCTCTTCCTGGGCCTAGACCACACGGCAAGGAAAACATAACTGGTACCCAAACCTTTTTTAGCCCTTTTTATCCCCCATGAATTTCTGTATTATACATTCTGACCTTCCCAAACATCAGAGTGCATCGAACAGAAGTTTACCTTTTCTTCATGGCCCAACAAGCATCAAAACCATCATTAATCACTCTACGGACTGATCAGACTGTGGATTTTTGGGTCCCCTCTTCCTTTGCTATCAAGTTGTGGGAGGTTTTGCTGTGCACATTGAATGGGCTGTCAGAGCACCTACTTAGCCCTCCTAATCAGCTGCTTTGGGTCTGCTTAGGTCTGAGAAATCAGATTATCACCAGTAATACCCACAACTCACTGGGCACTATACGGGGGACAGCCTTCTTGCTAAGTGCTTTCTTTCCATAAGCAATTTCACTGGACCCTCCCAAGCACGCTGCATGGTAGAAACTCTTATCCCCAATTTTCAGATAAGAAAACCAAGTGTAGAGTTTAAGCATCTTGCATAGGAAGGAGCAAGAGGGTTCTCGAATCCAGTCTCTGACTCCAAATTCTGTGATCATAACATACCACTTTCCACCATGCTACTCTGCTTTGAATTATCTACTGGACAGCTGGCCCCATTCCTCCCTCTTTTTTCCCTCCCCTCCTCCTTGAAATGATATGATTCATGCATATTTCCCCCCACCTGGCTGTAAGGCCCATGAAAACATGAATTCTGTCCTTCTTGTTCATCCTGCACTGCCCTCTCCCTCCAAACACTGGACTGAACACATAGACGATGTTTAATAAACAGAATGACTTCCTTCTTCCTTTCTTTCCTTCATATTGTCTTGTCTCTGTGCTCACTATTGCCCTTAAAATCAGGCTCTGGACTGCCTTCCTAGAAATTTCAGTCTCCTTCCAGTGGCTGGGGGTGGCTAGGGTGCCCCCACTCTGACCTGGAATCGTGGGGGGCCCTGTCCCCAGTTCTCCCTTCAGGACCTCCACTGAACATCCACCTGCTCGTGGTGTCAAGCAGATGCCCCAAGGAGCTCCAGCAATTACTCCAATGTTGTTGCCTTGGGCTCTATGGCCGGGCCTCTCAATTCCAGAAGCACAAGCGTTTGCTCCTCCTGGCTGGACTAGAGCTCCTTCATGCGACGGTGCAAGGTCAGCCTGTCCAAATGGTGCTGGCACATTGACTTTTGGTGAGAAACTTTTTTTCATATAGATAGGAATCCCTCAAAAATACTTGTTGGGGACCCTAAATATCCTAGGAAAGCTGGGTCTATGCTCTCCCCACAGGAAGACCACACCAATATGTTTATACTGATGAAATCTGATGAAAAAGAACACGAAGGGAAGCTGTAATCAACCTCCAGAACGGCAGAGTTGGGGGACAAGAGGTCTTGAGAGTCTGGGCTTTGGAGGGGGCAGACATTAAGTTCGAATCCCAGCTCTGCCATTGGCCAGCTGAGTGACATCGGGCAAGTTCCATCCTACCTTCCTGTGGAGTCAAGTGTAAGCACTTTGGTGTAGGAGCTTTGTGATAGGCTTTTGAAAAATTTATTTTATTTTATTTGAGAGGGAGAGAGAGAGAGAGAGAGAGAGTGCGTGAGAGCAGGGGAAGGGGAGAAGGAGAGAGAGAATCTCAAGCAGGATCCATGCTCAGCACAGAGCGTGACTTGGGGCTTGATCCCGTGACCCTGGGATCATGACCTGAGTCGCAATCAAGAGCAGGACACCCAAACCAACTAAGCCACCTAGGCAGCCCTGTGATGGTTTTTCTAAAAGTCCCAAATCTTTCCAAATTATAGTCAACCCTTGAAAAACAACATGGGTTTGAACTGCGTGAGTCCACTTAATACGTGGACTTTTTTTTTTTTTTTTTGATAAATACAATACTGTAAATATATTTTCTCTTCCTTACGATTTTCTTAGTAACATTTTCTTTTATTTGGCTTACTTTAAGAATACAGTATATAGTACATGTGATATACAAAGTATGTGCTAATCAACTATTTAGGTAATTGATAAGGCTTCTGGTCACAGTAGGCTATTAGTAAAGTCTTTGGGGGAGTCAAAGTTATACGTGGATTTTCAACTGTTCAGAGTGTGGGTGCTCCTAAACCCTACATTGATCACTGTGCTCGCATTTTGTGATCTGACTCCAGATGGCTGGGAAGGCAGGCTGGCAAAGTGATTATGAGTGTGGACACCTGGTCCAAACCTCGGCTCTGCCACCAGTTAGTTCTCTGATTTTTAGCAAGGAAATTATACAGAGTAACTCTCAGTTATCCCTTCTGTGAAATGGATATAATTGTAATTTCCTTATAATCTTATTATGAACAAGACATGAGAAATCTTATTTTAAAAAATCAACTCATGGTAGGCACTCAACAAATTATGGTTATTGGGGGCGCCTGGGTGGCTCGGTCAGCTAAGCGTCCTTTTCTCAATTTCTGCTCAGGTCCTGATCTCACGGTTCATGGGTTCTAGCCCTGTGTCAGGTTCTGTGCTGGCTGTGTGGAGCCTGCTTGGAACTCTCTGTCTCTTCCTCTCTTTGTGCCCCTTCCCTGCTCACACTAGCTGTCTCTGTCTCTCAGAATAAATAAACATTAAAAAAAAAAAACCACAAAAAACAAAAACAAATTATGGCTACTGGATTTGAAACTGACCTTCAAATCAATCAAGATTTTGTTTAGCACACACCTAGCACAGTTGGCTAGGCGCCCCAGGAGATCCAGACCTAAAGAGCAGATACTCCCTGAGAAGGATTAGAATATTTCCCTGGGTATTTAATGCTGATACGTGTTCTCAGTAAAGCTCAGTGAAGGCTTTGCTCTTGTCTTTTTACCTTCCACTTCAGCAAAGCTCCAGAGCCTGGCATGGCCGAAGGTCCTCCTAATTGTGCCCTGTGTCCACCAGTCCCGGAACTCAACGAGAAGTGGCTTAGAAGGCAGACTGACAGTGAGTAGCTCCAGTTTTCCTAAAAGGAAGCTATTTTTAATCCTAGCAGCAGTGGAAACTGCATATATTAACATAATCTCAACCTCACCAACTACTTCGTTTTTCATTTTTTAAAAACAGGCTTCATGATCAAAAGCCATGCCCAGTTTGTGTCTAGAGCTGGTTGATATAAAGAGAGAGAGCTATGTGGTCACTGCTGCACCCTACGAATGGACAACCTGTTTTAAATGGCACCTCCCCTCCCCCCGTGGACCTCGCTCCGTCCCTTGAGCTGCCTTGGGCCAAAGTCTCTTTGGAAAGACACTGGGTTCCCAAAGGCTGATGCTGGTGGTCGGACAGGTGCTGGCAGGTCGGGCTGATGTTGCCCCCAGGCTGGGCAGATGGCATCGCATAGGCAGGTGGCACCCTGCACTCAACCTCCTCCCCCCAACCCCCACCGCCACAATGTCAGCCTCCCAGCCTCCATTTGTTCTCCCATCCGTGCAGGTTATTTTTACCACGGGGGAAAAAAAAGTGATGCTATTTCTCTGCATTTTACCCTGAAACGAGTCACACCAGCTCCCTCGAAAAAGCACCCAACAGATGGCTCTGGTCCCCTGTGCTCAGAGAAACAGCAAACCTCCCGGGCTGTTGGCAGGTTATTAAAATTTCATGCATCGTGCAGAAGTAATGGCTTGAAACTCCTTTGCCTAGAATGGCAGGGAGGTTAGGAGCTTGATCGTGCCTCTGATTTTGGCTATACAACTCCAAGCACATGCAAGCGATCTGGCTTTGCTGCGCCTCTGTTTCCTCCCGTGCAAAATGAGAGTAACAACAACGTTTATTTTACGGGATGGCCGCGAGGATTAAATTAATCAAGCCGGTGCCTGGCACTTAGTTGGTGCTCTGTAAGTAATAGCTAGAACTAATATTACCTCTGATGTAAATCTTGGTGGAGCTGGAAAAGAATTCTACGAGGCCCCATCTAGGATTCCAGGGGTGAGGGCTGCTCCCAGAGCAACATTAACCCCGGAAACCCATGTATCTAGCAGAGAGAGCCAGGGAGGGCGGATAAGGGCCCAGGCTGAGCTCACTGCCACCCAGCAACAGTAGCACTGAGCTGCTAGGTACAGTTGCTAGTCACAACGCCCATGGAGAAGGCTTGGATCTCCTAGAGGGGTTCAGAGTGGGACCAGGGCGGGGGGGGGGGGGAATGCATAAGTCTCTCCTGTCCCTGCCCGGCTCACAGGGATTGCCCATAGCCCCACCTCCACTAGCCAAACTTCTGACAGTCTGTTAAAATGCCAAGGTGCGGAGGCGCCTGGGTGGCTCAGGTCATTAAGTGTCCGGCTCTTGACTTCAGCTTAGGTCACGATCTCATGGTCTGTGGGTTCAAGCCTCACGTCCGGCTCTGTGCTGACAGCAAGGAGCCTGCTTGGGATTCTCTTCCTCTCTGCCCCTCCCCCACTCGTGGGCTCTGTCTCTAAATGAATGAATGAATGAATGAATGTAAAAAAAATGCCAATGCGTGACCTGGAAGGAGGGATGCTTAGTAACCCAGGACTGGCCATAAGTGCTTGAGTATGGGTTGTTTTGGGTCAGACTGAGGGTGGGTAGGAAGGAAGGGCAAGAGGTTCAAGACAAAGAGACCCAAGGCAGTCATGTTTTGAGGCGGCACACCCTAATGGAAGGCACTGGCCGGTACAGGTCTCAAAACTGACCCATCAGGGTCCCCTCCTCTCAAGCCATCCTCCCCGTGCTGAAGCTGATGCTTACTCACGTTGAGCTGTCTGTGTCTGGCACTGGTTTATCATATTCTTCCTTGAACATATCACATTTAGGAAATGGCCACCTTGCTTCTGCTGGCCAGGTGGCAATTCCACCAATAACTCCCGCCAGGAAACTGGCTCGTATAAAAAAAGCAATAGCTTACAGCGGGAATCCTTGCAGGGCCTCTCTGCCTTCCTCCCTTCCTCGACAGGAGGCACCAAGTCCTGTGTTCATTCTTCCTCTAATGGTCTTAGATCTACTCGTTCCTCTTCCGCCTCAATACCCACCCCGATTCCAGGCCTTTATGGCCTGTCGGGGCCACAGCTGCCCCATCTGTAAAATGGGGCTAATTGTATAGTTCCTTCCTTAAAAGACAGTTGCAATCATTAAATAAGCTAATACCTGTAAAATTCTTAGAATAGTACCTAGCACACAGTGCGTCCTCGATAAATGTTGGCCGTCATTACCACCGTCAACAGCAGCACCAAGATTAGCAACAATCCCTGGTCAGGCCTCTAGTCTCCATCCTTTTCAGTGTCCTGAGGTGAATCCCTTATACAGTATTTTCAGCCTGCCTTCCCCTATTCAGAATCCCATCACGGTTCCCACTTTCTGGGACTGAGACCAAATGTCCCCGACTATCTCCAAGGCCCTCATTCTTCAGCCTCCAGCCTGCCTCGTGCCATCGCCTTCCCTGACGTACCCCGTCCGGAGCCGGTCTCCTCACATCATCCCTCACTGCACAACACTTCCTTTCCTCAGAAGGGCGCCTGGGTGGCTCAGTCGATTAAGTGTCTGACTCTTGGTTTCCGCTCAGGTCATGATTTCACGGTTGTGGGATCAAGCCCCACATCTGGATGGGCACTGACATTACAGAGCCTGCTTGGGATTCTTGCTCTCCCTCTTTCTCTGCCCCCATCCTGCCGCCTCTCTCTCTCTCTCTCTCTCTCTCTCTCTCTCTCTCTCCTCTCTCTCTCTCTCTCTCTCTCTCTATATATATATATGTATATATATACACACACAAATTCTCTCTCTCTGCCCCATCCTGCCCTCTGCCCTCTCTCTCTCTCTCTCTCTCTATACACACACACACACACACACACACACACACACACACACACACACACTTAAAAAAGAAAACCTTTTCTCCTCCCTCCATGGATCCAAAATCCTTTATCCTCTTTAAGAAAAGAGGTGAGATCGGAACACAGCTCTTGTCCCATCTCTCCCATCTTCTGTTCTGAAGTCGGGTTGTACTGGCACCAGGTGGCTTAATGTCCACTCTGTGGCAGGTGGGGCACCTTATGTCCTTAGCTAAAACCTTGAAGGGGAGCTGGGCACACGGGTGATAGCAAGGCAGGGACTCGGGAGTCACTCGGGAGCTCAAAAGTTGGTGCTACCATTTACCAGCCATTTGACTTAGATCAAATCAGCCAGCCTCTCCATCTCATTTTACTCATCTGCAAAGTGGCTCTAAGGCCTAACCCCAGAGGGCAGTTGGGACACCTACCCTGATGCTGCGGAAGGAGTCCCACCACAGCGCGGCACACAGCGAGTACCCGGGAAAGGTTAGCTCCCTTCTCCTTCCCTTCGACGCACAATCACCAGCAATAATGGGTTGTTGATTATTATTCTATTACCAACCAGAGTACGGCCTAAAGGAGCAATTTAATCCGCCTGCTCCCACAGGAGAGGAACGTGGTCAGGGGAAGTTTGCCTTCTGTGAGAGGCCCACCTCCAGCCTCTCCCCAGAAATGCCCCCTCTTTTTAAAGCTGCTTTTGTGTTCAAGACAATGAAACTAGCATCCACGCCAACAGCATAACTGTGCGGGCATCAGTGAACAGAAAGGTTTAAGAGGGTAATAAAAACGCCCACATCTCACACTTCAAGCCCAGCAAAGGAAGAGTGGATATGTGAGGCGCATAAATCCTCAGATGCCTAAAGGATGCTCTTTCTCCCCCTGCCTGCCCCCCCCCCCCCGACCGCCTCCAGGAGGCTGGGCAGGGCATGACTTAACACAAATAGGCATGCCAAGATCTCCAGGAGACACCCAGCTATCTAGACCAGACCGCCACCGTGCAAGGAGGGCCGAATAGCGGCCAGACCCTGGGGAGGCCCCCGGCTGAAAGCTAGAAGGCAGAGTCCCCTCAAGGCTTAGCTGACCAAAGGCCTCCTGGGAAGCCTGGGGTTTATTTTCCCACAGCCATTCCTTCTGCCTATGCCTCTTTGGGCTAGTTACCTAACCTCTCCGAGCTTCATTCTCTACCTGATAATGACCACCTCGCAAGGCTGGTCATGATAAACAAGGTCCTTTTAACAGCGTCCCACTTGTGGGGCATTTGCTATGGACCAGGGTCCCCGCTAAGGCTCCATTTTACAGATGAGGAAACTAAGGCACAGAGAAGGTAAGTACTTACCTGAGATCACAGAGTGGAGACAGCGCTTGAACCCAGGCCAGTCTGAATCCCCAGCCCATGCTCTTAATCAGTGTGCTGTGCCAACAGCAAAACACCACACAAACTCTGTTATCACTGTTATTCGCCTGAGAGAGAAGGGAGATAATGATGCCCCGAGATCCAAGTAGAGACAGAGAACTAGCATCCGCAGGCGGTTGGTAAGGAGGGGCATGGAGCAGGCATGGGACTCATGCATTCCTGCCCACCCCCTGTATTTCTCCCCTCCTTTAACTCTTACTTCCACTCCCCAGCACACACACACATGTTCCATTTAGAACCCTACCTTGTAGGTAGTACAAGTTCACACTCATCATACGTGGAGCCTCACACTGGTCCCCAGAGGCAAGGCCTATTGTTTCCACTTTACAGATGAGGAAAACCGAGGCTCAGAGAGGTTGCATGATGTGCCCAGGGCCACACAGCTGGTCAGCCCTGTGACATGGCCCAGCATATCCACTTGGACCCTCTACCTCCACGGCCCGACTCTCTTTGTTCATCTGGCCCTGCAGGTGTGGGTGAGATGTCCTCCTGGGATTTCAGAACCAATGACTCCCTCCACCTACCCACGGTGTTTATGGTTTGCTGTATCATGGCCGCTCTTGGTTCACTGCTCTCTCCCCTACTGGCCTGTGAGCTCCTTTGAGAACAGAGGGTATGTCGGGCTCATCTATCATTAAATCGACAGCGTTCAGCCAGTGTGAAATCAGGTGCTCAATACAGAGTCACCAACTGGAAATGTACCTCGAAGCTTCCCTTCTTGCCATGGGAGTTGAGGGACAGAGACCCAGCTCCCGGAAGTGGGGGTGAGTAACAACAGGACAAGAGCTGTCTTGAAAGGGGCTGCATTTTATGTCTGGGAATTAGGAGGTGGACAGCTTTGTCTCCCCATGCCCCACTTGGTGGCATCCCAGAAAACCTAGCTGAGTGCTAGTGCCCCCAAATATGTGCCCATATGGCTCCCTTGGCTTGGTTTGTCAGATTTAGCAACTGAAAATTGAGGATACCCAGTTAAGTTGGAATTTCAGATAAACAACCAATAGTTCTTTTCTCTCTTTTTTTTTTTTTTTTTTTTAGAAAAAATAGTCTTATTTATTTTAAAGTTTATTCATGTATTTTTGAGAGAGAAAGAGAGAACCAACAGGGGAGAGGTAGAGAGAGAGGGAGACAGAGGATCTGAACCAGGCTCTATGCTGAGAGCAGAGAGCCCCATCTGGGGCTCGAACTGACGAGCCATGAGATCATGGCCCGAGTCGCAGGCAGACGCTTAACCCACTGAGCTACCCAAGCGTCCCAACAACAAATAGTTCTTTTTTTTTTTTTTTTTAATTTTTTTTTTTCAACGTTTATTTATTTTTGGGACAGAGAGAGACAGAGCATGAACGGGGGAGAGGCAGAGAGAGAGGGAGACACAGAATCGGAAACAGGCTCCAGGCTCTAAGCCATCAGCCCAGAGCCTGACGCGGGGCTCGAACTCGTGGACCGCGAGATCGTGACCTGGCTGAAGTCGGACGCTTAACCGACTGCACCACCCAGGCGCCCCAGTTCTTTAGTTTAGGTATGACCCATGACATAACCAAGGGGCCCATATCTTGGTTCAGTCTTTATCATTCATTAATATTTGTTACATACTTAAAACGTTATTTATCTGAAATTCAGATTTAACTGCATTTTATCTAGCAACCCCAGCTGTGGGTGCCCTAAGTTGTTGGGAGGGGTGTTATTTCTCCAAAGGGGCTGAGGACAATGTTCCTGAGAACCAAAGGGACGCTGCAAAGGGCCAACCACAGTCCCCGGGGTCCAGGGAGCAGGGCCTAGCCCAGAGAGAGATGAGCAGGGAAAAGGCCCAGGGCTGGCTGTGGCCTCAGGGACGGGGTTCACGTGGTCTTCCTGGCATGGGGAGGAATGTGGAGCCCGCCCCAGCTGCTCCCCATTAAGCAGGGTTGGCATTTCAGAGCACGTCAGAGGCGCTGGCTCCCAGCCCTGGAAGTCAGCATCTGGCCTCTGAGCCGGCACTGCCTGCCCAGCCCCAGCCCTCTCACCTCAGTGGACCCTGACTGAGGGCCCCAACAGGCCCATTGTCATCCTGCCCGGCCTCAATGGGCCCATTCAGGGGCTTCGAAACAGGCCCCTCTGGAGGGCACTTCCTCCTCCCCCTCTAGAGTGCCCTTGGCCACAGCCTTCGCCTGTGTGGGTGGGGGGTCTGGCTGTGGTGAGAGCGGCCGGCAGCCGGGGCAACATTACTGAGGCTGGATTGTTGACAGAGGGCATGGAAATGCTCCACACGTCACGGGACTTCAGGGCGCTCTGCCCACACTGTGCCCCTCACCCCACCAGAGGCAGCCGGGCCTCGGAGTGGCCTACACCTGAGGACAGAGCAGCAATGCCTCCCCCCTACATTCACTGAGAAGCTGAGGTGATTCGCTGGAGGCAGGTAGAGAAAGTTCAAGCCCAGGCTTTACCAAATCCTAGCTGTGTGGATCAATTAGGCAAGTTGCTTCCCCTCTCTGGGCCTCTGTTTCTCCATCTGTAGAATGAGCCTAACGATACCTACCTCCTCAGGTGGAGCTGGAAGGAGATAAATCACATTAGCCTGGAACAGGGATCCTGGCACATAGGTGCTGAATAAACACCCTCTTCCCCTCTATCCCTTCTTATGTCTAGCTCTTCCCGATCCACTCAAGACCCCAGAAAATGTGCTCTCCTGTGACCAGCAGATCCAAAGGCCACTGACGGGGATATCTTGGTTCAGACGTTATCAAGAGGACACCGGCCCTTCGCAGACCCGGGACTCCAGCTGCGGCCCCGCTCAGCTCACACTGCCTATAACAAGGACCACTGGCATTCAAATCCACAGCTCCTCCTCCTGTCTCTGGGGCTCCTTCTGCCACCCCACTCCTGCGTCCTCAGTATCTCACACCTGCTCTGCACACCCAGATCTCCCACCCCAGGTTGCTCGTAAGCCCTGATTTCCGAATGAGCACACAGAGCCACAGATGCTGAACTCTACGGGCACGGTCGGGCAACTTAAAGGCAGCCAGCTTGGGCTCGGGCCTTCAACAGAGGACAAAGGGACACACACTCAGGGTTCATCACCCCTCACCAGGCGCCTGCCTAACCCTTCCCAGTGGCTGACATCCTCGTGTGCTGCCTACCCTACATGGCAATGCTAGCCGCTGGCAGCAGGGAGAAGGGCCAGGGCTCCCTGTTCACCAGAGCCCTCTGCCATCTGCTCGCCACACCTAATCCAGAACATGCTGCCCCATTGTCTCTAGATCCCGGATGCATGCATTCAAGCCTCAGCTCCGCTCACTTTATCTGGGACCCCGTTCTGGCTCGCCCAACCCACCTAGCTCCCCTTTCTCTTAGTCATCCAATTTGATCTTTTACTCTGGACCAGTCTCTGTCAGAGCAGGGGCTACAGACCAAAATACAAATTCACGGGCCCCACCCAGGTCTGCAAAATCAGAGGCTCTGAGGCCGGGGTCCCAGGGCTCTGCCCCTTTAACAAGCACCGAGGCAATGCCGATGCACACTGAAGTTGAAGAATCACTATTGTGGAGCAAGAGAGCACACTCCCATAGGACCACTCTTTGCACACTCCCTTTCCTGTTAGTAACTATTACAAAGAATGCATTAGCTGGTTTCCTTATTGCCAAATAACACTCATATAACTGAGCTCTGCCGTCTCATTTCTCGACTGCATTCTGCCTTGGACTTACTTGAGAGGTTTCTATCCATATAGTAGGGTGCAGCAAAAAATACACACGCACATACCCAAGACCTAACATTTATGGAGAACTCATCACATGCCAGGTGCTTGCCACATGCTTCATATACTTTGTGGCATGTAATGCTCAGAGCAGCCCTGTGAGGTCATTCATCTCACACCCCTAGAGCAGATGAGGAGGCGGGGGCAAATTTAGCAACCCACCTAAGCTGGTATCCTATGTGGAGAGAGCCGGAATCCAAACCCTGGTCTGCGCGGCCGTGACCACTTGCTCTTACCCACTTCATTATCCTGCCTTCTCTGACGGAGCTGGTCTCAAGTCTGAGAAATCGCACCCCGACGTGTACCTTGGAATCTGCTGCAGAACCCTGAGAAATACAGATGCTGAAGCCTCACCCCAGGCCTGCCTCTGTAAGGAAGACGTCTGGACATGTGCACTATCTGAATAACTCCACATGCTCCTGGCAAAGAACTATGTGCCTGGGTCACGCGGTTTGTTAAAGGAGGGTCTAGAAAGAGAACTCAAGTCTCTTGACTCCAAGAACAGTGCTCTTTCAGCCTCCCCACACTGCCTTGCTGCTATGGTGCTGCTAGGGGTCAAAATGGATTTTCTACAGCCTCTCAAGGAGCATCTGGACAGAAACACACACACACACACGCTTGTGCACGCACACACACGTACACGTGCCTGTGCACACACAGGCGCTCACACGCATACATGCACGTATGCATACACATACACAAATACCTTCTCGGTATTAGGCTTGTCACAGGGCAGTTTCTCTAACTCCACTCAGGGCCAGGGCTGGACTTGAGGGTGGCTGGGGATGTCTCCTCCACATGGCTTGGATGGAGTTATGTGAGACGAGTCTAGAGGAGCTGGGGAGTGGGGAAGAAAGCACCCCTTTGCCCCCTCCACTACCTTTCTTCCTCCTGCAGACTCCCACGAGGACACCAAGACTCTTTCTCCTCCTGCAATGGCCCATGCCTGACTGAGACAGGCGTGTGCACAAGGACAGGCCGTTTCTATGGCACCAGTGACCATATGAGCAGCTTTTAAATAGCCCCGATTTATACAGAATGCAGCAAAAAAGCTCCAATGTCAGCATTAGACAACAATTTCACCAAACAGCCTGATTCAGAGGCTCAGTTAATCTGCTCCACTCTTATCAATGGGTTGTCCCCAAATCAATACATAACCACAGCATGACTGAAAGAAATGCCTCAGCAGGCAGGCAGATTGCATATGCACGGCACCTGCCCATTGAGAAGCCTTCCCTAGGCACAGAAGGAAGGCCCAGAATCGCCAGGGCAGCGAGCCCCTCCCCCTGGTACTCAGAGGATGCATCCTGCCTCCTTCCCAACCACGTGCTGAAATCAAGCAATCTAATTTCCAATTGCAATTCAAGGAGAATGGGAAGGAGACTTCCAAACAGCAAGGGATTGTGGGAGTTGGGCTCTGTAAGGCAGTGGGAATGGCTGTCCTCCGTTTGCTGAAGGGGCTAGAAAGGATCTCACAGCCCATCCGTGAGAAGCTGGAACTGCCTCCAGCTTCTGGAAGATGCCATCTTAACTAGCCCAGAGCACACCCGGCAGGGTGGAGAGCTGCAACTCTAATCCTGAGCTCTTGCATCAAAGACTAGCTCTCCCCTCCTTCTGCAGTTACCGGAGAGATTACAGACGCCCATCATGCTGACCAAACATCAGCTGCAAAGCCCAGCACACAGGCCAGTAAGACAGAACAATGTAAGAAATCGAGTGGGCATGGATTCTAGAGTCTTTTTCATGATACCCTCCCTCTAGGGCTGCCCTGTCCATCCCTCCCATCCCTAATCACAGGGTAAAGTAATTGTAAGCAATGGGGCCTGTGCCTCCAGACAGAGGTGGTGACTGAGTATAGTAAGGGGGCTTCTCGTAAGTCCTGGTTCTGAAGGGGTAAGGGCATAAATGCTCCTCTGCTTCTTAAACTTTAATTCACCTATGACTGGGGCGGGGGGTCTTGTTAAAATGCAAATCTGGTTCAGAAGGCTTGGGACTAGGCCCAAGACTCTGCATTTCTACCAAGCCTCCAAGTAATGTCATTACTGCTGGTCCACAGACCATACTCTTATTAACAAAGGTTAAAGCACAAAAAGAGGCCTGAAAAAAGACAGGCAGGGAGAGAGGAGGAAGGAAGGGAGGGAGGGAAGGAGGAAGGAAAGGGAGAAGGAAGGGAAACTGAAGACAAAATGGAGCCAGTGCCTGTTGGCAAACCCAATTTTTAGCCCCACATTCTACTGTGAACATCTCAGAGCCAGCCCTAAACTTGGACAAAGTAAGAGTCTGCTCATAAGTTAAGAATTCCCCAACCTGAGCAAAAATATTACCCTTTCCCAGAAACCTAACTCACCCACATCTCTGTGTGAAGACACTGACTTTTGGGCTAAGACAACCACCCACTCTTTGCACTAAGAGCCCCCATGAAAGACATAAAACTGCCAAAAGGATGACATTTTGACCCATGAGCATCTTTAAAAAAAATTTTTTTAAGTTTATTTATTTTTGAGAGAGAGACAGAGCGTGAGCAGGGGTGGGGCAGAGAGAGAAGACACAGCATCCGAAGCGGGCTCCAGGCTCTGAGCTGTCAGCACAGAGCCCAACGCGGGGCTCGAACTCAAAGACCACAAGATCATGACCCGAGCCGAAGTCGGATGCTTAACCGACTGAGCCACCCAGGAGCCCCAGCCCATTAGCATCTTAAGGAACACACTGTCGATTTCTCAGTAGGGTGTGAGGAAACAGAGTCCGAGCCCTCGACTGGGAGTCATACCTGGATGCTAGTCCCAGCTCTGCCTAAAATCCTGCATGAGCCCCTGTCACTTACTCACTAAATACTTAGTAAGCACTTACCATGTGCTGGGCACTGTTCTAGGTGCAGGGGGTGGAGCTGTGCACAAGATGGACAAATCCCTTGTCCTCATGGAGCTGAAAGTCTAGTAGAGGAAGGCACATAATAAACAAACACATAACACGCCAGGAGACTGCTCTGGTTCTGGAGAAAAATAAAGCAAGGTAAGGAGACATAAAAGGACAGATTGCTATTTTATACACGGTCAGAAAAGGTACCTTTAATAAAGTGACATCTGAACAGAGCCCAAAGGTCACGGAATGAACCATGTCAATATCTGGGAATACATTTCAGGCAGAAAGAACAAGTACAAAGGCCCTGAGGCTTGGCTTTCTCATCTATAAAATAAAGGATAAGAAAACAGGGTCTTTGTGATATAGCTCTAAGGTTCCCAAGTCTGCCCAGCAGGAGCAGGAGAGGCTTTGGAGGTTGGGGGTGGGTCAGGGTGGTACAACCAACAGGACACCTTGCCAGTCCTTTCCTTTTTTATAGTCCTGTACATCTCTCTTTCTAGCTCTGTTTCGAGGAGCAAATGACCAATTGTTTTTAAGAAACAAAAATAATCTGCCCTGTTAAGGGTGAGATATTTTAAAACCACTGAATGGATTTTTCCTTCCTTGCTTGCTTGCTTGCTTGCTTTTTTTTTATTGATACATCTCCTCTCCTTCCAGTTCTAAAATAAGCACCCTGTCTGCCCATACACGAATCCAAAGGCAACACACTGCAGATGGCGTGGGCCTGGGGAGAGCCAGATGGAGGTCGCTTGGAAGTCACCAGACCTGGAGAAGCCACCAAGCCAGCCTGGCCAGCCTGGCCTCACCCATGGTCTGCTTCCTCTGAATCCAGGTGACGAGACGCTCTTAAAAACAGCAGTGGAATGTGGTGAGAGTTGGCATTTGTAAATGACAAATTTCTGACCGAATTCCAGTTCTTTGGAATGGAAAACCAGCAGCTTCCTGTTACAAAATGTACCAACAGTTCATGCCTAATACATGGGTGTGGGCAATTCATATATTTCAATCTAAATTTGGCTAAAAATATAACAAAGCCGGCATATTTCTAGCCAGGTAAACATTTCTAGGGACCAGGTCAAATTTATATTGGTTTCTGCTCTGCAATCCAGAGGAGGAACGATTCCAAATGAGTGTGAAGGAGGGACCAAAGGGGAAAGCCACACAGCCCACCAGGCAATCGGGAGTCACTGATTCTTGGTGACCACGTCCAGTTTGGGAGTGCTTCCCAGGGCTGAGCGGTTTGTCCCTTCCCATTGGAGAGACAGTGCCTTTTAAAGAACTAACCCCACGCTTCTTTAGAAGGCAAGTCTCAGTTGGGTTTTACCACTTCTCTCGCTGGACAGCCTTCAACGAGTCATTTCTCCTCTCCGTGCTCTCAGCTCTATGTGTCTCTCTCTTCCCCACCCTCAGCTAGCCTTGGGTTTAATTAGAAGCAGCACAGACGGAGGACCACGCAACGGGTAAAAGATTCAGGCTCTGCAGGTTCTGTCTGAGTTGCAAGCCCGGCTCTTGCAATTACAGGTGGGGGACCTTGGGCAAGTCGCTGACCTCTCTCTACTTGCCTTACTTCACCTACAGAGCGGAGACAATGACTGAAGTGCCTAACTCAGAGGCGATTGCTTTTGTGATGATTAGGTCGGAAAATCCACATAAAATGCCTAGAAGACTATCCAGCACATAGTAGGTCCTCAGTAAATAACAGCATCTACCCCACACCAGGCATTTTTACACACACGCTAATTGCTTGAATCTGCATGACCCATTGAGATGCCACACTTTCCCTGAGGAAACTGAGGCTTGGTGGGACTGTCTTGTCTAAGCTGCGGTTCAACAACTATTTCTTGAGCCTGCAGTGTCCCAGGCCCCACACCAGCACTGGGGACGTTAGACACCTGGGCAATAAACGAGGCGGTAAGATTTTAAGCCGGGTCGCTCTCACTTCCAGCTTGGGAGGTGGAGGGGATCCAAGAGGCTGGACAGAAAGAGCAGGGACATGAAATCAGAGTTTCAGTACTGATTCCGTGTAGTCTTGGTCAAACCACTGATTTCCTCTGAGCCTCACACAAAACGTAGTCTCTTGCTACAATCGCACCAACCACAAAGGGATCCTGGTTTTCTGATTCACTGAACCAAATGCAAAAGCTTTCTAATACGAAGGGATTAAGAATACTTAATTACTTGGTAGAAGGAGGGGGAAAAGAACATAGCTTAGGGCTGGTTCCACTTCTTCAAACCATCAGGCCTCCATTCAGGAGAGTAGACCCTCTCCTTACAATGCGTGAGGTGGAAAGAATCCTGGGGCCAGGAGACGGGAGGCCTAAGTTCCAGTTTTGTTCTGCTCTCATAGCTGGGTGACTGTGGGCAAGTCCTACCCCTCGCTGGGCCATGCTGTCCCCACTTGCTCAATGGAGCTGTGGAAATAGGCCTCTAAGGCCTCCAAGGCCCACCCTGGCTCAGATGTCCCAAGCGTCTAGTCCAGAGAGGCACAGATCGCTAAGCAGACATCCCAATGAGCCTGGTTATTCTGAATCTGGTTTTGTCACCTACATAGCGCTTTCCCCCCCAAAGCTGCCTTCTTCTGTCCAGAGACAGTAAACAACCAAAGTTCCCACACCGGAAGGTCTGACAGCTCTAGAACACTTGTGGCCCACACATTTTGACGTAAACATGCGTCACTCCCAGGTCTGAAAAGAATCAAAGCAAATCAGCATGAAATGGGGACTGTGTGCAGTGCTGCAGCCGAGCGGCCTGTGGCGAGAGGACAGGAAGAGAGGTCCTGCCAGCTGTTAAGCACATGGACCCCGCTGGGCCCTGCAGCACAGAGGTGACCTGGGGGGCGGCAGCCACGGCAGTGAGAGAATGAGATCGTGCCCACATGGCGGCAGGATGTGGGCAAAAGCCAATGGGGATCCTTATTCTGTAAACGCAGAGCCTCTGGAGACGGGCTGGGTCAGGCACAGAAGGCCCCGGCAAGAAAGAAACAGGAGGCCAAGGCCAGGGAAGTGGGGGGCAGACTCCAAGGAGAAGAGGGTTTGGACATTTGGTTGTCTAAAGCAGCACCTCCGTACGGGGCTCAGGCCTCCTCCAGTTACTGGCACCAGAAGGCAGAGGTCAAGAGATTTGGGAATTGGAGACACCCAGCTATGAATTCTGTCACCCGTCCATACCACCTGTGTGACTTGAGTAAGTTCCACGGCCCCTCTCAGGCTTGTCTCCCTACTGACTCCTCATTTTTCTCCTTTCCGGTAAAACAGGATCAATATTGGCTCAGGACATTCGCGTGAGGATTAACTGTATGGAAATGGCACGTAAATGGTTGCTGTCATCATTATTCCTGGAAGGCTGTCCCATCCTGGGACTCTTGAAGCCCTCCCCTTTTCTTCACCAGCTAAAATCCTTCACAACCTTTCTCAGGTCCCCCTTCCCAAGTGTGTGCGTGCACATATCTGCCAAAGCCCTCCAGAGCCCACAGTGTTCTCTCCCACAGTCATTGTCACATCCTGAGAGGTCTTCCATTGGATCAGCCGGACAGTTTAGACACTGTAAACAGCCTCGCGTAAGGGAATCTGCCTCCTTCTCCTACCCAGCCAGCCGAGCCGCGTTTCTCTAAGACCTGGTGTTGGAGAGCTTTGATGCTGGCCTCAGCCAAGGTTCAGGTTGCCCTCTCTGTGTCTCCTGCACTTGGCCACCCACCATCACATGATCTTCTCAGGGCACAAGCCAAGAGGGAGTTCTGCAGAACACATGGCTTAGCCATAGCTTCATGAACACAGCTGGTGCTCAATATCCACTTACTCCTGTGTTTCAATTCTTTCATCTTCCCCCTCCCATCCTTCTTTTCTTCTGCAAATAGTAACTAAGAACCTACTATGTGCTGAACCTGTATCAGTAGAGATCAAAAGACACACATCCCTGACTCATGGAAGCCATGGTCTGGCTAAATAAGCAATCACAGGCTAAGCTGTAGGGGCTACAGAGCAGGCTATGGGACCATATAGGAGAGATACTATCCTGGTGATGGTGGAAGGCTTCTTGGAGGAGGTGACACAAAGCCTGAGCTTGAATGGGTAAAGGACAAGGAGGGTTTAGCCAGTCAAAGGAGACCTACGTAGTGGTAGATGAGTAAGACTCAACCAGGGGTTTTGATATTTTTAAAAGTTCCCTCATTAAAAACAATTTCTTTTATGCTTTCAACTTTGGAAACATCTTAGATTTTTACAAAAGATTATCAAATCAACCTGAATCTTGTGATTCCATAAACCGTCAGCAACTATTCTCATGAAAGAATAGGAATTAAGCCAAGATTCTCACACTGCACCAGAAAAGAGATAAAGAGTCCAGATCCTAAACCCAGTGAAATAAACTTGGCTGGGCTATTTATTATCAGCGAGCACACACACACACACACACACACACACACACACACACTCACTCACCCCTTCCTATCTCATTTATGTTCTCCTGGATACACTGTAGACGTCAAGGGGACTGCTAATGTGTACTGTTTAGCCAGGGCTTTGCTTTGTCTCTCAACATTTTATTTTGAAAAATTTCAAACAGAAAAGTTGAAAGAACTGCACATGTATCTTCACCTAGATTTATCAGCTGTTAACATTTTATGACATTTACTTTCTCCTCTCTGCAGATATACTAACCTTTTTTTTCCCCCTGGATGATCTGAGAATTAGTTGCTGACACCAAGATATCTCTAGATATTTCAGTATGTATCTCCCAAGAAAAAGGACATTTTCTTACATAACCCTAATACCATTAACACTGATAGAATAATACTATCTAATACACCATCTGAATTCAAATATCTCCAATTGTCTCCAAAAGGAACTTTCTAGAATTTATGGTTTTGCTCATCCAGGATGCAGTCAAGAATCTCACTGGATTTGGTCATCACAGGTCTTTGGTCTCCATCTACCTTTTAAAATTTTTTGTCTTTCATGACATTGTCCATTTTGAAGACACCAGGCCTGTCGTTTTAAAGAATGATCCATAATCTGAATTAACCTGATTGCTTCCTCATGCTAACAAATGATTCTGATCAAATTCCTCATTTTTCCCTTCTCTCCAGGACCAGCCCTGCCAGCGACACCATGATAAACACTTAGTGGACCTTGTGGCCTCAGTGCACTTGGAATTTTACAAATCCAAGGGATTTAACTAATAACTAAATAAACTAACATTTATTTAATTTTGAAAGAATATTTTCAATATTTCCAAACTCTAGGGGCAGAGGGGAGGGGCCAAATGTCACATGTGCCAACCCAAAGGAAGTTTTATAGCGATTTACTTTGATTTAGTATTAACAATGGCTTTTCAGATTTCTTTAAAGAATTTTTAATGCTTATTTATTTTTGAGAGAGAGAGAGTGAGACAGAGCATGAGCGGGGTAGGGGCAGAGAGAGGGAGACACAGAATCGGAAACAGGTTCCAGGCTCCACACTGTCAGCACAGAGCCTGACGCGGGCTCGAACTCATGAACTGCAAGATCATGACCTGAGCCAAAGTCGGACGCTTAACCAACTGAGCCACCTAGGTGCTCCGCTTTTCAGATTTTTAAAAAATGTTTGTTTATTTATTTTGAGAGAGAGAGAGTTCATGCATGCACATGAGCAGGGGAGAGGCAGAGAGAGAGAGAGGGAGAGAGAGAATCCAAAACAGGGTCCGTGCTATCAGCACACAGCCTGATGCGGGGCTCGAGCTCACGAACCGTGAGATCATGACGTGAGCCGAAATCAAGAGCCGGACACTTGATTGTCGGACAAGAGTCAGTGGCTTAACTGACTGAGCCACCCAGGATCAGGTATTTTTTTCAAAGTGCTTTCACCCTTGCTATTGAGGAACGCTTGCTTTGGGGTGAAACAGATATGGGATCAAATTCTGGGTCTATCACTTACTAGCCGTGCTACTTGGAAAAGTAGTTTAACCTCTCTCAGCCTTGGTCTCCTTAAAGGATATTTATGGTGTAAGGTGCTTAAGCCAGTGTCTCGGTCCTAATCGTTGCATCTGTTAAGCTTTGCAAGAACCCTTCAAAAAAGGTAGAGCAAGAATTATCCTCTCCATTTCACAGGTGAGGTAACTGAAGCTCAAAAGACAATGGGACCTGTTGAAGGTCATGCAGCAAAGTGTCCAACGCGATCGAACTAGAACCAAAGTTGCTGACTCCCAGAGCTGTCATTTCCACTTCTCCTCAGGAAGTAGCATCTTCCTCATGGGATGTTGTGAGGCTTGATCGACATGATACATGTCTGGTGCTATGCATTATGCTCGTACAGAGGCTATGTTCAGTGTCAGTGACCCTTATTGTCGTTATTTCTATGGTGTCACACTGCTGTGAGTAACGGATTTTTTGTTTCAAAGGCCCCACAAGAACTCTGGGAACCAGGCTCCTAATTATCCTGACTCCCACCAAGACAGGGTGGGGATTAGAACAACCTAAACTTCACTGAAGGTATGAAGGTTTCGCTTGGAAGGAAAGACAGAATATTCTGAGGCTGTGGGGCCATTGTTTGCAAAACACAAGAGAGGGTCTGTTTTCTTGGGAAAGGGACATAAATCATGAGTCATACTTTAGGTTCTGTGTGGGTGACTTGAGGTTCCTGAGAAAACTTTTGTGTCACTCACTATTGTCGGGTGTGGACTGAAAACACAAAAAGCCTGACCCAGTTTTATTCCCCAAATCACATGACCCATCCTGACCAAGACATTCTAGGAACACATTGTCCATCTCTTTGAACAACGTGAGCAGGAGACAGAGTAGCCATTCAAATTGGCCACGAGGCAATTAGTAAAACACCGTTGAGCAGCCGGCCATGCCTTGGGGCAACTCAATGACCAAACAGATCACAAGGTCCGGCTCCCACCGTAATCATACCAGCCGCGAGGGAAGAGGGCTTTCCTTCTACCCTCGAAACAATAAGCAGCCATTCAGAAGCCCAATCAATGGGACTGTTCCATTCTTGGTCCTGGGCAAGGCCATTATATTGTCCAGTGGCTACAGTGCTAGCTCAGACAGTGTTACAAAGAAGACTTTTCCATAAGTTTGGTGTGCAATAGATCCCTCAGCTTGGTTGGTGCTAGAGGGACGGCATGTCTGGAACCAAAATGTGGAGGTTTCATTTCACAACTCTGGATATGACTCATTTAGAGGCCATTGTTCTTAATTTATTCTTGCTTCCCATTCATCTAACCAAAGCCCTGCTACGCTCTCTGTTTTCACATCTGTCCTTCTAAGTAATGAACCGTGCGCTGGGGAGAGAGGTAGGGAGTGTGTAAAGAACATGAGCTTGGAATGAGGCAGATCTGGTTTCTGAACTTGGCTCTGACCTTAGGTGATAAAAATAGGCAATACCATGCTTACTATATGCCAGGCACTGTGCTCAATAACCTACCTGTACCCGTTTCTACTCCATAGGTGAAGACACTGACAATTAGAGATGTTAAGTAATGTGCCCCAAGCCTGGATTCAAACCCTGCTGTGTCTCTCAGTGAAGCCCAATCTACCATGTAAAACTGACTTGAAATGCAAATTTCCTTTGCTCTAAGCTTCCTCATATGAAACGCATAGACCTCTTTACATTTTACCCATTTCTTGTGTCTCGAGTCGTATAGAAACAAATACACCCAAATGTATATTTAAGAAATAGGTGTATAAAGCAATATATGTACAAAATACATTTACAAAACAAATATATGTTTGTTTTATATATATAATATATGTATACATATGTTTAATAACCACATGCGAAGTAACCGCTTGAGCTAAAGCCGACCATATATACATTTTTTTAAAGCAGCAGAGACTAACAGGCACGTAAGCGGATACTCCATAAATGCCCCCTTCCCTGCGGCCGAGGCTGATTCTAAGATATCAAATCTCTGACCCCAAGCCAAAATCTCACTGGGCAGTTTGTCTTTTTCAGACGAGCCTCGGGAACCTCACAAAGGCTTAATTAAAACACCTCTCGGGGCGCCTGGGTGGCGCAGTCGGTTAAGCGTCCGACTTCAGCCAGGTCACGATCTCGCGGTCCGTGAGTTCGAGCCCCGCGTCGGGCTCTGGGCGATGGCTCAGAGCCTGGAGCCTGTTTCCAATTCTGTGTCTCCCTCTCTCTCTGCCCCGCCCCCGTTCATGCTCTCTCTCTGTCCCAAAAATAAATAAACGTTGAAAAAAAAAATTTAAAAAAATAAAAATAAAAAAAAAATAAAACACCTCTCTCTAAAAAAAAAATAAAACACCTCTCTCGCGGCCCCATCTCTTGCCGTTATAAGTCAATAACACAGGACACCAAGATTTGGTTGCTTCAGCCTCGGTCACAGAGGAAGACGGTGTGAGGAGGGGGGAGGCCAATCCAGCTATCCTGAAAGCTGGAAATCGGGCTGCAACTCGTCCAGCCGGGCCTTTGATGTGTGTGTGCCTGCTTCCATGTGCTCATTACTTTAAGCTGTTCCATGTGTATATGTTTGTATATGTGTGTGTATACATGTGTATTACGCATAGCCAGAAGTAGATGTATTTACATACATATAGACACACACATAACGATATCCTAAATAAGCCACCAGTCCCACCTTTAAAGTGTCTTCAGAAAATTAACCCACGGAATAAGCAATAATATGTGAAATATAAACATTCTTGCATGTTGGCAGATAACCATGCTATACATTCCCCTTGAAGAACTGAGAAGGAGAAGAAAGGGAATAACACAATGGCAGAAAAATGCACTAATCAAATCCATAATCAACTTTGATGATGGAGTAAGGAGTCTAATCAAAACACAATGGGACAAAGTTGCAACAGGTTGTAAGCTTGGAGCTGTGCTCTCCTCCCAGGGGCCTCGCCTGCTCTTTCTTTTTAAACATCTAAAACACCCACAGAGGATTTCAATCACTTCTAATTACTTTTTTAAAGAAATGAGTTGCAAGTTGAACACCAGGCTCCTAAAAACAGGAAATATCAAAGTATTATATACATAATTTTTTCCCTGCAGCTGCTTCTTAAAAATAAGCTAACCTCTCCTCAAATAGCTCATGCGCATTCCTTATCTGAAGGTCGGCCGGCCAGGGTTTCTGAACTAACGCAGAGCATGCCTCTAAAACAATTCTTTGCATATGGTCATAATTTATACACCACGTTAACAGAGCAGATGCTATAAATGTTCACTCTTGGGGGAAGGCCCAGGTATCCCAGCACCAGGAGGAGAATTCGGGAGGGATGTGCTGCTCCACAGCAGTCCCCTCCCCCCAGTGAGGGTGGAGCCGAGCTGTAGGTTTGTGGGAGAGGTTCAAGGTGAGGGGCCTGGGCAGTTGACAGAGGGGCCGCACCTAAGGCTGTCTGCTGGCTACCTTAGGTCTTCTCACACTTATTGGACATGGAAAGCCAGCTTGGGAGGAGAGGGCTGTCACTGGCCCAAGAGAGTTGCTGCATAATAAAAGGAGCCATGAGAACTGCCTCTCTTCCCCTGTAACTACCATGTTGAATATTCCGAACCCCAAGCTAATAACGATAATCACTGTCATTTCCCAAAGGTCTATTATGAACCAGGTCTTTATGGACACCACCTCCCACCTTCTCCTAAGGAGCCTGCATGCGCAGAATTCTCATTCACCAGCCAGCATGCAAAGCCCATACTTCAGGGGCACCTGGGTGGCTCAGTCGGTTAAGTGTCTGCTTAAGTGTCCGACTCAGGTCATGATGTCACGGTTCGTGAGTTCGAGCCCCACGGCGGGCTCTGCCTCTGCACTGATAGTGCAGAGTCTGCTTGGGATTCTCTTTCTCTGTGCCTCCCCTGCTCGCGCACATGCGTGCTCTCCTTCTCAAAACAAACTTTAGAAAGAGCCAATCCTTCAACTGCCAGATGCTTTTGTTGTTCCCTCATCACCATGTTTTAAAAGGAAGATACTAGGGACGCCTGGGTGGCTCAGTCGGTTAAGCGTCCAACTTCAGCTCAGGTCACGATCTCGTGGTCCGTGAGTTTGAGCCCCGTGTCGGGCTGTGGGCTGATGGCTCAGAGCCTGGAGCCTGCTTCCGATTCTGTGTCTCCCTCTCTCTCTGCCCCTCCCCCATTCATGCTCTGTCTCTCTCTGTCTCAAAAATAAATAAACGTTAAAAAAAAAATAAAAAAAAAAGGAAGATACTAGATACAGAACAATTACCTGAAAGTGCGGCTTCTCTGCAGTGACATCATCTTCTGCTCTGCACCAACACATGGCCCTGCTCCTCATCCTTCCCTCTCATGAGCGTGTCACTTCCTCTTCTCCCCACCCAACCAGGGCTGCCCATCTCTGAAGCCCAGTCTCCTCCAGGAGGCCCTCTGGATTTCTCCAGCCATCGTGGCCCTTCCCTTCCTTTGAGCCCCAAGCATCCCTTCCAGCCCTCTGTGGGTTGTGTCCTGTTGCTCTAGGCACATTGGTTACATCTCCCAACTAGACTAGGAAGTCCCCAATGCCCAGGCCATGTCTATGTACCCCATCCACCCGCCAGGGTAAATGATGGAGGTAGGCAGCTATGAAGGGTGCCGGACCA